>NC_064628.1:551160166-552361416 GCF_023864275.1 Schistocerca cancellata | reverse complement strand
CTGCCCTGTATGTGTCGAGGCCTCGATTCACTTTGTACCGCCTAAAACTTCTGGACACACAGGCAGCTCAGGTCCACTACTGTTTCTTGTGTATATTAATGACCTGTCATCTGTTACATTACCAGATGCCAAGTTTTTCTTATTTGCAGATGATACAAACATTGCAATGAATAGTAAATCAAATATAAATTTAGAAAGGGCAGCTAATCAAATTTTTACTCACATTAATAAGTGGTTCATAGCCAATTCACTGTCATTGAACTTTGAAAAGACCCTCTATATGCAGTTCAGAACTTCCAAGAGATTTCCTTCTGGAGTGTGTATAAAATATGATGACATGGAAATAGGAGAAGTTGACAGTGTAAAAGTCTTGGGGATTACAACTTGATAAGAAATTCAGTTGGGAGCAACATACTAACGAACTGCTAAAGCGCCTAAACAAGTCTGTGTTTGCAATGCGAATGATGTCAAACATAGGAGATATAAATATAAGAAACTGGCATATTTTGCTTATTTTCACTCCATTATATCATATAGTACCATATTTTGGGGTAACTCACCAAACAGAGAAAAATATTTATAGTAGAGAAGCGTATAATAAGAGTAATGAATAGTGTAAATCCATAACATCATGTCGAAACCTATTCAAAGAACTGGACATATTAACCACAGCTTCTCAGTATATTTATTCCTTAATGAAGTTTGTTGTAAATAATACATCTCTTTTTCCAAATAACTGCTTAGTACACAGTATCAGTACTAGGAATAAGAACAATATACAGAAAGATTTAAAATCACTTACTCTTGCCCAGAAAGGAGTCCAGTATTCAGCAACGCATATTTTGAATAAGTTACCAGCAACCATTTAGAGTTTAGTTTCAGACCAGGCACAATTTAAACATAATTTAAAAGAATTTTTGGTGGCCTGCTCCAATTCCATCCATGAGTTTCTCAACAAGTGCAGTAGACCATTTAATGAAAATTTATTATACTTTAATTTTTGACGACACTTGGTTGTAACAGCCAAGTAACTAACTACTGTGTGAATGATGGATGTATGGAAAGCAGATGTAAGTCTTGAGTCTGTAAATAGTGGAAGTTTAATTTTAAATCTTGTACATAATCGGACTGCTCTTAACTGAGGATCACTGAAATGAATAATTTACTTTAACTTTTGACAGTACTTGGTTGTAACAGCCAAGAAACTAGCAAATGTCTGAAAGATGAATTTAATGAAAGTATTAAACCTGTAAATATTAGAAGTTTAAATTTAATTCATGTACACAGATTTACTGTTTATTGACTGAGCATCATTAAAATTAATGAAACTCAAGTTTTTCTAATTACACTTTTGTAATGTGTTTATCTGACATATTCCACACCCAGGAGGATTCCCTCTTTTATGGGTATATGGAATGAATAATTAATCTAATCTAATCTAAGTAACCTGCTGTTTCAGAACTATGCCTTCTTGGGTCCTGCCATCCCTGCAGTAGTCAAGGAGTCAACGGAGGTCTTCCATGCTCTGCACCATTTGGCGTGGTTCAGACTGCCGTATTCATAGCGACACCCGTTCATCATTAGGCCAACCACGCCACAGGCTGGCAGTACTGCGAGACTACTTTGAAACAGTAGCAGCCCCAGTTGTAGCACTTCCACCAGCCAGGATAGACCTCAGCCCACCATCGACGTTAGCAATAACAGAATCCAATGGCTGTAAACAAACTGTAATAAATAAGGTCTTGTATCAACGGACTGCCTTCTCCTGCTGCACCTACATCCATCTTCGGCAGAGAATCACTGCCCACATCCAGCGATTCCCATTATCACGTTCTAATTGCAATCAGAAGAGTATCTTCCTCCTGAAACCCTGTTATAATTGATGTCAAAAGAACTGCTGCAGATGGCAATGGACAACCACTCGAGAACAGCAGAATGTTCCATGGTTCTGTAGCAGGAACATCCCGTGCAAGAATATGAGTCAGTACCTATTTTACTTTTTTTTCTTGGGATAGGGTCTGTATGGCTGTTTCCATACCCTTTCTTCTCCCATCACTTCATGTCTGTATTAAATATTGCCTTCTTTTCGTGTGGTTTGGTGACCACATCAATTTTAGCTACAGCTACCACAGTTTGTACTGTTTCATTCGGAGTCTTTTGGAATTCCAATCCAACCCTTCGTCAAATTTCTGAGAGTAAAATCCGTAAAAACGCTTTCTGGCAAAAAAAAAAAAAAAAAAAAAAAAATACCACATAAAAACGCACCGTGTGCTCTCTGTACAGCTTCCTGTAATATGGTCCTGTTCATATTATCATCTTCAGTGAACTCATGCGTACTGGTATTAATTTTGCGAATGTGGTCCACAAAATTCTTTACTGATTCTCTGTGTATCTGGAATGTCGTGTTAATCTGCCCATTGTAGAATCTCGACATATCTTTCCCTCTGTATCTCTCTACTAACCCTTCTCGCAAGTTGTCAAATGACTGAATTTATACTAGTTTCTCTTAGCGCTTTGCGTAGTATCTCGCACTAACTTTAGTTTAGCTACACTCATTAAATGCTAATTACTCCAATTTCCCAAACTGCAACTGTAAGCTGTCAAAAATGGCAGCAGGAAAGAACAATGTTGGGCCTTCAAACTTTTTTGGACGTCATAAACAGAATTGTATGAACAAAAGTCCGCAGACACGGGCAAGCTGCTCACAAGATGGACCTCATACACCTTCGTTTAACAGGACAAACGGGGCAAGGAACAATTTAGCACAAATCACCTCGGTGCGGAGTCAGTGGCAGACTCTTATGTGACTGATTGCATCAAAGGGAAGTTGTGTAAATTCTTATTAGTTACTGGATCTCAAGTATCTATGGCAAGTAAAAGTGTACTTGGTACAGCAGAATTGAATCCATAATGTAGGAGATTGAGTGCCTTTAGAAGGGGATCATATTGATTCACTCAGTTTGGCAGTGTTAGGATTACAGGCGCGGGCGGGAATGGGGGAATGCGGATGCAGTAACTTCCAAGTTACTGTAAAAGTTCTCTCTGTTTCTATCGCGTCATACTCAGATTACGTTTCCTAGTTGCACTACATGGTCAAGCTAACTTGGAACAGCAATTAGCACAACTGGATACAACACCGTTTCGTCTTGCTTTTGCAGATTTAAAATCATTACTGTGTGAAGCATCAGACCTAGGCCATGATAAGGCGCCTAAACCGCCTACGAGGCCCCTTAAAGTTAACTCCTGGGATATGTTACTAAAGGATATTGGAAAAATTAATCTGGGTTGATGTAAGAGCTGATCTACCAGTTAGTTCTTTGTATATGGTTTATCATCTGCATGAGAATGGAGAGTCAGATCATGAATAATGTTTTACTCTGTGTATTATGTCCAAGGGAGCACTCATTACTTTAATTATGTAGAGGTGAAGCTATCAGGAGGTATTCCAATAGCGAGCTTAGAGGTCTCGATGAACATGAATTTTATAGGGGTTTCATGCGTATCTGTGTAATGCCCGAACAGTCTATCAGAGTAATTAAAATGAGGAGAGAAGTATCACATCAAGAGGGATATCATAACAGGATACAGGAAAATACTCTGAGTTATTCAATTCTACCAGAGCATTGCCTGCACTCCGCTATCCACTACTGAACATCATATTCCCACTGGTAATGAATAACCTGTCTGTAAGGAACTGTATACAGTTCCACACCATCTGTAAAAAGGAAGAGTTTATAGATCTACAACATTAGGATGGAATCGTAGAAGAGAGTAATAGTCCCTAGTCGGCACCTGTCGTCACTGCACCAAATAAATCATCACATGGCAATAAGGCATACAGTTTTTGTGATGACTGACGATAATTAAATCAGAAAACAGTTACAGATGCATACTCTATGCTAAATAAAAAAGAAAGTATAGCTAATCTAGACCAGTGTCGTTATTTTAAAATTATGGATCTACGAAGTGGGTACCATTAAACCCGTCAGGATAGCCGAGAGCGCTAACGCGCTGCTTCCTGGACTCGGGTAGGCACGCCGGCCCCGGATCGAATCCGCATGGCGGATTAACGACGACGGCCGGTGTGCTGGCCAGCCTGGATGTGGTTTTTAGGTGGTTTTCCACATCCTGCTAAGTGAGTACCGGGCTGGTCCCCATGTCCCGCCTCAGTTACACGTCTTGCAGACATTTGAAACACATTCACACTCTTTCACGGTTTACACTAGATGCAGACAGCTGGGGTACACTGATTCCGTCCCGGGGGGTATGGGGTGGCGGCAGGAAGGGCATCCGGCCACCCTTAAAATTCACCATGCCAAATCTGTACTTAATCCTGCTGACCCTGTGCACAATGCGGGATAAAGGCAGTAGTAAAAGAAAGAAATAAAGAAGCAAGAAGTGGGTACCATTAATTAGAAGTAGCTTCTGAAGATCGTCTGGAAACGGCGAACTCAACCTGTCTGATAAATATTAATATCGTCAACATCTTTTAGACGGAAAAACACGCTAGCAACTCTCCAGCGTTTGTTCGGTGGTGTATTGCAAGGATTAAGACCAGGACAATTTAAATAATATTATTGTGTTCTACAAGGATATTTAGTTGGGTTAACACAAAGTCTTTCACCATATATGTGCAGCATGGCTAACACTCAGCTTGGGAAGATGTCTTTTCGTTCTGCAAGAAGCCCATTGCTTGAGCTATATTATCGGCTGGAATGCTGTATGTACCAATCTGCGACTTGTTCATGCTATCAAAAATTTTCTGACACCGACCACAATAAAGGAATTCAGTGACATCTAAGCCTAGGTAATTTTTGTAGAAAATTCATTCAAAAATTCACTGAAATCGCGGGACCCTTCATCCAGCTATCGAAAAAACAAGGAGTAAAGTTTCTGTGGTCTCCAGACCACAAAACAACATTTGTAAAAGTAAGGGTTTATTGACATTTATTCCGTATCTCGATTTTCCAGATTTCTAAAAATACTTTATACTGTCATATGACGTTAGCAGTTTTGCCTCGAGGTGAAGCTTAAACCAAGAAGCAGGCAGTCAAGAACATGCATTAGCATATGTGTCAAGACACCATAGTAAGGCAGTAAAACATTATTCGACTACTGAGAAAGATATGTTAGTAGTAGTATAAGAAATAACTCGTTTCTACTGTTATTTATACAGTCGATGCTTCAAATTAATAACTGATCATGTGACAATGAAATGATTACTAGGACAGAGAGGTCCCACGAGTCCTTTAACTAGATGGACATTATGACTGAGTGAATTCTATTTTGTAGTAGTACATCAGACGGGCAAATCACATGGGAATGTGGATAACGTCAGTCGCAAAAGAAATGTGGTTGGCTAGACATGGACGAATGGAGAGAAGTACAAATCGTTGATGCCAGACTGTCCGGGGTTTGTTAAACAGCCACAATTCCGTACAGAAGATGGAATGCTCTATAGGAATACATGATATGGCAAACGAGGGTGGTGAGGTAGTCTCACAATTCAATTTTAGATGGATGCAGTGGCAAGAGAGTGACGGAACTTGGAGTTGCATAAAATATCTGGTAGATGACACAAAAACATGGTGTCGATAATTATGTAAATGACTGCATTCCATGAGCTCAGAGATCGGAGCTCAGTCACCAAAAGATTACATTGCAGAGGTTATAAGAGGCAGACAAACCATATCAGATGACTGAAGGAGAATACTTGGACCTCTTGCTCAAAGATCTGCAGGAAACGCATGCTGTGCTAACAATAAGTGATCATTTTTCACGTTTCATGCCTACGATGAGAATACCTAATTAACAAGCAGAAACAGGGGTCTATCGAATTCTTATCCAATGAGTACTAAATTTTGGAACATCTGATTCAGCTGATAACAGACCAAATACTTGGTTTTATTGAAGCAGATGAGCCGATTATTATGCATCAAGAAGTAATACAGTGCACCTACAGCAAATGGACCAACTGAGTAGGTCACTCATGTCACAGAAAAGCGTTGATACCTTATTCCCATATGTAGTAGCAGCAAATAACGCAAAAATTCACTAAAGTGTAGTCTTATCCCCCTACGAGTTTATTTTCAGTCAAAAATAGCAGTTTACTTCTGGGTTATGTAACAAACCTCCATGATAGATCTATCATCAGTACAATATTTTCGAAAAGGTTAAATAATATTTCACACCATGTTAAAAAGGTGAACACAAGGACCTTGGAATTATAGGAAAGTACCCATAACAAAAGAGCAGTATCATCAAAGGACTATATCGGTCAATCTGTTGTGCTAACCATCTCCTGTGTATCAAAGGGAAGGACTAAAATATCTCTTAAGCCGTAACAAGGTGCCTGTCAAAATGTTGTTGTTGTTGTGGTCTTCAGTCCTGAGACTGGTTTGATGCAGCTCTCCATGCTACTCTATCCTGTGCAAGCTTCTTCATCTCCCAGTACCTACTGCAACCTACATCCTTCTGAATCTGCTTAGTGTATTCATCTCTTGGTCTCCCCCTGTGATTTTTACCCTGCACGCTGCCCTCCAATACTAAATTGGTGATCTCTTGATGCCTCAGAACATGTCCTACCAACCGATCCCTTCTTCTGGTCAAGTTGTGCCACAAACTTCTCTTCTCCCCAATCCTATTCAATACTTCCTCATTAGTTACGTGATCTACCCATCTAATCTTCAGCATTCTTCTATAGCACCACATTTCGAAAGCTTCTATTCTCTTCTTGTCCAAACTATTTACCGTCCATGTTTCACTTCCATACATGGCTATACTCCATACAAATACTTTCAGAAATGACTTCCTGACACTTAAATCTATACTCGATGTAAACAAATTTCTCTTCTTCAGAAACGCTTTCCTTGCCATTGTCAGTCTACATTTTATATCCTCTCTACTTCGACCATCATCAGTTATTTTGCTTCCCAAATAGCAAAACTCCTTTACTACTTTAAGTGTCTCATTTCCTAATCTAATACCCTCAACATCACCCGACTTAATTCGACTACATTCCATTATCCTCGTTTTGTTTTTGTTGATGTTCATCTTATATCCTCCCTTCAACACACCATCCATTCCGTTCAACTGCTCTTCCAAGTCCTTTGTTGTCTCTGACAGAAAATATAGAAATGAAATTACCTGTTAATGTTAACTTCCATCTTCCAATTCACTCCATGGCATTTCACAAAATTCATATCCATCCTTTTAAACGAACCTCCAGGCACTGTCTCTATTTCGCAACACGTTCAGAAGGGGGTGGGAGAAGGGGGAGGTAAATGTCTGGGAAAATGTGGCAAAATGAGGCAAAAAAAACAGGACGCTCCTACAGTTGTTCGACATATTGCCGTGCACTTTGGCCACAAGTGGGAATAATATGCTAATATAAGGATTTCAAGATAAAGGAGGATGCAATGCTCATTTTAAATTTCAGCGTTTACATAAGAGTATGTGTGTGTTATGTTATGGTTGGTTATGTTCATGTTTTACGAAGTACTGAATTATAGAGGGCGTTAGTTTTGTGAAACAAGCTAGCAAGTGAATGTAATGGAAACATTTTGTTTGTGTACCAGGTTTAAGGTATTTTTTGTGAAATTTATATGAGTGGTAATAAAATCTCAATGCTTAGACAATTATGGAAATATCAGAGTTACATGGCACGGTGAGGTATTTATTTTGTGAAGGCTGCCTGTTAAATGGCTAATGACTGATGTGGAAGAAGTTGTTCATTTTCAACATGCTTGAACAGCAATAAGGTTGACATTTGGTGTGAGTGTGTAGTGTGTGCACTGGTTGTGGGTATTTAGCCTTGAGGATAAAGATTTTTCGCTAGGTGATTGCAGCCAAGGACGGGGTACCAGGAACAGGACTTTTGGCACCAGTGCTCGTGGGACCTGTGTAAACACCCCAGCAGAAGTCCCATGTCAAAGGCCTGGGAATTTCCGAGCTTTGACTGACTGATGCATAACAACAGCTGGACTTTGGTCATGGTCTCTCTCCCGAAACATTCCTGTGGGACACAGAAGGGGAGACACTTCTGCAATGTCAGCCAGGAACAGCTGCATTTAAACCGCCCATGGACTAGGCTTCATCATCTATCAGGTAGGCAGCGATGAGATGTGCAGTCTGTTCTGGCCAACACCATGCTGATGTCGAGGTGTCAACAAGTTGGCTTTCATGGCCTGCATCACTGTACATGGCGCAGTCTGCTATATTCACAGCCACAGCCATTGTCCTTAGGCCGATCAAGCCGCGGTCCAACGGTTATTTGAGACATTACTGACACAGCAGCAGCCGCTGCGGTAGACACCAGCGAGGTCAAGCCAGTGGCCGACACACTGAGAGACGCCATGATGGCTGATACCCCGCAATCGCCAACAACATTATCATCAACAAAGTCCAACGATTGTAAAGAAACTGTAATAAATAAGTTCTTGTAGCAACGAACTGTCTTCTCTACCTGCACCTGCATCCGTCTTCAGCAAAGAATCCCCACATCCAGCCATCCCAGTTATCACGGTGTAGTTGGCCTCTGAAGTGTGTCTTCCTCCTGAAAACGCCGGCCGGTGTGGCCGAGAGGTTCTAGGCGTTTCAGTCTCGAACCGCGCGACCGCTACGGTCGCAGGTTCGAATCCTGCCTCGGGCATGGATGTGTGTGATGTCCTTAGGTTAGTTAGGTTTAAGTAGTTCTACGTTATAGGGGACTGATGACCTCAGATGTTAAGTCCCATAGAGCTCAGAGCCATTTTTTTGAACCTCCTGAAAACCTTTTATACCAACTGTGTGCCTTTTCAGCGAATGTCAAATGGAAATGACAACCGCTACACCAGAGAGTAACCCATTTTTTTCACAAATATGCTGAATATCACTGAAGATGTTCACTCACTCAACACAAAATTCTGACCGTGGCTGATGAGGCTTGAGAGACTTGTTACCCCAGCGATGATACTGAGCTCATTTAAGGAATGAGGATGCATCAAGGAGCCACAGAATGAACTGCAACAACATGATAGCGGATAAATGTTTGTATTTTCAATTTACCTTAGGGCTTTCTCCTGGAAGATGAAAATGCGACATTTGACGATTTCCTACATGTGGAGATCTGATGGGTCCTGGTTTAAGTTTCGCTGTTTCATGTGACATGAATGAAGATGACGAAGCAAAACCAGAAGATGAATATGAAGAGCCAAGTACTTCCTTGATTCCTTAACAGAGAAATTTGTTTTTGGAAATGATGAACATGTGCATCCTTAGAATGGAAGTGGACGTTGACGTATTTTCACATTTTCTTACAATAGAAATTGCAATTCGCCTAGCACACTGATGGCTGCTGAAGCAGAAAAAGATAATTGATTTCTTTAAAAAATAAAACTTAAGCATCCTAGTGTAGGTTTGGAGATTTGTATGTGCATTTAGCTTAAACTATTAAGGTAAATAAAAATTACTGACATTGGAAAAAGAAAAATTTCCCCTTAATTTGAGCTCTAGTTCTTACTTTGTGTTCCCATTTTTAAGGAACTGTGAATCTTATTCTCATTACAGCACTATTACTTATGATCATTTTTGTAAGGATACCCTTACTTCGACTTTTTATTATTTTACTTTGATTAGTAAAATTTCGTTAAATCTAACTCCCAGTTATTCGACTTTTTTCTGATGTCTCTTTACACCACCTCTGCTCTTAAAGTCGTGGGTTGGTTGCTACAGTTAACAGGTTGGCCGCAACGTGAACGCCGTATTTGGTTGTGTACAGCATCAGATACACAACGTAAACGTCTAAATTCCACCTGGTTTCCTCTAAAGTTGAATATACTTCTCACTGAAGAAAATGATGCTCGGTCGTGACTGTGTTCATGAAGTGGTACTTCGACTGTAGTGACTGTAGTAAACTAGGCTTTGTTTTGAGGTAAACAGCGCGTAAATTAATTTTAAGGCATACCCCTCGTTTATTCACTTCTGCATATCTTTCCACAAAATGCATTTCTTCTTCTTTTTTTCAAGCTGCATCTTATTAATTTACACATGCCGTAGTGCTCCACACATACCCAGTACCCATGGCCACCACCGCGCAGCAAAACTGTGCTACGTAGTTGAAGCCACTGACACTGTTGCCCATGCAGCACCATGCGAGGTAACATCCCGAAGACGTTCGGGTTCACACGCGGTTCCTCTTCTTCGAAATGTCTTGGCTCAAACTCGTCCAGCAGCTGAACCGCACGTGTCGCATTACATGCCCTAAATTAGCCACTTGTGACCCTTTGGTTAAATTGTCTGGCAGATGACAAATTGGCGAAATACAAAGTTAATATTACATATAATAACAGTGATAATAATATCGGGAACTAAATTAACGACCGATAAATGATGTAGGCCACACAGTTGCGATTTGGTTAGAATAATGTTTATTCAGAATGCTACCTAATAGCGAAATTGGCCGTATTTAGAATTACTATTACACTCGAGCGCATATCCGTTTCACACAGTTCGATCATTCACATTCTCATCGCGAATTACGGTTTCGATACTCCACCTCGTTAACTATGCGAAAAGTTAGAGTTCACACCAGGTGCGCGGCTGCTCACCGCTCAGAGACAAAGTCCCGTGATACCACACAACGCGAAATTTTCTAAGGTGTTTCACTTCCTACACTACTGGCCATTAAAACTGCTACACCATGAAGATGACGTGCTACAGACGCGAAATTTAACCGACAGGAAGAAGATGGTGTAATATGCAAATGATTAACTCTTCAGAGGATTCACACAAGGTTGGCACCGGTGGCGACACCTACAACGTGCTGACATGAGGAAAGCTTCCAACCGATTTCTCATACACAAACAGCAGTTGACCGGCGTTGCCTGGTGAAACGTTGTTGTGATGCCTCGTGTAAGGAGAAGAAATACGTACCACCACGTTTCCGACTTTGATAAAGGTCGGATTGTAGCCTATTGCGATTGCGGTTTATCGTATCACGACATTGCTGCTCGCATTGGTCGAGATCCAATGACTGTTACTAGAATATGGAATCGGTGGGTTCAGGAGGGTATACGGAACGCCGTGCTGGATCTCAACGGCCTCGTATCACTAGCAGCCGAGATGACAGGCTCTCATCCGCATGGCTGTAACGCATCGTGCAGCCACGTCTCGATCCCTGAGTCAACAGATGGGGACGTTTGCAAGACAACAACCATCTGCACGAACAGGTCGACGACGTTTGCAGCAGCATGGACTATCAGCTCGGAGACCATGGTTGCGGTTACCCTTGACGCTGCATCACAGACAGGAGCGCCTGCGATGGTGTACTCAACGACGAACCTGGGTGCACCAATGGCAAAACGTCTTTTTTCGGATGAATCCAGGTTCTGTTTACAGCGCCGGCCGCGGTGGTCTAGCGGTTCTAGGCGCTCAGTCCGGAACCGCGGGACTGCTACGGTCGCAGGTTCGAATCCTACCTCGGGCATGGATGTGTGTGATGTCCTTAGGTTAGTTAGGTTTAAGTAGTTCTAAGTTCTAGGGGACTGATGACCACAGATGGTAAGTCCCATAGTGCTCAGAGCCATTTGAACCATTTTTTCTGTTTACAGCATCATGATGGTCGCATCCGTGTTTGGCGAGATCGCGATGAACACACATTGGAAGCGTATATTCGTCATCGCCATACTGGCGTACCACCTGGCGTGATGGTATGGGGTGCCATTGGTTACACGTCTCGGTCACTTCTTGTTCACATTTGACGGCCATTTGAACATTGAACGTTACGTTTCAGATGTGTTACGACCCGTGGTCTCTACCCTTCTTCGATCCCTGCGAAACACTACATTTCAGCAGGATAATGCACGACCGCATGTTGCAGGTCTTGTAAGGGCCTTTCTGAATACATAAACTGTTCGACTGCAGCCCTGGCCAGCACCTTCTCCAGATCTCTCACCAATTGAAAACGTCTGGTCAGTGGTGGCTGAGCAACTGGCTGGTCGCAAGACCCCAGGCACTACTCTTGAAGAACTGTGGTATCGTGTTGGAGCTGCATGGGCAGCTGTACCTGTACACGCCATCCAAGCTCTGTTTGACTCAATGCCCAGGCGTATCAAGGCCGTTATTCCGGCCAGAGGTGGTTGTTCTGGGTACTGATTTCTCAGGATCTATGCACCCTAACTGAGTGAAAATGTAAGCACTTATCAGTTCTAGTATAATATATTTGTCGAATGAATACCCGTTTATCATCTGCATTTCTTCTTCGTGTAGCAGTTTTAATTGCCAGTAGTCTGGCTTCCTAAAGACAGACCGTCCATTTCCGCGTCTCCACCAGCAGTATACCCTTTGGTGTCTCCAACAGAAGTGTCCTTTTTGGTGTCTAGACCAGCACTGTCAGCTTTCGCGACTGCATCAGCACTGTCCTGCCCTTCTCCGGCCACGTTCCCGGCGCGGTGATTATCCTCGCTCAACTGGTTAGGGCAGTTCTCTTTCCTGAAGCCGTCCATCTGATTGGCTACAGATTATTGTGGATTATTATACATTTTAACATATTTCAATAATCAAAGCGTGACCGGTATCACGTTCTAAATAAACAACAATATCCATTACATAATAAACGTTAAATTCTTTTACATAAAACCGATATAATTTCCTTCTTAACTGAATGTCACGGTCAGTAGCCTTGCACCAATGTGCTTTCTGATAAATAAATAAAGAACAAAAGTAATTATTATGCACTAAACTTTATGACAAATACTCTGTTACCTAATGATTCAATAAGGTGTCATGCTGTCATCGTTCAATGCCTTTTGTGTGGAGGAAATGACGATCTGATGCTTAACTGAAAATACTGATAATTTAAATTTACTATATCGTTTAAACAAATAAAGTTGCAGAGTTGATATTTACAATGTTTGCCATTTTCATGATACACTTCTATATGAAATGTCGATCGTTAAGATCGACTAAAACGTTCAGAGTTTAGCATTTATGCCCTTGCAACAAAACTTGTTAATTTCACTTTAACAGTAAATCCTAAACTATTATAGATATCATCAATATTCAGGATTTATTGGGATCACCATGAAAATTTATGGAGGATGACATATTAAAATTACTGTGGCTTCATTCCCTGCGTTACTACAAAATTAAATAGTTTTCATAAATGTTTCCCTTTATGGCCGATCTTATGTCCACCATATTTAACACTGCTACGTCTCCTTGGCCACAATAGGCTTCTACTGGGTTTCCCTATGACGTAGGTTCTTGTCTGTCTCAATTGCACACTGCCCTGCTTAGGCCTCAATAGACAATAGACGTCTGTGAGTTGCCTCATCTCGTGGTGAATCTGCGTCCTTTCTGGCACGCGGTTCTGGACAACAGACTATGTTTCACAATTCCTGCAGGCTGACTCTTTCGGCCTTATATTTAAATGAGAGCGCAATACTCGTAAACTGACAACCATACAGAAGTAGGGCTGCGTGTAGTCCTTTTGTCCGCCCTTTGATGTTATATTTTACTTACTTATAGAAATTGCAGTTATTATTTAAAGAAAAATACAGGAATTTGAAAGCATGAAATTATAAATTTATGCTATATTTTAAGAAGGGAATGAAATTAGACAGGAGAGAGGGGTTATAGGTATCCCTTCACCTCCTGGAAAGGGGACTTGGTACTGAAATTCAAGTCCAGTGTCTACATCGGGTGCTATCCATTTTAGTATTACCTACATCAATGTCTTCTTTGAGAAAACTCGATTTGTTCATTTCATGCAGATCTAATCCATGTCGATGTTCTGCGTTGGAGTGTTGTGTCAGTTTATGTTTGTTAGGTTACATAACAATTACTACTACTCGGTTAGTTAGTAAAAATTTTTGCATCGATTCGAAACAATATACTATCTCAATATAACTGAGTGGTATCCACGAACAGTATCTGTTGTGTGTTTACACCGTTTGATTTTGCTTGTTTATTTTGTATTAAATTTATATTACATTCATATTAGTACGTTTACAATGATGTGCTAATTTATGTAACTATTGAATAGTGTTGGGTACAGGTTTAACGTGGATTCTAGAACAATATCTAACCAATATCTATCTACTCTAATTACTTCTGCTTTTAATTAGATTTATTCATAATAAGATATAAATTACAATCTTAAATTAATGTTCACTTGAGTAGTTGTGCATGTTTTACGTGTTTTATTTTATGTATTTTGTGTGTCTATGTTACATCAGTGTTACTACTGTCAGTCGTTTCACTGTCAGAACTGGAGCTATTCGAGCTACCTATGTCGGCCTCCGTCTTCTGCGCCTTTTGTGTTGATGAGTCTGTATGTATATGTCACGTTCTGCTTTTGAGAAGCTGTGGTTGTTGCCTTCACTTGTGTCCATGTATTTGGGTTCCTCAGTGCATCGTACAGTTAGCCGACGGTCTTGCCGCAGTGGTAACACCGGTTCCCGTCAGATCACCGAAGTTAAGCGCTGTCTGGTTAGCTAGCACTTGGATCGGTGACCATCTGGTCTGGCGAGCGCTGTTGGCAATCGGGGTGCACTCAGCCCTTGTGAGGCAAATTGAGCAGCTACTTGACTGAGAAGTAGCGGCTTCGGTCTCGTAAATCGACAGGTCAGGAGAGTGGTGTGCTGACCACACGCCCATCCCTACCCGCACCTGTGGGCTGATGATGACATGGCGTTGGGCCTTCATTGCGTGTTTGCGCGGAGTTTAGTTTAGTTTTAGTGTGTGGTGTGGTGTTGTTTCCGTTAAGTGTTCCATGTTATTATCTTAGTGGCTGCATCTAACGCATCTCGAAAGAAAGTGTTCTTCGGAAGCAACTTCCCCACATTTGCAACGAGTGCTTTCTGAAAATTAAATGCGCTGCAAATGCATCGTCCCACTGTGCGAAGTGTCCACACGCCAATTTTAGTTGGCTGCTTTCCGGACCAGAGGCACATGTGCCAGAATCAGGGCATTATTTATTAGATTTATAAAATATAGGCTTCTCTGCAATGAGACCTGGCGCAATGTTCCGAGTGGATATGGTCTGGTCCTGCCTAGTGATCTGCATGCTCTATCAAGTCTACCCATCTTTAGCCAGTACGTTGCAGCGTTGCAACGTGATAGTTACATCGATCGGATATATTCCAAGCACTACATACAGCGAACCGACTGATGTGGTGCCGAACGCCCTGGGTGGTCTAAGCGGCACATTCCTCTACCCCCCCTCCCCCCAACAGGGACCCTGATCATGATGAGAGCGAGCACACAGTGGTACATTCTTACATGTGTCAGTGGTAGTATATATCGTGTCGTCCTTAGTTTGTGAAGTATACCTCAGCCTTGTGATTAGTAATATGTGCTCGTTGAAGCTATGTCTTTCGTCAGTGTGTACCGCAAGATATGTAGTTACTACTTCGCGTTTTATATTGTTTGTTTTAATTGATGGATATCTTTGTAATAGTTCATTAAGCATTATGTATGCTGTTTTTTGCACTGTTATGGCTAATTAGTTTTTGTTGCGCTATTGCTGTATTCCTTGTAGCATACCACTACCCTTGTCTTCCACCCTTGCTCTTGTGTCGGTTGATATTAGAACTAACAGTCCGTCAGCATACGTAACGATCCCATCCGAACGTTCGTCTCCTTCGATTAAATTCGAGAGCGGTTCAATTGTAATATCTCAGAAGATGGGTCCGCAGATATAGCCTTGTCGACATCCTTTGGCAATCCTTTTTACAACTTCGCGGTTTCCCTCTTGCCACTCAGCCACTCTTTTCCTACAATAGTCTCGAAGATTGGTGTACAAGGATCCAGGTACCTGTAGTTCTCAAAACAGTGCAAACACTGCTGGCTACCAAAAAGTATCAAAGGCGCCAGCAGTAAGAATCGCTACTGCCTATTTCTGTAAAGTCTGTTCTGCAGCCGGCCGAAGTGGCCGTGCGGTTAAAGGCGCTGCAGTCTGGAACCGCAAGACCGCTACGGTCGCAGGTTCGAATCCTGCCTCGGGCATGGATATTTGTGATGTCCTTAGGTTAGGTAGGTTTAACTAGTTCTAAGTTCTAGGGGACTCAGCAGTTGAGTCCCATAGTGCTCAGAGCCATTTCTGTTCTGCAATTTGGAAGTCATCAGTATAATTTCCCGGTCCAAAGCCAAACTGGTTCTGACTAAGGTCGTGAAGTTCCCTGTGGGTTTAGAGACGATTACGCAGTATCTAATAATGGACCTTAGCTAATGTATTTAACATGCAATTTGGGCGATACCATTTTAGTTCTGCTGGATCCCTATCTGCGGATTTTTTAAGTAATCGCTGTGCTTGCTGCTTTCCAGATCAGAGGCACCTATCCCAGCCTCAGGGCGCATCATTTATTAGATTTGTTAAATATAGGGTTCTCTGCAGTGAGATCTGGCGCAATGTTGCCGACTGTATATTGTCTGGTCCTAGTGCTCTGTTATTTTTCAAGCCAGTAATTGCTAGTGCGACCTACTCTGGCGCAAACGGGCAGGTGCCAGTTTCTGTAGTGTACCTCCCTAAGTTCTGTGCGTGCTTGTGTATCTGTTAGTGCAACGTCATGGGGGAGGAGTTTTTCGAGGCGCTACTGTGCAGCTTGTCTCCATCCACATGTCATAGTTGCATCATCCTGTCTTAGCGTAGCCAGGACAAGAGGGGACTTTATTTTCTCTGTTATTATTTTTTACGTTATTCCCCATATGTTATGTTGTATGTGTGCTGTGATTTAGTGTCCCAATGTTCTTGTCTATACGTGATTAGCACGGTTTTGAGTGTAGTTTTTGCGTCCCTGTATTCTTTTAATCGAATCTGTCTGTCCCGAGTGGTAATTGCCTTCTGGTAGAGCCTTCTCCTGCGTCCCATATCCTGCCTTAGTCTAGATAGCTCAGAGCTTCATGGAGCATCCGTCTTACGGTGGCTAGTCAAAGTCGGTATGTATTTTCGTAGGGCAGCTTTTAATATTAGCTAAAGTCTGTATGCCCTTACGTCTACACTTTCATCTAAGCTTTCCATCAGTATATCTCTCACATAGCTTGTATCCTATCCAAGTTTTCCCTGCTTTAATACACGTTTGTTTGACGACGGTGTATGATGTGCTGTAGTCTTTGTGTCAGTGACGTTTGCATTATGATCACATGTTACATTCAAATACACACGACAGTCTATTTCTATATTTATGGTTAACAATGGTTATATTGCCACCAGCATGTCCTATATATGTAGTTGATTGTCTCTCTTTGTTGTTAATGTACAGGTTGTTCGCAATTAGAATCTCGTTGACGATCTCACCTCTGTCATCAGTCCGATCACAGTGACACAAGGTGGATCTGGCATTGATATCGGCTGCAATGATAATCTTCTTCCCTCTTGAATAATGTGCTATCTGTTGAATCATGCCTGTGTACAGTTGAACTGTATGGTAGTTCTGGGCATACAGTGACCTCAGTACTCATGTGTCTGTACCCTCAGTGACTTGCACTGTTACAACAGTCTGTTGCACAACTGTATGATTATTGTAGTCTGACACTTGACGTCCATTAACACTATAGCAACCATAGCCTCTCTATCTCGTGTTATCTGGGTTGTTCGGGGGGGGAGGGAGGGGGGAGTGAGTAAGGAGGGGAGCAAACATATTAGTTTCACATCTTTATAATATGGTTGTTGAATGCACAATATATTAACGTTGAGCTCTTGGGTCAGCCGGGAGAGTTCCGCACTTACAATTCTACTCCTCATAGCACTGAGCTGCAAGATCATCAAGGCTGCCTGGTGTACACGTAGCACTTCATACCTGTCTGTTCTGCGCCAAATCACACGTTCCCGTGAGTCCTGTCAAGGTCTTTGTATATTTTCTTAATGTTGACATCTTCTGAACGACGTCCGCAGCTGTCTCAGAGGGCAAGTTTTCCATCCGAAGGATTATACTATTCGTCTGCTCTGATGTAGGAAAGCAAATGAAATGATCGTATAACTAATCTTTGTGTAGTTAGCAGGATATCCCTTTGCTCGAGCCTACTGAGGTTTAAGTTCAATTCAGACGCACTGCAGTTTGCTGGTTCTTGATTATGATTATCTACTTGTTCATCCTGTGTCTTTCTCAGTTCAGACTTAACGTCATTAGTTACTTCCTTCTTATGACTACATATTTGTTCGGCACTCATGTTGTTCACCGCTTGTTTATGCACCTCTACCGAGTATGTCATTCTTATGGGTGTTAAATTTGCTCCCCAAATTTGTTTTTACATCTTTATATTTTGTCATAAACTTTTACGCCTTGCTGATCTTGTAGCTGCCTACAATAATGTTGCCCTTTTTCTCCAGGTTTATGTTTTCATTATTAGCTGTTGATGCTAATTCATCACACGCCATGTCATTGGGGATTCTCTTTTTTTTTACTTCATTTTTTTACTACATTCCCGGGTTTTAATAACCTTCTGAGATAATAGGTTATACGATGGTTGGCCAGAAATTAAGTTCCGATCGGTCGTGAAATGGAAACCACAGTGAAAACCAGAAACGTTTTATCTGCAACAGTGAGGTACGCCTTCCACCTACTTGTCTACATAGTCGCCGCTCCAACTTCGAGTTTTGTCGTAGTGTTGTACCAACTTTCCAATATCCTCGTCATAGAAAGCAGCCGCCTGTGCTTTCGGCCAGTTGTCTGCACTGGTCTGCAACTCGTTGTCTGTGGAAAAAATTTGTCTTCATAACCAGCGGTTGTTGTGAGCAGAGATGAGACTCGGAGCCAATTACTGGCTGTATTGTGGGTGATCAAACACTTCTCATCGGAAACGCTGCAGGAGCGTCTTCATTGGCCCTGCAGTGTGCGGCCGAGAACTGGCATGGAGAAGGAACTGCTTGACAGTTGTGTTATGTGGGCTGCATAACAGGCGGAATCTCTAGCCAGGCTCTCACACTTGGCGGGAGACGCTATTCCCTACGCATCATTACGTGCTCACTGTTCACTCAAAACTGAGAAGAGTAACGCGACACGATCTACGGACATACTAGAGACACTGTCCAACACATCTTTGCAAAGCTTTACTGGATTTTCACAGTCGTTTCCATTTCGCGACCGATCGGAACTTACTTTCTGGACAACCCTCGTATATATTATTTACATTTTGTTATGTCATATCTGGTCTTCATATTCGGAATTTGTCAGTTAGTTCATGTCCTAATTCGTCACTCTTAATATTAATGCAGTCCGAAACGTAGTCCATTGCAAGAGTTCACGGGTTAGCCTTCGTGCAACTATCGTATCTACCTTACCTACATTAAACATTTAGTCCAGATAATCTGGCCGGAAGCTTCCACAGGATAGAGCAGCATGGAGAGCTGCATCAAACCAGTCTCAGGACTGAAGACCACAACAACAACAACAATCTGGCCAGCGATGTGGCCGAGCGGTTCTAGGCACTTCAGTCTGGAACCGCGCGGCCGCTACGGTCGCAGGTTGGAATCCTGCCTCGGGCATGGATGTGTGCGATGTCCTTAGGTTAGTTAGGTTTAAGTACTTCTAAGTTCTAAGCGACTGATGACCTCAGATGTTAAGTCCCATAGTGCTCAGAGCCAGATAATCTGTATCATCACGGAATGTTTCTTGGATTGCCCGCGTGTCTGTTAATGACGTTATTTCTCTCCTCCGTCCGAACAGTCCTTGGAAGTACAAACGGTACCGACCGGCAGCCGTGTCATCCTCAGACGGATGCGGATATGGAAGGGCATATGGGCAGCACACCGCTCTCCGTGCCGTTTGTCAGTTTACGAGACAGGAGCCGCTTCTTCTCAATAAAGTAGCTTCTCATTTTGCTTCACAAGGGCTGAGTGCACCCATCTTGCCAACAGCGCTCGGCAGACCGGATGGTTACCCATCCAAGTGGTAGCCCAGCCCGACAGCGCTTAACTTTTGTGATCTGATGGTGTTACCACTGCGGCAAGGCCACGGCACATATTATTTCATTTTTATTGCTTAATTTGTCCTGATGCAATAACCCATGCTGCCGTTGCCATTCTACGGCGCGGTGCCAGCTTCTAGTTCTTTTGGATGCAGATCGTTTTTTCATTCTAGGTGAAAAACATCCGATTCTGGATTCAGAACGCGCTGCCACAGCACTGCACACAAAGAATCCCTAAAGGGCGAGGTGGCGAAATACTAATGATATCTACAGCATTCGACGCCCTACATACAGTGTACCATGCAACAACTATATTGGCTGCTAACAGCGGCAGGGGCTGGGACTGGAGGTATCCAGTTGTGAGCACAGCATGAGCCTACAGAACGTAGTTGAACTGCTTAGTCGACGAGTAGCTCACAACGGTGCTAAAGTGCTAGTGGTTTTGATACAGAGCAGAGCAATGGAAACGACTAACAACGCATTGTATAATATCTACAACAACAATCATAAAGAAATCCAAGGAATTTCGTAGAGTGAGAAAGAACTGGCAGACGAAAAATTTACAGTTCCTCAACATGTTGCAGTGGTATTTGTGGTGTCGTATACGCTCGACAATGCAGACGATGTACATGAGGAATACAATGATGGTGATACGTGCTTAATAAGCGAAAGTGTTGTTAAAACAGGTGCAGAGCAATATAGTTCATCATCCTTGTGGGGCAGGGAGCCACATATCCCGTCTCCACTGAAACGCAGTAAAGGAATGGCATAATCACATACATGGAACATCATCCGCAGCGTAGTAAAAAATCAGTTATGAACAGTTTTCGAATAAGTCCGCAGCGATATGATGGTGTAGTGCATAAGAAAAACTACAGATATTCGTGGGAGGACAAGGAGTACTTGTTACAAAAACTGGTATTAGCACATTTCAAGGATACCCGAAACAATTTACAGGATGTGCATGATGTACGTTACGCACATCAAACTGCGCGCTAAGCAGATTCCAGTGATTTCAAGGGAAGCAGGGGATGGTTCCATAACAAAACAGTGCTACAGAATTGGAAGGTGTAAGATACCGAAATTTCAAACAAAGCGTCAACTTGACGATGCACAGCAAACTGCGTAATCGTCCACAAAATTTGTAGATGAGGTAAGCATATTTATCCTATTGTTCAGTAAGGAATTGGTTTCCAACTCCAAACAGTCTGGATCTGAAGAGGAAATGCATATGGAATTGGTGGTACCAAGAGAGTTGCCTCAAGATCAGCTAACAGCAATGCCTTAACGCATTCGTATACAATTATGCCGACGGTTAATCTGGTGGTAAAATAGCTGAACGGTTGTTAACTGTGCTGCGAGAAGTTGGAGGTGCTCTGCCCCCTCCGATTCTTTCTCATGCGCGTTATCTTTCAAGGGCAGTAGGGAATATTTACGTACAGCAAACAAGAGTGGCAAAAGGGGCGTAAGAGAACTACAGCTACGGTAAGAGCGCTCATTTTGGCCGACTGTTTGTCACAATAATTTGCTCCTGCTTTATTCTTGCTCTGTGTATAAAAATCATAGCGCTTTACAGGAAACTATCCCTCCTGCGAAGTGTGTGACTTTCCAGTTGATATCACCTGGAACCACTGGACAAATTCATCCGTCCCTATAAAACATGTTATCACACTATCTGCAACTACGCCCTGGTGGACAGCCCATTTCACGATAAGTTCCAGGACAGATCGTTTCGCATTCGGTTGTATGCATTTCATCAGACCTCATCACCGCGTTACAAATTGAAATGGCTCAAATGGCTCTGGGCACTATGGGACTTAACATATGAGGTCATCAGTCCCCTAGACTTAGAACTACTTAAACCTAACTAACCTTTGGATATCACAACATCCACGCCCGAGGCAGGATTCGAACCTGTCACCGTAGCAGTCGCGCGGTTCCAGACTGAAACGCCTAGAACCGCTCGGCCACAACGGCCAGCTAACCGCTTTACACCAATATGATTGTGTATTATTTCTTTAACCCTCAAACTGGCGCGCCGCTTTTCCTGACAAGAGCGGGCGTGCAGCGCCCTTTGTACAAGTGAAAAGAATAGGTTTTCTTATGTTAACAAGGTAAGTCAGATATGATCAAAATCACAGTTTAATCTTAGTTTATTTAAACAAGGAGAAAATAAACTTACATAATATGATCTAAACTACTGATTTATTAAACAATAATGAAATAAATTTTCACTATAACTCTCTGTTGCCAAGGACAGTAATGACGCATTTGAAGCATTAAACAATGCAGTTTCATAAAATCTCGGTCAGTTGCTTATTGGATCACAAAGTATCTCGTAGACAACTCTCTCAATGTGGGAATATGTTGTTAGTTCGTAACTGGGGCCATTTTTCTTGAACTGATCGTAATTTGTTTCTCGTCTGGCTCGCTTTGTATTTCATATTACTACTGCTCACTTGGACGTACGAGAACACAATTTATCGCTGTGTTACCTGAAGCAATACCGAGGGAATAGGTACAGGTTTGCAGTTGTGAAACAAAAATGGAACCGCACAAAATACTTTTTTCATTTTTGGTTGGCGCGCTTTATACACAAGCGCGCCCGCTCGAGGGTTAAGAGTGGATACCTACCTGAGCACCCTGCACTCTTTGTAACTCGTAACAAGTTCGCCTTTCGTCTTGATGGCGCGAACCTTTGTGGTCACTGTTTAGCGCCATTCTTCATTCGGTGTTCATCGTGCAAGTTAAAGTTTACTTCGAACATTTCTTGAACGTCGATGACGTCCATTGTGTGAAGCGTAATACACACATCCCACAGTTGGTTGATCTCTGCACCACCCGGACACTCACTTCCTGTTGCCTTCCTGATGCACATGGCGTCATTACCATCTAATATTTTCCTGTCATAACTGTTAACACATCACTTTCAAATGAGCCTTACTAAAGGCTGAACTTGCGACCTCGCACACATAGGTTCCCTTGTCAATATTTAACTCTCATGAATAATAATCCTGGTCACGCTTTATAACCCCATAATGTCATTAATACTTACATGAATAAATCCCTCTGTAATTAACACATTTTAACAAACTATCAATTCCGTGAACAAAGACTAGCGTCCATTCATTCTGGACACCGCCAATCAACTTCGCTAGCGACAGCTTGCGGTTTTTGCGAGCGCTTCCACCAATCACGGCCCAGGAAAATCCACACTACCTTATATAACTATGCTTCACTGAACCATTGAAAGGCGAGGTCGCTGTCACCAAATGGATTGTGACGACTTAACTCGAGACCAAGCTCGCCTCTCGTCGTATTATTCTGTCGACACCGTGCGGCTTGAACATATTGCACAACATTTCGATTAACTCGGTACCAATTTCGTATAAATGTTAGACTCCAAACTATCAACTGTCGAGATTCGACTGTAAAATGGTTCAAATGGCTCTAAGTACTATGGGACTTAACATCTGAGATCATCAGTCCCCTAGAATTAGAACTACTTAAACCTAACTAACCTAAGGACATCACACACATCCATGCCTGAGGCAGGATTCGAACCTGCGACCGCAGCAGCAGCCCGGTTCCGGACTGAAGTGCCTAGAACCGCCCGGCGTTAGACTGTATACACAAGTCTGAAGTTAAAAGGTGGAAGCAACATTTTCAAAGCTGATGTAACACGAAATAAAATCAATACTTAATATTCAAATACTAATATTCTTGAGTTTACTTCAAAATGAACGCTTTCGTACAAAGTGTGAGCGGCGGTGTCAATTTGTATGGATGAAGGAGTTACAGCACCTGTCAGCAGACAGCAGCAGACAGACTAAAAATACTATTTTATATCATTGTCAAGTAAAAAATAAAGATTTATTTCATACAATTTTAAGATTGTATTAAAACTATAAAAAGATGACTGAAGGTCAAGGGTGGCAGAATAATGCACACGAAAACATAGTACCAGTGAAAATATTTGTATTTGCATATGAGAAAAGTCTTAGGAATATATCGAACAATATACGAAAATCTTGTAATTACTGCAGAGTTTGATTACTTAAGTCACAAGTGATATAGTTGCAGACTTTCAAACATAATCGATTAAGATGAAAGAAATTTTATAAAAATTTTCACCATATTTTATTATGATTGTTTTCCGGCCAGTGGTACATTAAAAAAGTAATAGAAAAAGTAAAACAGGAATTTTGTAGTATGGTCTCTTTCTTCATAGGGAAATAAATATATATTTTTTTTTAATCTTATGAGACTTAACTGCTAAGGTCATCAGTCCCTAAGCTGACACACTACTTAACCTAAATTATCCTAATGACAAACACACATACCCATGCCCGAAGGATGACTCGAACCTGCGCCGGGACCAGCCAAATAATTAATTAATAATACTGAAATCTTCTCCATATTTGTACAGGGGGGGTGGTATTTTTAGTGGTTTACTACAGAATTAATTCGTATATAAGTTTCAGTAATTTTTCTTGCACTTTGAGAACAATATTACATAACTTTTCGTTTTATTGAATGCCTGTGGTGCCTATTTTTTTAACTGCAACCAATTAACTTGAATCCTTCCATTTCGCATAGTGAGGAATGTGAAAGTTTTTCCGAATACAACGAAACCAATATCTCTGTTCGGAAACATTTGAAATTCTTCAGTGTTAATTATTTTCCTATAATATTCAGTATTACGCGGAAGTCTAACAAATGTAAGTCTATCTATAAGAATATTTTTGATTCGGCTCACTTAGTTACTGTCCTGCTCCATCACACACCCTACAGGTTGCTCAAACACGTAGTTTCTCCTTACAAAAAACGCTTACAATTTAAAATAATAATTATGAACTAGATACACTGACCTACGTCTCACTATAAACATATTAGGACTTCAGATTATGCTGTTATGTGACATCACTGTCAACAGAAAGGGTAAGGTGGAGTGGCTTGAAGACTCTTTGATATTAAGTGTGTCAGGTGGCACCAAGAGCAGTTTCAGGTACCAAGCACAGCAACAGATTGAAACTTCCTGGCAGATTAAAACTGTGTATTGGACCGCGACTTGAACTCGGGACCTTTGCCTTTGGCGGACAAGTGCTCTACCATCTGAGCTACCCACACACGGCTCACGTCCCGTCCTCACAGCTGTACTTCTGCCAGTACCTCGTCTCCTACCTTGCAAGGTGGAAGAACTGTACTTCTGCCAGTACCTCGTCTCCTACCTTCCAAGCTGGAAGAACTGTACTTCCGCCAGTACCTCGTCTCCTACTTTCCAAGCTGGAAGGTAGGAGACGACGTACTGGCTACAAGCTCAGCAATGTGCAGTGCTGGCCACAATACTTTTAAACACACATGAAATTCTTTTGGCTGGTAAACGAGAAGATTTAAGAAAATCCAACCTCTTTGAAAAATATATGACCTGGACTGGGAGGTGGTACTGATTATGGTGAATTACTAACACTGAGCTTTTGTAGCAAAATTATATTGCAAGTTAAGTTTGTCTTTTCAAAAACATTTGAAGATTGAAGTTACATTACTTACAATTGATTCACAAACAATGAGATTTAAACAGCAAGTATTATCAAGCTCACTAATCCAACATAAATGCAAATCATCAAATTATATATAGCTGTGTTAACAAATCTTAGAAGCATTACAAAAGTGAAATATCTAACTAGCCTTTCTATCAAATCAGTTTACGTACATCTTGGGGTTACTCAAGAACTACAAATTATCACCCAACCCGTCTGTACTAACACGCTATCAAACCAAAAATCATAATTATTTAACATATTAACCTTGCTTGCATGAAGACTTCTGCTTCCATGTTCGACGATATTGACATACCTACATTTATCTAAGACTTGGTGGCTTCACACAGCACACCACAAAAAACAGCCTACTCCGTCGTCTTTCGCTCACCGACAGCTACCTACAACTATGCTCCCAGCGCTTACTCCAACACTATAATACTCTCAGACCAGAAGCATTATCTCTAGGTCTGCCGTCTTACACAATCAGCGATATAAAGCCTATCAAAGACATACACCGATTATAAAATCATGTTTGGCTGCCACATACAAATGTGCCCCAATAGACTCATTTCAAAATGACAATGTCCAAGAAGAAGAATTGTATTTTTGCACTAAGCCACGACCTTTCGCTAGCCCTTCGGAGCAGACGCGCCGAGCCGCCGACATGTGTCCTCATTGATTAATAATGTTGCAGCTCCGGTGTCCAGCTGAACCTTCGCTGATTGGACGGAAATTCGAGAGCCAGCATTAACTTCTGCGATGCTTTACATGTCTGTCTAGCTGACGTGATGCATTGGAAAGATGCACCTTCATCAGCCTGTGCTGTTACATGAAGCGAGAGCGTGGCTTGTTAACTCATAACTGGTTTTGTCCGTGTTGCTGCAAGCTCACATCGCTGCACTGTGGGTTTTTGTTTTTTGTGAAATGCCCGTGCTCTAGGCACGACAAAGGCTTCGCTAAGGCTCGGGGTACACGCTTTAACGTTAAGGTGGAAAGAGCGTTTTTGTGTTCTGTTAAAATTATTTTCTTGCCGCTGAAGGAATTTTATTAAATTATGGATCTACTTAAGTCTCTCGTGTGATGTCGGTGATCCGGACGATCGTGAATGATGGAATATAGGGCTTTAAGAAAAAGATAATGAGTTTGACTCATCATCTGACTGCTGCTCGAGATTATGAATAAATACTTTTCATACCTGAATTTCGTACGTGAAGGTATCCTGAGCAAACGGTAGCCAACTCGAAACATTTAGCGGTCTTAGAACTTCACTAAGGCCAGGATGCTTTATACGTGACACCTCTGCCGGGGCAAAATTACACCACGAAACAACCATTCCACATAAGAAACTTTACAATTATGACAAGTGGTGTTATTCCAGGCTGCGTACAACTGTTTGTGAGACCGAAGAAACTTTAGACTGGCATCGGCAAGGCGCGTCTGATGATAGATGTGTCTCGTTATCAGAGCACGTAAGCCACTGAAATATAAACCACTGGTGTTTCCGAGTGGTCGGAATTTCCGTACCATTTCGTATAATCGACTGCTAGAAGAGAGGAGTAAAGCAATATAACTGCGTAGACTACCGCGGCCCGCGGCCAGATTCAGTTGACATGTAAGCGTTCCGGGTACGACACCGCGTCACATTGTGGAAAAACCTGTGGAGCCAACGTTTCGGCCAAGTGCGCAATGGTCTTTTTCTAGGTCTACAGGTCATGTCGAGAGTAAAGTACTTCTCCCTGTGTGAAATCCTATAAACAAGATAATGTAGTTCATATAGTCGGAGCTATAACTTCCAGCTCTTTGAAGCCTCGTCAAAGCTGGTGAACGGTGTTTTGGGCGTAGCCGTAGCCACAGACTGATGTTTGTTGCTGCTGACACTATGGCTGCTGCATAGCGCCATGTTGTTCTTGCTGTTACTGCTGTTGCTCTTGTTACAGTATGAGTTCTTGCTGTTACTTTTCTGCTGTTGTTCCCGCTGTAGTTCAGGTAGTTCCTGGCGCTGCTGGTCTTTCTGCTGAACCTCCTGATGCAGTTTTAGTAGTTCCGCGGCAATTTACGTCAGTGCTGCAGCCGTGGCATGTGCTGCTGCAGAAGTACAAGAGGCTTCAGACGAACAGTACCAATACCAAAGAGGAAGCTACGAACAGAGCAAGAAGCATCATTTGCTAAGCAGTGAACTTATGGCAATAGGGCAAAAAGCAGGATTGTTTTAAACGTAGCAATTAGGCAATGGACTGAACATGTGATACAGCATGGAGTAAGTACCCATTCTATCCGTGGGACGCCTTATGTCCGCGACATTGTGCTGCCCATGCGACTGACTTGTCTCGTTGCGTGTGGTAGTCAGGCTGGTGAGCATCTCTGCTTCGCCGCTTCTATCGATACCCGCTGTATGCGGTGATACGGAACGAAACATACTAATTTTCTCAAAAAAACATACTTCCTCTTGAAACGCGATTCATTTTAGAAGATGACAGTTTACTATTCCCTCCGTTCTTATTCTTTCGTCTTCAACGAAACATAATATGTTCCTCCATTCAACACTATCACTTGTTTTATATGTCTCCAAATTCTGTTAAAACATCGCAGTCGTTCTGTCTTCTGTTTTCACAAGTTTTCTTCGACTCTTTTTCCCGTAGTTTATGGTAGTTCCTTCGTCTATTCTCGTCTACACTGACATGACAAAAGTCAAGGGATAGTGACGTGCACATATAGAGATGGCGGTAGTACCGCGTACGCGAGGTATAAAAGGGCAGTGCTTCGATGGAGCTGTCATATGTACACAAGTGATTCATGCGAAAAGTTTCCCGACGTGATTATGGCCACAGACTTCGAACGCGAATTGGAAGTTGGAGGCAGAGGCATGGGATATTCCATTTCGGAAATGGTTAGACAATTCAATATTCCGAGATCCACAGTGTGAAATGTGTGACGAGAATACCAAATTTCAGGCATCACCTCTCACCACGGACAACGCAGTGTCCGACGCCCTTCATTTAACGACCGAGAGCAGCGGCGTTTAGGTGGAGTTGTCACTGCTAACAGACAGGCGACACTACGTGAAATAACCATAAAAATCAATGTGGGACGTACGACTAACGTATGTGTTAGGACAGTGCGGCGAGATGTGGTTTTAATGGGTTACGGCAGTACACGACCGTCGCCAGTGCCTTTGCTAACACCACGACATCGCCCGCAAGCGCCTCTCCTGGGATCATGACCATATCGGTTGGACCGTAGACTACTGGAAAACCGTGACCTGATCAGATGAGTCCCACCTACCGTTGGTAAGAGAGCAGATAGTAGGGTTGGACTGTGGCGCATAACCTCCAAGCCCTAGTGGTTAACAAGGCACCGTGGAAGCCGATGGTGAGTCCATAATGGTGTTTATATGAAACTGACTGGTTTCTCAGGTCCAACTGAACCCATTATTGACTGGAAGCAGCTATGTTCCGCTAATTGGAGATGATGTACAGCCATCAATTGACTTCATGTTCCCAAATAACAGTGGAATTTTTATGGATGTCAGTTTGCCATGTCACTGGGCGACAATTGTTCCCAATTGATCTGAAAAAGATTGTGGACAGTTCGAGCAAATGATGTGGCCACGCCACCCAGTCGCCCAACATGAATCCCATGGAACTTTTATGGGATATAATCGAGAGGTCCGTCCGTGCACAAAACCCTGCGCTGGCAACACTTTCGCAATTATGTACGGTTATAGAGGCATCAAGGATCAATATTTCTGCAGGGGACTTGCAACGACTTGTTGAGTCCACGCAACGTCGAGTTGCTGTACGACGCAAGGTAAAAGGAGGTATGACACGATATTAGGAGGTACCGCACGACTTTTGTCAACTCAGTATATATTACCCCAGATATTGAAGATTGTGAGTCCTTATATTTCAATTAGTGGCTGAATAATAGTCGATTTTACGAAATTTGAGGATCCTGCCGAGAATAAGATGGTGCTCTGGATAAGACATTGGGTTTGCATTCGGCAGAAGCGTCACTGAAATCTCTGCCCTGTTACCTAGATATAGGAATGCTTCTCTATAAAACCTGTAATGCTTTCCAGTTGTTACTACTCTATCTTTGATACTGATAAGTCTTTGTATTCTAAATTCCTTCCCATTAATGATCATACATTTTCTTTCTTCAAGTTTACAAAAGAGAACACTCCTTTTAAGCGGTACACAGATTTTGGTTTCACTTCGACGCGAATTCATGCCTTTGAAGCGTTGTAATTTCGTTGATGTTAGCACTGATGGCCTATTCTGTTCAATACCGATCACATCTGTTAGTTAAACACTGCATAAGGCTGGTAATTGTTGTTGCTGCCTGAGACCTTCTCCGTGGAGTAAAACTTTCTGAGGATGCTTACTTTGTGTGGTATAGAAAAATTTCGACTCAGCATCTGTTCATCAGGTTTACATAACGATTTAGATTCTTCTTGTAGAATCCTATGGATGCATGAACTGTGGCGGTGATCAACGAAGTGTGCAGTTGACAGTAAAAATACCATTCCTCCTCATCCTCATGACTTTGTACTTCGGTACTCTGTGTATAGTGACTCTTAATAATGCGCTTCTTTCACCAAAATCCGAAACTATTGCCTCAAAATTGAAGAGCAGACACTAATTCGAAATAGAGCGACGTTTCTGTGACGCTACTGACTCGTGTCCGTAATCCTGGTCAACATTTTACATACGAATGTAGGGGAAAATCGTTCAGTATTCATACATTTGACCTCACCCTCTGGCGTACGTCCGCGGGTCCATTTGGATTCTGTGAGTGCCCACTGGTGATTACGGCCCGCAGTAGGGTGCGGGCGCTGAGTTTCCATTACAGGGCGTCGCGACCCTAACAGACGCCGGGCGCCGTGCCGACAGGTTTACTGTCTGCCTCACACCGCGTCCGATAAATACTTGATTCCGCATGCGCCAGAGGACGGCATGAAATATTTACGAGCCCCGACGACGACGACGCTGTACGGTCCAGGAAACAGGCAGCCCGCGGACATGGCGACGAGGGGAACGGCCCACCGTGACCGGGGGAGACATGGCAGAGCGGAGAGGAGCTTAGGGACAGCCGGGAACACGGAGGGGTGCTTCTCTGCAGCGCACAGCGGCGCCAACGCGCGGTCCCCAGGCGCTGTGATGAAATTTTCACTAACCCCTTCGGTCATGCCGTCCTCATATAAGGACATACCAAATAAATATATTAAATTGTACCTTTGTGATTGTTATCCTCATATTGTCACAAGCAGATAGTTTATTTGAGAACAGTGTCGACATCTATTGTCAATCTGTGGTACCACAAAACAAAACTGAACGCGCACAGTAGCATGGACGCTGCCCAGTAATAAGCTTTGTATTCCCAGCAGCCGGTAATATCTTCTGAGTTTAGGTAAAAAATTTATTCGTGCGTAGAAAGTTGCATTGGTTGGTTGGTTGGTTTGGGGAAGGAGACCAGACAGCGAGGTCATCGGTCTCATCGGATTAGGGAAGGACGGGGAAGGAAGTCGGTCGTGCCCTTTCAAAGGAACCATCCCGGCATTTGCCTGGCGCGATATAGGGAAATCACGAAAAACCTAAATCAGGATGGCCGGACGCGGGATTGAACCGTCGTCCTCCCGAATGCGAGTCCAGTGTCTAACCACTGAGCCACCCCCCTCGGTAAAGTTGCATTCTTGAAGATGAAAATTAAAGGTGTCTTTCAGAAACAAAGGTAAGAGACGTATTTATAACTTTGAACATGTTTCCAAAAGAGGACATTGTGATTGAAAGGTTCTAATAGCATAGAAATTTAGGACATTATTTCTTACGGTGATTTCACAATGTCCTGAGTCTAAGAAGACGAAGAAGGTCACTCACAGAAGAAGAAGTTGTAGAGCTCCTTAATTCATCTGATATTGACGATCTATCCGATTATCCTGGCGATAATTTTGATCAAGATGACAATGATGGAAGTAATGTTAGACGTTTTATACCATACGATATACTTGAAACTGAGTAGTCTAGACGCAAAGCCCGCTAACTGCATGATAAGTGATACTGAGACAATCACGAAGCAGCCGTGCGGGATTAGCCGAGCGGTTAAGGCGCTGCAGTCATAGACTGTACGGCTGGTCCTGGCGGAGGTTCGAGTCCTCTCTCGGGCATGGGTGCGTGTGTTTGTCCTTAGGATAACTTAGGTTAAGTAGTGTGTAAGCTTAGGGACTGATAACCTTAGCAGTTAAGTCCCCTAAGATTTCACACACACACACACACACACACACACACACACACACATAATCACGAAGCACTCTTCCCGTCCGAACGACAATGCATTGGCAGCGAGAATGTTATTGTTGCGTACGAATTCGTTACAGCGCAACCAGCTTAAAGCTGAATAAGAAAAATATCCGTTCTAATCGATCGTAACAGACTGAAAGGTAGTTTTGAATGTCCAGATTGGTAAATCTGATGTCTGTTCACGTGTTTTGCGTCCGGACATGGCAGGGTGAGAGCCACGCCTATTGGGCATTTAGCATGCTTTGCACCCGAAGACAACAAGCAGTTAGCTGCTTTTGAAACCGAACACGATTTTCGACAACCATGTTTGTTCATACAATTGACATTGCATGTGTAAGTGCATGGAATTAGTACAAGAAAAACGCATCAGAATTAGGTGTTCCTAAAAACAAGACACTTGATTTGCTGCACTTTAGGGAAACTGTGGTCAAAGTACTGACAAAAATAGATGAGCCAGCTGCCAGGCAAAGGGGATGTCCCACTAGTGAGAGTGCAATGCCATCTCCAAGAACTTCAAAACGAGTCGATGCCGAAATTCGTCCTGAAACTGATGTTCGTTTGGACGACGTTGGGCATCTTCTAGTGGTCAGTGACAAAAAATCATTTGACAGGTGCAAGACACCGGGTTTCAAAGGCAAAACCAAATTTTATTGTGTAAAATGTAACATTCACTTACGTCTGGATAGAAAAAAAATGTTTCTTTGATTATAATTCTTCACAAGTGCAAAACCATAGTTTATTTATATAAACATAAAGTAAGCTTTGTGTTATTTATGTATTTTGACGAAAAAAATATTTTTGACTTTCGACTTGTACTGCACCCACCTGAAGACAATGCCCTCGGGGACGCGATGTATCACCAGTTGGGGGCACCTCGGAGTCTTTTATACATCTGAAAAATCATAATGTAATTCGAAGAACTGGATACCAAAGCCATGAACTTTTTTTCGGAACAAAAATAATTCGTGACCGAAAGGGTTAAACGACATGCAGTTCTGATATGAAATGATACGTGTTTTTTTGGTCTCCTCGCTCTGTCTCTCTCGCTCTCGCCTTTCTTGACGTGATACGCACATGGATTTCACATCGGATGCCACAGAGACAAATTTATTTGTAGACAATTTCATTTTACAAGTAGATTCTGTTATAATCAGTCATTTACTTCACACGAGCATCTGTCTTCGACAAAGTGCCATTTTCTGGTGCTTACAGCCTCAAATGAGTCTGCAGAGAGCAATGCTCTATGGATTACAGTATTAATTATTATGTTTAGGTACGTATGGCACACTAGTAGCTTTGTTTTTTTTTTTTTAAATCGTTGGTGGGGGTAGAAAGGTGTCCTTGTTAGAGCCTACTACGACAGTAATTATATACATAAATGACAGACGTACACTATCCGGGACAGTTTCAACGAGGTGTCTCAAGTGTCTGTCGATAAAAGGCAGCCCTTTCTTCCGAAAGAGCCGAATCAAGAGAAGGCTCTGATGTTGGTCGCTGGGTTCAATAATGCGGCTCACAGATGTTACAATGGGTTAGTAACTAAGGACCGGCCAATTCATTTCAGCGACGTCATTGACCACGGAAACCGCTTAAGCTTCAAATAGCCCTAAGCACTATGGGACTTAACATCTGAGGTCATCAGTCCATTACACTTACAACAACTTAAACGTAATTAAGCTAAGGACATCAGACAGGTCCATGCCTGAGGCAGGATTCGAACCTGCGACCAGAGCAGCCGCGTTGTTCCGCACTGGAGCGCCTAGAACCGATCAGTCACAATGGCAGGCGGAAACCGCTTGGGTGCATTGTTATAATGTAACAATTATCTACAACGAACTGTTCCTCTACTGTATGCAATGAAAAACACTATAAAATATATTCATACACCTCCGCATTTAGATCGTTCCTACTTGCAGTAAGGGGACAACATTCGTTTCCAGTCATCACCTGCCCTGCGGAGTCGCCCATTACACCAACTCTAGCGTCATCATAACCTACGAATACTTGTGGCTTATGAGTAGCCTTACGTCCAGTCACTGCGCTACCTGGACTGCTGGTAGCACATTGGAACTCATCAGTGATTCGTTCTGCTGATACTATGCAAATTCTTACAACCAGTCCCCGAAATGGTCGACGGTCTCTGTCCCACGTTACATGAGGTCTGTATGACCTTACTTAAGCTGTTCCTTTGCGTGTCCACGATCACTAAAAGTCGACGTGGGCAGCTTTAGAACGATTGAAATTCTCTAATATGTATTTGTTAGGTGACATCCAAAGACTAAATCTCTAAGCTCTCTTGACCGACCCAGTTCGCTGTTACTGCTTTCCTACTGACAACACTATATTCCCTCCCTCCTTTTATTAGATTGATACCTAAGTTGGTAGCGCTTTATTTATCGATTGTCATTTTTTATTTGTAGTTCAATCGTACGTTGATCGTCAAATTGATCATATCCACCAACGCTGATCGTACGTTGATCGAGAAATTTATCGTATTTACCAATGTCGATCGTATGTTGATCGTCAAATTGATCATATGTACCGATGTTGATCGTCAAAGTGATTATATTTACCAACATTGGTCGTCAAATTGTCGTGTTTACCAACGTTGATTGTCCTAGCTAGCTTAACAATTCTTAAAATAAAAATCGGTCTTCCTTTTTCTTAAGGAAAGTCATTATTGATGCTAGAGACTCAAAATTTAATCCCTATAGATATTAAACAAACAAAACCACAGGTAAAATTAACAACAAACAGAAATTTAATCTTTCTTCTATAAACCTGTCCACCATTGTGTTCTTTTACAGCTTGGTTTTGTAGAAATGGGTATGAGTCGTTATAATATTTATTACTATCTGTTTCGCTTTCTTCGCTAGAATCCGAATCGTTTTCTTCCATAAAACATTTGTTAATTCCCTTTAAAAATATTTTATATGTCTCTTTCTATTACGGTTTTTTATGTCTTTTAATTATGAAAACGCATATTTTTTATCATAAACATTTTTACACAGCCATTTTAAGTAAAATTAAATCCGAACATTCTACATGGAATTCTCTGCCTAAGAGAGTATATGATTTTTCTCTTCTCTCTTGGTAATGCATTTTATTCTTATAAAAGAATTCTAAAATTTTGGCATTTTCACCTTCTTTTATTTATAGCTAAAATATTTAAAATAATAATTTTAATTGTTTTCAAAAAGCAGTTGAAACTGGGTTGTTGAAAGCGTAGCGATGTGACTCCTTTTATCTGTATTAACTTCGTAAATTTTAACAATCTGAAAATTTAAACTTTTAAAAATTAAAATGTCGAGTATCTCTTCTCTTCTCTTTTGTCTTCTCTATACGTTTTAATTTTTGAAAACTTAAATTTTGTCTGTATAAATGAAACAAAAAGTGAACAGAATTTATAGAATTGAAAATCTTGTCAGTAAACTTAACAGTTATAGTAATGCTTGTGCAGAAGTGTTCACTAAATTATCAGAGTTAAAAAAATCTTGTAATATTTCAAAAGTAAAATTTTGAATACTAAATATGGTCGAAAAGTTTTATTACTTTTAGATGATAAATATAAAGTTACTCTTCCGGATCGTTAGGCTAAAATCTTTTTAGAAGACGATGATAAGTTACAGAAAATTATTTCATTCAATTTTATATATTGGCGTAAAAATAAAATAAAGATCATTCTATTCACATTACTGAATTGGAATAAATTTTAGAACTTTTTAAATTTAATTTTTGAATATTAAATTTTAATTGAATAATTAATTCTTCTAATTAAAAGAAAATTTGGTTTTGTGGGTATTGATACATTTTTTGTTGGGAGATACGGCGAAAAAAGATTCTTGGTTTTTTATTGTGGAATTTTTTATCCAATATGCTCTTTGGGGCAGAACTCTGATCGATACTACTTATGGTCGACGCACGAAATGTTCAAAAGATTATGTTTAGAGTTTCTGGTGATATGTTGCTAAACTATGCAATAAAAATTTCTTTCATTATTTACTGTTAAGAATTCCATTCTGCGACGGTGCAAGAACTGAAGGAGAAAAAAATAAATCCAAGCACTACGTGATTTTCGGAATTAATATTTCGCTCCGTAGAGTGGTATGCTCTGTGTTGATTCGTCCTGGCGTACTAAAACTGCGATCCTAACCAGATATCGGACCCGACACCTCACTTTTTTCGCGCAATACGGTTACCGACTGGGCTGTTTGGATAAGTGTGGGTTGTTTAGTAACAGCGGAACTCGCGGCACTCAAGTACTGGTTTCGAGTCCCTTCCAGCACGGAATTTTAATCTGCCAGGACCTTTTACTACAAAGTCATTCTGGAACATGAAGTTGGCACGAATTTTAAACACGACAAGTTTCAGTAAGTGATGTAAATATCACATTTCTCGTTCAGTTATTGCTCGCAATGGCCACTCTCAACAGCGCTGTCTATCGGTCAGTGATCCCTGCGGGCAACGCACTGTACCCGGGCGTTTTGTATTGTTCTGGCACTCGATAAAATGGAGGACCCACGTTATAGAGTTACCTGTGACTGATCCGTTTGTTTGCATGGTGTTTTTGTTAAAAAATGACAGAAATCGTTCGCATTCCCAATGTGTTGCAGTAAATCAAACACAGCTTCAATAGAGTCCGCCGGTCACTGTGAAACAATAAAATTCCGTTTCCGATCGTAACTGCATTTCAATTGAGTCGTTTATCGATGGCATCAAGCTGTAAAAAAAGGCTTGTCATAACAATCACTGGAACATAACTTTAAATTCGCTAATTCATTTTCTTGCCATCGGAAATAGGATATACCAGGACGGTGAAAGTTGTCAGAATGATGGAGGTAGTAGTAGTAGTAGTAGTAGTAGTAGAAGAAGAAGAAGTTTGACGAGGATGGGACAGTTAGACTGGTTTAGCCAAGTATGAGGATCCAGATCGCCATTTACGTAAAATCATTTGAGGAAATCATGGAAGATCTAAATAAAGATTTCCGGATAGGTATTAAGTTTGATACACGACCTGTCTTTTTAAAACCTAATTCGGTTTCCTCATAGAATACAACACTGTTTTGGTTATAAATACTTTTAATGAAAAAATTTAGTGCTCCACAGCCCGTTTTCTCAGCACCAGTTACTGTACATATTACACAGATACTGTCAGCTGCAGTTATGGCAGTATTATGACTATGACATTTGTTTTCCGTATTGTGTATCGCAAATTTTCATTTACTAGGTTGAAGTGCTGAGACAGCATCCCTCCATAATGAGCGACATGCAGAGCTCAGGAAGAGTATAAGAGGTTAGTACGTATTATCCACTGCAGAGCATTGGTGTAAAGTTTTCTAGAAAAATACATCATTCAGTAGTTTTTTGCATGTATGGCTCAACAATTGCTGCAAGTTACTTCAGGGAAGCCATTGTCCTGCGTAAGCTGTTATTATTTTTGAAATAAATACTTTACTTCAAGATTTCCCTCTATCAGCTAATTTTGCCGCCTTTGGGCATTTTCAAGCTACCTAGTGAAGAAAATAAGCTGCTGTAACTTTTGTCATCTGTTTCACTACCAAGGGGCTTGAAAATACCCAAGAGAGTGAAGCAAACTAATAACTAAAATTCATGAAATAAGGTTTTTACTTCAGAAATAAAAGAAAGAATACTCAGGAGAATAACTTCCCTCAAGAAAAACATCACAGTTTCGCAAAACTGTGTTTTTCAAGTGTAACAAATACTGTATTAATAATTTTTGAGAAAATTTCTCGTGGAGAACAGTGGCCTAGCTAAACGTACTTTAAAAATGGATACAAACAGTTTCGATCGAAAAACATCTATTTTGATGGTAAGCGGTATCGGTCAGTTTTTTACCAACGTCAACTTGCAGTTAACGTTCGTGAAGTTACAACACTCGTTCTTTTCACGGCCATCGCCTACCATCTTAATATAACGGTATGAAGACGCTCAAAAACTGTTTGTGTCCATTTTCAAAAAGCGTTCTTCATTATATTTACTTACATTCAATTTTTTATGGCACTGCCACTCTTTGCTGTGTAAATAGTCATTCATGGTACACAATGTATTGCTCAGCATGTCGTTTATACGGTTTTCTAGTTAAGTTTGTTTTGGAAATCTCTTTATGCTCCTCCGAATATTTACTGCAACATTTCATTTAACAGTGGGGAATGTGATTTTGAATTTGTTATTTATTCTTTCTCTGCAAACGTAAGTTCGTTCTAGACCTTGTTCCGTCGTCATGGACATAGATGTTTGTGAAGTGATTATCAAGGTTCATATATGATTTCTAAATGTAAACCGAACGAGGTGGCGCAGTGGTTAGCATGCTGGACTCGTATTCGGGAGGGCGACGGTACAGTCCCGCGTCCGGCCATCCTGACTTACCTTTTTCGTGATTTCCCTAAATGGCTTCAGGAAAATGCCGGGATGGTTCCTTTGAAAGGGCACGGCCGACTTTTTTCCCCATCCTTTTCTAATCCGATGAGACCTATGACCTCGCAGTTTTGTCTCCTCCCCCAAATCAAACCAACCCTAAATGTAACCACAAGGTGTTTTTCAAAATATCTCGGCAAAGAGCCCCATTGCTATTTCTGGTTAACATTTCTATTGCCATTTTTGTGTAGTTCGAAAACTGTTCTGGTATTTTATATATTTGTTCCCCAGAACAATAGTGACGACATTGTGTTTGCAAATTCCTTTGTGTTTTCACGCCATTCCCACTGACAAACTAACATTACTATAAATTTCGTGTTTGTTGTGCAGCCTATAACGGTACAACAACGCCGGCCAGGATGGCCGAGCGGTTCTAGCCGCTACAGTCTGGAACCGCGCGACCGCTACTGCCGCAGGTTCGAATCCTGCCTCGGGCATGGATGTGTGTGATGTCCTTAGGTTAGTTAGGTTTAAGTAGTTCTAAGTTCTAGGGGACTGATGACCTCAGAAGTTAAGTCCCAAAGTGCTCAGAGCCATTTGAACCATTTTTTTGGTACAACTACATTTACATTAACAGTGTTTTTTCCTGACCTTTGTTTTCCTTGAAGTTCAGTGTAACTTCACTGCATAACGCGTAATTACAGACTTCCTTGAGGGATTCATTTCCTTTCTCTGTATGTTGTCTGTTTTTCAATGACTAATGTGACTGTTATCCCCAAAGAGAATATTTGCCGCACTATTTACACTAATGGGAAAGTATTTGGTGTATATAGAGAAATATATTGGTGCTAACATACTACTGTGGGGAACCTCTATATCGATGTACTTTGATTTTGACAAGTGTTTCAGTAAAAGTACTGCCTGATTTGAGGTTTGTGTTATCTCTGCTCTATCTACAATACGTGACAGATATGGTCGGAATCAGTCGTTACCTAAGACTCAAACTGCCTTTTGCATATTTAGTAGAAATTTATGGTCAAACTGCTTGGAGAAATCTAATCATATGTCTGTGATACATTCTTCCCAGTTGAGATCCTCAAGTAACATAAAGAAGTATTATTACAAGTAGACAGTAATAGTGCACACTGACGCTCAGGATCAGTTAGTTGACTTGCCGTCGAGTGAAGAGCAGGATCATGTAAACAGACCTTCGTAAACAAGCCTTCCTGCCCTCTTTTGCCTCGTCGATGCAAGCGAATGACTGATGGGAACGGAATGATGCTGTTCGCGCAGATGCAGAATGCTGTTGGTTTTTCAGGCGTTGTAACTGCAGCGTCTGCTCTGGCTGTTGGAATTTCGCCGGTTTCTCATGCTTTTTCTGCTGCTGCCCACTTGTTTATGAATTCATAATTTACATTAGACATAGAATATTTGCATGGTGAGAAAGCCTTCGTCACTTTTTTCTATCCTTGCCTGCGTAGGTAGAACATAGTTTTATCATACAATGAAGGCTTTCACGACCGGATGTTTCAGCAGCTGAGAACTACAAAGAGACATGTGAATGCATGGTTGAAGTCTTTGTCGCCTAATGAAAACAGACAAGTCAGCCGTGGCGGAGCATGCCCCTCAGTCGGGTGATTACATAGTGAAATTTTCGGAAATTGAAGTTTTATGTACTATGAGGAACTGCTATTCACGGCTATATAGGAAAGCCATCGATATATATCAACATGGGGATGATTTTAGCAGAAAAGAAGAAGCTATGAAACTCAGCGATGTGTGGACAGTGGCGCTACAGAATGGATGAGAAGATTTTATCTTTGACGTACTATGATCTATAGTTATATTTTATCCTTGACAAGGTTTATCTCTGCTATCACGTGACATCCAGACCACGCCCACTTTCCACGCCATTTAGGACGTTCTTCGACGTCCTACTCGTCAGTCGGTAGACTCAGCACAACCAGGAGCAGCTCCGAAGATGTCCAACGTAGCTTTGGACGAAACGTCAGGGATGGAAGAGTTCCATGGACCATGGCCATAAGATCCGGAAGAATTCTCGACAGTTTTATCACTCGCACTGGCTGTAATGTAGAGATCAGCAGAACAAAAATGCTGTCCCCGTGCTCGATGAGGCCGGAGTTCACAAGGTGAACAGTTAGTCAAAATCAAAGTCCAGATTTGTCGTAAGTGTACGCAAAACAAGCAGGACGTGATGTGAGTCACAAACGAAAACAAAGCCACTCCTCTATTGCATGACGTTTACTCCAATAACAGCAGTCTTGATATGAGCGGCGCCCTCGTTGCAGCAAGCTGCAGCCACGCTATGGAGCCTCAGTATATCTCGCATTACCTGCATATCGATAGGCTGGCGGGGAAATCCTAATCGCTGTCGAAGGCAGGGAACCGACTTCGAGTCTCGGTCCGGCACACAGTTGTGATCTGGTAGGAACTCCCGTGATGCAGTGATTACCGCTGTCGATCATACCATACATAGCCTTAACTCACGTTATTCTGCAGTTAATGTTACGTGCCAAAAGATATAGGCGCAGCCTTAGGCGCCTCATGCATGGCCCCTCTACACATGGTCAATTACCGCACTCAAAGTTGTACACTTATGGGGGAAACTTCCCGTAAAACGTACCAGCACAATTTTCAACCCAACGTTTACAAAGGGCCTCTAACTGAATGAAATGAGACGAAAAAAAGTAAAACTATGTTAACAGTTACTCCATTAGTCACGTACTGTATGATATAAGGTTAGAAACAGAAAAAGTGACAAATGAACATACTCGAGAAGTCTTAGTAACAGTGCAGTTGAAACATCAGGATTAAATTTGCCATTGTTAATTGGCTACTGTTGTTTTCTATTGCTATTATTTTGACGACCATGCCCAATGGATAAACGCTAACCAGGTTTAATCGCTACGGAAGTGCTTCAGTCGGAAAGGCAGACACAAGACTCAAATTCATCGGAAGAATCTTAAGGAAATGTAGCTCATCCGCGAAAGAAGTGGCTTATAACGCGCTTGTTCGCCCGATTCTTGAGTATTGTTTGTCTATTGGGATCCCTATCAGATAGGACTGATAGAGGAGATAGAGAAGATCCAACGAAGAGCGGCGCGTTTCGTCATAGGATCATTTAGCTGGCGAGACAGCGTTGCGGAGGTACTAAACAAACTCCACTGGCAGACGTCGGATAACGATACCTTCAAAGATGGTGTTGCATTAATCAAGGTTCCGAAAGATTGCATTAGGTAAAGATATGTATTCCCATTAGACTTAATTGAGACAGTCACTACTACTGCCATACACTTCTATTCATGTTCAATCTCAACACATATGCTCAAGAATTATGACGTTCTTGTAAAATGAACAGCTCCTCTATAAAAATCAACATAGATTCCGCAAAAAGAGATTCTGGGAAACTCAGCTCGCTCCTTTCCTCCATGAGATCCACAGCGCAGTATACAATGACACTCAGGCTGACGCCGTGTTCCTTGATTTCAGGCATTTGACACCGTCCTGCATTGCGGTTTAATGCCAAAAAATACGATCTTATGGAGTATCGGAGCAGACCTGCGATTGGATTCAAGACTTTCTTGCAGATAGAACTCATCACGTCGCTCTTAACGGAACTAAATCGACAGATGTAAGGGTAATATCCGGAGTACCACAGGGAAGTGTGATAGGACAGATGCTGTTCACGATAGTAAAAAGCGTCGGATGCTCTTTAAGTGTATTCGCAGATGATGCAGTTGTTTATATCAAAGTAGTAACGCCAGAATATAGTTAGAATTTGCAGAACGACCTGCAGAGAATTGATGAATGGTGCAGACCCTGGAAGTTGAGCCCGAACGTAAATAAACGTAACATATTGCGCATACATAGGAAAATAAATCCACTACTGTACAGATACACTATTGATGACAAACGGCTGGAGACGGCGTCCGTCGTAAAATATCTAGGCGTAACTATCCACAGCGATCTTAAGTAGAATGAGCATGTAAAACAGGTAGTGGGAAAGGCAGACACAAGACTCAAATTCATCGGAAGAATCTTAAGGAAATGTAACTCATCCGAGAAAGAAGTGGCTTATAACGCGCTTGTTCGCCCGCTTCTTGAGTATTGTTTGTCTATCTGGGATCCCTATCAGATAGGACTGATAGGGGAGATAGAGAAGATCCAACGAAGAGCGGCGCGTTTCGTCATAGGATCATTTAGCTAGCGAGACAGCGTTACGGAGGTGCTAAACGAACTCCACTGGCAGACGTTACAAGAGAGACGTTTTTCATCATGGAGAGATTTACTATTAAAACTTCGGGACAGCACTTTTCAGGAGGAGTCGGACAATATATTATTTCCCCCCACATACATCTCGCGTATTGACTACAAGGAAAGATTCGAGAAATTACAGCCAATACAGAGATACAAAGGATTACCGAAAATGTTCTTCCCACGCACTATTCGCGAGTGAAACGGGGTTGGAGGGATCAGACAGTGGTACCGGAAGTACCCTCCGCCACACACCATTAGGTGGTTTGCGGAGCATGATGTAGATGTAGATATCAAACGCACTGAAATATCGTCAAACGCTTTCATAATAATCTGCACACGTTATACCCACTGCAGTCCAGTGGGCGGCGCGGTAGTCGGAACACTTAATATCGGCACTCCGTGTTACTAGTTGCTTTTTGGGAATAATACTTCGTCAGAATTCCGTATAGCTCTTATGGTTTGCTGGAGGTCAACCCAAGGCGATGGGGACACACACTAAGCTGGCACGATATGCTTCCCCCCTCTACACCATCAACCACACTTTTACATTACTCACTGTTTCTCTAATTCGCTCTTGTATAGATGGAAGACTAGAACTTCAGCTGCTCGATAATTTGCAGAAAGCAATCATCCAACAGCCGTAAATTTGTGGAATAGTTTTGCTACGCACCAGCGGTCGACAGATGTGTAAAGTGTTCACGTCTAGTGTGAAGATAACTACTAACCAGTTTGATATAATATTTCCTCTAGTAAGCACAAACAGATGGCTTATCTAATTTCGTGCATAGGGGCCCGAAGATGGTACCAAGGAGGCACGAAAACTGGTAGCGTAACAAAATTATTCCCTAAATTTACAGCTGTTGAATGTCTGTTTTCTGCAGCTCTGCATCTGATAAGAATATGCACTCTCTGTTCGCACTCTCTGTTCGCACTCTCCGCCTAACAATCGATTATTGGTCTATCCTCGACCTTTGCAAGTAAAATATACGATTTCCTTAGAGTTGTGGACTACGGACCCCTTACAAAGTACATTTTTCACATATATACAAAATAATTATTTTCAAAACAGGAATAATTTTTTTCTTATAAACCATGCATTTTCTGTCTCCAGGTGGTTCTCTGGTTGAGCTGTAGCTCTTACTCATATAACAGATTTTCTTACTGCTTAAAGTTCATACAATGCAGACCGGCAGTTTAGTGACCTGTGGCCAGGCCTTTCAGTTAATGAGAATTTTGAAGCACGCACCTCGATCTATTCTACATCAAAAACTTTTTCGTCATTGAAATACAATCTATCCATAAAAATGGAAACTTTATGGAAATAAAATTGATAATCTAAAAAAAATCCACCTTGCTGCTTTACAGTGTGTATCAGCAGAATATGACGGAGACTACAAATGGATCACATCATCCCAGCAGAGATATGATCATTTCACGAAAGATCGTGGTCCACCCACAAAGCTGTACATATAATAAAGACGATACCATCGTTGTGACTATAGTGGTGTTTGGTATAGGACCTCTTGAGCATTCGGTTTACGTGCGCCACGCTCCCCCCCCCCCCCTCCTCCCCACACAAACACACACCGCCCATCCAAAATGAATCTAAGGCACATGAATTCCTCAGGGCGAAACGTCATTGCTAATTAGGAACACTGATACATTTACGTTACTTAACCCTGTAAGAGACAGTTATTCTAGAAAAAACTTCCGAGTAAATTTTTCTTTTTGGGTCAACAGCTTGTTTGATGCGGCCCGCCAGGAATTTCCCTCATGTGACAATCTCATCATATCAGAGTAACACCTGCAACCTAAGTCCTCAATTATTTGTTTTATTTATTCCAGTCTCTGTCTTCCTCTGCATATTGCACCCTCTACAGATGCCTCTACTATCATGGATTTTATTCTCTGTTGCCTTAACACATGTCCTATCGTCATTACCAGTTCTGTTGAGGACAACCTGTTCTTTACCTTATCAGGTCAGCTGGTTTTCAGCATCCTTCTTCTTTCAAATAATTTGGTTCTGGTTTCCCAATAATACAATGCTGTGCTCCAAATGTACATTCTCAGAAATTCATATCTCAGAGTAAGTCTAAATTTGATTGATACTCTTCATACTTCTCTCGGCCAGGAATGCCCTCTATGACAGTGCTAGTCTGCGTTTCATGTCCTCCTTGCTTTGTCGATCGTGGGTTATTTTGCCTCCAAGACAGCATCATTCCTCAACTTTATCTGCTCCATGATCACCAATTTTGATCTTCAGTTTCTCATTATTCTAATTTCTGCTAAATCTCATGATTCATATTTCTTCGGTTTTTCTCAGTCCGTATCCTCTAATAATTAGACTGTTCATTCCATTTAACTGATTCTGTAATTCTTCTTCTCCTTTACTGAGGATAGTAATGACATTAGCGAATACTATCATTGATTTCACTTCACCCTGAATTTTAATCCCAATCTCGAGTCTTTCCTTTCTTACATCGATCATTGCTCCTTCGATGTATATACCCTCTCATAGGGGTGAAAGATGGAGTTCCTCTCTTACAGGCTTTTTAAACCGAACTCTTCGTTTCTCGTCTTCCAGTCTCATTGGTCCTTCTTGGTTCTTATACATACTGTGTATCACTCGTCTGTCCCTATAGCCTACTTACATTTTTATCACAATTTCAAACATCCTGCATAATTTTACATTGTCCAACCCTTTTTCCAGATCGACAAATCCTAAAAATGTGTCTACATTTTTCTTCAGCCTTGTTTCCATCATCAAGCCCAAAGTGAGGCGTTCCACTCTGATGACTTTCCTAAGATCCAGCTGGTCATCATACAACAGTTCTCCAATTATCTTTTCCATTCTTCTGTATACTAATCTTGTAAGCAATTTGGATGCGTGAGCTGTTAAGCTGATTGTGCGATACTTCTCGCACGGACATTACCCTGCAAAGAAGGACACCGTCCCACCCACATGTATCCGAAGGTCACCCGACTACGCTGCAGACGTTTCGCTGGGAAGCCCTTACACGTCCTCCATATGGCCGATTTCTCCTTATGCGATTCGCATACTTTTGGAGCCCAGAAAAATTCATTCATGCCCGTCGATTTGCTTCAGACAAAGAGGTACACGCGTGAGTCTAATAATGGTTCTGTAGGCAACCGCAATGATATTTCCATGGAGGCATTGACGGACTTGTCTCATACTGGGACCAATTTATTAACAGCTATGGCGATTGCTTTTGAAATAATAAACAGCCCGTCATCTGACTGCGACCTACACTGATAAGCCAATACATTATGAGCACTGCCCAGTGTGAAGTTGGATTGCCATGGGGTGGCGTTGCGGGAACGTGAGGTGGTAAGGGAAGTACGTAAGCGGAGCAAATACGGCTGGTGTATCATTCTAGCGACGATACGGACCGCAAGTAGGGAAATCCACTGAGGGCAGCAACTTTGACACAGGGCAGATTATTGTTAAGCGGAGCCTGTGAACTAGTATCTCGAAAACCGCGAATCTGACGGAATGTTGACGTGCTACGGTCGTGAGTATTTACGGAAAATGACAGAAAAGTAAAACTACAATTAGCCTCTACATGTTTGGACATCCACGACACTTCACAGAAGGTAGCGTTCGGAGGACTGTCTGCTCCGTAAAGTAGGACAGGTGGCGATATGTAGCATTTCTGCCGAAGGAGCACAATTCTGGTGTACGCAGAAGTGTTTCGGAGTCCGCAGTTCAGCGCACGGTGTTAAACATTGGGCTTCGCAGCAGGTGACCCCTACTTGTTAAAATGCTGACCCAACGACACTGTCAGTTACGGTTGCAATGGGCACAGCATCATCGAGATTAGACCGTGGATCAATGGAAACATGTCAGCTCGGCTGAATCAGGTTTTTGCTGCACCTGGTCGATGGATGTCTCTAGAAACGTCGACATCCCGGCGAACGGCGGCTCGAAACGTATACCGCGCGACGGACCAGGCTACTGGGGTATTACGCTACGAGGGACATTCCTCTGTGCTTGCATGTGATCTATGGTATCAGTCAAAGACAAGGTGACAGCTGCAGACCACCTGCGTCGCCTCATGCTTGATGTCTTCCCAATCACCGAGATCATATTTCAGCACGACAATTGTCCATCTGCATGATTGTGAGCTCACGTTGTTGTATAGGACACCAGATTCGCCTGGTGTGAGTCCGGTGGAATCCATCTGGATCGCTATCGAGAGCCATCACAACACATACAAATCATCACAGCGTACACGAATCAGCGGCGAGTGATTCACGGGAATTACGTGGCTTGTGCGTAGACATCTGGTGCAACATGCATTCATAAATCTAACAGGGAAGGACCTGTGGAATCGATGATACGCACATAAGGTGTTTTATTAGGCTACAAAGATGACCCAACAAGCTCAAGCAATAAAGCAGGTGGTCATAATCTTTTGGCTCGTTATTGTATAACTGATGATGGCCAACACAGGGAGGATAAAAGTGCAGACTGGCTATAGTGCGAAAAACACATCTCTAAATGAAGAAATATTTATCATTTATTGTCGTTTTTCCATAAGTTTAATAATTTCAACAGATCCGCATAACACAGTCTTCAGTCATCAATAGTTTGTTCTCCTTCACTATTTACAACAGTCAGTCAAAGCTAGGACAAAATTTCACCTCCGCGACTGTAGATACCACTTGCTTTTATGCGAAGAACTCGTCGTGCCAAGTACGGAGCGCATTTTCGTTCGGAAAGGACGTTCTTGAAGACTGTGCGACAGAGAGCGGAAAAGGTGAAAATCTGAGGGTGCAAGATCAGCTATGTAAGGTGGGTGTGCAATCAATTCCCAACCCAACTCCTGTATAGTGCGCCTTGTCAATCTAGCAGGGTGCGTGCGGGCGTTATCGTGGAGTGGTATTACATCACGCAGTCTTCCTGGTCGTTGTTCTTGGACTTGTTGTTGATAATAAATGTCAGCAGTGATGGTTGCACCAAGCGGAAGCAATTTGTAGTACGCTGTACCGCCGCTGCCCCACCAGATGGATAACATTATCATTTGAAGTGCGCTCATCTCTCCTCCTTATGTTAGCATAAAGGCACCATTTCTCGTCACCAGAAGGTCTACAGGATAGGAAATGTCGGCATTGTTCACGAGTCAATTGGCGACGAACTATCAGAGATGCACATAAGGCCACCCGCTGAATTTTGTCATTTTGGCTTACAACATACGGTACCCATACACACGATTTTTGAATCTTCTCCACTGCATACAAATGTCGCAGTTCATCACATTTGCCACTTCTTGAGTACAGTAACGTAGATTACTATGGATTAATACGTTTAAAATCTGCATCAGTATCTGAACATCTTCCTGAACGTGGAGAGCAAATAACGTCAAAATGATCCTTCTCTTGCCCTGTACAGTTACATTATCCCCATACAGGGCGCAAATGTTTCTGGCTGCTTCAGCTGCTGTCACTTCTCTGTTGAACTCAAACAGAAGAATATGTCGGAAAAGCTCCGATCTCTCCACTTGACACTCCATTTTCTGTCATTTTGTCATATGGAGATGGTGAGTACTATCTCCATATGACAAAATGACAGTTGTAAACTCAAATAGCATCAGTGAAATGTGGATTTTAACCTGTTCAGACAAGAAGAGTATGGCAGCTTTTGAAATGTTGGGCAACGGATGAATCCTGATATCAAATTGGTTGAATGAGTAAATTGGCTGAATCGAAGGGACGAAAAATGAAATTTATGGTATAACTGTTGGAGATATCGATTGATATGACACACCCTGAGGGATGAGGACATCGTCATCTTGCTTAGGGAGAGAAGTGAAAGGAATAAGAATTTTGGAGGCAGACGAAGGCATATATTAAGTAAATAGGTTAAAATGGATGTAGGTTTCAGTAGTTATTTGGAGATGAAGAGAATTGCACAGGATAGAGTAGGGCAGGGAGAATGAATACTATAATAACACTATCTTAAGTTATATTGTCTCAATTAGTATCTTTATCGTTGCACAGTTAGACTGAAGAATTTAAAAAGAAATACTATCAGAGTGCAGAGAATTTTCTGTATAATGAATGTACACTGAAGGGAAAAAAATCGCAAAAGCAAAGAGAGTTTCGGGAATACATTTACCTATTTAACATATTTAAGTAATTAACATAGCAAGATCATGGGTTAATGTAAGTGTGAGATGTACCATTGCGATGGTACAACAATAATGTGTGTAACCACCAGAATGTTGAATGCAAGCATGAAAAATAGCATGCATTGTGTTGTACAAGTGTCGGATTTCAGTTTTTCAGATGAAGTTCCATGCCTGTTGCCCTTGGTCAGTCGATACAGGGACGGTTAATGCTGCTTGTCGTTGACGCTGGACTTGTCTTCCGATGATGTCCCAAATGTGTTAGATTGGAGACAGATCTGCTGATCGAGCAGACGAAAGGCAACATTTCGGCACTGTAGAGCATGTAGGGTTACAACGTTGGTATGTGAGCGAATACACCCCGTGGAATGCGGTTCATGAATGGCACCACAACAGGTCGAATCACCAGACCGACGCACAGATTCGCAGTTAGTGTTCTTGGGATAACCAAGAGAGTGCGCCTGCTGTCATACAAATATCATGTAGGTTCAGTGTGTCCAGCACGCAGACAGGTTGGTTGCAGGGCGTCAACAGGCCTCCTCCTAACCAACACACGACCATCACTGACACCGAGGCAGAACCAGCTTTCATCAGAAAACACAACAGACCTCCAGCTTGCCCTCTAATGAGCTCTCTTTTGACAACACTGAAGTCGCAAATGGTGGTTATTTGGGGTCTGTGGAACGCACTCTTCAGTTGTAACGGTTCATTGCGTCACTGCGCTGCGAACTGGTGCTCAAATTTCTGCTGCACATACAGTACGATGTGCCAGAGCCACAGGCTGAACACGATAGCCTTCCCTCTCGGTAGTGCCATGTCGCCACCTGGAACCATGCGACCATGCATTCCCTTGATCAGCAGTCATGTACAGTGGCTACATTCCTGCCAAGTCTTTCTGAAGTATCTCAGAAGGAACATCCAGCTTCTCGCAGCCCTGAGAAAGTGTTCAAACTCAGGATGGTATTGGTAATGGCGTCTTTTGTCGCCGTAAATTCATTCTTTACTAAAATCCTCTCACCAAGTCCAGTCTCAAAGGTAACTCTAAGGGAACCCCATTTTCATTCTCATAGTGTAGCTGCTAAAACCACTGTTTTGTGACTGGCGCGAAATATAAATAGACATCATCTCTCAGATGTAGAAACCAACTTTCGTTTATGTCGAAGAGCTCCTTGGTGCTTCAATTTTTTCCCGTCAGTGTATTATTTGACTTGCTTAGACACAGTAGGAACGGCTTTCAGAACGCAACAAATAAATAAAGTCTTGGATCACGCCTTTGAAACAGCGTAAGGAGGTCATAAATATCGTGACCGATAAATTGACAAAATTTGATCACGACTGGGCATATTATGTGAAATGGATGATTGCTCTAGAAGAGAAAATATGTGTAAAAACCTAGATGTTTGAAATGACACTCGATCAGATGGCGAAATGCCATAAGTAGATGATGATTATAAAACTCCCTGTTTATTTCTGCACATCCACCTCCTCATTAAAAGTGCCCAGATTCCTCTTCGTTCCGAGGTATTGAACCCTAGATCTCACTATAGGCGAAAGTGCCATTTTAAAGAGAGGCGGGAATTGCTGTGTTGTCAGCAGAGAAGCAGTGACATTAGGATAGGTGCATCAGTGGAGCTCAGGTAGTTCGAAGGTGGGCTGGCCACTGGCTGTCACCAGAATAACAGATGGATCAGGAACATTTCATCCAGTTCATATCTGCCCGAGTCAAGTGTTGGTGATGTGACTGTGAAGTGGAATCGCGAAGGAACAACCACAGAAATAAACCACGACCAGGCAAACCTTGTTCAAGTTCAAATGTATGTGAATTCCTAAGGGACCAAACTGCTTAGGTCATCAATCACTAGACTTACACACTACTTAAACTAACTGAAACTAAATTATTCTAAGAACAACACACAAACCCAGGCCCGAGGGAGGACTCGAACCTCGGGCCGGAGGGGCCGCGCAGTCTGTGACATGACGCCTTAAACCGTGCGGCCACTCCGTGCGGCGGCAAACCCTGTGTACTGACTGACAGTGAGCTAGAAAGTCGAGTTCGCTGCGGACCCCAGCTTCCTCTATCGCTATATTGTTTCGGCCGGACTGAAAAAATATGCTACCATCACTCCACAGACATTCTGATATCCCAATGAAAGTCTCCCCAGCAGAGTTCAAGCTGACATAAAAGCGAAGGCTGGAAATGAGCCATATTACTGTCCACTCTTAGGGGTATGGATACATATAATCAAATAGTGTATATTTTAATAATGCTGCTGTGAAGGAAGGAGGAAGATTCCAGCGTAGCGTCCCGCCCTCTACTAGGGAATTACAGACGAAGCGAAATTCTGATTTGTAGAATGATGGGAAGGGACTAGCTCGCGTCTTTTCGGATGAACCACCAGCGCATTCGTTATAGGAAAACCACGGAAAATTCATATCTGAGTGGCTGGAAAGGAATTCGAAACCCTGTCCTTCCGATTGCCAGTCCAGTCTCTTAATTCAGTTCATTGGTAGGTAATAGACGTATAGGTTATCAATAAATAAATAACTTCTCCTGGAATCCAGTTCAGACGTAAAAAAGTCCCACCTCCGTGAAAGAGGTAGGATTTCGCCATATACGCAGCGAACAGCCAGGTTCCGGCCAGTACAATGGCCCGGAAGCTCTGCGCCCTCTCCATCGTGACAATTTCTTCCATCAGCAGACAGAATTGTGTGGGGTGAGAGGGACGTGGAGCTCCGGAAACGTCGTCTCTTTCCCTCTCTTTGTCGGCCTGGCCTGGCCTCGCCGCCGGACGAAGCTACTGTGCAAACACGGCTCGACAGCGGGCGGCAGGCGGCAGGAGAAAGGGAAGAATGGAGTGAAAGGAGACGCGGAAACAGCACGGGCGGCGGGACAAGGGGTGGTTGGGGGCAACGGTGAGGGGGAGGGGGCTGCGAATGGTGAGGGGCGAGGGGTGAGGAGCGCGGGCGATGCTCCGAGGGTGTGGCCGCTCAGGGCTGGGAGCGGGATCCACAGCCAGGCTGTTTGCCAATTAGCTCACTGACCACGTTATGGAAAGTGTCGCTTATTTCCCGTTCACCACCGGCAGATTAACTAGGGTAGCTTGGGTTTCTACAGTGCTGCTCCAGATAATGATTTTATCATTTTCCTAAATTTTGCAAGCATTACACTAGGTACATTCTCAACGCAAGACTCTGTTATATTTCTTCATTATTCATTATAATTCTGTGCGCGAATCACGACAAATCCTACAAACATTTTTTTTAGGAAACGTTGTAATTCAATAAAATACATTTTTTATTCTTTATTTTCAAATTTGACCACTGTGATTTGACCAACCTGATTTATACATGATGTTCTTTGCCCTTTTTTGGCTTCCCAATATTTTTTTATTCTCTGTTGTTCACTTGTTCCCTCTGTCCATATTCCTCCTCTGTTATTTATTCCGTCTGGAAACCCTTTAGTTTTTTATACCTTTTCCTTGAACTTACGTAGTTTTTGCATGTTTGTTCGTTATTCCCAGTTCCTGTAGAATTTTCTTTACGTCTACGAACTATGAAATTTGGGTTTTTGGATTCTTGTCGAAGAACTTGAATATTTTTTTTGGTCAGCCTCTTGACATCCATTCTTTTTTAAGTGGGATAAAATGTAATCCTTCGTTTTCTCCTTGTATCTGTTATATTTCAAGTTTTTCCACACACCTCTTTGTTGATCTGAATTTCCGAATCCGTAATGATAAAAAATATATCGGCTCAACCACTTGTTTATAGTGTAAAACACTAAGATTGACGCGTTTCGGAAGTTTCCATCATCAGAATAATGAAAAGTAAAAGAACCTGTTAAAACTCGCTAAAATGGAACATGCACCAGGCACCATAAAATAGATTATAAAATTAAAACATCGTGGCTACTTCCCTTGTTGCAGCCATGTCTTCCAAGGTGCATCTCTGCATATTCGTCAAAAAGTAGATGTTTTAATTTTATAATCAATTTTATGGTGCCTGGTGCATGTTATATTTTAGCGAGTTTTAACAGGTTCTTTTACTTTTTATTATTATGATGATGGAAGCTTGACTTCCGAAACGCGTCAATCTTAGTGTTTTACACTATAAACAAGTGGTTGAGCCGATATATTTTTTAACATTGAAATTGACAACCATGACCTCTGATCCAAAAGGGATAAAATCAAAGTTCCGAATCCGTGTTGCATACTTTCGACTAATTTCTTTTCGAATATTCTTCTTTCTTTCCTTTCCGAATCATTTAACTGTATGGCTGCGTTTTAGGTGAGGCATTCTGAGGCATAAAGACACCCCGTTTTAATTATCACATTTTGCTGCCTCAGTCTTGTATTAATACATAAAGGATATTTTAGTATACGCGTTCATTAATATATGGAATGCTAGTCCCATTTTTCTGACTCCATTTACGTTAGCTGCTTTGTCCAGAGCATTTGGCTGTACTAGTTCTCCACAGTACTTAAATTATCAATATATAAAATATATAGCCAACAGACTGCGTAAGTTTAATGTAAAAACCTTAACCAGGTTTTAATATCACTAGTTATATCTTCTTTAGAAGGAAGTCACCCATAATGTTTCAACACATTATAAAATAAACTACTAAAATACTTACTACTTGCCCGACTGAAAAGGAAAATTAGTAGTTACATAATTTACATGACGTTAAAATCGTAAACATACACGATGAGCTAAGGAAAATATGAATTAAAGTTCCTCAAGGAAACAGTAAAAATTGTTACAACATATGTAGCTTGTTAAAGTAGCAGAAATTAGACTGAACGTCTGACAACTTGTTACGACGCCAGGTAAACATGATATAGAGCGTGTAACTTAGTGGTCGCCAGAATCGTCATGAACCATAATAGTATGGAATACGTAACTGTTAGACGGCCGCGGTGGCCGTGCGGTTCAGGCGCTGCAGTCCGGAACCGTGGGGCTGCTACGGTCGCAGGTTCGAATCCTGCCTCGGACATGGGTGTGTGTGTGTCCTTAGGTTAGTTAGGTTTAAGTAGTTCTAAGTTCTAGGGGACTTATGACCTAAGCTGTTGAGTCCCATAGTGCTCAGAGCCATTTGAACCATTTGAACGTAACTGTTACGAATAAGTAATACATCAGTATGAGACATACTTAGATGTTGTAAACAAAGAAATTGTATGTGGTATAACATCAGGGCTATAAAAATACAACAGGAATGAAATATTTTTTATAAAAATGACTACGGCAGTAAGTAGCCAAATGTGTAAAATGATGACTTACAACTACATACTCAGAATAAAGAACGTTCTGTAGTAGGATTTTTTATCACGTTGTTACAAAAAGCGAAAAAGGGGAAAAATATTCTTTACATAAACTTTTCAGAGTAGAATGTAGTACATGGTTCCTACTGGCGTGCAAATAGTAAACAAGTACAGAGTCCATGAAGGAAAGGGAGAAGCAACGGTTTTGAAATGGATTTGAATGAGAACAAGAACCGAAGCGTCATAAAGCTACAAGCAGTAGCTTAAAGGCGTAACAGAAGCTTTTGTTTCACAACTGTAGATGTTCGTTTAAGATAAGGTCATCGTTCCTGAGCATGTGTCTAGAGATCTCAAGTTCTTTTAAAACATCAAGTTTCCAGTGGTTAGCACACTGGACTCGCATTCGGAAGGACGACGGTTCAATCCCGTCTCCAACCATCCTGATTTAGGTTTTCCGTGATTTCCCTAAATCGTTTCAGGCAAATGCCGGGATGGTTCCTTTGAAAGGGCACGGCCGATTTCCTTCCCAATCCTTCCCTAACCCGAGCTCGGGCTCCGTCTCTAATGACCTCGTTGTCGACGGGACGTTAAACACTAACCACCTACCATCAAGTTTCCACACTTTCGTCTCTCACTGTAGAATGTTTATTTCGTCTACTCTTTTTCTATTGTGTCCCGATATTAATAAAGGCTCTGCGAAATTAGAATTATGAACGCTAGCACCTCTCTTCCCTAGCAAGTGATTCTTATATCTTATGCTAAAAGCCTTCCTGGTTTGTCTTATATAAAACACCAGTCGTATTCCAAGTGATTTTCTGAACTCCTGAGCTACATAAAGTGTCAAATGGTTCAAATGGCTCTGAGCACTATGGGACTCAACATCTTAGGTCATAAGTCCCCTAGAACTTAGAACTACTTAAACCTAACTAACCTAAGGACATCACACACACTCATGCCCGAGGCAGGATTCGAACCTGCGACCGTAGCAGTCCCGCGGTTCCGGACTGCAGCGCCAGAACCGCTAGACCACCGCGGCCGGCCATAAAGTGTCACTGGACGCTCATATATTTGACTAACAGACGCCAAATCGTATACCATACGTTACCTAAGTAAGGCACTGAAATACATTTTACTTTATCAGTGTCGTCGTACAGAACATTACCTAGAGTAGTGTTCCTTCACTGCTTTTCACTTTGAAATTTTTTTTTCACTAATGAGGGTCCATAGCAGCTATTAAAGGCCACTGTTTTAATAAAATTAATTTCTCCTCAGTTTAACGGGTGATAGTGATGTGACTATAGCGCGATGAATAGCTGAATGAAGGAAAGCTCTCTTATGCGACTGAGGATGTGTGGAATCCGAAGGCACAATCTCATCAGTATTCGTTGCCTTACGGAAGATACAAAAGTTATTTTATCATATAATATGGTCAAATTTAAATCAAAATAATTTAGCTCTAGTTTTTCATTTTGTAAAATGCAAGTGAAACGATTTTTCTGATGAATATTATTACATTATTCAAAGATCTGGTTAACTCCTTCATTAGTTCCATTGTACTTGATCAAAATACCATCTAGGTACCTAGGGTAGGACTGAATGCCTAATTTTGTAGCAGCATAACTCCTGAAAAGTTACAAAATTTCTTTATTTTCCCATATCTCTATTCCACACACCTTTAACGTTGGTCATGTTTATTGTTTTTTAAACGATATTAATGACCCAGCTGTTTCTCTTACCTCTTGGAGACTGTTGATTTGTTTCTTTGCATCTTGTAGATTCTCTGTTAAGATTTCTAAATATCACCGAAAGCTAAGGAGTCCATATTTCAAGGTTCTAAATTTATATTGATTATTGCCATTTTTAGTCCACAGACCATCAGGTAGACATTTGTGACCTCTTACACGGTGCTATAAAACCTGTGGTGTCGAAAAATATAAAATTCATTGTAAGTGACTACCGTCAAGCACTAAAATCTATTTCATAAAGATTCTCTCCATACTGTATGTACAGAACGTAGATTAACAATTTTGTCCACTTAATGTTGAGCTAGTTGTACATTTTACTACTTGACAGTAATGACTTATGATGGATCTCACATTATTTGACGCCATATGTTTTATATCGCCATTTAAAATGTTTTAAAATGTCTTAAGATGCCTGATGATTGTCTGTGGGCAGAAAATGATCGATAAATAAGTATTCATTAGCAGCTCTTGGTAATGAGCTGTGACGCTTTTTGGATACTTACGAGTTGTGGGGCACTGTCTTCACATAACCTAATTATTGTTAATGGTTCAGTTAGCAAACTGCTGTCACCATACATATGGTACATAAAAAGCGGTATGTACTTCATCAAATATAGATATCTGAGACACTTGTAAACGAGAATACATCATTAATGCATTGCAAGATGGAGATGTGAACCAGACTAAGGATCGAATGTGTGCAGTGAATTAAAGATTGTTGGTCTGGTACATTGGCCAATCGGGGGGTGATTTCTGGGCGGAGTTCCACGCTCTTATAGGCAAACGATGAACTCGACTCACACCTTCGCTTCAGAGGAACAGGATACATGGACATTTACAATAACACACAGAAAATGTTTACACGATTCACAGTCAGATGGCGTTAACGGCTTCCCTTTTGACTGTGGCGACAGCTTGAGTACCTTGTCATCAAGTTAAAATAAAACAAATCCCCAAAATTATGAAAGTGGCGGACCCGTATGACGAGACAAAGAATAGAAAATAGAGATAATACCATAGCATCAGAAAAATGTTCCTGTCGGAACACTAGAATGGTGAATGTGTTACCCTATATAAGACAGACAGAAAAGTGAAGAAAGAGTTCCTCAGGCCTCATTCTGCCTCCTCACCAAAAGTTTTGACATGCGAACATATTTGCACTCTTTCAACACAGACGATTTTAACTCCTTTCACACATTCTCTCTTTGTACTCTAGCTGCCACTGCCTCTCGTATATATCTCTTTCCCACTGTCTCCTTTGTCTCCAGTTGTCACTCTCTCCTGCCGATCTCTCCCACGGTCCCTGTTTCTTCCCTTTCTCTCACTCTTCCTTACCTTTGTCTCCTTCCCTGTCACTTTCATTGTTTCGCCGCCCCACTTCCATTTTCGTCGTCCCATCCTTTTTCTCTCCCACTGCCTCTGTATCCCTTTTTTCACTCATACAGTCTGCTATCTTTGTCTACAACCACCATCGTCTCTTCTTCACACACGTCATTAGGATTTGGTTGGAGTTTTGACCCCAGACACGAAATTTCATGGCTTGGGTGTAGGGGACAGAGGATATCGAGTGAAGTTTTTAACATATGGGTCTAGGGCAATGGGAGAAAACTGACAGAAGTCGAATCCCCTCCAAACTCTTTCACTGCTACTGAATGCATTTGTTTCTCTTTCTAACACTTATGCTATCTCCTCTCTCACTTACATTGGTTTCATCTGCCTTTCTCTCCCACAGCCACTCTTTCTTCTCTCTCATTTACAGTGCACCACACTGCCTCTGTCTCCCCTCTCACTTCCACAGTCTCCTCTGTCTTTCTTTCTGACTGACACTGTCTCCACCATACCTTGGCGACTCTAACATTCTGTGTAATCGAACTTATTTTTTCCTCTTACATACATGTGCTTAAAATTTTGGTCGAAAATGTGGGAGTCCAGATTCCCCCCCCCCCCTCCCTCCAAGCCTGTCTCCCATCATCTTTGGTATTCATTTTCACTGTCTCCTCTCTCTTCTGCATCCACCTCACTTTCTTTTCTAATGTCACTGTCTCTCACTGAGCGTCAGTATCTCCACCCTCTTTGACCCCAAGTGCTATTGTCTTTATCCATCTCTCTTTCTACTTCACTGTCAATTTCTTTAGCCCACCATCACTGGCTACTCAGTCTTTCCTTTCCTGTGGCACTGTCTTCTCTTTCTTCCAGAGTCACTGCCCCTTTGCACAGAAAGTGTGAATATGTTCAAATGCCAAAATTTTTAGTCAGATCGTTGGAATGAGGACTAAGACAGCTGGTTCTCCAATTCTCTGTCAAGCTCTTTCAAAGTGGAACATGTGTTTTTTTGTGATCTGACAGGAGCATTTTTCCACTAGTTCCATTCTTTTCCCTGCTACAGCAGGAAGTGCTGCTTATATAAATCGAATTCTACAGGTCAGTAAAGTTTTAGCGCACTTTGTATTTTGACACCTATAAACAACAAATAAGTATGCATAATATAAGGTTAACTCAAAATCGTTCGGTTTACATTTCTCTTCATACAAATGTTATTAGAAATGTTTCACTGAAATTGCAGTCTTTACAGGTTTACATTATTTGTGGCAGTCGTTTTTAGTTCTTTTCATACATGTTACGTTCCCTTCAGGCATGTTAGCCCATTTTTTTGTCACTGCTGTACTACATTATGCATATTTAAATACTTGATAGAAAAATGCCGCCAAAACATTAACATGTGATTAAAATTTCACGCAACGATCGGCTCATCTGCGTCCATTGTTGCAGTCCGGATATTATTTACATATTTTATCTGAATAAATACGATAACCTCTGTAACTTGGTGACCCCCTTATTTTCGGTACCCAAAAATAATGGTTTGTCAGTGTATCTTGATATCGGATAAAGGTTTTCGAAAACGAGGAAACAGCGTTTCCAGAAAAATATCTAAGGAATATACCGTTAAAATCAGAACCATACGCTATGGTTAGTTATGTATGGTGCAAAAAAGACCAAAAACCGGTTTTTACGGATATCTCAAGAACCGCCAGTGAAAAAATGGTGTTATTATAATCCGCCTAAGGCTTACCCTAGACCACACCTAATGCAAAAGAACCAACAACCGATTTGCTCAATTTGCCAGAGTGGAAGAAGTGTTTAATGTATCAATTTTGTCCCTGTACTGTAGGACAGCTGCTGTATGCTCATTCATCCGGTAGGTATACAAACGTTCTCTAGACCAACGACTATACAAAACACTTGACCGCTTATCTCTTTATTCAGCAGAATCCAAGCAATAGTCCCCTGAAAAATCTCATTTTTGCGCGTAACTTATGGAACATATTGGTATAGTGCTCTGTTGTGCACTGACCGATTAATAAAATTCTGCATATTTCAACCTCAGGTTCCCTACTGTTAGTAGTTAATGCAAACAATACTGTATTCCTAGTCTGATACGAATTTCCAACTATCATTACATATTCATTGTGTTATAGGATAAATCAATACAAAATGTTTGTATTGAGATCATTTGCCGGCCGAAGTGGCCGTGCGGTTCTAGGCGCTGCAGTCGGGAACCGCGAGACCGCTACGGTCGCAGGTTCGAATCCTGCCTCGGGCATGGATGTGTGTGATATCCTTAGGTTAGTTAGGTTTAAGTAGTTCTAAGTACTAGGGGACTAATGACCTCAGAAGTTGAGTCCCATAGTTCTCAGAGCCATTTGAACCATTTGAGATCATTTCGTATCTTTGATTTCATCCTCGTCGATACAGTCATTTAATTTTAGGGCATTGTACTAAGTTCATAGTAAATAATTTCATTGTAAGAATTATAGACTAGTTTTCAAGCAACTGTCCAACGCTTAGGAGTGTGGCTTGACACTACGACTACATTAGTTACTCTATGTAAACAGAATCATTAACAGCCCAACTACCTAAGGTGCGAGCAACATCGAGGAAAGTCGCTTCTGGTTTGCTAGTATGGACTGATAGAGATCAACTACGCAGCAGAAGAAAACCGCTAGGTAGTGCCATATTCGACATCCTCATGTGGGTCCAGCTTTTGGCGTGATGGTATGGGATGTCACTAGATAGACTATACGATCACCTCTAATTCACACATCCGCTAATTTTGAGAGCATGCGTTAGATTGCTGGCTTTTTAAGGACAGTGGCTGTGCCATGGTATGGTATGAAATTTCATCCTAGTTCAGTTCCAATCAGTGTCCACCCAGATTGGAGTCACTGTTGCGGCCAGAGGTGCTGTCTGTCTTCGACATGATATCCATTGACTAATCACCTACTTATTTAATAACGTATTTCGTTATGTCCTTTCTTTTCTGACGTCAAAATTTTATTGCCTAGTAGTGTATTTAAGAGAATTAAACTCCAGATAACAACGGTGAAGTCACTGATGAAAGTGCCACCAAAGCAGAGTTATTAAACATGGTTTTCCGAAACTCCTTCACCAAAGAAGACGAAGTAAATATTCCCGAATTCCAATCAAGAACAGCTGTGAAGATGAGAAACATAGAAGAATATATCCTCGGTGTAACAAAGCAGCTTAAATCAATTAATAAAGGCAAGGCTTCCGGTCCAGATGGTATACCAGTCAGGTTCCTTTCAGAGTATACAGAGGCAATAGCTCCATATTTAGCACTTATATACAACCGCTCTCTCACAGGAAGTTCCGCCGCGCGGGATTAGCGGAGCGGTCTCAGGCGCTGCAGTCGTGGACTGTGCGGCTGGTCCCGGCGGAGGTTCGAGTCCTCCATTGGGCATGGGTGTGTGTGTTTGTCCTTAGGATAATTTAGGTTAAGTAGTGTGTAAGCTTAGGCACTGATGACCTTAGCAGTTAAGTCCCATAAGATTTCACACACATTTGAACATTTGAACAGAAAGTTCCGTATCTAAAGACTGGAAAGTTACTCAAGTCACATCAATACCCAAAAAGGGAAATAGGAGTAATCCGCTAAATTACGGGCCCATATCACTAATTCGATTTGTAGTAGGGTTTTGGAACATATACTGTATTCGAACATTATCAAGTACCTCGAAGAAAACGATTTATTGATACATAGTCAGCACGGATTCAGAAAATATCGTTCTTGCGTAACACAACTAGCTCTTTATACTCATGAAGTAATGAATGCTATCGACAGGGGATGTCAAATTGACACCATATTTTTAGATTTTCAGAAGGCTTTCGATACCGTTCCTCACAAGCGTCTTCTAACCAAACTGCGTGCCTACGGAATATCGCCTCAGTTGTGCGACTGGATTCGTGATTTCCTGTCAGAAGGGTCACAGTTCGTAGTAATAGACGGAAAGTCATCGAATAAAACAGAAGTAATATCCGGCGTTACCCAAGGAAGTGTTATAGGCGCTCTATTGTTCCTGATATATACTAACGACGTAGGAGACAAAAAAATGGTTCAAATGGCTCTGAGCACTATGGGACTTAACATCTGTGGTCAACAGTCCCCTAGAACTTAGAACTACTTAAACCTAACTAACCTAAGGACATCACACACATCCATGCCCGAGGCAGGATTCGAACCTGCGACCGGAGCGGTCACGCGGTTCCAGACTGAAGCGCCTAGACCGCACGGCCACACCGGCCGGCCGTAGGAGACAATCTGAGTAGCTCTCTTAGATTATTTGCTGATGATGCTGTTATTTACCGTCTTGTAAAGTCATCAGATGACCAAAATGAATCGCAAAATGATTTAGATAAGATATTTGTGTCGTGCGAAAAGTGGCAATTGACCCTGAATAAAGAAAAGTGTGAAGTTATTCGCATGAGTACTAAAAGAAATCCGCTAAAATTCGATCACGCGATAAGTCACACAGATTCCCTTTACTTGTGCTGTGAAACCTTACTACTTGCCAAATTTCATGATTGTAGGTCAACCGAAAGTATTATGAGTGATTTTGCGAGCATCAAAGAAGGATCTATCTTTTGATTGCGTCGACTTAGAAGCTTAGAATGTTTACACAACTAGGGGACCGTAGAGTTTAGCATGTGACAAATTTCAACTCGAGCTCTCTACCAGTTCTTGAAAAAAAAAAAAGCATCCTTAACAATCTGACACACAGACAAACAGACAGGAGGACAAAAAATTTATTCTCTAAGTATTCTGTCACTGCCAATTGAGAAGCGAACCGTAAAAAGCCAACTGGGAAAAAATACCATGAGTCAACAGGGAAAGAACTCTACTCATACGACAGGGAAAGAATTCTAGTCATACATAGAATTCAGAGGCGTAAGAGGCACACAACACGGGCTTCCTGCGGATTATTGAAATGGCTGCAACGACATCAATGCCATGAATTATGACGACAGGCGAAACGCGGGGAACGTATCCCCATGGTGGGACGAGGAATATTAAGTTGCGATTTCAGTAAGGTAAGGAGCACTACAAGCAGACAACAGTTACTTAAGAGGATACACAGGAAAACTTCTTTCGGCTTAAAGCGTTTAAGGACAAGAATTAAAAGAAGACTTAAGGAACAGAGAAGATACAAATGGGCAGAATATTATAATACGTTAAACCACGAAATTCCAGTAACGAAATCTGGAAACAAATAGACGGTTCCGCAATGCTATGGATGCGTCTCCCTCGGGACACATACGCACACCGCCAAACCGCCTAGTGATGGAGGAAATATTGTCCGCAATAACCATGTCCAAAACGATGACCAATAACATACGCAAAGGTTCACATTAACTGAGCTAAAAACAGCCATCAAATCATCCAAAGCCTAGTAACATCAAATATCCTATGACCAATTGCTTCCCTTGACGCGACAGATATTATTACGCATCAAAGTCTGTGGAAAGATCGCAGGTATGAAAACTATATCTATCGCGCCTTCTTTTTTTTAAAAAAAAAAAAAGAAAAAGAAAAAGGAAAACGACTCAAGGCTAGCCGAACCATACAGAACGACATCGTTGTTATCCCGTGAGCATAACATTTTTAAGCGTTTGGTTGAAAGGCGATTGGAATGGAACGTAGTGCATTTTGAACCAGTACCCAATTTTCAACTAGGTTTCTGGCGTGAAAGGGGCACATCAGATATTTTGTCGCAACTGATAGTGAACATCCAGTTGTGTTATTTCGTGAGAAATAGTTGATGACATTTTATACGAAATTAATTCATGCGTACAACGAAGACTCGTTAACTATACTTGCTCAAAAAGCGCGAAATTTGCAGAAGTAATAATGTTATGAGTACTATTGGACAGCGCGTGTTTTACACAAGGATCAGTTCCGCCCCTCTTGTTGTTGAACATTTATTCCAGTGACCACCGACGTACATTGTCAGGCAGAATTAGGATACTCCAATATGCCGACGGACTGTGTACTTACGTCACAGATGCTTCGTTGGAGGCCGTAAATAATATAAAGGGAAGTCAAATGAAAACGAGACAGACGGAAAAAAATTGAAAATCTGATTTTTATTTCAAACGTTATCTCCATAACTGTTATTAGCTTTATCCCACTGAGAGACAAGACGGTCAATGGCTTCATGCGAAAATGTTTGCGGTTGCCTACGGAACCATGATTGTATCCAGACGTACACCTCTTCGTCTGAAGCAAATCGACGACCACGGGGGTCTTTCTTCAAGGCTCTAAAAAAATCAAGTCGAATGAGGATAGATCGGGACTGTGTGGATGAGATGTGAGGGTTTCCCAGAGAAATTTCTGTCGCGGAGTCCAAACAACCTTGCCACTTCCGGTCTAGTCTTTGCATCACAATGAAATCTTATCAGAATCTGACTATTTGTGCAACTTCTTTCAGTTTGTACTTCGTTATAGATAAATGCATTAGCTGCTTTCTTCCAACTGCTGGGCATGGTGTTTTGGTCTGAGGAACCTACCACAGACTGCAGTTAATAGGGGGCTACCTCTGCCCCAAATTGACTATATAATCTGATACGGATTCCATCGGACCCTGCGCCTCGTTCATTTTTAACGATTTTAGCTGCTCTTCAACACCGCTGATAATACAATCTACTTCACTTGTCTTTTCAGTAGTACGAAAATTATGTTGGTACAACGCTCCTGAATTTTCCTTTGTAAAGGAATATTCTAAAACAGAGTTAACTATTCTGCTTTTGCTTTGCTATCAGTTCATCTCTCGTTTGATGACATATCTACCAAAATTACTTGGGGCTTTGTGATCTCGATTATATTAGATTAGATTTACTTTCATTCCAATTGATCCGTAGTGAGGAGGTCCTCCAGGATGTAGAACATGTCAGAAAAACAATAATACATGACAAATATTTACAACTCAAACAAATAAGCTAATGTACCATTCCACAGGTCCAAAGTGGAATGATCGTCATTTTTTAATAAACACTATATGAAAGAATCATTTTACAAACACTAATGCACTGAATTTAAAATAAAAAAGTTTTTCTGTTTATAAGGTAGTAAACATGTAATAGAACTACTATAATACTTATTTACAGTGAACACATTACTGCATTGAAATGGTGGAAAAGTTAGATTGTACACACACACACACATACACACACACACACACACACACACACACACACACACACACACACACACACACTTATTTACAATGAACACATTACTGCACTGAAATTGTGCAGAAGTTATATTGTACTTACACACAGACACACACACACACACACACACACACACACACACACACACACACACATACACACACACAAACAAATCAGGTGGTTCTACTGAGAAATTCATCAATGGAGTAGAAGGAGTTGGCTACCAATAAATCCTTTAGGCTTCTCGTAAACTGAATGTCACTGGTTATTAAGTTTTTATGGCTGCTGGCAAGTCACTGAAAATGTGTGTTCCTGAATAACGCACACCTTTTTCTACAAGAGTAAGTGACTTTAAATCCTTGTGAAGATTATTATTCTATCTTTCTACAATATTCTGCTACGATGGTCTCTTAGGTTTTCACGTGTTGCTCCTGTCCTGAGGTAAGAGTTCCATGTTCTTTACGGAGATATGAGCCTCTTTCTTCTTCCTCTAGTTTCCTAAACATATAAACCTTTCCACTTGTTTTACTTTACTCTTCGTACTCTGGTATTTGTCGTTGCTATAACTGCCCCATGGTCACTGATACCAGTTTTGATGCGAATTTCATCAAAGGAATTTGTATCATGAATGGGGTTCCACACTATCTGTTATAGTAGTTTTCATTTATAATATTTCATAGAATGTCTTGTCACGCCCACGTCTAACAAAACTGTAATTACCCTAATTTACTGTTTAACGACTGAAGTCTCATTCGATGATGACAGTATAATTATGGACTTACACGCAAACTGTCAATTGAAGGAGCCAGCTATAATTTTATGCCTACCCTTCATACTATGTCTCACCCAATCTGCAGCATCATTTTGTGTCTTGCTATATTTGAGTTTCTTGTCTACTGCGACAAGTACACCATCTCCATTTCCCAGTAGCCTAGCCTTCCAGTGTACGCTTAAATACTCTCCAAAAATTTCACTGCAGTCAATTCTAGTTTTTAAACAGGTGTCTGTACCTCGTATTGTATATGCTTCAATGTTTTTAGGAACGCTTCAAACTCTGGCACTTTGGTGCGAATACTTCGCCAATTAATGAGTAGGATTTTATACTATCGCTTGTTGAGGGCGTTTCTTTGGATCTTACTGGGATACTCGACTCAGAACCAGGGAACCAGCCGTCCACGGCCTGTTCTGACGACAACGCTGTAGTTTGTGAGCTTCGTTGAAATTCCGTGAGCAAGTGCTGTGCAGCACCAGAGTCTAATATAAATTGAAATTTGATGTACAATTCGGCATCCAAATGACTGCAGTTTCCATTGATGTCTCCTCCTTGTGTTAAGATCTGATTCAATGTTAATGAACACGAGAACTTCTGCATTCGTAATTTAGAATTTCCTTATACTCATCCTTACGCACTCAAATTTTCACTTTTGTCGTGTTTTATCTCGCGCGGCAGTGGAGGGAATTCTCTTTTTTTTCTGAGCAGTCTGCATCAGCGGTAGTTTCGTATCTGCCAGCAGGGCTCATATCCCAATTCGTCACCCAATCCACGGTAATTCATTCCATACATACTAAGTTCGTGCCACGTGTGGACCGATCTGTATAATTATTGGTCTTCCCATTGGCAACGCACCAACAATCCTCAACGGAGGGTTCCGTTGTTTATGCTCATGTATTTCTGAAGTCGCTTTTACGTAAGTCTGAATGTGCTCGATGCATGGCTTGAAAAAAAGAAATCTGCTCTGTAATGCTTTCAAAAATTTCACTTACCAATGACGCAACAGTTGAAGAACGCCTGTGGTGAACAACAGTACATTTTTAAATACCAGACGATAGGCATAGTGGATCCATGCTTTTGAGCTGTAACAGAGTCTTAGCGACAGTGTTTTTGAAGTTTGGATAATAAAGTGTTTAACAAAGTTCATATAGCGAGAGGGAGTAACATAAATTATGGTACATCATCTCCTACCTTCCAAACTTTACAGAAGCTCTCTTGCGAACCTTGCAGAACTAGCTAGCACTCCTGAAAGAAACGATATTGCGGAGACATGGTTTAGCCACAGACTGAGGGATGTTTCCTGAATAGAAATAAAAGATTAGTTTAATAAAAGTTCATAAGCAAGTGTGTCAGTACTATTAATCCTCCACAGTGACTCGTTGTCTGAAGGCAGCACGAATTTTCTAACTCCTTAGGTAATCTTTCTAGTGGATGAGTAACCGTAACTTACTGCCTGATATGCTTTGATTAGTTAGTTGCGTAAATGGTCATTAATAAAAATTATATAAAGCCATCATGCCAAGCGTTATTTGTAATGACTAAACGACGAAAATAAAGTACACTCCAGCTGAACAGCAGAGGGACCCTTTCTTAAAACTGGCTACATGTATGACGACGGAAAAAAAATCACAGCACCACAAATAATGCAGAATACCGCGATTTTAGGAATACATTTTTCGATGTAACATATTTCAATGATTAATATTGCAAGACAACAGATTAACGCACGCGAGAGATCAGCCATTGGAAATTTGAAATACTGGTGCATTAATAACCGCTTTAACCTCCACACTGTTGAATACAGGCATATAAACGTGCATGCGTTGTGTTATACAAGTGCCGGATGTCAGTCTGTGAGTTGGGGACCCATGACGGGCAATACTGGTAAAGCTGTTTGTGGCTGATGCTAGAGTTGTCGTTCGATGATGTCGCATATGTCCTCGACCGGAGACAGATCTGGTGATCGAGCAGACCAAGGCAACATGTCGACACTCTGTAGAGCATGTTGGGTTAGAACAGTGGCATACGGGCGACCATTATGTTCCCAGAATGAGATTTTCACTGTGCAGCGGAGTGTGCACTGATATGAAACTTCCTGGAAGACTGAAACTGTGTGCCGGACCGAGACTCGACCTCGGGAACTTTCCCTTTCGCGGGCAAGTGCTGTACCATCTGAGTTACCCAAGCACGTCCTCGCAGCTTTATTTCTGCCAGTATCTCGTCTCCTACCTTCCAAACACCACAGAAGCCTTGCAGAACTAGCACTCTTGGAAGAAAGGATATTGCGGAGACATGGCTTAACCACAGCCTGGGGGATGTTTCCAGAATGAGATTGTCACTCTGCAGCGGAATGTGCGCTGATATGAAGCTTCCTGTCAGATTAAAACTGTATGCCGGACTGTGACTCGAACTCAGGATCTTTCGAGACTCAGTCCGGCACACAGTTTTAATCTGTCAGGAAGTTTCAGTTATTATGTTGTCGAAAAACACTTCCAGAATGCTGTTAATTAACGACAGCACAATAGGTCGAATCACCAGACTGACGTGCAGATTTGTAGTCAGGGTGCGTGGGATAACCAGGAGGGTGCTCCTGCTGTCAAGCAAAATCGCACCACAGACCATAACTTCAGGTTTTGGTCCAGTGTGCCTAGTACGCATACAGGTTGGTTGCAGGGCGTGAACTGGACTCCTGATCAAAACAAGGCCATCACTGGCTCCTAGTCAGAACCAGCTTTCATAAGAAAACACAACAGACCTCCGCCCTGCCCTCCAAAGAGCTTCGCAGATGGCGGTGGTGTGGGGTCAGTAGAATGCACGCTATAGGGCTTCTGCTTCGGAGCTGTCCCTGAAGTAACCGATTTTTAACAGTTCAAAGTTGACAATAACTGTGCAGCCAACTGCTGCAGATGCATTATGACGCGCCAGAGCGATACGCTTAACATGACGACCTTCCCTCTCGATAATGCCACTTAGTCGCATGGAGTACGGTCTTCTTGCGACCGTACTTTGTCGTGACCACCGCTGCGAGCAGTCATATACAGTGGCTACATTCCTTCCAAGTCTTTCGGCAATATCACTGAAGGAACATCCACCCTTTGGTAGCGCAAGTAAGAGACCTCTTTCAAACTCAGGGAGGTAATGATAATGGCGTCTTTGTCGCCTTAAAGTCGTTCTTGACTATCATCAACTTCCCACATCCAATCTCAAAGATAACTAACTCTCACGACCTTTACAGCGTGCGTTTAAAGCAAAACTGATTTTCATCCTCACAGTGGCACTACTGGCGCCACTCTTACGCGAAAGACAATAAATCTGAATAGACATCATGTTTCGGTAGTAGGAAACACGCTTACTAACTTTCGTTTATGTCGCACAACACGTTCTTGGTGATGTCAATTTTTTTCATCCGAGTGCACTGTGTCTTTTGTAGACATATGATAGTCAGTGACCATTGCAATGCGGTGGAGAAGAATGTGAAGTCAAGCCTCTGCGTGAGTTACGTATTTTAACCTTTCGTTGGACTTGGAAAATTTCTGTGAGTGCGAGTTACATGCTTTAACTTTGCGTTCTGTAAGTGTAAATTACTTTAAAAATGGTTCAAATGGTTCTGAGCACTATGGGACGTAACTGCTGTGGTCATCAGTCCCCTAGAACTTAGAACTACTTAAACCTAACTAACCTAAGGATAGCACACACATCCATGCCCGAGGCAGGATTCGAACCTTCGACCGCAGCGGTCACGCGGTTCCAGACTGTAGCGCCTAGAACCGCACGGCCACTCCGGCCAGCTAAATTACTTTAACTTTATTTGAGTGTCTATGGTGAGTGATTTCGTGCAACTTTAAGAATTTTAACTTTGTTTATGGGATATTAAGCTGTTGTTAACTGTAATAAATTGCTGAGGTCAATATTTATACTTACGTGTTAAAGACCTTACTACATGTTTTTGCAGTAGTTAGTCAGGATAACAAACTTTAGTTCACATCGTAACTGATAGTGGGGATCTGTACCTCCGCACGTTGAGTCTTTTACTGTTGGTTTTCGTGAGTTAATCTGCAGTTAAATAAACTCTGCTCATTCTACACAATTTAGAATTGTTTATTTGCTTTCCATTTGAATGCGAAATATTTCTGAGGTCAACATTCACACTAGTGTGAACATTAGTCAGTAAAAGTTTATTTGGTTTACATTATAACACTCCGGTTTCATCCGTATGATTAACGCCATAGGATGTATCCAGAGGTTTCATTTATTTAAATAATAATCACTAAATTATCCGCTTACTCAAAAAGATTTGACGACCAGTTACGTAATGAATGTACGGGCTTGAATACAGCGATGTATGACTGACACCTACGATATCATAACGAGTCAAGCCAACAAATTAGGTCGAGCGTTGCTCACACCTACTGCAGAAAATGAAAACGTCGGTCGCTCGTACAGTGTCCAGCACTGCGTCATTTCGCTCGGTAGAAGAGAAATTTATGGCGAAACATCAAATAAATTAAAATACACCAGAGATGTTGACATTTGTGAAGTGTAAAGTTGGACCAGTTGCAAATCGAGAACTATAGAACCGAGTAACATATATGTATTTATCACTTTCTCATGATTTATAGACCGTGACGAAGTTTTTGACAGTTTCTGTGCAACGGCCATTGAGAAGCAAGGAATTGGCTCGAAATGTTTTTAGTATACTAAAATTTCTACATATAAATACTACAGCTTTTGTTAAATTTAAGTCGAATAGTTTAAAACGTAAAAATGAAAGAGAAGCAATGAAATTCCATACCCTTAACATGGGTAAAAGAAAAAATTGGAGTCAATGAAACATACCTTAGTTTTGATTATTAAAATGTGCTAGCGGGTTCTACAACGTCAACAAATGATGAAAATAACCTAATTGAGGATGTTTATAAGAAGGTCTTAAAATCAGTTATATTATAACTAGTGTGTAATTATCATACCGAAATGAAAATTGTACTAATTAATAGGACATTCATAGAATCAGATGATGGTTTCAGGATTTAGGAGAGTTGAAAACAACGACTGGATGGACAAAAAAGTAGTAAAACCCAGAGACGTGCTTTTGGTAAACTGAACAGCTGTATCAATATTAAGCTCAGAGCGGATGTGAAAAAATAAGGTTACATTCAATATATGTTACTAGTTTTCCTAAGGGTAATCAAACTGGCTACTTAAATTTGAAAACTGTTCACGAAGTGAGGGCTGCTCTGTTATTTATGGAGAGACACATGATATAGACTACTAGGAGAAACGAAACACAAAACAAACAAATGGACGTGAGAACAGACGGCAGCGAAATATGGTTATGAAACTGTAGAATCTCAAACGATTTTCCCAACAGACAATATTTTCAGGATTCTGTGTTTGTATGATAAAATACGTTGCCTTAAATTTGCTAACGACGAATGTTGCTAGCAATTGTTATAAAGGATACACCAATGTACCTAAAAGGAAATCTTGTTGGTTATGTAAGCAAGGGATTGGAGATACAAAGACAGAGGAATTACTTTGTCGGATGTCCAATAAAATTACAAGATGATCTAACATAACGAAACCTGCAAGAGTAACGAAGATGTATGCAACCGATGGTTGTAATAAATGAAGAATTTCGGAGGAAATCTCTAGCCAGCATAGGAACTGGTAAGGATGATAATATTAATGATGATTGTATTCGTACGGGTCTTCATCAAATAACAATAATAGTAATAAATCAAGGATATTGTAGTGGATACTGAATTTAGCCACAGTGCAAAGGTGCATATTATTACACCTTACACGATTGTCTTCATCGGCCTTACAGGCCGTTTTCAAGCATAGTAGGTGTCATTGTACTATACAATTATCGTTTTATAATGGGATAATTGTATAATATATTGACACCCACTCCGCATGAAAACAGTCGGTAAGGCCGAAATCGGGCGATGGTGCAAATAACAGTCAAAGTGGAGAACTTCAAAACGTCTTAGCAAATAAGCGGCTGTGGTACCCCACATGAAGAAACTGACATGAGTAATCTCTTCAGTCTCCCCCCCCCCCCATGAACCATGGACCTAGCCGTTGGTGGGGAGACTTGCGCGCCTCAGCGATACAGGTAGCCGAACCGTACGTGCAACCACAACGGAGGAGTATCTGTTGAGAGGTGGTTCCAGAAGAGGGGCAGCAGCCTTTTCAGTAGTTGCAGGGGCAACAGTCTGGTTGCTTGACTGATCTAGTCTTGTAACATTAACCAAAACAGCATCGCTGTACTGGTACTGTGAACGGCTGAAAGCAAGGGGAAACTACAGCCGTAATTTTTCCCGAAGACATCCAGCTTTACTGTATGGTTAAATTATAATGGCGTCCTCTTGGATAAAATATTCCGGAGGTAAAATAGTTCCCCATTAGGACCCCCGGGCGGGGACTACTCAGGACGACGTCGTTATCAGGAGAAACAAAACTGGCGTTCTGCGGATCGGAGCGTGGAATGTCAGATCGCTTAATCGGCAGGTAGGTTAGAAAATTTAAAAAGGGAAATGGACAGGTTAAAGTTAGATATAGTGAGAATTAATGACGTTCGGTGGCAGGAGGTACAGGACTTCTGGTCAGGTGAATACAGGATTATGGATATGATATCAAATCGGGGTAATTCTGAGTAGATTCAATAACGAAAAAAAGAAATAGGAACGCGGATAAGCTGCTATGAATAGCGTAGTGAGCGCATTACTGTAGACATGGTAGACTCGAAGCCCACGCCTACCACAGCAATCTAAGCTTATATGCCAAATATCTCTGCAGATTATGAAGAGATTGGAGATGTGTGATGAGGTAAAAGAAATTATTCAATTAGTTAAGGGAGACGAACATTTAATAGTGACGAGTAGTAGGAAAAGGAAGAGGTGGAAAAGAAGTAGGTGAATTTGGACTGCGGATAAGGAATAAAAGAGGAAGCCGCGTGGTAGAATTTTGCACAGAGCACAACTTCATCATCGCTAACACTTGGTTTAAGAATCATCAGAGGAAGTTATATACGTGGAAGAGCCCTGAAAACACCGGAAGGTTTCAGATTGATTAGATAATGGCGAGGCAGAGATTTAGCAACCAGGTTTAAAACTGTAAGACATTTACAGGTGCAGATGTGGACTCTGACCACAAGTTGTTGATTATAAACTGTATTATAACTAATGGTTATGAACTGTAGATTAAAACTAAAGAAACTGCAAAAAGTCAGTAATTTAAGAAGACGGGACCCGGATAAACAGAAAGAACAAGATAGAATGATATATTAATACCTTCAGCTGCTGACGGGCGTTGATACACATCAACGGGGACCGGTCAAAATGCGTGCCTCAACCGGGACTCGAACCCGGGATCTCCTTCTTACATGGCACACGCTCTATCCATCCTTTTTTTTTTTTTGTAATAATTTGTATTGAACAAACTAAAAGTACATATATATTCACTATGCAAGAGTTCTGCAAGGTACCATTTAAAACTATACAAATGACTGTTAGTTAAACAAAAAAAATATTAAAAAGAAAAACATTAAATACAACAAATTATAACATATTCTATCTTCTTCCTTTTTTTATTTTTTTATTTTTATTTTTTTATTTTATTTATTTATTTATTTATTTATTTATTTATTTATTTTGTTAGTCGATGCATGAGAACGTGGATAAGTGTGTTGCATCATGTGACAGGTAGGTATGGTACACCCCAACTTTGAGGGGGGTCAAGGAGATAACCGGAAAAAGTTTGTCGGTAAGATGGTTTTCTGGTGAGGGTGCTATGCACTGTCACAACTTTGTACCAGAAGTCAAGGACTGTATGCGGACCACTCTGAAAGAGGTATTCTAAAGCCTGTCCTCGAAACCAGATGAGGGCATGGTGCTTAGCAAGAGGGTAGTAAAATGTCTGGGGCAACAACAGGAAATCCGGGGTTACCGTCGTTGGCGGGGCATGGAGGTAAAAGCCCACGATTCGTTGGATGAGGAGCCATACGTTTTGTTTCAGGGGGCACGTAAGACGGTGCTCGTCGGTGTCTTCGAGCTGACAGTCAGGGCAGAGTGGGGAGGTGGCCAGTCCTATGCGATGAATTCGACTATTAGTCGGAAATTTTCCATAGACTAAAATATACCAGAGTGCAGACACAGACGACGGTAAAAAGGGTGCAAGCACACACCCCCAAACCGTGCGCCAGTGAATGTCAGGATGCTGTAGCACCATGGGGTCGCAAGGGTTGGACAGCATAAACAAACGATAATAATCGTTTGTACGGGGAGGACGGGTGACTGGAAGATCGGCCCGAACGTAGCTGAGTTCTACGAAACAATTGGTGACGTGGTACAATAATGGAGAAATAGGTGCCACATTGATCGGTGGATCGAGAGAAGCTGGTCGGAGGATATCTAAGAGACTGCATGTTAAGGACGGGACCGGCCCCTGCCAGTGTCGCAACACAGTGTGGACAAAGAGTGCAGAAGATCGTGCCCGCACGTTGACGAGTCCGAGGCCACCTTTTGCAGGAGGCAGTGTTAGTGTGTTGTAGCGGACTTTGAAAAGTGCCCCTGCTGACACGAAATATCCAAAGGCTGATTGGATGCGGCGGCCAAGGAGTAACGGCATTGGGAGGATCTGGGCGACGTGTACCAGTTTAGGGGCGACATACATGTTGACATAGGACACACGTTGTAGTTGGTTTAAGTTACGGTGCACTTGAGCACGGACATGGTGCCGAATCGACTGCAAAAGCCGCCCGTAAGCCAGGGCCACTGTGCGGTGTGTGGAGCTCGTAAATTCGATACCCAAGTAACGAAGGGTGGCACTGACTGGGAGTGGGGTCGGCACCATAGCCGGGAGGCCGCGCCCAATGTGCATCATAGTCGATTTACGGACATTAAGAATGCTACCAGAAAGACGTCCATATTCGTGGATCCATTGGATGGCGTCATTGTGTTCCGTGGAGGAGCAGGTTAGAAAGAGGAGATCGTCCGCATAAGCCCTACAGTGAAAGGTGTAGTCACGCAAAGTGAGGCCCTGCAGTCTAGAGGTAAGTCCAGTGATGAGGGGCTCAAGTGCAATGGCATATCGTAAAGTAGACATAGGGCATCCTTGACGCACAGAGCGGCGTATAGGAATCGGTCCTACAAGCCTCCCATTGACTTGTACCATCGAGACCGCGGGAAGCAGTAACCGGCGAATGGCATCGACAAAAAGTAATGGGAACCCCATACGTGTCGCCACCATGAGGAGGAATGGGTGTCGAACGCGATCAAAGGCACTCGTGAAATCGACGGATACCAGTGCTGCACGAAGGCGACAAACCGACGCCAGTGCAATGAGGTCACGGCATTCTCCTAGGGCTGTTTCTAAGGTGGCCCCACAACCACGCGCAGTCTGCTCCGGTGAAAGGACCGTAGGTAAGACGGTGCGTATGCGCGCTGCTAAGAGGCGTGCATAGATTTTATAGTCTGCATTCAGTAGTGTAAGGGGGCGATATGCAGAGACATGAGAGCCTCCCTTCGGTTTAGGCACAGGTAGAAGAATGCCAGTGACGAATTCAGGTGGAATTGGGAAGGACGGAGTAAAGAGTTCCTGAATCATTTCCGTCCAGCGAGGAAGCATTAACGTGGTGAACGCCCGGTAAAACTCTACCGGGAGACCATCTGGCCCGGGTGATTTGTTCTTGGCCCCTTTGTTGATCGCATCTACCACCTCTTCTGCGGTGATTGCAGACATCATGGACGTTGACTCCGCTACGATGAGGGTCCGATCAGGGGAAGGACGGAGATCATCAGGAATGGGCGTCGCCATCGGTTCATCATCGTAAAATTGGCGATAATGTTCAGCAAAGGCAGACACCACTGCCGCCTGTGTTGTGTGGTGAACAGCATCGGAGGTCGTGATGTTGGGGACGAAAAGTCGACGTCGACGACTATGGTCGGATGCGGCATGGATTGTGGATGGGGTTTCGTCGTGGAGGAGGTCTTGTCGTCGAGAACGCACCACGACACCATGCAGTCATGCACGTTGAAGAGAGAGGAGACGAGCTTTAGTACGTTGTCGTTCACTATGGGTGTCAGGTGATGGAGGGAGTGCATCGAGCTCACGGAGGACGGCATAGTGAAAATTTGTGGTGTCGCGATGCCATGCTGCTGCTTCCTTGCTACATTGTATGAAGGCCTTTCTGATTGCAGGTTTGGCACATTTGAGCCACCAATGGAACGTGGATGTGTACTGCGGAAGGCGTCTTTCGCAAGACGCCCATGTAGTGGCAATACATTGTCGGCAGTGTGGATCATTAAGGAGGGAGGTATTAAGCTTCCAGTAACCTCTGCTGCGCCACACTGATTGAGGTGGCAGAGCCAGGGAGCAAATGACGGCGCAGTGGTCCGAAATTGCAAGGGGCCATCGTTCAGCTTGGGCGACATCATTGCCAAGGTGGGCAGAGACATAAAACCGGTCCAGTCTGCTCGCAGAATGTGCTGTATAATGGGTAAAACCGGGGGTATTGCCATGAATTTTCTCCCAAACGTCCTCTAGATGAAAATCTTCGATTAAGGTGAGCAGCGCCGGGCATGGCGAATAACCAGGCATTTGGTCCTGCGGATGGAGGACACAGTTGAAATCGCCTCCCATGATAAGGTGATCATAGCGTCCAGAAAAGAGGGGCGCCACGTCATGTCCGAAGAAAGTGGACCGCTGCCGACGGTTCGTGGAGCCAGACGGAGCGTAGATATTGATGACGCGCGTGTCGAAGATGGTAACAGCCATGCCTCTTCCACAGGGAAGGATTGTCGTGTCCTTGAGTGGGATTCCTTCGCGTATGTAGAAAGCCACTCCACGCCCTGATTGATCACGTGTGGACGTGTATGAGTCGTAGCCGTAGACTGGTGGTAGTGTGGCAACGCGTACTTCCTGAAGAAGGGCGACGTCGACGTCAGAGGCCCGAAGCATGTCACATAGGAGTTGCAGCTTGGGTGCAGTGCCGATCATGTTGATGTTCAGTGTGGCAAACCGGTACGTTTGTTTCAGTGGTGGTGGACGCGCATCTACCATCACCAAGGGAAGTAAGAGGAGGGCACCGACAGGAAGTCCCGTCCCATCAGCTGCAGTGCCTCGCTTTTGATGTTAACAGGCAGCCTTGTCCGGCGGAGGCAACTCATCCAGAGGAGGGGGCGTATCTTCGTCAATGTCGTCGGCCCATGCTCCTGTGCCGTGGGTCTGTCCAATGTCCATGGGAATTGCGTCGTGGTGAGAGAGATCTGGAGTTGTCGGCGGGGAGACAGGCGTCTCAACCGGCGCACCGATCGTTACATTGTGCGTGGCGACCTCCATAGTGGTCCCGTCCTGCGAAACGTCTTGTTTATCGTGAAAGTTGTCCGCCGACCTCTGTGTGGAAATGTCGGCTGGTTGGGTGTCGTCTTCGTCGTCGCGGGTGGCGACGCTTTGAGAGCCCGTGGGTGAACGGCGACGGCGTTTGCGCCTACGTGACGAGCGTTGTTTGCGCACGTGTTCCTCAGTGTCGGACGACGGCAAGGAGGAGCGTCGACCTGGTTCGAAGGCGTCGGTGGATGCAATGAAATTGTCAAACAGGTGTTGTGAAGAAGTACTGTTCTCCTCAGCGTCCGGTGCGGGAGCCTTTTCGGCGGCAAGGTTGTCAGGTGGGACGTCCGCACCGTCCATAGGTGACTGGGACGGTGGGACGTGCCGATCGGAAGGACCGGGCGACGGACTGGACGAAACTGTAGACTTGGCGAGAGCCGCTGCGTAAGTGACCGGTAGGGCGGTCATCGTGGGTGTGACGGACGCTTCCGACAACGGGAGCTGCGTGACACGTCGTTGAATGCATTCAGACCGTAGGTGACCTTCTTTCCTGCAACCGGAACAGGTCCGAGGTTGGCCGTCGTACATTATAATGGCACGGCAGCCTCCAATACGTAGATAGGAAGGCACGTATTTCTGCAACTCGATGCGGACCTATCGTACACCGTGTAAAACAGGATAGGTTTGAAATTGTACCCATCGTTCGGCAACATGTTCCAGAACGTTGCCATAGGGACGGAGCGCCTCGATGACGACGTCTGCAGGTAGTTCGAACGGCAGTTCGAAGATCCTTATCGTCCGTGTGCCGAGACCTGCGTGATCGACGGTAACGGGTCCGACGTTGCCGTCGGAATGGCAGAAGCGCAGTCCACGTTTTTCCTCTTGAAGCACCTTGTCGCACGCCGCACCGTTGATCATTTTGACGTAGACGGTACTGCTAACTATGGACAAGTGGATACCAATTAGATCCGTTGGTGGTATTTTAACTTCATCGCGAATAAATCGTTCTATCTCCAGGGCCTTGGGTCGGGCGAAGTCGGAACAAAAGTTGAAACGTAATGTCTTCTTCCGATAGTTGTGCGCCATGGTGGTCTATAAGGGAAAACGGCACTTACAGCGGCCGAAGTAAACAAAAACACACCGTGCGCGCCTCGCCCGCAACGCTGTGGCGTGTGACCGCCTCGCAGCACTGCCGGCGGCAGACCTCCATCTGAGCCACCGAGCGCAGTGACTGTCTCGCGCACGCCTGCCGCTAGAACCACATTCTCACCTCGTATGTCCGCACACTACATTCGTAGTGTCCCACCCCAACACACTCATTACTCGTGGAAGACATTCTTATAGTAAGAAAGACACGTAAGTGTTCGGGGAATAAGTGTGCATCCGCACAGAAGAAGAAGGTCATGACCGGTATTGCCAGAACTATATACATATAAGTAGAAAGAACTAGAGGATGTAGGGAGCTTCATAGGGGGATTAGGGAACGATTGACAAGAACAGGGAAAAAAAAACACAGGTAGAAGAAAAATGGATAGCTTTGAGAGACGAAATAGTGAAGGCAGTACAGGACCAAGTAGATAAAGACGAGGACTAGTAGGAATCCTTGGGTAAGACAAGAGGTATTGAATTTAACTGATGAAAGGAGAAAGCATAAAAATGCAGTAAATGAATCAGGTGGAAAAGAATACAAACATCTCAGAAATGAGATCGACAAGTATTGCAAATTGGCTAAGTTGAAATGGCTAGAGGACAAATGCAAGGACTTAGAAGCGTATATCACTCGGGGTAAGACAGATGCTCCCACAGGAAAATTAAAGAGACGTTTGGAGAAGAGAGAACCACTTATATGAATATCAAGAGCTCAGATGGAAATCCAGTTCTAAGCAAAAAAGGGAAATTAAAAATATGAAGGGAGTATATCAACTGCCATGCACCCATAAACCAGGACAACAAAAATAACCCGGAGCAAGTTGAAGAATTTTGGGAGATACTTGAAATGGAACTGGATAGATGCTCAAAGAAGAACATAAAAATGTTAGTAGGCGATTTTAACGCACAAATAGGAAGGGAGAAAAAATACCATGGAACAGTAGGCCTCTTCCCAGGTCACAAAAGAACTTCAAAAAATGGAGAAAGGCTTATAGAGGTATGTAGGCATTTCAACTTGAAAATAATGACAACACATTTCAAAAAGCTGAGCCGAAAAACTAAAACATGGAGATCACCAAATCCACTTCTCGGAGAATTCCAAATTGACCATGTGGCTATCTCACTTCATTGTCAAGAAGAAATTCAAAACACTAAAGTGCTGAAAAGCCTTGATGTTGATTCAGACCACTATTTGACTACGATTAAATTCAGACCACTCCCATTTCGAAAAGAGAAGAAAACCTTTTACAAAATTCCAAAATACAACACAGAAACTTTAAAAAATGAAGAAATTAAACAACGGTTTCAAAGAGCATTGCACAAAGATAGCGATGGCATATCCACAATAAATAAGGAAGCGGGATGGGAGGAGATCAAAAACGAAATAGTTGAAATAGCAAAAGAAAATTGCCTCGTGAAAAGAGTAAGAAGACATCCATGGTGGGACAATGAATGTGATGAGAACCTGGAGAAGAGACAGAAATTGTGGCAGAAATGGAACTCCACAAAAGATCCTCAAGATCTTGACAATTTTAAAATCCAGAGAAGAGAAACAGCTAAGCTTTTCCGTAATAAAAAAAGAAGACAATTTCAGGATAACCTAGAACAGATTGAGGAAGACTTTAAAAGAAATAATTCTAGAGATTTCTACAAAACTTTTAGAAAACAGCTAACCAAATACCAATCCCCAAATTTATGTTTTAAAGATGAAGAGAACAAGCTAGGTTTGACAAACAAGACTAATTGTGAAATACTAGCAAAATATTTCGAGAATCTACTAAATTGTGAACCAACCAAAGATAAAATGAGTTTTGAAAACCACCGAAATACTAATACCGAGTCAAAACCTCCAGACGCTGAAGAAATAAAACACATAATACACAGTCTAAAAAACAATAAAGTCCCAGGTGAAGACTCCATAGTACCAGAAATCCTAAAAATAATGGATACCAACCTCCCACAAGTTTTGGAACATATGTTTAAGAAGATCTGGGACGAAGAAAGAATTCCTGAAGACTGGCAGTGTGCCCTGATACACCCACTACACAAAAAGGGGGATAAGATGAATGTTAATAATTATAGAGGGATCTCGCTACTACCAGTAGGATACAAAATTTTGTCAAGGAAATTACTTCAAATCGTGGAGCCAGTTCTGGATAAAAAAAATAGGTGAATATCAAGCAGGTTTTAGACAAGGTAGATCCTGTGTTGAACAAATATTTAACCTGAAAACACTAATTCGTTACAGAATCTCAAGAGGCCAGAGATTTGCAATAGTATTTGTAGATTTCAAAAAAGCATACGACTCGGTAGATAGAGAAACATTACTGAAAGTATCGGAAGAATTTGGGGTCGATAAGAAAACAATTCAAATTATCAAACAGACGCTAACAAACAGTAAGGCCAAAGTTAAATTTATGGGTGAAATTTCAAGGAAGTTCGAAATTAAAACAGGTGTTAGACAAGGTGATGGTTTATCCCCAATCCTCTTCAACTGCGTACTGGAAAAGATATTGAGAATATGGAAAGAAGAACTCAAAGGCACCAAGAATGACATCAGAATTGGAACAAAAAAAGAAAAAATAGAAGTGGACTGTTTAGCTTTTGCAGACGATCTGGCAATAATTACAGAAAACGAAGAAATAGCTCAGAACTACTTGGAGAAACTACAAGAAGTTTCGGCCAGAGCTGGACTGCAGATTTCATTTGAAAAAACCGTGTATATGTCTAATCATAGAAATAACAAGAAAAATCTTATTACGAAATACGGCAATATTAAGAGAGTAGAAAAATTTAAGTATTTAGGTGAAATAATTCAAGTGAATGGTTTAGACAAGAGTGCAAACCAGGCGAGAGCAAGGAAAATGGAATTTGCTTTTCAAAAAACCAAAGACATATATAACAAAAAAAACATTTCGATTCAAGCTAAATTAAGACATTATAAAACTGTCATTTGACCAGAATGCCTGTATGCATCGGAGTGCCTAACTCTTAACAAAAAGGGGGAAATAGAAAACATGGAAAAGAAAGAAAGGAAAATTTTGAGAAAAATATTAGGACCGAGAAAGATTGGGGAAGAGTACAAGCTAAAGAGTAATAAGGAAATATACAAAACTATTGAGAAAGTGAGTGAGGCAATGCGTAAACGCAGACTAACGTTTTATGGTTACCTGTCGAGGATGGATGGAAACAGACTAACAAGAAAAGTGTTTGAACATAGTAACAGGAACGAAAAAACCAACAATAAATGGATACAGATGGTGAAAAAGGAATTGGCCTATTTTAATGTCACCCGTGAGTCAATCAGGGACAGGGAAAAGTTTAGACAAATAGTGAACGAAATTAAGTGTTTTCCAGAAGAAACGAAACTAAAGAATAATAACAGGAAATGGTCGGAAGAGCGGAGGAGGAACCACTCGAAAATGATGAGGAAATATTGGGAAGAGAGAAAAAAAGATCAAAAAGCCGGGCAAGTGAATTGTTGAACGTGGTCCAAAGATGGCCGAAATCGAAAGAAGAAGAAGAAGAAGGGAGTATATAAAGAGTTTAAACAAGAGAGATGATGTTGTTGTTGTTGTTGTTGTTGTTGTCTTCAGTCCTGAGACTGGTTTGATGCAGCTCTCCATGCTACTCTATCCTGTGCAAGCTTCTTCATCTCCCAGTACTTACTGCAACCTACATCCTTCTGAATCTGCTTGGTGTATTCATCTCTTGGTCTCCCTCTACGATTTTTACCCTCCGCGCTGCCCTCCAAGAGAAATGTACTTGAGGGCAATATTATGGAAATGGAAGAGGACGTAGGTGAAGATGAAATGAGAGATACTATACTGCGTGAAGAATTTGACAGAGCACTGAAAGACCTAAGTCGAAACAAGGCCCCAGGAGTAGACAACACCCCATTAGAGCTAGTGATAGCCTTGGGAGAGCCATCCCTCTCAAAACCCAAGCATCTGGTGAGGAAGATATATGAGACAGGAGAAATACCCTCAGACTTCGAGAAGAATATAATAATTGCAATCCCAAAGAAATTAGGTGTTGACAGGTGTGAAAATTACTGAACTATCAGCTTAGTAAGTCACGGCTGCAAAATATTGAGACTGATTCCATACAGATTAATGGAAAAACTGGTAGAAGCCGATCTTGAGGAGGATCATTTTGGATTCTGTAGAAATGTTGGAACACGTGAGTCAATACTGACCTTACGACTTATCGTAGAAGATAGATTAAGGAAAGGCAAACCTACGTTTCTAGCATTTGTAGACTTAGGGAAAGATTTTGACAATGTTGACTGGAACACTCTCTTTCAAATTCTGAAGGAGGCAGGGGTCAAACACAGGGAGCGAAAGGCTATTTACAATTTATACAGAACCAGATTTCCGTTATAAGAGTTGAGGGACATGAAAGAGAAGCAGTGATTGGGAAGGGAGTGAGGCAGGGTTGTAGTAGCGTATCCCCTATGTTATTCAAAATGGCTTTGAGCACTATGGTACTTACTGCTGAGGTCATCAGTCCCCTAGAACTTAGAACTACTTAAAGCTAACTAACCTAAGGACATCACACACATCCATACCCGAGGCGGGATTCGAACCTGCGAGCGTAGCGGTCGTGAGGTTCCAGAGTGTAGCGCCTAGAACTATGTTGTTCAATCTGTATATTGAATAAGCAGTTAAGGAAACAAAAGAAAAATTGGAGTAGGATTTAAAATCCAAGGAGAAGACATAAAAACTTTGAGGTGTGCCGATGACATTGTAATTCTGTCAGAGACAGCAAAGGAACTGGAAGAGCTGTTGAACGGAATGGACAGTGTCTTGAAAGGAGGATATAAGATAAGTATCAGCAAAAGCAAAACGAAGATAATGGAATGTAGTCTAATTAAATCAGGTGATGCCGAGGGAACTGTATTAGGAAATGAGACACTTAAAGTAGTAGATGAGGTTTGCTATCTGGGAAGCAAAATAACTGATGATGGTCGAAGTAGAGAGGATATAAAATGTAGACTGGCAATGGAAAGAAAAACGTTTCTGAAGAAGAGAAATTTGTAAACATCGTGTATAGACTAAATTGTCAGGAAATATTTTCTGAAAGTATTTGTGTAGAGTGTAGGCCTGTAGGGATGTGAAACATGGACGATAAGTAGTTTATGCAAGAAGAGAATAGAAGCTTTTGAAATGTGTTCTACAGAAGAATGCTTAAGATTAGATGGGTAGATCACGTAACTAACTAGGAGGTACTGAGTAGAATTGGAAAGAAGTGGAATTTGTGGCAAAACGTGACTAGAAGAAGGGATCGATTGGTAGGAGATGTTTCGAGGCATCGAGCGGTCACCAGTTTGGTATTGGCAGTGTGGAGGGTAAAAATCGTAGAGCGAGTCCATGAGAAAAATACACTAAGCAGATTCAGAAGGATGTAGGGTGCAGTCGTTACTTGGGGATGAAGAAGCTTGCACAGGATAGAGCAGCATGGAGAGCTGCATCAAACCACTCTCTGGACTGAAGACCACAACAACAACAATTATTTCAACTCAGTAGTCAAAGATAGGTAAACTTTTAATGCCTATCCATGGCTGGTTGCGTTAAACGTGAATTTTGCGTGAAGTTTACTGGGTGAAGTTTGATTATTGGATCAGATGCACTAAAAGGACCACAACATCATTAATTTGTTAGATAATTAGGAGTGCTGAGATATAATAGCTGACGTATGGTACTGTGAGGTATAATATTACTAGTAATGGATTCTAAGGGTTCCATGTTTTTGGTCCCATATCTTCAGAACACAAAGTCTTAAGCAGACAAATTTTAGTCAGTTTCGACCATACGATCATTTATAAGATTGTGGAGTAGGAGAGGTATTGGGACAAAATACTTTTAATTACTATTTTAAGAGGACATATGAGTTGTACACACACCAAAGACCATGAGTTTCAGTATTCCTGAGTCTCCTGTAACTTGGGAAGTGCATTCATCCTCGTTTACGATAACACAATGACATTTTAACGAACCTTATTAATTTTCATAAAACCTTCCAATGAATTAAAACATCAAAATCAATCGTAGCTTTAAAACTCCTTAGCAGAAACTTTACAATTAATTTAAAAAAGCACATAGAAAATTGAAAATTTAAAATAAAGAAATTACTTAAAAGATAACGCAATCTCAAAACCAAGCCGAAACTTTAACAGTAAATGGCAGTTATGTGCCTCGTATCCAAAATGAAGCCATTTATGTGGCAGCAATAACACTAGTTTGAGGCCCCTGCTCACAGCACTTCTACATGCCACCTCTACGGCTGCTAATTGAGCCTGTCATCAATTTCATAGTCCAAATTTCGGCACACAGCAATAGCTCGTGCAACACAAAAGCTGTTAAACACTTATGGTAACAAGGAAATATGAATGAGCATACAATCTTTTAATACTTAAACTACCAGGGATTGGCACAATTAACTAACAATTACGTCATTTAAATTCAAGCACATATTTTAAGTCACGAAAGGTGTTTATTAATTAATTAAGTATAATAATTATTATTATCGCCAGAAATAGCTTGTTCGTTACTAGTGCTTTAATCAACAGTTGTAACGAATAGCTATAGCAAATCAAAGTATCATGTCATCAGTAACCAATGGCTGACACCACAGTTTACTACCCACAATAAATAAGGTTGAATCATAAAGCTGAACAACAGTAAGCACTAGCCTATTTATATAAACTCCTGGAAATTGAAATAAGAACACCGTGAATTCATTGTCCCAAGAAGGGGAAACTTTATTGACACATGCCTGGGGTCAGATACATCACATGATCACACTGACAGAACCACAGGCACATAGACACAGGCAACAGAGCATGCACAATGTCGGCACTAGTACAGTGTATATCCACTCTTCGCAGCAATGCAGGCTGCTATTCTCCCATGGAGACGATCGTAGAGATGCTGGATGTAGTCCTGTGGGACGGCTTGCCATGCCATTTCCACCTGGCGCCTCAGTTGGACCAGCGTTCGTGCTGGACGTGCAGACCGCGTGAGACGACGCTTCATCCAGTCCCAAACATGCTCAATGGGGGACAGATCCGGAGATCTTGCTGGCCAGGGTAGTTGACTTACACCTTCTAGAGCACGTTGGGTGGCACGGGATACATGCGGACGTGCATTGTCCTGTTGGAACAGCAAGTTCCCTTGCCGGTCTAGGAATGGTAGAACGATGGGTTCGATGACGGTTTGGATGTACCGTGCACTATTCAGTGTCCCCTCGACGATCACCAGTGGTGTACGGCCAGTGTAGGAGATCGCTCCCCACACCATGATGCCGGGTGTTGGCCCTGTGTGCCTCGGTCGTATGCAGTCCTGATTGTGGCGCTCACCTGCACGGCGCCAAACACGCATACGACCATCATTGGCAGAAGCGACTCTCATCGCTGAAGACGACACGTCTCCATTCGTCCCTCCATTCACGCCTGTCGCGACACCACTGGAGGCGGGCTGCACTATGTTGGGGCGTGAGCGGAAGACGGCCTAACGGTGTGCGGGACCGTAGCCCAGCTTCATGGAGACGGTTGCGAATGGTCCTCGCCGATAACCCAGGAGCAACAGTGTCCCTAATTTGCTGGGAAGTGGCGGTGCGGTCCCCTACGGCACTGCGTAGGATCCTACGGTCTTGGCGTGCATCCGTGCGTCGCTGCGGTCCGGTCCCAGGTCGACGGGCACGTGCACCTTCCGTCGACCACTGGCGACAACATCGATGTACTGTGGAGACCTCACGCCCCACGTGTTGAGCAATTCGGCGGTACGTCCACCCGGCCTCCCGCATGCCCACTATACGCCCTCGCTCAAAGTCCGTCAACTGCACATACGGTTCACGTCCACGCTGTCGCGGCATGCTACCACTGTTAAAGACTGCGATGGAGCTCCGTATGCCACGGCAAACTGGCTGACACTGACGGCGGCGGTGCACAAATGCTGCGCAGCTAGCGCCATTCGACGGCCAACACCGCGGTTCCTGGTGTGTCCACTGTGCCGTGCGTGTGATCATTGCTTGTACAGCCCTCTCGCAGTGTCCGGAGCAAGTATGGTGGGTCTGACACACCGGTGTCAATGTGTTCTTTTTTCCATTTCCAGGAGTGTATATTGTTAAATACGACCTAAACCACTTGGCGCTCTGCCCTCTTTAAAATTAATGAATAGTCTTCCCACCGTGTTACTATGAGAACACTGAAACAACTACTTCACTGAAAAAAAATCAGTGTCTGGTAACCAGGATGGCCTCTTTCATACAGGTTTACTACAAAACGTGTACAGAATCATTTAGCTGTTTCCAACATTGGGCTTTATTCGGGCCCCAACGCCTTCAAATACCATGCTGCAAGATTTTCATAATCTCTAGCGCGCTACGTACCAACTATTAGTCCCACAGAATAAATGAACTGGACCATTTTCTAGGATATTTAATATAGTTAATTTTGTCATGAGATACGTTTTCGCTATCAGGGATCGGCGCTATCAGTCCATCCTTACTTCGTTTAATTTTAAACAAATAATTGAAGTCAGCAAGAATGTTTACCGATCAATAGGAACATAACCCAGTTGTCGAGTTACTCAAGAAAAGATCAGTGCCGCGCGGGATTAGCCGAGCGGTCTAAGGCGCTGCAGTCATGGACTGTCATGCTGGTCCCGGCGGAGATTCGAGTCCTCCCTCGGGCATGGGTGTGTGTGTTTGTTCTTAGGGTAATTTAGGTTAAGTAGTGTGTAACCTTAGGGACTGATGACCTTAGCAGTTAAGTCCCATAGGATTTCATACACACACACAAAAGATCACTTTTGTACGTTTTTGTTAAATAGTACAGCACATAGCAAAAACGCAGCCAAGTACAAAATTTAACTACATCAAATTTTCTGTAGAAAGGTCCTGTTCAATTTTTCTGGAGGGCTAATAGTTTGCACGCAGTGAGAGAGAAAATATGGAACTCTTATACATGGTGTTTGAAGGCGTTGCTCGTTGCATAAAACTCACTGGTAGGGGGCAACAGAATTAACACGTACTTGGAACGGGGTAAGCGCTTACCAATAATCACTCTCTCATAGCGTCCTCCACCGTCAGTGCAGTAAATCTATTCCCATCCTAGTCTGGCCGTATTATACCCACCATCGGCAGTACCTTGTTCCGCAAGCTGCTCCTTGAGCGGTACATTCAGTAGGGAACAAGAAGCAGTTACATTTGGCGAGAACTACGATCCACTCTTCGAATTAAGACGAGATAACACGCGCCGAATGCACACGCGGGAACACTGTGTACTTCGCTCCCCCTGGTGGAGCTCTGCACCTGCACATACAACCACGAGTCCACACACGACAACACATGTCTCCGGCGTACGGCTAGTCGCTCACTTACTCCACCTCGACATCAGCAGGGAAGAGCGTTCACTCTAGTCGCACCACGCGCACCCAACCCCTGCACTCAGTTTATCACTCCAAGGCTCTGGTCTCCCTGTCTCCCGTAGTGCCATCGTGCTCGGCCATTTAACTAGCCGTACTAGAAGTCATCCAGTAATGAGTCCATAGCGCGATATGTCGATCAAAGACAACTACAGACACTGATCCGAAGTCAAGTGCGCCATGGTTCAGTTTTCATTTCTGCTAACGTAAAGTGGGCCTCAATATCTTTTCTACAATTTTCTCAGTTAATTTATTTCATTGCAAATGCTCGTAATTCGTGCTTCCAGCTTCATTACAAAGTAGTCGAAGAAATGAGTGGAGCACGCACCAGGAAATTCCTGGATGAACTCCACTGCTAAACATACACGAGGGCTTTTCAATAATGAATGGTCACAATGTAGTTATGGTTATAATTTCATGCGAGAGAGTTTAATCTTATGATATACTTTTAGCCTAATATCTAATAACAACGCCGTAGCAGTTTTATTGTTGGCACTCCCGATTCCCGCCTGTAGGAGGAGGGGAAGTTCGGGTCTTTTCAGTATTGCTCACTATTACAACTGAGTTGATGCGCGCTTAATAACATCTGGCTCTGAAATCCTGACTTTGCTTCAACAAATGTTCTTCCGAAGTCTGTCTATTGCTACAGAAGGCCTATGCAGTTCTGTTCTTCCCTACAGAGCAGCTCAAACATAGTTAACATTGTTCAAAAATGGCAGACAATTTCAATGGAAGCTGGACACGGTGATCTACTTACAACTTTTGCAACACTGCTACTGTCATTCTGAGAAAGAATCGATGAATGATTTTAAAAACTCTTTTTTGAAACACTGAAATTTTTGTTGCCACGGAGGGCAGCAAAACGGAGCGTAGAACATTTTAGACGTACCGGGGTAATATACAATAGGTGCAACAGCGAAGAGGGTGTAAGACAGCGATGTAGTCTTTCGCTCCCACTGTTCACTCTGTACATCGAAGAAGCAATGATGGAAACAAAAGAAAGGTTCAGGAGTGGAATTAAAATACAAGGTGAAAGGATATCAGTGTTATGATTCGCTGATGACATTGCTATCTTGAGTGAAAGTGAAGAGGTATTACAGGATCTGCTGAATGGATTGAAAAATCTAATGTAAAATGTAAATGTCGTGTGACTATTGCCTCCCGTCGGATAAACCGTTCGCCGGGTGCAAGTCTTTCGATTTGACGCCACTTCGGCGACTTGCGCGTCGATGGGGATGAAATGATGATAATTAGGGACAACGCAACACCCAGTCCCTGAGGGGAGAAACTCTCCGACCCAGCCGGGAATCAAGCCTGGCCCCTTAGGATTGACATTCCGTCGCGCTGACCACTCAGCTACCGGAGGATCTAGTAAGTACAGGATATGGACTGAGAGTAAATAGAAGAAAGACGAAAGTAATGAGAAGCAGCAGAAATGAGAACAGCGAGAAACTGGACATCAGGACTGATGGTCACAAAGCAGATGAAGTTAAGGAATTCTACTACCTAGGTACCAAAATAACCAATGACGGATGGAGCAAGGAGAACATTAAAAGCAGAATACCAATGACAGGAAGGGCATTCCTGTCCAAGAGAAGTCTACTGGTATCAAGCATAGGCCTTAATTTGACAAAGAAATTTCTGGGAATGTACATCTGAAGTGCAGCATCGTATGGTAGTGAAAAATTGAGCGTGGGAAAACTGGAACAGAAGAGAATCGAAGCATTTTAGATGTGGTGCTACAGACGAATGTTGAAATGTAGGTGGACTGATTAGGTAAGGAATAAGCAGGTTCTGCTCAGAATCGGAGAGGAAAGGAGTATGTGGAACAAACTGACAAGGAGAAGGGATGGGTTTATAGGACATCTACTAAGACATCAGGGAATCACTTCCATAGTACCAGAGGGAGCTGTAGAGGAAGAATAATTGGGGACATAGGTTGCAAGTGCTGATCTGAGATGGAGAGGTTGACACTGGAAAGGAATTCGTGGCGGGCCGCATGAAACCAGTCAGGAGACCGATGACCATCACCCCCCCCCCCCCCCCCAAAGGGCTGTTGCGAGGGTGTCGTGGATGAATATCAAAGTGGTTCTGTTATGAAACGAAATGCCACCCCAGACCATCACTCCTGGCTGTCAGGCTATATGATGGGTGACAGTCATGTTGGTATCCCACTGCTGTACAGGCACATCTTACTGTGTGAAACAGAAATGCCTTCAGTGACTAGCTCCTCTTCGAACTGTGCCCCCGTGACCATCAAAGATGTGTCCGTACATGTAAATCACTTCTACCGATTTCTATAACCTTTTTTTCTTTTTTTCTTGCATTGTATGCAGTGTCTGTTCTTTCGGACACCTAGTTTATCAAACGACCTTACAATATTATTCAAATATTTCAGTAACACTAATCGCATTGGGCACTGAAAGGAATCTACGACCACAGGTGAAATTTTGTGCTGGACGGGGGCTGGAGCCCATATCTCACGCCTAAAGCGGACAGTGCTCTGATGGCCGAGGCAGTTAAGGTGACATCTCGTGTTAAGCGGGAAAAGTAGATGACATTGGGTGCTCGCAAATTCCTGCTACAAACTTCTAGGACTTAAAGAGGGGAATGACGACACAATATCCTGAATGGGAACCCATGTCCGGAAACATACCGTTCCCGTCCTGTGACGGTTTCAGTTCTGATGACCAACGCGTCCACGTCTACTGAGGGAAACAGAAAAGTCTCGAGTAGCTGGTCCTGGTATGCAGTAGGGTAGTCAGGATGACATGGACTGCTACTTGTGGGGACATGCAAAGTTAAACTTAACGAGAGTCCTGTAGAGACAGAGAAAGATATGCTGGCACTTCTTCTGGTAGCTGCACTAGAAACTGAAGAGACACCAGGTGGAATGGAGGGTGCGTACCAGAACATGATACGGAGGTTAAATGTCTGTAACAACGTTGGTGATCGCCACACCTAGCCGCTGTTGTAATGCATCAGTGCTGTTCTCTACGACAGTATGTAGGGTTCTCTTTTGTTTTGGTATAATGTAAACATGTAATGTTTGAGTGTTAATACAGACAAATGTGCTTAAGTGATAAATGAGTGTTCGGTTACATTTCGTTTCAAATTGTTGCCTAATACTTGTACTGCGTCAGTCCTAATTCAATTCCTCAAGCAAAAGTGGATGACATCTTGATTAATAGGGTTTCTGCTGGTTATTAGCTTCTTTCCTGTAGGATATTTCAATTGCGTGATTCGCAGTCGTCTTCAGGTGCTGTCTGATACTGATTCCTGTATGGAACCTGTCCGGTATTTATGCCCACTTTGTGCTAGGCCTTCCCTCTGCTGCCCGCGCCGAGTCTGGCACTCTGTCCGTGGTGTGCGCCGACCAATAGCAACGGCTGTAGCGTTTTCTTCTTGCCGCGGCTGTTCCGAACATTGTGCGCGTACTTTGTGGTTATTATCCGATGTCAGTACGGCTGAATTAAGTTTGGCGTCCAAGCTGTGCTAGATGTTCAATCTTCCGATTGTCGTCATTTGAGTCATTCCATGAATTAGGACGTTCTGTTACCGTGCTGTGTCGTGTTAGGCATTCCTTCCGAAGTTCTTGGCCCCCAGGAGCGGCTGCAGTGCTATTTGTCGGCGCACACCACGGACAGAGCGCCAGACGCGCCCCGGACGGCAGAGCGAACGCCTAGCACAACATAGGCATAAATACGGGACTTGTTCCAACGCGAAGGGAAATAAGCTGCAATCATTAGAAGAAACGCTTCAGTTTATCGTCCAAGGGCCAGACGACCCCACACGTACACCACTCCTACCCCAGCAGAGACCAGATGTCCTAGATATTATACAATCCAAGGGCCCAATAGGCAATGTGACGATTGTTGTGGATGGCCAGAGAGCCAACACTGTGTTACTAGAGGAGGCCGAAAGGCACGCGTTTCAGCTCACGCAGGCTGGCGTGAGGTCTGTAACAGGACAAGGAAATTAGAATTTAGAAAAACGGACGTGGCTGGTGGAATATTTAACTTTAATCCATTAATGGTGAAGGTCGCTCTTGACAGTACATGATTCACAATATCAATAGTAACTGATAATGGCGCCTTGCTAGGTCGTAGCAAATGACGTAGCTGAAGGCTATGCTAAACTATCGTCTCGGCAAATGAGAACGTAAGTAGGCAGTGAACCATCGCTAGCAAAGTCGGCTGTACAACTGGGCGAGTGCTAGGGAGTCTGTCTAGACCTGCCGTGTGGCGGCGCTCGGTCTGCAATCACTGATAGTGGCGACACGCGGGTCCGACGTATACTAGCGGACCGCGGCCGATTTAAAGGCTACCACCTAGCAAGTGTGGTGTCTGGCGGTGACACCACATTCCTCCCCCGCAAATCGGCGTACGGTTGTGTTATAAGGCTTCTGCCCGCCGTGGGGAGGACCCCATGTGGACGTATGCGACGTGGTGGGGAGCCTATCAACAGGCGAGGCCGTGCCACCCGCACCGTGCCATTCAGACCGCGGGGAGCTAGGAAACGCCTGAAAACCTGCTCCAGGGTGCACGCCAACATGCGGTGTATATGCCGGTAGAGAGACAGGAGGGGCCGAAGGGTCGACCTCCATTGGGCCGGGGCACCCGACGGGCGAAGGCGACATATGGTCCGGAGCGGGCAAGATTTCCATGTCGGAGGACAACTGGTCACGGGAAGCGATCGGCGGCGCGTGACCCAAGGAGGCGCCCGGCGGTTGCAGCGACGCGTCCACTGCGGGAGTCGCCGGCGGGAGAACAGGCGGCGGTGGCGGTGGCGGCGGAGCGTCGCCAAGGGGCAAAATGGAAGGCAGCGTCGGTAACACCCGGGGCTGAGGCGAGCCAGTAGATGTGTCCCCAGAGCGCTGACCGGACGGCACCGTCGCTGAAAGCAGACGGCGAGCGGCAGATCCCGTGCGACGAAAGAGGTGCAGCTGGTTGAGGTGCCGGCGCACCTCACCAGAGGCCCCCACAACCATACATGGCGCGTCCGAGGCAGCGAAGAATGCGCCCTTCGAGCCAACGCCGTGAACCTCGGTAGTGGCGGTAGTAGACGACGTCACTTGGGGCAAAAGCAGGTGTCTGCCGCTGCACAAGAACCTGATGCGGCGGATGTAGCAAAGACATCAAGGTTCGATGAGGGCGACCGTGGAGCAACTCAGCCGGCGAGCGACCATCTCGGGGCTGAGAGCGATACGAGGACAAAAAGAGCAATAACGAGTCCTCCCGAGAATGCGACTCTTTTAACTTCAACATCTGGGACTTGAAAGTCCGGACCAATCGTTCAGCGGCACCGTTTGACTGAGGCGAAAACGGCGCGGATGTCAGATGTTGAATACCATTGGCCTTGCAGAATGACTGAAATTCTGCGGACTTGAATTGTGGGCCATTGTCGGAAACAATAGTCTGTGGAAAATGGTTCAAATGGCTCCGAGCACTATGGGACTCAACTGCTGAGGTCATTAGTCCCCTAGAACTTAGAACTAGTTAAACCTAACTAACCTAAGGACATCACACACATCCATGCCCGAGGCAGGATTCGAACCTGCGACCGCAGCGGTCTCGCGGTTCCAGACTGCAGCGCCAGAACCGCGCGGCCACTTCGGCCGGCAATAGTCTGTGGAAGACCTTCAATGCAAAAGATAGCAGATAACGCTTGGATGGTGCAGATGACGTCGTGGAAGACATCCGGACAACAAAAGGAAAATTACTGAATGAATCTACCACAACCAACCATCGAGCATTCCAGAATGGACCAGCAAAATCGATGTGTAAGCGTTGCCAAGGGGAAGTGGCTTTTGGCCATGCAAAGAATTTCCGCGGTGGTGCTGATTGTTGTTCGGCACACAACATGAAAGAACAGCACATATTCGTAATCGCGGCATCGATATCGAACTAAGTACAGTGCTGACGAGCAAGTTGTTTCGTTCTCACTATACCCCAATGTCCTTGGTGGAGAAGCTGTAAGACAGAGGACTGTAACGAACGTGGTACCACGACCCTGGACTGATCATTATTAGAACGCAACAGCAAAACACCACATCGTACAAAAAGTCTCTCCTTGTGAGCAAAAAATCGGCGAACCAACGGGTCCCCGATCCGTGACTTTGACAAGGGCCATTGCGTAGCAACAAAACACAGAACGGTAGCAAGGACAGGGTCGGCAGCTGTGGCTGTAGCTACACGACGAAAATCAATCGGAAACGATTCGACCACGTCATCGGTTTCCGAATCAATGAACATGCAAGCAAGTTCGGAGAAATCGAATGCTCTATCCTCAGCAACAGGCAAACGGGACAACGCATCGTCGTTTCCGTGCTTAGTACTGGACCGATACAAGATATCGTAGCGGTACTGCGAGATGAAAAGAGACCAGCGAATGAATTTCTGCGCTGTACGTGGAGGTACAGGCTTATTCGGATGAAAAAGCGATGTCAAAGGTTTATGGTCTGTGATGATGGTAATGTGACGAGCATACAAGAAATCATGAAACTTTGTAACACCAAATACGAGCGCCAATACTTCTTTCTCGATCTGTGAATAATTTCTTTGCGCAGACGAGAGCAATTTGGACGCAAAGGTCATAGGGCGATCGTGCGATCCATCTTTGTGCGCAAGCACAGCAGCGATCCCGAAATCCGATGCATCCACAATCAACAAGAGAGGCTTCTGGGGATCGAATGGCGTAAGGCAAGTATTGGAAAGCAACGCCGATTTCAACTGGCGAAAGGCCATTCGCATTCCGTTGTCCAGACGAACGGAACACCTTTACGGCGCAAGCGATGAAGCGGAGCTGAAATGGAAGAGGCGTGTGGATCATATCGGTTATAATAGTAGATTTTTCCCAGCACACTCTGTAGCTGCTTCAAATTCTGCGGCGAAGGCAAGTCTTGTATGGCACGTAGGTGCTCGGGACTGGGATGTATGCCTTGGGCATTGAGTACATGTCCCAGGTATGGCAAGTCACGATGCATGGGGGCTAAATTAAAATTAAATATGAATGCAAATATTTTTTAGTAGCTGTATGTCCGATTACGCAAGTCTCGTAAACGGCTGGCCCTGACAACTAATTGTTACGCTATCTGACTGCATAGAATGACAACAAAGAATGTAAGAAAATTTCTGTTAACACAATTAACTAATTAAGTCCCCAGCAACTATAAAATCTACGAAGCCAACATAGCACAAGTGTAGCTGTTCTGTGTGTGGAAGTATGACTCAACGTACACATCTGGCACGGTTCTTATTCAACAAGACAAGAATTTTTAAATACCATTTATACTGATGTGATAAAAGAAAATTAGAAATACTATAATTGTGCAAGAAACCCAGAATTACACTCTAATACAAGAACACAAGCCAGATGCTTTGTTGACTGAACCTGTAATGACACATTATTCAGGACACACAAATAAATAGACAACATAATATTTATTACCTTCATATATATTGACGAAAAGCACTCTGACCATTACAATATCTCCATTGGAATAACATCTGCTATCTCTCCCATCACATAGCTGCATAAAACATCGAACAAACACTCACTACTACCCCATCTCAATCCAACTTCAGCTACAAGCAGTGTCCACCACAACTTCTCGGCAAGAACTGGCTGTCGCTGCGTCTCAATAATCACTGCCAGTGGAGGCGGTGGAACAATACTCTCTGGCGCGATTTTTGGCGCAGTGGCTCAGTGTAGCCACCTTTCAACGAGCAAAAAACACACATTTGTCCTTCCGCAAGCGAAGACCATTTTGTCGCAAGACCTGAAATAATGTTCTGAGGTTGGCCAAATGTTCTTCTTCCGTCTTTCCGGAGATCACAATATCGTCCAGATAATTTGCGGCAGTAGGGACCGACGCACAAACAGTGTGTAGATATTGCTGAAACAATGCAGGGGCGGATGCACACCCGAATGGCAGTCGTTTGAATTGATACAACCCAAAATGCGTGTTAACCACCAAAACGCGCTGAGATTCTTCGTCCACTGGTATTTGCAAATAAGCATCTGCGAGGCCCAACTTCGAAAAATATTTACCCGGGCACAGTTTGTCAAAAAGATGTTCTGGGCGGGGTAAAGGAAAAGTTGCAATCACTAGCTGTGGATTCACTGTTGCCTTGAAGTCCACGCAAAGTCTCAATTTTCTCGAAGGTTTTGGCAAAATTACTAAGGGTGATGCCCAGAGAGAAGCCTGCACACGTTCAATTACAGCTTGTGATTCCAAATCGTGTAATGTTTTTGCAACCTCATCATGCAATGCGTGGGGAACATTGCACGCTCTGAAAAATTTTGGTTGCGCGTTTACTTTCAGGTCCAAGTTGCTTTATAGTTCGTAGCGCAACCGAGGCCCGGTGCAAAACTGTCTGCAAATTCTTCACATAGACGAGAAACACTGTCAGAAGGCCCTGTCTGGTTCACTGATAGGACCTGATTTACTATAGACAAGTTAACATTTGCCGCACACAACGAAGGTGTGTCCAGCTGTTTGTACGTGTCTTGATTGATCCGTGAAACTGCAGCTCCGGTATCGAGCTGGAATGGTATCACTTTGCCGTTAATGTCCAAGTCTACAAAAAGTTTATTGTCCTTCAGCCAACAAGAGCGACTGTCTCGTGCAACGTGAACTGACACTGGTACATAACCACTTGCGACTTGATGGGATTTCCGGCGATGTCGACGCACACTATTTGTGGGATGAACACAGTCACTGTTAGAGAGAGCGGCACTGAGCAGAGTGGAATGAACTACATGAATTACCATGGGCAAAGTTTCATGAGCCTGAGTATCCTTGGTTCGAAACCGGCGCGAAGCAAAGGGCCTGGAATGGTTTTGAGCTTCCCATCTGAGCTTTTTCTGGCAAACACTCTGAACATGTCCTTTTTTATTACAGAAAAAGCAAATAGCTTGGCGTGACAGGCAATTCTCTCGCAAATGTCTAGTAGCGCACCGTGGGCATGATTTTAGCACTGCATTTGCTTGCCAGCGCGGCACACGTGGCTGAGAGCCTGGCGGCAGCAGCGCGACCAGGTGTGAGGGCTGTTTACTGCTCCGTGCAGCTCGCCCGGCGGGCCGGTTAACCTGACACATGGCTGGTGTAGTTTCAAATGATTCCTGAGCAAAGTCCAGTGTTTTCTGCCGATCCAATACGTCCATCACTTGTAGAAGGGAGACCATATTATCTGAATAAGGGAGTCCACATTGACACTCAAAAGCACAATCTCTAGTAAGGCCTTGCAAGGTTGCAACCCACTCCCGATTAGTCTGACCTGCCGTACGTTTTGTACGAAAGAAGGTATACCGTTTCGCAACTACATTGACTGATTCTTTGAAATATGGATCTACTGCAGACAAAATTTCTTCGTAGGACAGGGTTGCTACGTCGTGTCGGGGAAATAATTTGACTATCACACAGTACGTTTGCACTCCGACAGATGAAAGGAGAAAAGGCTGCCGCTCGTTACCTTTAATTCTGTAGGCGGCGAGATGGAATCCAAATTGGCGTGACCACTCCGTCCAGCTTTCCAGTGCAGCATCAAAAGGTCGAAAAGTTGGTGCAACAGCGTGTTGTGGCTGTGTTAGCAGTGGAGCAGTTGCTGCCGCATCGTTTCGCATCGCACGTTGACCCTGGACGAGCTGTCCAAGGGCATCCAGTAAGGCCTGCATCTGCTAATTCTGTAAGCGATAAAATTCGGACAGTACATCTGGAGATTGTGGCGAAGCCATTACACAAGTAAATCAGGGCAATATCGATAGGAACGCGGTTGAGCCTCATCGCCAATGCTGTGGTTGGCAGGAGAGTCAACACCGTGTTACTTAGAGGAGGCCGAAAGGCACGCGTTTTAGCTCATGCAGGCTGGCGTGAGGTCTGTAACAGGACAAGGAAATTAGAATTTAGAAAAACGGACGTAGCTTGTGGAATACTTAACTTTAATCCATTAATGGTGAACGTCGCTCTTGACGGTACATGATTCACAATATCAATAGTAACTGATAATGGCGCCTTGCTAGGTCGCAGCAAATGACGTAGCTGAAGGCTATGCTAAACTATCGTCTCGGCAAATGAGAACGTAAGTAGGCAGTGAACCATCGCTAGCAAAGTCGGCTGTACAACTGGGCGAGTGCTAGGAAGTCTGTCTAGACCTGCTGTGTGGCGGCGCTCGGTCTGCAATCACTGATAGTGGCGACACGCGGGTCCTACGTCTACTACCGGACCGCGGCCGATTTAAAGGCTACCACCTAGCAAGTGTGGTATCTGGCAGTGACACCACAACGATGACAGTCTGCAACAACCTGTCATCCGACCATTACCTATTACTAGTCAATATCTGTAAGATCAGACCACCATCTCAACCACCAAACAAAACCACTGACATAAACTGGGACCCATATAGAACAGCATTAACAGCCACCACCCGACCAACCAACGACCTCACCACCGGCAACAAAGTAGATGAAGCAATACAGAAGCTAACTAAAGATATCCAAATAGCCGCCAAAAACGCCACCACAGCAACAACGATCGAAAAACGGCAAGACAATCTTCCCCCACTACTGCAAGACCTCCGACACCTGAAAAACAAGGCACAAAAACGATGGCAACGAACGCGCGACCCTAGGGACCGGACAGAAATGAACAAGCTAATAAGTGAACTGCAAAAACGTCTCACAGAATGGCGCGCCGAAACATGAGACGACCTCATGGAAACATTCAGGCTCCAGTCACAGGATGAATGGAGGTTAGTAAAAAATTTAAAAAGTCAGCCAACAGGGAAGAGGGCTCTATTGGGCCAACAAGGCACCGTGTTCGATGCCCTGGCAAGAGCCGAACTACTGGCTGACACCTTTGAAGATCAAAACTCCCTACCCCAGTATGATGTTCGCACGCGGGAAGACCACGAAAAAGACAACTTAATGAGACCTGAAACGGAAGCACTCACAAATACAATACCAGCCCTATCTCCAGAACTAGCCACACCCAGTGAAATAAGAAAAGAAATACGAAAAAGAAGCGGAAAAACAGCACAGGGCCTTGACAGAATAACTCACATGCATCTCAAAAACCTCCCTAGAAAACCCCTTGTCCCCCTGACCAGAATAATAAACCGATGTCTACAACTAAATTATTTCCCAACAACATGGAAGAAAGCGAAACTCATAACAATTCCGAAAGCAGGCAAAAACCCCAGCCTACCAGCCAACAATAGACCAATAAACCTCCTACAAACCATGGAGAAAATTCTAGAGAGGATTATACTAAACTGTATACAAAAAGCCCTCACTGAACATGACACCATCCAGGCATAACAGTTTGGCTTCTAAAAGAAAGTTTCCGCCGAGCTCCAAGTACTCCGGCTAACTGAACACATCTCCCAAAATATGAACTAACAAAATTCAACAGCGGCCATCTTCCTTGACAGGGAAAAAGTGTTTGACAAAGTGTGGCATCAGAACCTAATATTGAAACTCTTAAGACAGACAACCATCCCATCCACCAACGTCAAAATTATAGACAGCTTCCCGACCAACAGACACTTCGTAGTCGAAATTGATGGAAAACACTCATCCATACGACCGCTGAATGCAGGAATTCCCCAAGGATCAGTTCTTTCGCCAACCCTGTTTAACATCTACGCATACCATATCCCACTGAAGCCAGGAGTAAACATTGGCCAGTTCGCTGACGATACGTCCTTTTTCACAAGAGGCAAACGACACCTCACCAACATCAAAAGGCTGCAGCGGCAAGCGTCCCTAGTAGAAGTATGGTGTCGCCAAAATAAAATGCAACTGAACGCAGGGAAATCAGCTGCAGTCTACTTTACGAGAAAAAGACCCATCCTCGAAGAAAACATGAGACTAAATGCACAGGAACTACCCTGGAGGGACGAAGTAAAGTATTTAGGCGTCAAATTGGACAGAAAACTGCTCTTCCACCGACACATTAAGGAAAGGAAGCAAAAAGCTCAAAACCTAGCAAAGGCCCTCTTCCCCATCTTCAAATGTAGACACCTAAAAGAAGAAACAAAACGAACATTGTATAAAACCACAATCTTGTCGGCGGTGACGTATGGCTGCACTTCGTGGGGCACTGCAAGCAGAACCACCAGATACCAACTACAAATCGTCCAAAACATAGTGTTGCGCTGGATCCTAGGCGCCCCACCATGGGCATGCGCCAGAGACCTCTAGGAGATCATGGAGATGGACATGTTAGATGAAACAGTCAGCAAATTAGCAACACGGGTCCATAACAAACTAGATATTATAAGAGATAACTGCAGACATTTGACTAACGTAGGCACCAGCAAGCCTAAGCAATGGCACAAGCAACGCGTGCCACGTAGCATAACTGAAAAACCAGCAGACTAAACTGACACCTAGTACATTAGGGTAGACATAAACGCTGTAGATAGATTAAAAATCATCAGACCTCTAGTAGGCCGGCCGATGTGGCCGTCCGGTTCTATGCGCTTCAGTCTGGAACCGCGTGACCGCTACGGTCGCAGGTTCGAATCCTGCCCCGGGCATGGATGTGTGTGATGTCCTTAGGTTAGTTAGGTTTAAGTAGTTCTAAGTTCTAGGGGACTGATGACCTTAGAAGTTAAGTCCCATAGTGCTCAGAGCCATTTGAACCAGACCTCTAGTAGGTTAGAATTAGCATATAACGCTGTAGAAAGATTAGAATCACTAACCACCTCTCTAAATAAATGTGTAGAAAATTCATAGCTCATAAGGATAGGTAGGATTAGAATCATTAGCCACCTCTCTAAATAAATGTGCAGAATGACCATAGCTCATAAGGATAGGCAGGCACGACTCAGATACTACTCACTAAAATAAACTAGTACTCGCACCCAGAACCAAACAAAGTACGACAACCCAACGGCAAATCGCTCTCGGAAGGAACAAGAAGACAACGAGAACGTCCAACCACACAACTCCTGAAGAGGAAGAGCAAACCACCATCCAAGGAGGCGGATTGGCGGACGAAGTCCGGAAACAATAACATTCCTGTCCCCCAAAGTCAAATAAAGAGTTCCACCACAGCACAACCATCCAAACACACATAAAAATACACGGCGAATCGGCAAAGCCGATGGGCCTTTCTCAAACATAGTGACATAACATAAAAAAACAGGAATCAGTATCAGACAGTACCTAAAGAAGACTGCGAGTCACGCAGTTGAAAGAGCGTGCAGGAAAGACACGAATAACCGGCAGAAATCCGATTAATCAATATGACAACGCCTCGCCGGGAAAGCTTGACGAATTACAAAAGTGGATGAGTTAAACATCTAAACTGAAACCGCCGTAGATCGGAAATGGTACGTTTCCGCACATGGGTTCCTATTCAAAATATAATATCTCGCTGCACTCGATAGGTCATGCAACTCTGTAACGGGAATTCCCCAACACCCTGTATAGTCCAGATTTAGCACTGACTGATTTTCTTCTATTCCCTAACCTGAAGAAACACCTTCGTGGCCGGCATTTTCCACCATGAGAAGCAGCAGTGAAGGCTGCGGAGGTGATTCTGAAGCACCTTCCCAAAAATGACTTGCAGCATGTCTTCGCAGACTGGCATGCATGCACCGCATCCAAAGGCATCTATTTTGGAAATTATGAGGATGAGTAAAGGTATATTGTCAAAAAAATATCATCATTCTGTACCAAAAAGCCCTCGTACAAAAAGTTTCACTTATCGGACCAACATGTACCCTCGTCACTTTTTAGCTGTAGCGCCATAGCGGTACGTTTCCAACGTATGATTAGCTGTAAAAGTTTGCTCTACTCGATTATCGCTTCTCTATTCTAATCTCGCTATGAGCTTGCTCTCCGCACCCCGTATTAATTCCTTAAGTGATGTAGCCTGCGTAGCTGATCATGCTACAACACGTCTAACAGCATAGTTCACAGCACCTGCTGCACGCAACTACAGCAGCCGTCGAAGCATGTCGAGGATCAACTGAATCGCCCACCAGACTGTACACCTCCCAGATATAGCTTCTGTTCGCCCTAAAACCAACATACACCGAGAGGGTGAGACGAGAAGAAAATGAAGAGAACGCACAGTGGGGAGTGTCCGTCAGAGTGAAAACCAGTAACGGTTAGCAGTGTTTTGAGTTGCAACGTAAAACCCTCTGAAAATAAAGCTTCGCGCGGTTTGGAATTTTCTGCCTCATAAACAGAAATGCGTCACAGCGCATCACAGCGCACGTTTCCGACATGTCCGACAGTTTTCCAATGCTCCGCGTATCTCGTTAATCCATTCGCCCGGAAACATCCGCGGCAAACAAAATTGCGTATTCATTGTCCGCAACGACATGGTCGGCCGCTACAAACGATTCGTACAACACTCAGCCCCAGTTCCGACAAGTTATTCCTATTTTCAAGCACAGGATGAAAATTTTACGTTTTCGTCTCATCTCTGGCCTTCTACGTCAGTAAATTACTGGACGTGTTCATTATCTTCGGGGCATGAAAAGAAAGAAATGAAAGCATGTTCGTTATTAAAAAAAAATGCATTACAGAGAAGAACTGAAAGAATGTAACACGCTGGAACAATAACCACGAATTCTGAAAGTCGGTTGTTTGTGGAGCACCACATCCTAAAGAATTAGGTCTTCTGATTATTGACCATAGTTAGTTTTCCTCACTTCATTGTTACTGCTGTCGTCCACAATTTCTTCTGATTTCCTCCATGCCATTGCGATCGTGCATAAGTCTCTAATTTAACTCATCGTCTTATTCTCTTTCTTCCTCTTTCTTTCACTTTCAGAGCATCCATTCTCGCGTTTTGCTCCATCTGCTATTTTCAACACATCATCTGCTCATTCCAATTTTATTGTTTTTTATTGGGTCAAAGGCCTTTACATTTTTAAATTTCGTGTTTCTTAATTAAAATTCTGCCTTTTTGTTTTTACAGCCAACATCCTTATTCTCATCATCATCTCTGTCACTTTGGTTTTGTTTTGCTGTTTGTATGTTACAGCCCAAGCCTCTTTGCCACATTTGATCGTGGGAGTAATACAAGAATAAAGATTTATCTCTCCAAAACTGGAGGGAAGCAAACCTCCATGTAAGATTTCAAGCATCATTACTTTTTCCAGATGCTTTTTGTTTGGGCTTTGAATTCCAGTTGTTGTCAGTTATTCGAAGATAATAATGATAAAGCACAAACAATGCTGATAGTTTCCCAGTTCCACATTTTTTAATATTGTGTCTGCACATCTTTGTTCACTTGCCATAGATATTCACCAATAAATGTCAAATGGAAGGAACTCAAAAAAGGAAGTTTATCATTTGCCGTATCGTGTCTACCAACTCTTCATCGACTTTGTTTACATTGGCAACTCTGGAGCACCGAGGTCATTGGCCTAGTGGCGTCATAATCCATATGAGTGACGTAACTGAGCTGTGTGAGGGCCCTTATCGATAGCTGCCATTCTAGCAGAATGTCTTCCGCTTGTTGCCTGGTAACTGTGCCTTGGGCGTCCTCTGAGAGGGCAACAGTGTAGTGCTGCGCGGTGATAAAGGTGTGGACATGAACTACGGCAGGAGATTGGTTGAGCGTCCACCGTAGTACTGCCGCATGTGTGTGAAATATTTCTAGCAGCTCCGTGTAACGGCCGAGGCACAAGCTTCAGCAGTTGGACGCTCTTGGAGTATGAAGAATGACGTGTTCAACATTAACATGGTGGAAATTGCTGTTTCCTTACTGCTTGGGCAGCAGCCAGACTCGGGCTGGCGTCAAAAGTCCGTGAATACGCTGCCTTGCCTGGTGAACAGGGGACTTGTGGCGGTTTTAATTACATCCAGGAACGACACGGGAAGCACGGTCAGCATTTGATTCACAGTCGTCAGGTACCGTGGAGCTTCTACCATGCTGATTATTGAGACATTGCGTTGTGGTACTGTGTGGTCCTGACCAGCGTGAGCGTTTTGGTTATGTTCCCTTCTTCCACAAGCGTCCCTTGTTAAATTTTTGTGAGGATCTGCCTCACACTTAGCGGTGGGTTACCTTGTCAGTATACACACATTATGCTGAAGAGCGGACAGTGTCCATATGTAATTATTTTATTTGTGAATATATTGTGTACAAAATTGCATGAGTCCAATGCCATTGACAAAAGTACTCCTCATAATTATTATTACTTGGCTTCTGTGACACTTCAGCAATTCCTGGTATTTATGTTTTGGTTCTTGCACCCTGTTATGCTGATGAGCGTTCGGTGATCACTCTTTGGTGTCGTCTTTATTTTCTGTTTCACTGTCTCAAAACTAAATATTTCATCCGATTTTTCATTTTTAGCGTTAATTCTGTGAGATTATCGAACTAATATCTAAAAGTTTAAACACTTGTGTTATGTTTCTCACGGACTCTGACTCTTTATGAGCCCTGACATTGCGAAGAATTTAAAATCTTGAAAGATAACCCGGTGGGGAGCTTTGATTCCTAAATGTTTCTCTTCAAGAGATGTTTTCTAAGCTTTGGTAACTCATTTGAAACATAGTTCGCTATATTTGGAGGATAGTTAAATTCTGATGTTCTTTGTTTTGGTAAATAAATCTGCATGTTGTCATGGATAGTTGCCAAATGCTATTTTTAAATATTATCTAGGTTGCAGACTAAGGCGAGCTAGTAACTGCAAATAGTTTAAAAGTGGATTGTATATTGGTCGCTGTGAATGTGCTTGGTTACATGGTAACAATTACTGATCTATATGAAAGAAACTTAAATTAGTTACAAAACTACGGCGTACACACACTTTATTGAACATGTGAAAGTCACTACAGAGATTAGAATTTACGTTATGACATGTTCTATATGCCCGACCACATTGGCAATGATGGTGCGCAGACGAATAGCAAAATTCTTCAGTGTCGGGACATCGACGCTCTCGACGATCTCCTAGATGGCTGTTTTCAGCTCAGGGATTGTTGTATACTTGCCTTTAATATGGCCCCACAAAAAGGAGTCGCACTTGTTCAGATCCTGAGAATATGGCGGCCAAACTAAGCAAATGCCAGTTGCCTCTGGGTACCCCAGAGCCAGAATGCTGTGTCCAAATTGCTCCTCCAGGACATCAAACACTCTTCTGCTTCGATGAGGCTGAGCTCCGTCTTTCATGAACCACATCTTGTCGAAGTCAGCGTCACTTTGTATAATGGCGATGAATTCATCTTCCAAAACCTTCACGTACCCTTTGGTTGTCATAGTGCCAACAAGGAATATCACACCGATTATTCCGTGACTGGAGATAAAACACCAGTCACCCGTTGAGGTTGAAGAGACTTTTCGATAGCAAAATTCGGATGCTCAGTCCTCTAAATGTGGCAATTTTGCGTATTAGTATCGTCTATCGTCATACTTGTATCGACGAATCCATCAAAATGAAAGTGGGCTTTGTCGCTAAAACCAAACCATGCACGCTCATACTAATTCCCAACATTCCCCGAGGCCAACGTGTAGTTTGAACGTCCTAAAGCAAACCGTTCAGACGTTATGACGATTTTATTTCATATAGTTCAGTAATTGTCACCCTGTATCATCAGTGTCTCTTTATTTTGTTGCCTTTTGAGGCAGTTAATAGTTTATTATTCGTTGTTTTGCATGCTTCTGAGTGTTTACCAGAGTGGAAAATGTAATAGGGTGTAAATTGTTCTCCTAAAGTGTTTATATTTACATAGGATGGCTGAAGGACCTCAGATGTTCAGTATAGAATGTCAAATCAAAAACATCTCCAGCCCTCTATATTTCCAATTTTATTAAAAAGTTGGTTTCGATTTGTCATTTTAAAACTGTTGTCGCTTTTATGATTGATGTTATTGCTGAGTAAATCTATGGAAACTGTATCAAATTACTCGATTCTGTACCTTACCACCCACCGGATCACTACCATTTCATTGGTAGCAGACAGTGAAATCGTTAGAGCGGCACGGTTCTGATCATGTATATCACAGGGAAGAACTGTTTCGCCTAGGTATACTGCTTGCGTTTTTTTATTTCAGTTAATTTTAAAGTTGGAACTGGCCATGGACTGGTAAAGTGTGCTGCGGATTTCATACATAACCAACGACTAGATTCACCGTCAGCTTGTATATGGAGCCTACCAGCGGAAGGCAGCAAAGCGGAATACAGTCAATACTTGTGTGATGCACTGGACTGCTGCCTCATTATCAGAAGACAGACCATCAGTGAGGTGTGTGTGTCGTAGTTTCCTGTCCTGGATGCAGGCAAGTACACAGATCTTACAGAATAGTCCCCATAGATGAGCACATGCCTTTAGAATCCCCATTTAGGTAACCATATCAAGATTTGAGCACAGTGAATGCTGATCCCAATCAGACACCTGTATTGAAAACTGGAGAGGGAGGGGGAAGGAGGAGTATTATTCAGTGCTAGCTCGACGCCAGCTTGCTGAGTTAGTAAGATAGTGCAAGTTGGCATGAGGATTCGTTTCCTACGTAAGGTACTCACGAGGAATGCGCTGAGGCCTCAGTCAGGAACTATGAAGGAATGAGGAAATTATTTAGTAAGCTGAGTAAGCTGCTCTGGTCAACAGTGCAGGACACTGGTAAGTTATCTAGTGGCATGAGTCATCGGGTTGTAGACTTAATATGGCTGAGAGTTCGTTTGCAGAATCAGGTCAAGACTTCGCTACCCCTTAATTCAATAGAATAAAGCAGAATTATTCTGGAACTTCTTGACAAAGATAAGTAATCGATCAGGTTCTCAAAAAGATTTCTGGGGGCAATATTGTCAACTGGAATTCAGAATAAATTGACCTACCGATACTTTTACTGAGTCCCAGGCCACAGGGAGCCACTTGTGCGGTACACTGAAGACGTTTGGGCAGTTGTGTTGGCCCTTTGCCTTGGTATGTAAGAAGAAGAGGCAAGCAGAAATGTCTTGGGAGGTATGCATCCGAAGAACTGATCGTGTGTACTTTTTCCCAATAAACCTGTAACTTTCACTGAAATCGACAACGCGATGACGACCTTTGTGAACATCAATTTTAGTAATGAGAAGCGCAGTGATACGTCAGTATAGGTCATAGTTGCTTGTAAGTGGGAACGCGCCACAGCATAGTGCACTGTAGCTGTGGAAACCTCATAATAGGACATGTTTGCATGGAATGAGTCAGCTCACTTGGCGGGAAACTTTGTGGTGCCACGGGACAGGGTTCAGAAAAGTTGATCCCATAAAGTGGCAGCCCTAAGTACGAGCATACGGGAGTATGTTGGGGGGAGGGGGGTTGCTTAAGGCTTCCGGTAAAGTAAAATCAGTATCTAGAAGTGGTTTGCGTTTCGTCTGTGCTATTTTTAAGGGAAGCCGGAGGTGTCTATGCCGCCCATGTTAAAATCACTAAGTTCGAGGAACATTTATGAATAAACTACCAAGTAGAAAAATTTGATTTTTTTTTACATATAGAGTGGTTTAGTATCGCAGTTATGACAGAGGGATTTTGGAGTATGTTTTCTAGTTTCCTTCCAATTATTTTTTTATTAACGACCCAATTTTTTTTACAAATAATTGCTTTATAATTAAACTGAAATGAAACTACTGAACATATTGCCAAATGGCTGTGTTACAATGTAAGTTTGACCACTAGGAGTGCTGTATAAAAATTTCATCTCCCTAGCTTGAGTGGATTTTGAGAAAATGTTCCCTATATTCGAAAAATTCTAATTTACGGGAAATGGCTATCAAAGTTTCTCAATACATTCCTGCACTATAGGATGGATTATCAGGGTCTTCTTCTTCATCCTCCAAATGCTTCCTCTTCTGTCTTCTTTTCTGGCCTGTTGTTCCATCATACTTCATATGCCTTTCTCTTCCTTCTGCTTCTCTTATCCTTTCTCTGTCAGTATTTCTTAGTGCTCGTACGGTGTTCACCCCAGCTGTAAATCCTAATGCCTTCAGAACTTTTTGCGTTATATTTGCACCAGGAATCTTTTGGGCACAGGCTGCGTTGAGGGTATTCATTGGAAGAGGCAGTATGAAGGAACAATGCCCACACTGCTTTTCGCATGTCACTAACATTATTAGTATTTTGCCTTATAGCATACCCATAGTATCTCTGTAGACGTTCAAGCACCTCATCAGTAAGCCTGCCTCTCCCTCCTATTATCTTTCCATCACTGAGCTTACTTGAACCCAAAGTTCGTTTGAGCCTTCGAAGCCGAAACGGTAAACAGCAATGAGACGATGTTCCGCGCTCTTAGCGCTTCATTTGTCACAGAAAACAACGTAGCCAACCCTTGCACACTCGCTGTATGCGCAAAAAAAGGCGCTGTATGCGTAAAAGGCCGAGAAAATCCCAAGCAGTTCGCCAGGAAGTCACGAGAGGGTGTTAGATGCATTCAGCGGCCGCCCATTTCCTCTGCAGGCGTGGGGGAAAATGGTAATAACTCGACTACTAGGGCGAGTAGAACAATAATTCAAAGTTTACATTAAAGAGGAATGTTCCAATTAATTTTCGGTAGCAAAAAAAATCGTAATTTTTTTGGATTTGACCACCTCCGGCTCCCCTTAATGGAAAGTTCTTTTGCGCCTTGCTGAACTCTTTTAATAATAAATCTCTGAATGATGATTGTATGACATTTATTGGTTGGGATATCCCCTTCGGGGTTCAGCTGCCGTATTGCAAGTCTTTTTATTTGGCGCCACTTCGGCAGCTTGTGTGTCAGTGATGATGAAAATGATGATGAAGGAGAGACAACACCCAGTGCCCTGCCGGGAATCTAACCCGGGCCCCATTGCGTGGTAGACGGTAACGCTACCGCTGCGCTACGGAGGAGGATATTACCGGTTTCATAATAGACTCCTTCGCATTTTTAGGCCATCTCTTCTGCAAAAGGTACACACGTAATGCCAGACCATTAGTGAGGAGTTGTCGCCTGTTTGTGGGAAAAAGGGATTTCACAACTGAGGCACTGCTTGTATGCAATTTTATGGAAAAAAGGGGTGTCTTGTGCATTGTAAAGTTTCAGGCTGATAAGAAGTATGTCTTACGTAGTCATAACTATCTTCAGAGAGTGTAATGTTTAAGAACGGGATTTCCCCTCTGATACAGCTCACTTCAGCAAAGAAAAGGCCCGGAGTTGCTGAAAGTATTGGGATAGTATCTTGATGTGCTTATCGATAAGTTATGGATCACGGAAAAGATTGAATATAGAATACAGCATACTCATCAGCTCGCTGTCGATAAAAAGTCTACTAACCGGTCGTCGCCCCCTAAGATGAGGGAGTTGCGAAAGATTTTTGGCAGATGGTGTGATAAGGCCCTTAGGCTTCCCATATGCCTCGCCCAAATGTTTGGTATCTAAGACAAGTGGCGAAGGATATCGGCCAGTTATGGTTTGCTACTCCCTTAATCAAAAGGTTGTGTTATAATTAGTGCTGTCGAGAATGATAGAAAGTAGAGTTAAAAATCAATTAAGATGTAGGCTTCGAAATTCTTACTACCAGCGAGGCGGATGTGACCGGACGTATCTTATGTGTAATGTTGACTCTGCTAACAAGAACGGACTATGCGGCATCACGAGGCTCGAGAGACGTCGCATGAGGCAACCCTTGGACAGCGGCGTACGGAATGTTCGTCACGTAGGTCTCACATGCTACCGCGTGACACACACGCAATGCTCAAGAGTACTGGAATTTTCTAGAACAAGTGGTGCCGGGTGCACTACCGCTATAAAAAAGCGAGCCGCCGTATTGTTGGGGGAATGATGAGAGCGATGGGAGTGATGGAGCAGCAGGTCAGATATGGTTTAGTTGGAGTTCTGATGCTATGAGATCGCAGTGCAGTGCTGCGTAACAATGAGGGGACTTAGACTTATTTCCATGTAGTCAACACTTAGTCCGGCGCGCCCGCCTGTGCTATATTGGAACGTAAACTCAGGGAACTATGAGAAGTTACACTACTAAGAAGGCCGTTACTAGACTTTGTATATAAAACTGTTTATAAAACGGATGTTCCAGGGGTGCTTCCACTTATATATCCTCATGCACAGATTTATAATTGCATCCAGTGTACCATGAGATCCCAGCCGAGTTTCGTATTCTAACTCACCCAACAGCCCCCTTTTCAGTGGAGCAGGTGCACAGAAGGCAGCCCATGACCACGAGACCTCCTGTCAAGTAAGTCCTTTGGCGTGCCTTCTTGCAGTCCTTCTACTCCCTCTCAGGACTCGTCAGTGGGACACGACAGTGCCCTTACCGGAACTGCATAATTATTTATTATGCTTCTCGGGAGCTCAGTATTTCACCATATTAGACTTTCATAAAGCATACCTTCAAGTGCCACCAGCCAAGGAATCCAAGCCTCACCCAGCGTTCTGCACTGTTTGGAAACTGTGTGAGTACTGTCGTTTCCCATTTGGCGTTGCTTCAAGAGTGGCAGTGTTGTTGCAGTTGTTGGCGGCTGTGTTAAGTGACGAAGTCTAGATGTGTGTACAATTACTTGGATGACGTTGTCATATATAGTGAAACCTTGGTGGAAGTCTGGATCATATACAGCAAGTCTTTCACGGACTTGTGACGTGGACTGACAGTAAAATCATCGAAGGCTAATCGGATCCGCTAGAAAATTTCGGTTTTGAGGTACTTAATGCCTTCTAGTGGAATTAAAGTTATGCGATATGAAGTTTTCCCGGCGTATTTCCAATTTGAACAGTTCTCGGGTATCCGACTGGGTAGCGTCGTAATTTCTCCACAATATTTCGGCAGACGTACACGCTGCCATCTTCAGGTGGTTCCTGACGAATGCTGTGCTGTTCCTCTCGGTGCCCTATATATACTAGCCGTTACCCCCTCCACCGTTCCTCTCTTGGTGTCTTCGGTGCTGCCGGCGCGGCGGCTACTGGAGGTGGTGTGGGAAGCGGCGCCTGGGTCTGAACTGGGGTCTCCAGTCTCCCTACAGCCACCGTCGGGGGCGGTCGTCGATCTTTGGGACCGCATCTTTCTCTCCAGGCTGAGTGCAGGGTTCCAAGACTGACTAAGTTGAAGGCCGCTGTTTTTATTAATTAGATCGTCCTGTAGTCGGATTTCGATGGCCTCTTTTGTAACGCAGTCCCAGAAGTAGTTTCTCGAGCGGTTGATGTTGAAAGGGTGCTCTTGGAGTAAGACGGTTGAAGAATAAGGAGAACAGTTCGGCACATCGACCGAGAAGGAACTCTCTAGTTTTCTGCTGTCGGCGAATGAGTCACTGCGGTGTGATCGAAGTTATGTAGAGACGCTGCGTATCGCTTTTGGTTGTAAGTTATGGGCATCTAACAATTCAGGTGAAGAAATGTGTTATTGGATACACGTCCTGGCTTGATATGGGTGGGGGTTCTGCTACCTTTCGTGTCACAATAGATAATTTTAGGTCTGTGATATATTTCAGTAATTAACTTTATTTACGTGTAAAACTACTTGTAGGGCCACCATTCAGTAGGTGTTTGAACCGCAATGAATAAGCCGCCCGTTCTTAAATATGCAGTGTTGTCTATGTTTATTACAGATGTTTCCCTGTTTATTTACGTTCATTCATTTGTAATTAGCATAGCCTCTCTACCCTCAATTGTTACACCGCAGGTTCACTCTTTAGTAGCTTATTTGCTAATGTTGCAATAGGGCGTAAAGCAGTGTACGTCTCCTCCCAAGGACTTTTAGGAGCCAAGCTTGATAGCTGTACATTTGTCCCACATTAAAAGCAGAGCAGTAGCGTCGCACGCTTCTAACCCTTTCTTACCTCCAGCCAGTCAGATCGCTTTACTGAAACCCAAGATGATGGTAACAGACCAACCGTGTGCTTGATAACGCCCCTGTCTCTCCTCTCTCCAGCCAATCAGAGCATAGTATTAAAATTCTGTTCCAGATAACCAGGAAAAAATTACATAACCCCAACTTCACATCCCAAGGTAATCGTTATTTCCTCCAAGGTCGAAGATATTCATTATTTCATACAAAAAACATGCCAAACATGCCATGTTACATTATTTACACACACATACGCATACGTCTGAGGTAATATAACGATGTGAATGTCACTGTTATGCATTATTTGCCTACACGTACATGCCTCTGGATTAACATATACAGGGCGAATCACCTAAAATTGGCACAGCAGATACCGCGGAAATAGAAATTGTTATTGATGTGCTGTTTTCTAGAATGTATTATCGTCAGGTGCTTTTACAGGGGCTCGTATTGTTAGCCAGTCCATAGACTGTAATAATACTTATAAAATGTATTTTTTGTGCAAACATATACTTTTCTTAATGTAACGATGCCTATTGACAGTAACAAATTGAAAACTGGGATACATTAGAATGTCAGTGGTGCTTTTTTGCAGGATTCAAGTGCGAGTCGCTTACGAGATATCACATACGGAGAAGTTGCACACTGACACTTGTACGACGCCTGTGGCAGTACACACTAAAGAACAACCCAAGTGCGTACACTGGTTAAGTGGGCTCTAACCAGTAACGAGAAAATTGACCATCACAGATTGTGTTCAAAATGATCACCGATAGCGGAAATACACTCTTTGTCCAGAACCGCGTGCCTGCTACGGTCACAGGTTCAAACCCTGCCTTGGATCTGGATGTGTGTGATGTCCTTAGGTTAGTTAGGTTTAAGTAGTTTCTAACTCTAGGGGACTGATGGCCTCAGACGTTAAGGCTTAGAGCCATTTGAATACACGCTTTCATTTTCGAATGTAACGACTGCTAGCATTTCAGCAGATATGTCCGAGCAGGCTACGGTAATACTTAGTATTATATCACCGGGTATAGTTCGTATGTCTTTATGAACAGCGTATTTCACCTTCCCCCACAGAAAAAAGGCTACACGCTGTCGAACCTGGGGAATGGGTTGGCCAAGGTACAGGTCCTCTGTGTCCAATCGAACTATTTGGAAACTGTTCGTGAGGACTTGCTGTAGTGGTTCGTCCACCATAGTCTCCAGAGGAAAGTTTTCTAGCATCCGTGGAAGATGGTCTGTTAGGAGACTGCGATAGTTGTGCGCGTTCAGTGTTCTGTCTCTGAGAAACGGGCTTATGAGCTGATGGCTCACTATCCCACACCACACGTTTACACTCCATGGATGCTGACGTTTGCGGGCTTTCAAATATAACTACGCACCCTCCTACTCAGCGTTGCAATTTTAAAAGTTTTGGCTGGTTTCGTTGTCTAGAAGCTGGGATACGTAGTTGCTGCATTACAGGCCAAATGCTGCTGAGTCTACCGTATGCAATAAGAATACACACATGAATCGAATGGTCGCAGGTTTCTATCACTCGGCAATTGCGAATTATGAATGTAACATATAAATTTATAAATGAAAGATTGCAATTAAATAAAATCTACAGGTACTATCTTAACGACTTTAAATGATGACCACGATAGTAGGAGTACTTCTGAGAATGCGGTTTATTTCTTCAAAACACTTATTGGTGTCGATGGTCCAGAAATTAAATAAAATACAAGTTGAATAACAGGGAAACAATAGATTCCTCATGCACGTAATAAGTTATGAACAACAACATAGCTCGCGAGATATTCACTTCTAAACGCACACACCGTCTTCACTGCAGAAGCCACGGAAATCACAAAAGAGCACAGGTCGGCACTCCGAAATATTTCTATCCTCCGCGACCACGTTCAAACTGCTCCACTGTCCAAGTCTTTCCGCCAACTGTGAGTCCGTCGCTCCGACACGTCCAGCGTTCTCGTGTCCTGTGCCGTATTCTTCGGGACTACCGCACTGCCAGAACTCCCTCGTGTCCCCTCCAGAAACGATCCTTCTCCGCAACCTCCATACGTCTCTCTTAGGAACGAGCGCTGTGATTGGCTACAGCACTCCCTCCATGTCTCCAATCCGACGTACACTCACAAACATATTTAAACACATACAAAATACTGGAGTTACATTTAAATACACTCCTGGAAATGGAAAAAAGAACACATTGACACCGGTGTGTCAGACCCACCATACTTGCTCCGGACACTGCGAGAGGGCTGTACAAGCAATGATCACACGCACGGCACAGCGGAGACACCAGGAACCGCGGTGTTGGCCGTCGAATGGCGCTAGCTGCGCAGCATTTGTGCACCGCCGCCGTCAGTGTCAGCCAGTTTGCCGTGGCATACGGAGCTCCATCGCAGTCTTTAACACTGGAAGCATGCCGCGACAGCGTGGACGTGAACCGTATGTGCAGTTGACGGACTTTGAGCGAGGGCGTATAGTGGGCATGCGGGAGGCCGGGTGGACGTACCGCCGAATTGCTCAACACGTGGGGCGTGAGGTCTCCACAGTACATCGATGTTGTCGCCAGTGGTCGGCGGAAGGTGCACGTGCCCGTCGACCTGGGACCGGACCGCAGCGACGCACGGATGCACGCCAAGACCGTAGGATCCTACGCAGTGCCGTAGGGGACCGCACCGCCACTTCCCAGCAAATTAGGGATACTGTTGCTCCTGGGGTATCGGCGAGGACCATTCGCAACCGTCTCCATGAAGCTGGGCTACGGTCCCGCACACCGTTAGGCCGTCTTCCGCTCACGCCCCAACATCGTGCAGCCCGCCTCCAGTGGTGTCGCGACAGGCGTGAATGGAGGGACGAATGGAGACGTGTCGTCTTCAGCGATGAGAGTCGCTTCTGCCTTGGTGCCAATGATGGTCGTATGCGTGTGGCGCCGTGCAGGTGAGCGCCACAATCAGGACTGCATACGACCGAGGCACACAGGGCCAACACCCGGCATCATGGTGTGGGGAGCGATCTCCTACACTGGCCGTACACCACTGGTGATCGTCGAGGGGACACTGAATAGTGCACGGTACATCCAAACCGTCATCGAACCCATCGTTCTACCATTCCTAGAGCGGCAAGGGAACTTGCTGTTCCAACAGGACAATGCACGTCCGCATGTATCCCGTGCCACCCAACGTGCTTTAGAAGGTGTAAGTCAACTACCCTGGCCAGCAAGATCTCCGGATCTGTCCCCCATTGAGCATGTTTAGGACTGGATGAAGCGTCGTCTCACGCGGTCTGCACGTCCAGCACGAACGCTGGTCCAACTGAGGCGCCAGGTGGAAATGGCATGGCAAGCCGTTCCACAGGACTACATCCAGCATCTCTACGATCGTCTCCATGGGAGAATAGCAGCCTGCATTGCTGCGAAAGGTGGATATACACTGTACTAGTGCCGACATTGTGCTTGCTCTGTTGCCTGTGTCTATGTGCATGTGGTTCTGTCAGTGTGATCATGTGATTTATCTGACCCCAGGAATGTGTCAATAAAGTTTCCCCTTCCTGGGACAATGAATTCACGGTGTTCTTATTTCAATTTCCAGGAGTGTAACTTGAAATGAAATAAATATTCCTACGGCCAGACCATAAACACGCTCTAACACACATTATTAGATACATAAACAAATCAAATAAACATATATCAAAAGAAAAGAAGCAAAAGGTAGGCCAGGAGGCTAATGTGTCTGTGCTTTCTAAAACACAGTAAATATTTAACCTATTTCTTCATGAATAGTATATATCGGATATATACAAAGACATGAATAAACATATTTATAAGTATGCTGCTACCGTTTTTTCGTGTAACTGTGGAGTACTTATGGCCTGACGCGATCCACAGTAATCGGCAACTTTGACTTCCAACAACCCATGTATTATTTAAGTTACATGCCTGTAATTTATACCAACTTAGGTTTACACTAATAGCTTTCTAAAGACACGGCGAGTGACAAAATCGGATGAAGCGTTTATTTTTTGGAAATTCGTTGCTGGCTGTTACATGTATAATTTACCGTCAGATACTAAACTTTAAACTAATAAAGATATTGAAAATCTGATTACATCGTCAGAATCATCGTGCAAATAATGGCAATGTACATGTTTCTTTTTGAGATATCATGATCCCTCTGGCTCCTATTAATTTGTATACGAACTGTGAAATGTCCGCCATTAAGGTTTCACAAAGTCCACCATCTTTGGCACTCCCATCATAGACGTCTCCTTCACCGACACAAAGCACCGTCCTCGTCACAGCGGAATTCCCAGCCACGCCGCCGATGGACCACGTGCTCGGGCCGTCGTGGGGCACCACGCGCTCGCTAACGAGCCGCGCCTTGCCAAACGGCCCGAGCGGTGGCAGCCGACTCTGAAAAATGGTTCAAATGGCTCTGAGCACTATGGGACTCAACTGCTGTGGTCATAAGTCCCCTAGAACTTAGAACTACTTAAACCAAACTAACCTAAGGACATCACACACATCCATGCCCGAGGCAGGATTCGAACCTGCGACCGTTGCTGTCGTGCGGTTCCAGACTGTAGCGCCTTTAACCGCTCGGCCACTCCGGCCGGCTCCCAACTCTGAACTTAGAATATTTTCAGGGCGCCACAGCTCACCCGTTACCTCAGACGTTCCATTTGATAAAGCCAACGGGGATCGTCAATTGAGCAATAGTGCATGTTTCGGCGACTTACCTGACTATGATTGGTAAATGTGCCTTCGTCACTGAACAAAATACATGGTACAACTACAGTATCCCGTCTTGATGTCCAAGTGCAGAAGTTAACACGATTTTGATAATTGTTTCCATGGAGCTATTGATGGAGAGAGCTGTGGCAGGGATGGAACCTATGCCGATGGAGAAGCGTAGGGCACTTGCCCGACCTATGCCACTTCCTCCTATGACTGTGCAGGAGCTAATGTGCGCATCAACTGCAACAGCAACAGGGACATTAATTTCCCCCTCCTCTGTCGTCATCGGTTTCCTTCTGTTGTGTTGTCTAGGTGTTATACTACATGCAACGGGTTGAAGGGGTTGATAAATAATTGTCAAGATGGTTGACTTCTACTCTACACCGTACAAAAACGAACTGCTTTCTTTCTATACTCTCCATACACCACGTGGATGTCGACATTTTCTGCACTGCTAAATCCCATCGTCCACTCACGACCTACTGCTTAGACTGTCATACAGTAGCTGACTAGCAAGTCGCAATGGACTCAAGGAACACACAAGTACACTGTAAGCGAACATAATAACATTATACCTAGCAACTGCACAGGTTGAATGGCACAAACAAGTGTCGGTGTGGAAACTTGTCAAAATATGATATCTTTCGACTACCACTAGAATCCTGCAACAAATGCTACTGACATTCTTATTTATCTTACTTCTAATTTGTTAATATCAGCAGGCATTGTTCATTTCTTTAGCCAAGGAAAATGTAAAACTTTCTCGTATTTGCATGTCTGGGCGCTTCATAAAATCGGTAAAATGGCCCCCAATATCTTTTCTCACTTCTAGGTCTCTGATATAACATATAAATTTGTTATATATCTTTATTCTACAATTTGAGCTCATCCACAGTAAGCAGTCTATTCCGATTATCATATTGCTGTTTCCTTGGTTGTCTCCTTGCCCACAAAAGTCATGGCTTGACGTTAAGCAAACACACATCTCCATTTTGTAAGAAATCTCCGCAAATTCATGTATTGTATGCAAGTCGATAAGGTAATCGTCATCTACTGTGAGTTGCAGCAGTATTCTAGGTAGCTCTTCCATTAGTGCAGCCATTTTAGAGACAGTCAAATTCGTTTTATATGATATAGTCAAGGATTTTTGTATTTGCTCTAAATGGCTTCCAGTGGTTGCTTGCCAATTTTTCCCGATAATCGTCTTGCTGTCACTTTGTCATTTCTGTTCGGCAGAAATGGTAGTTTCGTATTGACGCCATTTCTCGTAGAGATGAACTTGCAGAATTTACTATGCAGGTAATTGTTAACTGCACCACACATTTCCTTTTCCAACACTACAGACCGCCCGTAGTATAATGATCCTTGGCCGTCCACATGATGACAGACTTTGTGAACTGTATTATTATCACAAAACCGTTCTGTAACATGTGTAAGCGCATTTAAATACTTCTTCTTGAGGAGCATGCCGCTTTGGGGTAATGTGTTACCGAAGTCATTAATAAGATTGTCCAGTTCCTCCTGTAATAACTGCACACCAAAGCGTTCAATGGTCTGTCTGGTCTTTCTCGCTATCAGCTGTTGGATGTTAAATACTTTGGAGGAACACATGTTGACACTTCCCACCTACATGAAAACTGATTAGTTGAGGCCATCAAGTCTCCTTATGTACTCTAAGGATCTAAGATGACACCTTCTACATAGACTTACGCTTGTAGTCAAATCTCTTCGAGCCGAATTTTATAAGGCTGTATAAATTTAGAAGGCACTGTTTGTATCTACATGCATACATTAATAAAGTTTTTGAGCAAGAGTATTTGTTTTCTTATTCGCTACCCTGCCAGTAACCCTTAGTCTGCTATTTTTGTGTGTTCTCTGGATGGTGATCTAACAAAGCAGTCAAAAGTAACTGTAACCAGGCAGCTGAATACATGGCATGCCCCATTTTGTCCCTATACGAGCATTGAGAGTCTTGAGAATTTTATCATTATTTCGAATATCTCATGCCATGTAACTCTTTTCAGGTTGTTCAATTAATCTTCAAATGTTTTGTTACTGTATCTATCCTCAGTGACACAAATACGAGCAGAAGCTCGTTTGTCACGATGGTAACGAGATTCAAGCTGATAAAAATTTAAACTGAATTTTTTAAACTCATTGTTATTAGTGAGTTATATGGCTGTCTTGTGGCAGCCAACCACCAGTTGAAAAGAACATGTTCTTACCTCAAGAAGAACAAGTTTCTCCGACGTGTGGCGAAGAATTAGTCAGTATCATCGTAGCGAGAACAGAGTATCAGAAGATCTTGTAGCGTATTTTTTTAGTGCCATTTAAAATCTACCCTGCAAGTAAAGAAAGAACATTGGATTCACATTTCCTTTTATGTGTCATTGATAGAAAATCAGAGAACTGTTTTTCTTGTAATCACAGAAAACATTTTATTCACTTGAAGTCTGTTAAATTCTCATGTTATACCGCAGGTAAAAAATGAAGAGAATGATCTTCAGTTATCATATAATTACATTTGTGTCTTTCTCCTTGGTGAGCTCTCATAGACTGGACGTAAGTTTTGTCCTGTAGTTTGCTAGCTAATAATGACGCGATTTATTATACACAGTCGTGTCAATTATTTAAAAGCTTAATCACCTTCCTTGTCTCCTTGTCATGAAAGTAATTTTTATTGCTCTATTCGTGTTCTCTCGTCAACCTTTCGTTGAAAGAAGAGAGAACCCTTCTGAGATTAATTTGCCAGTCATTTTCATTACCTTACGTAATTTCCTGCGTAAGAATTGTTCTATATTGATCGGCCACACATCATCGAACAATGACATCAGGTAACACATTCACTGGCTTAATGCAGCCCCCTTAAATTATATTGATGATGGCTGACCAAAGATAACTAAATATCTAAACTTCAGATTGATCAAGTGCCTTGCGCTTCTGGGTGTCTCTAAAAAGAGAAATAGACGCCATCGTCATAGAGGACGTGCATTCTCGGCATGATTATTGAATTAAATTCTTTACAATGTTTTGTGATTTTGTTTATGGAGAAACTTTTCTTGAAGTAATTCAGTACACGAGAAACTCCGGAATACTTTTGAATTCTTTGGCTGCATTAGATGCACAAGATGACGAACTGGTTACGAAATAGAAATTAAGTTAAGAGCTGTTTTGAAGCAGTTGAATGGTCGATGAGTGTGAATGAGAAATAGTGACATCGTCATTAATGCGCAGTAAAATTTTAGGAAAAGCAAAAAGCTTTCCTCCTCAGTCAAAATCTTTAGTATAACTACAGAGATTCTCCTTCACGAGACGATAGCTTTTTCGAAACACTTGTTAAGCATACGCAAACAAAAACAGTGGAACAATTTACAGCTTTTGTCTCGCACACCAGACATTTTTGTTTTGTTAAAGCAAACTCAGACTTTATTAACTTCATAGCTGCATCGTAGAAATTGTTTGCACTTCAGATTAGAAATTTAGTTCGTGAAGATGTAATGTGTGGAGCACATGATAATAAACACGGCGTAGGCGTTTTACCGTTGTGGTAAAATCGTTAACTCCCCCGTTGGAGGTTTGAGTCCTTCATCGGGCGTGGGTGTGTGTGTGTTATCCTTTGTGTAAGTTAGTTTAAGTTAGGTTAATTAGTGCTTAAGCTTAGGAACCGATGGTCTCAGCAGTGAGGTCCCATAAGACCTTACCACAAATTCCCAAAATCGTTAACAAATCTGAAACTCGGAACTACGTCTGTCATCTAGTATTTCAGCTACCCAAGCAGCACCTACATTCGGTATACAAACACTGGCAGTAATTTGTATTGTGAAAGTTTCCCGTATATTTCTAAAACGTAAACCTCCAAGTAAAGTTTAGTAGTCCACTTCGTTGTGAATACTATATGAGAGACGATAAAAGTATTTTAGAGCTGTTTATTTACAATATTTTCGGTTTGTATATCTTAATGCAGGACACCTCAGACAAACTGTAACGCAGTATGACTCATGATCATCACTTCAGCAAAAACACCACAATACCCTAAATTTCAAACACTGCACGTATATCAAGAAATACAGTCGATTTTATGAAATATAGATATATAAAAGTGCCACAGGCATGAGTCCCTACACCAACTACGTAGCATAAACGCTGCAAGACTTGCCTATCTGTTCAGCTAATCATCACAGATAATAATTGCATATGTAACTGGCTGTTAACAAACAATACATTATATCTTTAAGGGGACATGTTCGTGAAAATGAACAAAAATTTGAAACCATTTTCTGGGCCTATAGAAAAGAACATATCATGCTGATTTCAAAAATGTATAGTTTATGGGCATTATCATTTTCCGTCCGTTCTAAAATTGAGCTTGAACGTAATGTTGCACAGGGGCCACGCCTATCTGTCAGTTTGAAGTGCGTCAGAATATGTGATGCATTTTTTTTCTTCCGTTTTTTCCGTCGTTAGTTGCGGATCGTTAACACAAGTGTATTCTAAAAGGCACTGACTCCCGGAACCAAAGTACAGGCATGTCTAGAAGGCTGTGGTTCGAATGTACACAAAGTTCTGAGAATATATAATTTCGGAATTTCATATGCATGTGGTTTTGTAGTCATTGTGTGTTATTTTGTTTCTGTGTGTGTGTGTTCCCTGTGCTGCAAATGTCGAGAGTAAAGAAGTAAAGAAATTTAGCCCCAAACGAAAGTTTCGCGGCAACCAGTTCCAAACACAACCGAATAATACACATCAAAAGTCGTCCGTGGAAATTGTGTCTATGGGCAGTGCTTCTAGACGTAAACTTTCACTTCCTGAATGTAATAAGAACTAGTAGTATTGTGAGAAGCAATAACGACGGAAATGTTATTGTGAACTACATTTGCTGTTAAGACTTTTAAAGAGTGCTGTGATATGTAAGTACTGCAATTGGTGAGGATAGAATTGACGTTTCTGAGGACGTTCCAGCAAGGAAGGATATTTCAAGTCGGTTAGTGATTGATTGTAACTCGGGTAAGATTCACAGTTATACTATGACATCACTAGTAACTGATAGTCGACATTAGAGTGTAAATATTCAGCTTGCTTACGCAATGCGATGTATTAGAAGGGGAAGGAGAGCTGCCCAGACTTTTAGTGTAGTGATGGATTTGCCTCCACTTCCACTGAGGTTTGACATATACAATAAATTAATACATAATGCTTTATGTGGTGTAAATGAACATTCACTGAAAAGAGCAGCAGAAGAAGCAGTAGCCTTGTCTGAGAATTCAGACATTGTAGCAGCATTTGATGGATCTTGGCAATAGGAAGGTCATACTTCTCTGATTGTGGTTGTAACTGACACATTTATTTAAACTGGTAAGATACTAGATTATGAATATCTAACAAAGCACTGCCTGGGTTTTTCAAGTAAATTTATTGGCACCCACGTTTGTGTAAGGAACTTTGATGGCCTAAGTGGAAACATGGAAACGAAACATTTACAGAAGATCAGAGGTCAGCCGTGGTGTGAGGTTTGTAGGCTACCTTGGAGCTGGAGACTGTAAAGGACACTCTACTGTTGTTAATGACAGACCGTATGGGGACGCACTGATAGAAAGCCGGAATGTGTTGGGCATCTACAAAAAAAGAATGGGAGCTCGTCTGAGAAAATTATGTACAGACTTCAGTGGAAAAAAACTGTCAGACGGAAAACACATAGGTGGTCCAGGCCATCTTACAAAAAGTAAAATAAATTAATGTTGTGTGACTAGGGCCTCTCCCCGGGTAGACCGTTCGCCGGATGCAAGTCTTTCGATTTGACGCCACTTCGGCGACTTGTGCGTTGATGGGAATGAAATTAAGATGATGAGGACAACGCAACACCCAGTCCCTGAGCGGAGAAAATCTCCGACCCAGTAGGGAATCAAAACCGGGCCCTTATGACTGACATTCTGTCGCGCTGACCGCTCAGCTACCGGGAGCGGACTTACAAAAAGTGAAATCGATTCTTTGACTCAATATTATGGACTAGTAATAACGAGAAATGTAGGAGACTTGGAGAACATGAGGCGAGTTGCTTGGCCACATGGTTTCACAGAGTCTCAACAGATGAAACCCCACAGCATGCTTTGTGTCCAAAAGGGAAAGATTCGTGGTGCAAGTACTGGTTCAGCAATGCTACAAGCATCCATGTACCTACAAGCATTCATTACCACTTGCTGTAATGGAGGCAATTAGGCCTATATATAGGGATCTGGCAAGTAAAAATCAACTTAGGAAATGTATGCATGGTCTCTCTCAGAATGAAAATGAAAGTTTCAACAGCTGTATATGTGAGAGAATACCCAAAACTGTATTTGTTGGGCTGCCAGTGCCGAAGATTGGTGTAATGGATGCAATAACAACATTCAATAATGGTGCAATTTAAAGGATCAATGTTATGAAGAAACTGAATATCCAGACGGGAAAGAATATGGCTTCAGCTCTTAACTGCTATTGATAAGCGGCTGGTAACCAAAACAGAGATAGCTGCAGAAGCTGCTGCCAAAGAGTCAAGTATAAAGAAAAGTATGAACAGAAAGACTATGGAGTATAAGGAAAAAGGAGGACAATTGATGTATGCAGCTAGAATGTTCTAAACGAGCATAGTGGTAAGTTAATAAATCTACACTCCTGGAAATTGAAATAAGAACACCGTGAATTCATTGTCCCAGGAAGTGGAAACTTTATTGACACATTCCTGGGGTCAGATACATCACATGATCACACTGACAGAACCACAGGCACATAGACACAGGCAACAGAGCATGCACAATGTCGGCACTAGTACAGTGTATATCCACCTTTCGCAGCAATGCAGGCTGCTATTCTCCCATGGAGACGATCGTAGAGATGCTGGATGTAGTCCTGTGGAACGGCTTGCCATGCCATTTCAACCTGGCGCCTCAGTTGGACCAGCGTTCGTGCTGGACGTGCAGACCGCGTGAGACGACGCTTCATCCAGTCCCAAACATGCTCAATGGGGGACAGATCCGGAGATCTTGCTGGCCAGGGTAGTTGACTTACACCTTGTAGAGCACGTTGGGTGGCACGGGATACATGCGGACTTGCATTGTCCTGTTGGAACAGCAAGTTCCCTTGCCGGTCTAGGAATGGTAGAACGATGGGTTCGATGACGGTTTGGATGTACCGTGCACTATTCAGTGTCCCCTCGACGATCACCAGTGGTGTACGGCCAGTGTAGGAGATCGCACCCCACACCATGATGCCGGGTGTTGGCCCTGTGTGCCTCGGTCGTATGCAGTCCTGATTGTGGCGCTCACCTGCACGGCGCCAAACACGCATACGACCATCATTGGCACCAAGGCAGAAGCGACTCTCATCGCTGAAGACGACACGTCTCCATTCGTCCCTCCATTCACGCCTGTCGCGACACCACTGGAGGCGGGCTGCACGATGTTGGGGCGTGAGCGGAAGACGGCCTAACGGTGTGCGGGACCGTAGCCCAGCTTCATGGAGACGGTTGCGAATGGTCCTCGCCGATACCCCAGGAGCAACAGTGTCCCTAATTTGCTGGGAAGTGGCGGTGCGGTCCCCTACGGCACTGCGTAGGATCCTACGGTCTTGGCGTGCATCCGTGCGTCGATGCGGTCCGGTCCCAGGTCGACGGGCACGTGCACCTTCCGCCGACCACTGGCGACAACATCGATGTACTGTGGAGACCTCACGCCCCACGTGTTGAGCAATTCGGCGGTACGTCCACCCGGCCTCCCGCATGCCCACTATACGCCCTCGCTCAAAGTCCGTCAACTGCACATACGGTTCACGTCCACGCTGTCGCGGCATGCTACCAGTGTTAAAGACTGCGATGGAGCTCCGTATGCCACGGCAAACTGGCTGACACTGACTGCGGCGGTGCACAAATGCTGCGCAGCTAGCGCCATTCGACGGCCAACACCGCGGTTCCTGGTGTGTCCGCTGTGCCGTGCGTTTGATCATTGCTTGTACAGCCCTCTCGCAGTGTCCGGAGCAAGTATGGTGGGTCTGACACACCGGTGTCAATGTGTTCTTTTTTCCATTTCCAGGAGTGTATAAATCTTCTTTTACGATTTGCCGAAAACTTGAATTTTCATCATTCAGGTACGCTTTTCTCCTAAATGACTGAAGTTAAACTCAAAAAATTGGTACAGATATTTAGAATGACCTCCTCTGTCTCCCTTGCCCACTATTTCCTGAAAAATTTATGACATGATGATGATGTCGGTGATATTTGAGCTACATTTTTAAATATTTTTGCTGTAGTATTGTAAAATAAATTACTTGTCTTTTTCACAGATCAGCACCAGGGACGGAAATTGGAGGCATAAAACACTTATGTGAATGTTGTCTAACTATTTTTCCAAGCTGTGCAGTCAATGGTTCCAAAGAAAATGGTACCGCGGTGAAATAGTGCTCCGTTTTTATACTACACTCCTGGAAATTGAAATAAGAACACCGTGAATTCATTGTCCCAGGAAGGGGAAACTTTATTGACACATTCCTGGGGTCAGATACATCACATGATCACACTGACAGAACCACAGGCACATAGACACAGGCAACAGAGCATGCACAATGTCGGCACTAGTACAGTGTATATCCACCTTTCGCAGCAATGCAGGCTGCTATTCTCCCATGGAGACGATCGTAGAGATGCTGGATGTAGTCCTGTGGAACGGCTTGCCATGCCATTTCCACCTGGCGCCTCAGTTGGACCAGCGTTCGTGCTGGACGTGCAGACCGCGTGAGACGACGCTTCATCCAGTCCCAAACATGCTCAATGGAGAACAGATCCGGAGATCTTACTGGCCAGGGTAGTTGACTTACACCTTCTAGAGCACGTTGGGTGGCACGGGATGCATGCGGACGTGCATTGTCCTGTTGGAACAGCAAGTTCCCTTGCCCGTCTAGGAATGGTAGAACGATGGGTTCGATGACGGTTTGGATGTACCGTGCACTATTCAGTGTCCCCTCGACGATCACCAGTGGTGTACGGCCAGTGTAGGAGATCGCTCCCCACACCATGATGCCGGGTGTTGGCCCTGTGTGCCTCGGTCGTATGCAGTCCTGATTGTGGCGCTCACCTGCACGGCGCCAAACACGCATACGACCGTCATTGGCACCAAGGCAGAAGCGACTCTCATCGCTGAAGACGACACGTCTCCATTCGTCCCTCCATTCACGCCTGTCGCGACACCACTGGAGGCGGGCTGCACGATGTTGGGGCGTGAGCGGAAGACGGCCTAACGGTGTGCGGGACCGTAGCCCAGCTTCATGGAGACGGTTGCGAATGGTCCTCGCCGATAACCCAGGAGCAACAGTGTCCCTAATTTGCTGGGAAGTGGCGGTGCGGTCCCCTACGGCACTGCGTAGGATCCTACGGTCTTGGCGTGCATCCGTGCGTCGCTGCGGTCCGGTCCCAGGTCGACGGGCACGTGCACCTTCCGCCGACCACTGGCGACAACATCGATGTACTGTGGAGACCTCACACCCCACGTGTTGAGCAATTCGGCGGTAAGTCCACCCGGCCTCCCGCATGCCCACTATACGCCCTCGCTCAAAGTCCGTCAACTGCACATACGGTTCACGTCCACGCTGTCGCGGCATGCTACCAGTGTTAAAGACTGCGATGGAGCTCCGTATGCCACGGCAAACTGGCTGACACTGACGGCGGCGGTGCACAAATGCTGCGCAGCTAGTGCCATTCGACGGCCAACACCGCGGTTCCTGGTGTGTCCGCTGTGCCGTGCGTGTGATCATTGCTTGTACAGCCCTCTCGCAGTGTCCGGAGCAAGTATGGTGGGTCTGACACACCGGTGTCAATGTGTTCTTTTTTCCATTTCCAGGAGTGTATTATGAATATTGTTGTCAGTACCAAAACATAATAAACATCTGAAATGATTGTTTGGGAAATGCTTTGACAAATGACCCTAATTGTGTGCAAGAATTTTGGGCTATCTCTCATTTATAGATCAGTTGCACTATGAGGGTGAAGATAATACTGAAAATGCAGACCGTTCAGGGGCGTGTCCCCTTAAGGACGTGATAATATGCCGAGAGAAATGAATAATTCACTTTTTTTTAAACTGGCAGTTTGTGTTTTGTAATTTGAACGCAGTAATTTCATATTGAAACTCAGATGTAGCTGTGCTTCTGAATTTTGCTAGTAACCTACGTAATACTGTGCTGTTTTTGTAATGAGAGATCCCTAAATGATTGTAATGATTGTAGGTTTATTCTAATACAAACATAAAAAAAAGTTTTACATCACGCTGGTTCCCAGAACTCCTGAAGATAGACGTTGACTGTGGATATTGTATCACAGACACAGTCCCTTTGACTGTTTAGAGATGCCACCAAACCTGCCCAAAGATGTAAAAAACCATACATGAGCAGCGCCTATTGGACGGAGGGGGTCCGACAGCCGATTAGTTCCAGTCATTCCACGAAGAAGGAGGTACGCATCTCATGTTGTCTTCGATCGCGTCCGCATCGTTACTTTGTGCCAGGAAGGGCTCTCAACAAGAGAAGTGTCCAGGCGTCTCCGAGTGAACCAAAACGATGTTGTTCAGACATGGAGGAGATACAGAGAGACAGGAACTGTCGATGACATGCCTCTCTCAGGCCACCCAATGGCTACTACTACAGTGGATTACCTTTACCTACGGATTATGGCGCGGAGGAACCCTGACAGCAATGCCACGTTGTTGAATAATGCTTTTAGTGCATGCATAGGACGTCGTGTTACGACTCAAACTGTGCGCAATCGGCAGCATGATGCGCAACTTCACTTCCGACGTGCATAGCGACGTCCCTCTTTGCAACGACGACACAATGCAGCGCGGTACAGATGGGCCCAAGTACATGCCGAAAGGACCGTTCTGGATTGGCATTACGTTCTCTTCACCGATGAGTGTCGCATATGCCTCAACCAGAAAATCGTCGAAGACGTGTTTGGAGGCAACCCGGTCAACCTGAACGCCTTAGACACACTGTCCAGTGAGTGCAGCAAGGTGGAGGTTCCCTGCTGTTTTGGCGAGGCATTATGTGGGGCCGAAGTACGCCGCTGGTTGTCACTCAAGGCGCCGTATCGGCTGTACGATACGTGAATGCCATCGTCCGACCGATAGTGCAACCATATCGGCAGCATATTGGCGAGGCATTCGTCTTCATGGACGCCAATTCGCACCCCCATCGCGCAAATCTTGTGAATGACTTCCTTCAGGATAATGACATCGCTCGACTAGAGTGGCCAGCATGTTATCCAGACATGAGCCCTATCGAACATGCCTGGGATAGACTGATAAGGGCTATTTACTGACGACGTGACCCATTAACCACTCTGAGGGATCTACGCCGAATCGCCGTTGAGGAGTGGGACAATATGGACCAACAGTGCCTTGATGAACTTGTGGGTACTATGTCATGACGAATACAGGCATGCATTAATGCAAGAGGACATGCTAGTTTGATATTAGGGGTACCGGTGTGTACAGCAGTCTGGACCACCACCTCTGAAGGTCTCGCTGTATGGTGGTACAACATTCAATGTGTGGTTTTGATGTGAAATAAAAAGAGTGGAAATGATGTTCATGTTGATCTCTGTTCCAATTTTCTGTAAATGTTACGGAAGCTTTGGAATCGAGGTGATGCAAAACGTTTTTTGATGTGTGAAATATATATACCAACTTTCCTTCCTAAGAGCGGTCGAGCGCATTTTCCTATTCATCAGATATTTGCAGTTTCGTTTTTTCAATGTGTAGCTGCTCATCACGTCTTTCATGCGACGCCCAGTGTAGCCGGAAAGCGTTGGTCTGTTTCCCGTTATAGAGAAAATTCTTTTTACTGCGGATTTTTACGTGCGCGTTCGTCAGAGCGGACCCATATTATTCTAGTGCGATATTCGTTTTATGGAAATGTATTAGCAGGGACAGTTAAATACGAAGGATAATCAGTGCTCCAGCTGCAACGGACCGCCGTGGCCTACGCTGACAGCTACATCCATGCAGCAGTGCGGCTTAGTAGCTGCTAGAGTATTGATTATTCTTCGTGTTTTACTGTCCCTGCTAATACATATCCATAAAATGAGTATCACACTAGACTAATTTGAGTCCGCTCTATCGAATGGGTTCGTAAAATACCGATTAAAAAGGTCATCTTTCGAGGAGAAACAAACCGACGCTTTCTGTGGACACTAAGACGTCGTATGAAAGATATTGTAAGCAGTATTTATTTGGATTAACTCCAGTTACACGTCTTAAAAAACTAAACTGAAATATCTGCCAAAACACCAGAAAATATGCGCCTGACTTCTCCTAGGAAGGCACTCTGTTTACGTGCTAATAATGGTCTTGCTTTTGTATGCTAATCATTGTTTCAACAACGTGGATTCAGTGGTTTATCGTCACGGAAAATATTTAAGAGTAAGCAGAAGTGCGCACGCAGACTTCAGTCTATTCTGGATAGCCCGTCTACTATGATTTCGCCTTTTGCGAATGCTATGGTGTCGGCAGATGTGCTAGTCGGCATTCGAGAATCTGGGTGGCGAAGCAACCGCGTTAGTTGACTTTTTGTTGTAATTTGAACAGTTTTGGGTGGTGGGAGGTTTGAGCTATACCTTTACACCGAAATCAGTCGGTGGTTATCGGTGACTGAGTTTGAGGGTCAGTACGAACTTTTGTGTTTATTTGTGGGATTTGACCCAGCCGAGAACTATAACTATTTTGTTGCAGTTGATATTGAGACAAGCATATAATGGACGTGTTTGCTGACATGCAGTGTTTATTTAGAGCAACGAACTTCAGTTTTATGACACGACGAAGAGTGAGGAATTGTGCTGTCGGACTTTGTTTCCTTACGAATTTCGTGATTAATGGGTTGTTAGACGAACTGCCTACGCACCTCTACACCTTCATCTATCCTCTGTCAACTACTGTGATGTTCATGTCGAGGACACATCCCTATGTATCAAATATAATGACTTTTTGCCATTCCATCCACGAATGAAGTGAAGATCAATGATCGTTTGAAGCTCTCTGTGAGTGCTGTAATTATTTTAATCTTGGCCTCACTGTTCCCGGGGTTGTATTCCAGATCTAGAGTCATTATTTAAAACCGTTTCTTGAAACATTGTATGTAGGTTTCTCGGGATAGTTTCTGTCTGTCTTCAAGAGTGTCTGCCAGTACACTTCTTTCAACATCCCTGCAACACCCTCTCACCGTCAAATAAATCTGAGACAATTCATGCTGCCCTTCTCTCTATCCTTTAATGACCACTTTTAGTCCTACTTTATGGGCGTTCCACACTCGAGCAATATTTTAGGATTGGAGGCACGAGTGATAGGTAAACAGTCTCCTTTGTAGACTGATTTGCATTTCCCTATTATTCTATCAATAAACCGAAGTCTATTACCCGCTTTGTCTACATCTGAGCCTCTGTGATCGTTTCATTTCATGTCTCTACGAAGCATCACACCCAGGTACTCGCTATTTCTATGAGATTCCAGTTGTGATTCTTTGATACTATAGTCGTAGGATACTACGTTCCTTTTGTTTGCTGAGGTACACAGTTTTACATTTCTTAACATTTAAACCAAGTTACCAATCCGTGCATGATTTTGAAGTCTTATTAAGATCTAACTGAATATTGGTACAGGTTCTTTCAGATTGTACTTTATTCTAGGTAACTCCATCATCTGCTAAAAGTCTGAGGTTGCTGTTAACGTTCCGTAAAGCCAATAAATACACCTGCACAGAGTTTACACTTTTATCTTCAGGTGGAAAGTTGATGTGTTACATATGTGCTAGCGGATGCAGCCACTTGTTCGTTGTGGTTTGATTTTGCACTTATAGCAGATACTTGTGAGAGTAATATGGCACTAAGATTATAAATTTTGAACGGTGATAGAATTACTTACAATCTGTTCCAGTACAAAGAGCCCCGCGGTTCTTCACAAATGCGTATGTTAACTTAATTTTTCTCATAGAACACGAACCAATAACATAAACAAACTAAAGATCATAACGGTGTAAAGATACAGTGTCTTTCCTCAGAGATCATTCATTACTAACTTACACTGTTGATCATACACATATAAAACCATTTTAAAATTGTTTCTTTCTTTGCAACAATATCTTAATAGTATTACTGTTCAAATACATTACACTAAAGAGACAAAATTAAATAAAAACAAAAAATGTAAACTACACTCCTGGAAATGGAAAAAGGAACACATTGACACCGGTGTGTCAGACACACCATACTTGCTCCGGACACTGCGAGAGGGCTGTACAAGCAATGATCACACGCACGGCACAGCGGACACACCAGGAACCGCGGTGTTGGCCGTCGAATGGCGCTAGCTGCGCAGCATTTGTGCACCGCCGCCGTCAGTGTCAGCCAGTTTGCCGTGGCATACGGAGCTCCATCGCAGTCTTTAACACTGGTAGCACGCCGCGACAGCGTGGACGTGAACCGTATGTGCAGTTGACGGACTTTGAGCGAGGGCGTATAGTGGGCATGCGGGAGGCCGGGTGGACGTACCGCCGAATTGCTCAACACGTGGGGCGTGAGGTCTCCACAGTACATCGATGTTGTCGCCAGTGGTCGGCGGAAGGTGCACGTGCCCGTCGACCTGGGACCGGACCGCAGCGACGCACGGATGCACGCCAAGACCGTAGGATCCTACGCAGTGCCGTAGGGGACCGCACCGCCACTTCCTAGCAAATTAGGGACACTGTTGCTCCTGGGGTATCGGCGAGGACCATTCGCAACCGTCTCCATGAAGCTGGGCTACGGTCCCGCACACCGTTAGGCCGTCTTCCGCTCACGCCCCAACATCGTGCAGCCCGCCTCCAGTGGTGTCGCGACAGGCGTGAATGGAGGGACGAATGGAGACGTGTCGTCTTCAGCGATGAGAGTCGCTTCTGCCTTGGTGCCAATGATGGTCGTATGGGTGTTTGGCGCCGTGCAGATGAGCGCCACAATCAGGACTGCATACGACCGAGGCACACAGGGCCAACACCCGGCATCGTGGTGTGGGGAGCGATCTCCTACACTGGCCGTACACCACTGGTGATCGTCGAGGGGACACTGAATAGTGCACGGTACATCGAAACCGTCATCGAACCCATCGTTCTACCATTCCTAGACGGGCAAGGGAACTTGCTGTTCCAACAGGACAATGCACGTCCGCATGTATCCCGTGCCACCCAGCGTGCTCTAGAAGGTGTAAGTCAACTACCCTGGCCAGCAAGATCTCCGGATCTGTCCCCCATTGAGCATGTTTGGGACTGGATGAAGCGTCGTCTCACGCGGTCTGCACGTCCAGCACGAACGCTGGTCCAACTGAGGCGCCAGGTGGAAATGGCATGGCAAGCCGTTCCACAGGACTACATCCAGCATCTCTACGATCGTCTCCATGGGAGAATAGCAGCCTGCATTGTTGCGAAAGGTGGATATACACTGTACTAGTGCCGACATTGTGCATGCTCTGTTGCCTGTGTCTATGTGCCTGTGGTTCTGTCAGTGTGATCATGTGATGTATCTGACCCCAGGAATGTGTCAATAAAGTTTCCCCTTCCTGGGACAATGAATTCACGGTGTTCTTATTTCAATTTCCAGGAGTGTATAATAACATAAAAATCTTGCAAACATAGTATCAAAATAATCGAAATCTTTCCGTTTCTGTACGGTTCTTTGAGAATTATCTTTTATTAAAGCAACTTTGGAAGTATGAAGTCTAAAGAGTTACAGTGCAACATGCGATTGTACCTGACAGTCACTGCTGAATAGTTGCTCTTCCAAACAGCGGTCCATACAAGCATGCCAGTTACTCGTACTGTGGTTGCTTGGGCTACGCACGGCTGTGTTTTACAATGGGTACCTCGAGGTAAACATAAGGTCGAGCATCGCACGTTGCTTTGGTTCAAATGGTTCAAATGGCTCTGAGCACTATGGGACTTAACAGCTGTGGTCATCAGTCCCCTAGAACTTAGTACTTAAACCTAACTAACCTAAGGACATCACATACATCCATGCCCGAGGCAGGATTCGAACCTGCGACCGTAGCAGTCGCGCGGTTCCGGACTGCGCGCCTAGAACCGCGAGACCACCGCGGCCGGCGCACGTTGCTTTCATACACCGCAGCTTTTACTGTGATCCTGCAGTCAAATAGTTGATGCATTGGCCAGACTGGAGAATCAATAAAATACACAGAAAATTAAAAAAAAAGATGAGAGAATAATGTAATAATATTTATTCTATTCTTACGTGTTTAATTTATGTAGACAGAGTTATACTGAATAATGTTTTTTTTTTTTTTTTTTTTTTTTTTTTAAAGAAAGGACATCTCAGATGAATGGAAAGTAGTCCTACGATATTCATTCAAAATACAGACGGAAAATACCCTTATCACATGCAATAAAATTATATTAACGACCTTACGAGAATGGTAGCAAAATCCCCGAACTAAATAGTCATGAAAGTCTGTCGAAAACTAAGTCCGTTTCGTGATGACAATACACAAAATATTCACCAGCTCAAAACAGTTCAGAGTTCAAAATGATGGTTCGCAAATTAACACACACCATAAAATGAATAGTAACTTGTACTCTGTCTATCCTCCGTTCCGTAAATCAAGCCGAAATAGCTAGAGTCCTACCCCGGAGCACATTCAGACTTTTCGAAATGTACGTCCCTTCCGAAGTTAAAGTATGGTTGCCGCCATTCACCGCCCGGAAACGGACTGAATCACATACGTCACTATATATGTCCAAAACTCACAACAACGTGTCCAGAATCATTCCTTTGAGCGCTTCACTCGGAAAGTCCTGGTCTCCACTTGACTCCAGCCGTGTTCCGCCACTGTCCGACTCTCATTGGCTGAAGGCCATCCCGACCAAGAGTACATTGTTCTCAAGCTCTACAGACGTGAATTGACTCTTTTCACCACTTTTCCTCACTAAACTAACATATTAAAACAATATTTAAGTAAATGAAATATCAGAAACATTCGGTTACATTAAGACCATTTACAATAAATAAAAGTAATAGTTGGTTCATAAAAATGTAAATATGCCGGCATTCTTGTGCAGGTGGGCTTACATAAATGGGAACAAATTGTCGTTAAATACACTTTAAACAATTATTTAGGTTTGGTTGTCAGACGTGTCTTTTGACATTCTTTTACGAAGGTGGTGTCCGCTAACACATGTGACTGACCATTTTTAAATTAGGACAGTTTTTAATAGCACTTGCAATCAACATTGAAACAAAGTTCCTGCAAAATTAATAAACTTTTCATAAGAACAAGTATAACAAAATACTAGGTTTTCAAGCTACATTCATTTACTGTGTAAATGTGAAGAATACGATGTTCTGACAAACATTTTCGTAATGAAAAATATGTAAAAAACGTCGTTGCTCAATAAATAGAACAGATACAGATGTGTTGCTTTCAGGGATGATAGCTATAGTGCAATGCTATCATCTGAGAACCTATTTACTGAAATCGCATGGCGCCATTAAAAGTTCTTAAATCACAGGTTCATTGAGTAAATGTTTATTCACTGTGAAATATTAACTTCTGCAGTTTTAAAGATATTGAGATAATTTTGTGTCTTTGGATGTTCCTTATTTTTCGGAGTTTGCGGATGTATTCAGATTCGTGCTAATATCTCCCTACGAGTTGTTTGAGAATCTCAAAGAGCTGTAATTTAGCCATCTTTAAGGATTTTCTGGCATAAGGCCATATCCTCGATTTCTCCAGCACAGTCCGCCTGCTTAGGTGTGGTAACGTGCTCCCCTCCCATGCACGCTGGCCCGAGTTCGATTCCCGGCCGGTTTGGGGATTTTCTCGGCTTGACGACTGGGTGTTGTGTTGTCCTCATCATCATTTCATCCTCATCCCGGCGCGCAAGTCGCCCAATGTGGCTTCACATGAAATAAGACATGCACTTGGCGGCCGAACGTCCCCGAATAGGGGACCCGGCCAACGATGCCATTCGCTCATTTCATTTTTGCTGCACAGAAGACATGCAAGTAACGGCCGTCCAAATTCCCAGCTTCGGGATTGTTCTGTGCTAGCGCTCGTGGCTCCTCTGGAGGGGCTGTGGCGGCCCGCCCGGCCGCATTTTTCGATAGATCCTGGGACCATACGGTTTCGCAAACAAATTTACCTTATGAAACTTCCTGGCAGATTAAAACAGTGTGCCGGACCGAGACTCGAACTCGGGACCTTTGCCTTTCGCGGGCAAGTGCTCCTGCGCAGGAGAGCTTCTGTTAAGTTTGGAAGGTAGGAGACGAGGTACTGGCAGATGTAAAGCTGTGAGAACGGGGCGTGAGTCGTGCTTGGGTAGCTCAGTTGGTAGAGCACTTGCCGGCGAAAGGCAAAGGTCCCGAGTTCGAGTCTCGGTCCGGCACACAGTTTTAAACTGCCAGGAAGTTTCATATCAGCGCACACTCCGCTGCAGAGTGAAAATCTCATTCTGTAAATTTACCTTACTTCATACTAATTGTAGGCGGCCGATCGCATCACCTAATACGAGTAAGATGACAATCAACTAGTATATCTTCGAACCTCTGAAAGAGGCTCACTGCCACTGTCATCTCTTCTTCATTTTCCATTTTTCCTGTTACGAATAAAAATTTCCCGTTCTTCTTAAAAATTATGTTTGTGTCCTTTGTTTATTTTGTGAAGCATTATTAAATTGTCCTCTACGTTATCAAACGAAAGTCCTATATCCTGAATTTGTGTAGTTATGGCAAATTTATTGGGCGTGTTGTATCTGAATGCATTATGTTTTCTTTCAATATAGTTCGAAATCTTTGGAAATGTAAATGTGTGGTAAGGTCATATGGGACCAAATGGCTGAGGTCATCGGTCCCTAAGCTTATACACTATTTAATCTAACTTAAACTAACATACGATAAGGACGACACACCCATGTCCGAGGGAGGACTCGAACCTCCGACGGGAGGAGCCGCATGGACCGTGATAAGACATCTTAGACCGCGCGGCTACCGCGCGCGGCCGAAATCTTTGTCTAGTCTGACCAACATACTACTTAATATTTATCCTTGGTGGTTTTTTGTTGTGTGGCAGTCTATTACGTAGTTTATTGTTCGTGGTGAAAGCTCTCAATTCTGTAGCAATCTCTTTTTGTAAACTGGTACGAAAGTAGAAGAAGGCATACTGTCCGGGTGTCTGCTTGCTTGTTGTTCTTATTTATGTGTCTGTCTGTACCTTCCCTAATCTTTCTTAGACATTTTTTTCCATTTTTGTACGTTGAAAATGATTTGCAGCTGCCATCTGTTTCATTTTGGAGCAATTTATACATAATGGCATTTTGTGTGTTCAGTGCAATATAAATCTATAAGCTACTGATTTGTGTGTGCAGGTGGCATGAAGAAGCATGGATGTGTACAATGAAGAGCCAAAGAAACTGGTACACCTGCCTAATATCGTGTAGGCCCCCTGAGAGCACGCAGTAATGCCGCAACACGACGTGGCATGAATTCGACTAATGTCTGAAGTACTGCTGGAGGGAACCGACACCATGAATCCTGCAGGGCTGCCCATAAATCCGTAAGAGTAGTATGGGGTGGAGATCTCTTCTGAACAGCACTTCGTAAGGCATCCCAGATATGCTCAATAATGTTCGTTACTGGGGAGTATGGTGGCCACCGGAATTGTTTAAACTCATAAGAGTGTTCCTGAAGCCACTGTGTAGCAATTCTGGACGTTTGGGGGTCGTATTTTCCTGCTGTAATTGCCCAAATCCGTCGGAATGCACAATGGACATGAATGTATGCAGACCATCAGACAGGATGCTTACGTAGATGTCTTCTGCCAGAGTCATACCTAGACGTATCAGGAGTCCTGTATCACTCCAACTGCACACGTCCCATACCATTACAGAGCCGCCTCTAGCTTGAATAGTCCCCTGCTGACACGCAGGGTCCATGCATTCATGAGGTTGTCTCCACACCCGTACAAGTCCATCTGCTCGATACAATTTGAAACGAGACTCGTCCGACTGGGCAACATGTTTCCAGTCATCAACAGTCCAATGTCGATGTTGACGGGTTCAGGCGAGGCGTAAAGCTGTGTGTCGAGCAGTCATCAATGATACACGAATGAGCCTTCGGCTCCGAAAGCCCATAGCGATGATGTTTCGTTGAATGGTTCGCACGCTGACACTTTTGATGGCCTAACATTGAAATCAGCAGCAATTTGCGGTAGGGTTGCACTTCTGTCACGTTGAACGATTCTCTTCGGTCGTCGTTGGTCCTGTTCTTGCAGGATCTTTTTCCGGCCGCAGCGATGTCGCAGATTTGATGTTTTACCGGATTTCTGATATTCACGTTACACTCATGGAAATACCCACTTTAGCGCTACCTCGGAGATGCTGTGTCCCATCGCTCGTACGCCGAATATAACACCACTTTCAAACTTATTTAAATCTTGATAACTGCCACTGTAGCAGCAGTAACCGATCTAACAACTGCGCCAGACACTCGTTTTCTTACATGGACGTTGCCGACCGTAGCGCCATATTCTGCGTGTTTACACATCTCTGTATTTGAGTATGCATGCCTATACCAGTTTCTTTGGCGCTTCAGTGTACCTACGTCAATTTGGGTTTTCTGTAAATAATAAGCACACATTCACAGTTTTTCTCTGATGATGGCGAGGTATAAAAAGTTTATTGAGTTCTGACTTTCATGATCACAACTGAATGTTCTTGCCTACGCTGCTCAATACTTGATTTATTGCTCTATTTTTAGTAACGTGTCACACATCTTTTGTGAAACTTAATGTCTTGTATACAGGGGCTGGTGCTACAGAATAATTTTAGTTCAAGATGGTTAATGAATATGTTAGCTGTGGTCCGTAATATGCTGAGGCCCGTTGCTAGACCATTTGGTTGTCAGTATACTGCATTACTCAAAGGGAAACAATTCTAATTAAGTACCAGTTCAGCTAATCAAAGTATTCAACTATTTCAGAAACTGATAATGTTTCATGTTTTATGAGACTGTGTTTGATAACCTCCACTGTTTCATCCTTGGGGATGCTTGTGTCCATAATTTGGTGACTTCTAGTGATACCATCTGACAGTTTTCAGGGACAGGAGTGTTTAATAGCTCATGTATAACTGTTTTCAACAGAGCGTTGTACGTCAAATGTGTAGTTGTTTATCAGAATCTCATTTATTTTATGTGTCAATTTACAGCGTGGGCAATTTCTAGAGTTAACAATTGGCCTCACAGGACAGTATTCCTTATGAATCTTTAATTGTGACCTCAACTGTGGTGCTTCTGCGTTCATGGATGTGCATCTGCATTACGTTTTCTTAGTAAGTTTTCCTTAAGGCTGCTACGACCTCAGTTCGAAATTTGTCATTTGAGTCTTTCTTATTTGTTCAACATGAGTTTTGGTGTTTTCTCAGTATAAGTTTGTTCATGTACAATCAGAATTGTATTGCCCTTGTGTGCTTTTGTTGCCACTGATCTGTGTTCTGTTAGTTGCTGTTTATGGTTTTGTGCGTTTTCCTGTTATTGTTTCATTTAAAAGTGCTGTAGTTGGTCCCACTGAGCTCTTTTTCTAACAAACATTCTGTGCTTTTGTAGTTATTCTCTTATTATCAACCTTGGCAGCATCTGCTGTATGTTTTGTGGCCATTACTATGTCCTTGTTATGTGCTGCTAAGTAGCTTTCCTGAGTTGTATTTCAAACCTTTCTGCAGTAAGCTTAACTTTTTCATCGAATATAATCTCAGTTGTGTTTATTATTCTAAAATAAAACTTGTGTGCATTTCTATTTACTTTTCTTTTCGTTTTTTGTAACTGTTTGGGTGCCACCAGAAGGTCTGTTACTTTGTGTCTTTTACTGGTCTCTGTGTGCTCTCTAGAAATATAATTAGTTATGCTATAACATACAGTCTTCGAGACGAACTTGGGTCATTTACTTGCTACAAAGAGATGCATATGGTACTACTGCATATTATACAGATCTCTTTTCTATCATAAAAATTTAGTCTCTGCAGGTACCTAAATTTTTTCTTACATAAAAGTTTCATCTTTGCATGTAACGACATTTTCTCATTTTTTTTTTCGAATTCAGAATTTCCACAAGTAGTAATTTTAACTTATTTCGGTAGGGTTTCACACTGCAAAGCCTTTTTATTAAATTTGATGCTAGCAAGAACCTTGAAAAGTTTCAACTAAGTTTTTTTCGTTTTTTGCAACTTAAATCATGTGCTCAGTATTTATAGTAAATACACAACTACAGATGTAAATATCCATGCTGATTCATGCCATCTGTACACGCACAAATTACCGGCTTACAGATTCATGTTATAAATAGAACACAAAATGCCGTTAAGCAATGGAATGATCCAAAATGAAATTGAGGTCATCAAAAAGATAGCAGCTGCAAATAGTTTTCAGCCTACACACAAAGGAAAATGTCTACGAAAGATTAAGAAACGATGAGACCATTCGGTTGCTTTCTCCACCAACAATAAATCAGATAATGGAATACCACACAATACAATACAAAGAACAGCAAATATAAATTTTCCGTATAGTAGGTCTGTCAGACCGGATGAAGATGTGGAACTAGATTTTAAAAAAATCTGCCATAGCTACACACATTCAGGACATTGGACATTACTTTGATCACACAGAGGACAATCTAATAGTACTTCACAAAATAAACAAAGGCCACAAACTCAACCTTTATGAAGAACTGGAAATTTTCATTCATAACAAGACATGTGGACAGAACACTCTAAAAGAAAAAGCAGAGACAGTGATAATGAGCTACTTTCAGGGATTCGCAGATGTGTTAGATGATGCACTGTGACTCTTTCCACTTTGTACTACCTGAGTAACCTTAATAAAATGAAGTTCCAAAGCAGTGCACAGAAACAGTAAGAATTAGATTATGTCGATACTAGGTCCAAAAGCTTTTTATATTTTTATACTTTATATTTTCTTTAGTTTTTATTTAATTTTATTTGTCTCTTTACTGCAATGTATTTGCAATAGTAATACTTTTGAGGAATTGTTGTACATTACAAAACAATTTTATAATGGTTATACGTATCTATGGCGTACAGCGTGTGTTAATAATGAATAATCTCTGAGACAAAGCACTATATCTTTACATCGTTACGATTTTTACTTTGTTTATGGTATTGGTTCCTGTTCTGTGAGGAAAATTAAGTTAATATACACATTCGTGACGAATCGCAGAATTCTGTACACGGGAACAGCTGGCGAGTAACTTAAAATTCATAATATTAGTGCCATATTACTCTGACAAGTGCCTGTTTTAAGTTTTTGTAACAATGAGAAACCTCAATAACTAACTGGCTGCATCCAGCTAACATACTGTATATGCACCACAATATCAATGCTCCACTTGAAGATGAGAGTGTGAAATCTCGAAACGCGTCTTGGGATGAAATAAAAAGAGTGACTAACGCAGATAACTCTTTTATTTGAAACATTATTGTCATAAATTGTCGCAGTTTGTTGGAACAGTCCACCATTGACGACATAAGGTCACGGAGGTATGTTTTGTTGACATGTGCGCTTCACTTCTTTTATTTGTGAAGCATCTTCAGTGGTCTACGATACATGTTTGTTTTATATGCATATAATAAATGCATATGTAGTAACTGCAATTTGCATGAAAATGCTATGTGACGAAGCGGCTATTTGGATGCACTTTAGTAACTTTTTCTTATGTCCTGACCAGACTTTTTATTTTTACTAGAAAGCACCTTACGCGTTTAGACATTCCGACATTTTCAGAACTATATAATACAACACGAAACTGATATCAGAGGATACGAAAATAGGTTATGTTTCATAACTGATTAGAGACATAGTATAACGAAAAGAATATGGCTTTCTAGTTTACCAGTGTCATGTCAGTCATATCAAATTGTTCATTAGCACTGTATAAGTGCAAACTGCTACCAAGAAATAAAAGTGGACTAAAACGCTAGGCGGCGCTGGAAATGTGCTGCACGCAGCATTTGTTTGTTTACAAATGCGTTTCAAAATGGTTCAAATGGCTCTGAGTACTATGGGACTAAAAATCTGAGGTCATCAGTCCCCTAGAACTTAGAACTACGTAAACCTAACTAACCTAAGGACATCACACACATCCATGCCCGAGGCAGGATTCGAACCTGCGACCGTGGCTCAAATGCGTTTCCGAAGTTACTTTCTATAAAACGGTTTCATCAGCAAACAATTCATGGAAAACACTCTATAATTCTTTACAGAGGTAATCCTTTACAAAATAATGTGTAACAGATCTTTTGAGTGATCTAGAATAATACATTGGAGGATCATCCTGACTGGAGCTGTAGTACATACGCCAACTGTCTGTTAACAAACACCTTACACCGCATAAAAAACTGGCATGAGTAAAAGTTAATAATCACCAGTTTATAAAAACTTACAATGCTACAAGTACCAGATGAGGTATGTAACATTCACTTGTGGGGAACAGGTGGCATCCATGCATTGTTATTTCCGCCAGTATTAGCAAATGCATCTATGCAGAAAATTCAAACTATTTGAGGAGGCACAATCTTGAACCCGATACATCAGTTTCACCACAGTATAGGGAATCATCCTAGATACTCTTACAGAAGTAGGTACAACTGCATAACATACCATAAGCTGTAATTGTAGTTGAAAAATTAATAAAAATTAAAATTATACAGATTAGTAGAGGGTTGGAAGGGAATAGGTTTAGAAATGGTATAATTCAAATAACGTACATAAGATCTTCTGTGCTTCTATGATCATAATACGTTTTCTGTTAATAACAAGCATTAGAAAACCGCACGGCGTAATTAATGAAGTGTGGCCGAAGGGGTAAACAAGATTAATCTTAACGTATTGAAAAATCCTTAAAAACTGTTTGGAATCACGTAATTAGAAATGTTTTACAAAATGACAGCTTTACATAAAATAACATGAAAGCTTTGTGGAACAGCTTTAGTAGAGCTGTTGTGAAGAGTTTTCAGTTCGAGCCAAACAGCGACAAGCACAGAATAACAGCTTATGAATACCCAGTCAGTCTGTGATTATTACGAGGGAAAGACGCTGTATGTGTAGTGAATAATTAAACTTTTACTGATGTTGTGTAAAAAAAGAAACACAAGAGAAAACCACAAAAAGGTGCCCTGGTTGGGGGGGGGGGGGGGGGGGGGAACGTCACGGTACTTATCACAGTAAGAAGACTGCAGCGGTGAACCCTAGAGCGTCGCCATCTACCGAGGCCTTAGGTTGGCGGCAAAACTGTAAGTGCTTCGTAAATAGACTGAAAAACCAGTTTTGCTGAAATCTGTTCCTCAATCGAGTGTCATAATTTTTTCCCTAATTTACTTTTAGTTCCCCAAACTGATATTATACCTCCTTAACTTTTTACTACACGTTCAGTGACTGCTGCTTTATATTTCATATACATCCTCATTTTTCTTGCTTTCTTTGACTGTTGAGTGTTTCTGTTATAAATAAGCTTGCTGTACAGAGACCTAACTTCTTTACTATTATAACCATTTCATCTTGTTACCTGTTCTAAAATATTTAATTCTTTCTCAATGTCATTCTCGTTTAATGGCCGAAAATAGGCCTATTTGTGCATTTTTCGGTGGATGGGTCCACTGGAATAATGATGTCTATAAATGTTGGCTTCCTAAAAATGCCAAATGTCACTTTGTCAGTGAACCTATTAATAGTTAAACAAGAAAATTTATACCTTGTTCAGCTTCGTGCTCAACTGTAAATCCTATGCTGGGGTGCAAAGTGTTAAATTTCACAGCTATCTCTCTGATCGTTTCCTCATAGCCTCTAACTACCATTCAGGTGTTATCAACATATCTGCTATGAGTGAGACTTTTATTCCATATTTATGGGTATTTAGTAATGAAACTATTTTCTAAGTGAGACATGAAAATCTCGGATGTTATGTTCGATAAAGAGTTTTATGTCATAGAAGCACAGAAGATCTTATGTATGTTATTTTGAGAGTGCATTTCCAAATCTATTCCCTTTCCACCCTCTAATAATCTCTATAATTTTTCATTTTTACTAATTTTTCAATTGTCATATTTAATATTACAGCTCATGGTTTGTTACATAATCATACCCACTTCTTTAAATCCTGGCGAGAAAAACTGTGACGTATAACATAAGTAAAACAGAACAAGTTGCGTAGTAAACAAAATTTCCAAAGTACCATTAGCAGTAATATTGCACTGATTTTTGCATTATTGTATTTTGAATAGTGCTTTAGTTAAACTGTTGTCTGGGGCTTAAGGAATGCCGGTAAAGCAGTCTGAGATGGTTGCCATATACTACAAATGAACCTGATGTACGGGGTTCCAAGATTACGCCTTCTCAAATTGTTTTAACTTTTCTATCTACATGTATTGCTCCCATTGGCGGCAATAGCAACGCATGGGCGCCCCCTGCTTCTCGTAAGTGAACGCTACATGCTTTCAGCTGGTATTTCTAGACTTCGTAAATTCTTATAAAATGATATTTGTGGACTTCTGCTGATGCTAGTAGTCTATACCCTGTAAGTTATTTGTTAAGTGACAGCTGGCCTCATGTTCCCCAGTACCAATCAGCATGCTCCTCCAGTGTATTATTTTCGAGCACTTCAAAGATCTGTTACACATTATTTCGTAAACTAATACCTTCTGTAAAACATTGTAAAGTATTTTCCATGAATTGTTTACTAATGAAATTGTTTTATAGGATGTAACGATGAAAAAACAGCTGTAAATAAAAAATGCAGCGCCCTATAGCGGTTTAGTCGACGTGGCTTCTAATTTGTTCCTGGGTAGCGTTTTGCACATGTCTCGTGATTCATAACGTTGTCGAGATACAATGTGTATAATGAATCATTTTATATGATTGACAGAGCACTGGTAAGCTAGAAAGCAAGATTCTACTCGTTGTACTGTGTTTGCAATCAATGGTGAAATGAAACATTTTCATATCTTCTGATAGCAGTTTAGTGTTGTATTTTATAGGCCCTGAAAATGACGGAATGTCGAAACACGTAAGGTCATTTTGGGAGTAATAAAAAGTGTTGTGAAAACATCAGAAAAGTTATTAAATTGCATTATTTAGTAGTTAAAAGTATGTTAATATGCTACTTTTCTCATGTCAATCTCTTATTTTTAATGTTAGAAAAATCCCCTGCAGCACAAGTTTCGTGATGTTAAATTATCGTTTGGTGTTAGTACGTGTGTTTCACGCTGGAAATACCACCGAAAACCACTCACCTGGAATATGCATACCGAGTGAACACATCTTCAGAATAACACATACCAAATAATGACATTAGGAATAATAAGTACCATCAAATGATAATTTAACTTCACAAAACTTGTGGTAAAAGCTGTTTATAGCTTCAAAAACTAGAAAGTGACACGAGAGGACAAAAACGGAACATACCTCCACGAACAGGACTCGTACTGAGACATCTATGAATAACTTCCATGGTACTAAATGGAGCTGTACAAGCCAGAACTACGTGAGGTTGAGCGTCTCAGGTCCTCTAAATAACGTGAAGCATTTGACGTTACAATTGATATTCTATAGCTGTAACAATGAGGGTGTGCTAGATGACGATTAGTTTTGTTTTAGGAAAGGTGAAGGTACCAGAGAGGCGGTTCTTATCTCACACCTGATAATGGAAGGAAGACATAATAAAAATACAGGCAAGTTTATATGATTTGTTTTCAATGTAAGGTGGTGCAAAGTGTTAGAAGTTCTTTAAAATAGGTGTAAGCTATAGAGAAAGACGGATAAAATACAGTATGTACATAAACCGCAGGAGAAAAGAATGGAAGACTAAGGATGAAGTGCTCGGATCAACAAATGTGTCACACAGAGATGCAGTGTCTCGAAAATTAAAGAATCAATCACGTAAATGAAAGAAATAGCAATGGTATTAAAATTGTTGGTGAAGGGATGTCAGTGATAAGATTCGCTTGCGGTATTGCCATCCGTAGCGAAAATGAGGATGAATGAAGAGGCCTGTTGAATGGTGTCGTTCAAAATGCACGTACGCTTTTGAAGAGTAGCTGAAATAAGATTAGCGATAAACTTAACATTAAAATTAGGGACTATAAGCAGACAAAGTGAAGGGTTTGTCCTACCTTTAAAGCAAATAACACATGACGGTCGGAGCAAGGAGGACATGAAAAGTAGGCTGAGACAAGCAGAGAGGACATTCCTAGTCAAAAGAAGCGCAGTAAAAATAAACATCCACCTTAATATGAGGAAGAAGTTTCTGAGAACGTACGTTTGGAGAAGAGCATTGTAGGGAATTGAATAATAGATTATGGAAACAGCGGAAAAAACAGAATAGAAGCGTTTGGGGTGCGGTGCAATTCAGGGGCGCCCATTCAATAGTAAGATAGTTTGTAGGGCAGGGTGGGGGGGGGGACTAGGCTGGAGGTATGGAGTATATTTAATATTTACGAACAAAAATGGCGTCTTGTATGTAGCCATAAAAAGTTCCAGTTACAACCCAGTTACAAACCTCCGTAATACGAATTTTAAATCATTTTCTTGAGAAAAAAAACTGACTACGCTATAAATTTTTCCTTCACCTGAGAGGTGGTGGAGGTTGTGCCCAGCTTCCCTGTCTGCCCCTGGACAAGGGTACCCTTAGTGCTATGGAAGAATGTTAAAAATTAAGTGGACTGGTAAGGCGATAAATGTCAAGTTTTTTCTAGAAATCGGTGAGGAGAGAAACATGTCGAAACTATTGACAGGCAGGGACAGGGTGATGACACATGTGGCAAAACATAGAGTAACTTCCATAGAAATATAGCGAGCCGTAGAGATATAAAATCTGTAGGGGATGATAGAGTGAAGTGGCAAAGTAAGAACTCGTCACCAAAATTATGATATGTTCCGTGGGGACAGCGAGTGGGCTTCTGAGACCGATATCAAGGAAATGAGAGAAACACTCACTCTGAGAAATATTACAGTATACATAACTTCGTATAAGTCCTCGTCGAAATACTTATACAGGTCCTCGGGTAATGCCGGGAAGAAAACACCTCAGCAGTTCACAGTTTACTTCTGGCTTATTATCCACAGAATTAAACACATATTTGGTTACACTACACTCGTAGCGAAAGTTGCGTCTGTAGTTCCGTCGATACTCGACGGCTGCTGGAGCTACTCAACTTGGCAGAGTTGTGGTCGGATGGCCTCTTAAGCAAGGGACACGTAGTGCCACAGCTAAGGGGGCGTGGGACTGGAACGCACCCAATGAATAATTGAAGACATAGGGTGCTAGTGCTACTCCGAGACGAAGCGACCTACAAGAGGAAAAGAAGAAGCAAAGCAGTAAAGAGTGCGCATTACGTTCCACCAAATTCCTCTTGTTGCAGGAGCGTTGATTTCGTTGGTAACTCACCTCAAATCATCCATCACAATTTCTCTGAAAGAACCCCTTGTAAGCACAAGCTGACGAGAGTATCTGGGAAAAGATCCAAGTCCGTTGAATGGAATCGCTTGGAAGCTTTGGCACACCAGTGAGGGCAGCAGCAAGTCCTTCATTTCTTAGGAGCTCCGCTTTAAAAGAGCAAGTCATTATATCGCCCGCCGGCTACAGTAGAGAAAACCTGCCTGGGGCAGGCGCAGCTAGGGCTGGAAAATTGTGCTGCTGGGGCGGGGTCTGAATGCAAACAAAGGCGGCCGGAAGGCGCTTGCAGACAAACGCGCCAAATTAACTTTAACGTGGCCGGCCAGCTTCCTAATGGAAGGGAGAGGCTCCTATCGAGATGGGCATGCCCTTTATTTCGCCGCGGGAGAAAGCCCTGAGAGCGTGGTAAGGGCTCCGCGGAATCGAACACAGCAGCAGGCAACCTCTTCTTTGATTGTGCCTTCACACTGTGAGAGCATCATTAACCTTTCCCTTTCCGCTCTACTGAGAAATACAAGCAGTAAATTTGGTAAACAGGACTCTGATTTCCAATGCTATTGCTCGTTATGTTTAAGGTAATGAACCATAAATAATGAGGACCTACATTATAATGTGTTGGTCCACTTTTGGAATTCAGTATAGCAGTGATACTGCGTAGCATGGATTCCAGAAGTCCTTCCTAGGTTCTGAAAGGAATGTGGCATCAGATATCAGCGCGCAGGTGAGGTACACGTGTAAGTAGGCTGTTTAGATTTTTATATTGGTAATGCCACGTAGCGCTCTATATGAAAATCACTGGCTGTGCTGTGTGCAGTCTGTGGCTAGTTTGCATTGTTGTCTGCCATTGTAGACGGGCAGCTGGATGTTAACAGAGCGTAGCGTTGCGCAGTTGGAGGTGAGCCGCCAGCAGTGGTGGATGTGGGGAGAGAGATGGCGGAAGTTTTGAAATTGAACTGCTATATATATTATGATTATTAAGGTAAATACAGTGTTTGTTCTCTATTAACATCTTTCATTTGCTAACTATGCCTATCAGTAGTTAGTGCCTTCCGTAGTTAGAATCTTTTATTTAGCTGGCAGTAGTGGCGCTCGCCGTATTGCAGTAGTTCGAATAACGAAGATTTTTGTGAGGTAAGTGATTTGTGAAAGGTATAGTTTAATGTTACTCAGAGCCATTCTTTTGCAGGGATCTTTGATAGTCAGATTGCGTTGCGCTAAATAATATTGTGTGTCAGGGTAAGTACAGTCGTGTATAAATAGTTCTAAGGGGACGTTTCACACGTTTCTGTTGTAGCACCGTAATATCTTGAAAATCGCGCGCTCACTGCAATCGTAACTGTAGATGCCACTTGGTCAACTTGGGGTACGGACGGTCTGCCGCAGAGCCCCATTTTCAACAATGTGTGCTGAAAGGTGTGTTCTGAAGCACATGTTTTCTACTAGAATTGTGCTTTGTCGTCAAAACTGTCTTCCTTACGGATAGGGCAAACCCCTGTGCCTCACATTCTACCACGGCACGCTGAACAGTAATGCCTCCGATGTTTGTATGTAAAAATTCTCAAAGATTTTAAAATAAAGAAAATGTTGTGATTCTTGAAGTTTTCCCTGCGTATTGAATGTTCGATGAGGTTTCGGGATTGCAGCTGAGTCAAGTTGACTTCTTGCTACGATATTTCGGCTGGCAGTCGCCCAGCCATCTTCAGGTGAGTGTCCATTACTGGAGACTGCAAGTTTTTTTTCTTTCTTTATTGTATTTCAATTCCCCATCTGGGCAGGCTGGCCGCAGCATAGGCGCTGCTCTTCAGCCGAAAGACATAAAACATACAATAGAAGACATTAAAAAAATAACATTAAGGAGAGAACATGGTGTACATAGATATAAAAAAGGGGGGAACATTATGTAAGACAGTAGACAAAAACACTGAGACAATTAAAAGAACACAAGGCGAAGTATGACCGGAGCACAAAAGTGTCGACGGACGGTATATAACATAACAATCACTGACAGTAACACTATGTACAAGTCCAGCACACAAGTAAAATCACACCTCTCGACGCACAGGAGAACAGCACGATACACAACACTGGTGTAGCACACTGATGACGATGAGCAAAACACAGGATCTGCCAGGGGCATGGAGATGAGGGAGAAGGGAGGGATGGGGGAGAGGGGAGAGGGGGGGGAGATGGGCAGGGGCGTGTCAAAGATGGCCGGGGAGGGAAGGAGGTGGGAGGAACACAGTTGAGGAGGGGGTGCAGGGACACAGGGGGGGGGGAAGGAGGAAAATCTGCTCTGGGAGAAGGAGAGGAGAGGAAAAGGGGGGCCCTGGGGAGGGGAGGGAGCAAGGTCAGGCTGCAGTTGGAAGGAAGGGTATACGTCACAGTGAAGTTCAACATCCGGGATGGTGAGGTGCTGGAAATTGCCCTGATGAAGGAGATGGAGGGTGTGGAGGTGGATAGAGGGAGGGATACAGCGATAGAGCCGCGGCAGTGGGTGGGGGTGGAGAGGAAGGAGGAAAGCAGGGGGTGGAGGAATCAAGCCTGTGGACAGTGTACAGGATGCGGAAATGATGGGGGAAAAGGAGGAGGTGGGGGAAGGGGATTAGTTCGTACAGGAGCCGTGTGGGGGAAGGAAGGCGGATACGGAAGGCAAAGCAGATTGAATGGCATAGTGGTCCAGCCAGAGGACATATTGGTCAGCTTCCATATGGTATCGCTGTTTACCATGGTTCCACTTAATGATGTATTGGAACAGCTGGATCGAATTTTTCCTGCCGATATTTCAGAACTGTTTAAGAGTTGTTTGACGCCCATATACTTCAAGTGGAATGAACAGTTTTATGAGCAAACGGATGGCGTGGCTATGGGAAGCCCCCTAAGTCCCGTAATTGCGAACTTCTTTATGGAGAAATTCGAAGAACGGGCCTTAGGTACTGCCAGCAAAAAACCAAATGTATGGTTCCGATACGTGGATGGGAAGTTTGCGCTGTGGAGACATGGCAGGGAGGAACTAAGCCGGTTCCACGAATATCTGAATAGTATAAACTCGAGAATTCAGTTTACAATGGAGGAGGAGGTAGACGGCAAATTACATTTCCTCGATGTGCTTGTTTTTAGAAACGAAAATGGTAGTTTTGGACACTCAGTATACCGCAAACCCACGCACACGGACCGTTATTTGCACCGGGATTCGAACCACCACCCACAACAGAAGCGGAGTGTTATCAAGACGGTAGCGCACAGGGCTAGAAATACTTGGGAACCTGAGTTGCTCGACGCTGAGATGGAACATCTCCACAATGCACTAATGAAGAAGGAATATTCGTCCGCCGAAATAAAACGTGCGTTGAGACAGCCACGCAGAAATCATAGTGACGTACAGGCTACTGCAAAATATAAGGTTCTCCTGCCGTTTGTTAAAAATGTAACGGAAAGAATAGGGAGGATCTTGACGAAGCGGAATATCACCGTAATTTACAAGCCCACCAGGAAGATACAGGAATACCTTAAGCCTGCCAAGGACGCTCTCAAACCTTTGGAAAAAGCTGGAGTGTATAGGATCCCATGCACCTGTGTAGATGTTTATGTGGGTACCACTAAAAGAAGTCTACATTTTAGCATTGGTCCCATCCGACATTCATCTGTCTCCAAAGCTTAAAGAACACCTTCGAGTGCTTCACTTTGATAGTGCTAAAGCGGTGCAAGCATAGGGGACGTTGTGAATCCGTCAACAAAGTTAAACGTTCTACATTGACGGTAACAGCAAACTGGTCTCTCATTGGGAGAAAAAGTTCGCTACTTGGATGACTACGTTCAAAAATAAAGACATAAAGAATGAAGTTGCTCAAACTTAATAACGTCTGTTTTATTTAAAAACGTTTATCCGGCCGGAGTGGCCGTGCGGTTCTAGGCGCTACAGTCTGGAACCGGGCGACCGCTGCGGTCGCAGGTTCGAATCCTACCTCGGGCATGGATGTGTGTGATGTCCTTAGGTTAGTTAGGTTTAATTAGTTCTAAGTTCTAGGCGACTGATGACTTCAGAAGTTAAGTCGCATAGTGCTCAGAGCCATTTGAACAATTTAAAAACGTTTAAGAGTTTTCACATTAATTCGGAGGTATTACTTTTCACAAGGTCCTCTTAGCTCAACGCCTACTCGTGATATCATTGTCGTTCATTCCCATATATGCTCATGACAGTAGCACTCGCAGAGCCCACCATCTACGTTGTTTCTAGTGTTTGTTCCCAGTCGCCGGGCCATTGCAATCTGTCCTCTGTCAAAGTACCTTATGACAGTACGTTTCAATGTTTATAGTTGTTAGAATCATTCCCCATTCATCAGTTCCGACCATATGCTCCGTGGCTATAATTAAAGTGCGCTTCTCACGAATGTCCATTCTAGGCTGTAATTATCGTATGGCAGTGAAACTTGTTAGATGTGCTAATGCATTAATACGACCGTAGCGGTCGCGCGGTTCCAGACTGTAGCGCCTAGAACCGCTCGGCCTCCCCGGCCGGCTCAAATTAATGTCAAAGATTTAATTTGTATCTTAGCTAATAAATATCTTAGTAAATAAAAGACGGATCAGCCTTCGCAAGGTCTGGGAGACAGCAAGGAAGACTGGGTTTAACGTCCTGTCGACATCGAGGTTATCAGAGACGGAGCACAAGCTCGTATAGTGACAAATATGGGAAAGAGAGGAACTCGGCCGCGAATTTCAAAGGATCCATGCTGGCATTTGCCTGAAGCTGTTTAAGGATATCGAGGGAAACCTAAATCTGGACGGCCGAACGCGGACTTGAACCGTCATTCTCCCGAATACGAGTCCAGTGTCCTAACCACAGCCCCAAAGCCCTCTGTGGAGGGAGCCAGCCGAGTGCTTGTTCTTCTCTTTCCTGTTCTGCATCTTATCATCCGCCTGTAACCTTCTATTTCTTGTACTGCTGTGACTTCGTGATTAATAACGATATTTGAGGACAGTTTTTACTGTACTAATTACGTTAACTATCCAGTCATTGTCTCCTAAATTTTGATGTATTAACTTGCCACTTTCAGAATATTTTTCAGATCGATTGTGGAGAACACGCAAAGAGCACTAGTAACTTCCGATCCGCCATTGGCGAGATTTGTTAGCTTGTTTGAAATTATATTTTCGTTGTACAGCTGAACCTGCATCTTCAGTGAAGAAGTTCGAACATACATCACAGCAATGAACAGTTGTCATGTCGGAATTTTTTATTTCATTAACCGCATTCTAAATTGCGACAGACCGCATAAGGACTTTGAGTGTTTCCGAATAGCTACTTGGAACAACCACTAGCGACCAGAAAAGAATAATTATTTGATTTAACTGAAAGGTAATGTACCTGGTGACAGCGCGTATACAGTTATTGTAAAATTTGTATTGTATAAACTCAGGATTGTGTGTCTTTGTTGCGTGATCGATCGACTCCATGAAATTAGCATCACAAATATGGAGGATATAATCATATTAAATTAACATTAAGAAGGAAAGGATCAATGAAATAACAAGAAAAATTCATAAAAGAAAAATTTTAATTGACGCAGACTGAAGATAACGAAAAGTAAGAGTAATTTACTGATTGCGCCTTTCTGCTTGAGGGTAATGAATGCTAGCCTGCTTTCCTACGCTTATTTATATATTTAGATGAGTAGTACATTAGTTTTCTGTCATAGTTACAAAAATGGTTCAAATGTCTCTGAGCACTATGGGACTTAACATCCGAGGTCATCAGGCCCCTAGAACTTAGAACTACTTAAACCTAACTAACCTAAGGACATCACACACATCCATGCTCGAAGCAGGATTCGAACCTACGACCGTAGCGGTCGCGCGGTTCCAGACTGTAGCGCCTAGAACCGCTTGGCCACCACGGCCAGCGGTCATAGTTACATATTTTGTTTACAATACAGGACAATTCCTAATATCGAACACAACAATTCGCAGTTTAGCTGATCTAAGATGGCCGCTCTTTCTGCTTTCCGTGCGTAATGGCGCGTCGTAGTTATTAACATCGAGGACACCAGAGTTGTAAATAGCGAACGACAGCGTTAAGGTCTACCGTTCTTTCTTACCACGATTTTTTTCAAATTATTGACTCATAATGTTACGGTGAAAATTAGTAAAAAGGCAAATATGGTCAGTGAAGTTTGAACAATATAGTCCCGAGTGGAAAAAATTATGAACGCTTAACAGATACCGAGATGGAAACATTACAATATCTGAAAACATTGTAGTTTTATTTGATATTCACATAGAACCAAAACCAAATACTAGTGGCCATCAAATAGCGAGTGCAGGTGGGTGATACTCAGTCGTCCAATGAGTTTAGTATACAAAATATGCTTAAAAGGCTTTTCGATGGAACGAAAACGGACTGGGAACTGCGTAAAACGGAAATAAATACTTTTAAAAATGAAATCTCGACTAAACTTAATGACAGAAGCACTACATCTACATTTATACTCCGCAAGCCACCCAACGGTGTGTGGCGGAGGGCACTTTACGTGCCACTGTCATTACCTCCCTTTCCTGTTCCAGTCGCGTATGGTTCGCGGGAAGAACAACTGCCGGAAAGCCTCCGTGCGCGCTCGAATCTCTCTAATTTTACATTCGTGATCTCCTCGGGAGGTATAAGTAGGGGGAAGCAATATATTCGATACCTCATCCATAAACGCACCCTCTCGAAACCTGGACAGCAAGCTACACCGCGTTGCAGAGCGCCTCTCTTGCAGAGTCTGCCACTTGAGTTTGCTAAATAAACATCTCCGTAACGCTATCACGCTTACCAAATAACCTTGTGACGAAACGTGCCGCTCTTCTTTGGCTCTTCTCTATCTCCTCCGTCAACCCGACCTGGTACGGATCCCACACTGATGAGCAATACTCAAGTATAGGTCGAACGAGTGTTTTGTAAGCCACATCCTTTGTTGATGGACTACATTTTCTAAGGACTCTCCCAATGAATCTCAACCCGGTACCCACCTTACCAACAATTAAAACAATTAATTTTGTATGATCATTCCACTTCAAATCGTTCCGTACGCATACTCCCAGATATTTTACAGACGTAACTGCTACCAGTGTTTGTTCCCCTATCATATAATCATATAATAAAGGATCCTTCTTTCTATGTATTCGCAATACATTACATTTGTCTATGTTAAGGGTCAGTTGCCACTCCCTACACCAAGTGCCTATCCGCTGCAGATCTTCCTGCATTTCGCTACAATTTTCTAATGCTGCAACTTCTCTGTATACTACAGCATCATCCGCGAAAAGCCGCATGGAACTTCCGACACTATCTACTAGGTCATTTATATATATTGTGAAAGGTAACAGTACAACTCTCTGACTTAACAGATTCTCTACCTAACCTACGAACTGTACCATGGTATTTCGAAAGATGTAAATCAGTTAACACAGGAAAATGACAGTCTAAAGAAACAGCAGTAAGCATGATTAGTGATGTGTACAATTTGTCTGATGTTTGCGAGGCTACGTCAAGTAACGTCGATAAGCTTACTACAGAACATTCCCCACTTAATGATACAGTTCAAACTTTACAGTCAAGTGTTGAACATTTTACTAATGACCAAATTCATGGTCTGAAATTACAATTTGACGAGCATATGAGTACACTTAATAGTAATTTATCATAATGGATAAGTGAAAAAGACAAACACACTAACCGACGTATCAGTGAAGAGCTGCCGTGCGCAGTTCAGTGACTGGTGTGTCAGTGTCTCAGTAGCAATGAAATAGTGAAGTCAGAAGAGTCAAGTGAACTGAAACAAATTATTGAAACTGTTGGTACAGACTTGCTGGAATGGCAACTGAATGTAGCTACGTAACTGTCTTTTCTGAAAAATGAATTAAAGCAGGTAATAAATACCACAGTACACTCATAACCTACGGCTGCATCGACGCCGGAAAATACTAATCATACACAGACTGCATAAGATTACTTTACCTAGAATATGAACCCTTAGATAAAAGCCGGCCGCAGTGGTCTAGCGGTTCTGGCGCTGCAGTCCGGAACTGCGGGACTGCTACGGTCGCAGGTTCGAATCCTGCCTCGGGCATGGGTGTGTGTGGTGTCCTTAGGTTAGTTAGGTTTAAGTAGTTCTAAGTTCTAGGGGACTTATGACCTAAGATGTTGAGTCCCATAGTGCTCAGAGACATTTTTTTTTAGATAAAATATCAGCTACTTAGTAGTCTACACTGAATGTAAAGCTTTCGTCTCGGCACCTGAGACAGCAGAGAATTGTGTTGTTTATAAGCAATTTGAATGTGCAGTTTTAAACAAGTTTTGCTCTGGAGTGGTCTAAGAGAGACTAGGGAAGCAAGTTTTTGACCCTCGTGAAGGAAGGCTGCGACGTTGTTTTAAGAAATACCTAAACATGACACAGTTTCGAAGAGAGACGTTTTGCGCATCTCAAAGGCGAAGTTGCTATACGAGATACGCGAAAAGCTGGTGCAAGTATCCCAAGTGGACATTGATTACTTCATGTCTCTTCCGATTCGTTAGATTTGACCCAGGAAGTTATGTGCGGTTCGCGGAAGAATAATCATCCAACCATCCAACGCGATGCCGCCACACGGGTATGACCAACACAACTCGCACTGAGAGAATTCTGTTGGTTACGTGGCGTTGGTGAATTGGCTGTCGGAAGCCAATTCGCGACGCGAAATTACGTTCCGAATTCCCCTAACCACAAAAGAAATAGATATCATCCTGCTTACAATGGCAGTAATAACAGACCAAATAGTGGGCACGAAAGCGGCCATGACAGTTGAAATCGCAGTTACGGTAATCGACGGACTGAAGAACCAAATAGAAATGACAGCCAACGAAACGAGCAATGGCGATGGTATCCACCGATAGCTGGGGATTATATGGCGGACGACAACAACTATAACAATAAAAATGGTAACAACCTGTCGTATAACACTAATCGAAAAACACAGTACAAGCGAAGTAGCAAACAAACAGAACCAGTATTACTATTAAGATGCAAAAAGGTACAAGCTCACGCGACGAAATAACACTTCAAGGTACTGGGTTTCATGATCCGCAAACAGAATATCACAGGCCACGGCCCAAGCAGCTGCTGATGGCGTGCCCACTATTGTCACATTAGATAAGGGGGGGGGGGGGCAGCCACATGTTCTGGGTCATATGATCTATACAAAAGGATGATGGAATTAGACCCTGTTCCGACTTCCTTGTTCAGAAACGCCAGATCATAACCGCCGTTGGCCCTAAGTCTAATAGAGTTAGGATAAAAATTTTCTTGACAGGTGTGACGGAACGTCACATAAATTGACATTTCGAGAAAAATTAAAACGATTTTTTGTGTGTTAAAAATAGTGACGTGTGAACTATAAAATATTGAAAGATTGCGTCCGTGTGCGCGATTAATACCAAATATTAAAAAGTGCACTTTATTAGCTGTAAAGCTCGCAAACAGCAATGCGTTTAACAAATAGCCTTTTGCTTAAAATATCTGTGTAATGTAGATGAAGAAGAACAGAGATAACTTTTTGGGTTAGACTTTTTTTTTCCTAGCTTGTTTCGTCCAGCGGAAGGTTCAAATGGTTCAAATGGCTCTGAGCATTACAGGACTTAACTCCTGAGGTCATCAGTTCCCTAGAACTTAGAACTACTTAAACCTAACTAACCTAAGGACATCACACACATCCATGCCCGAGGCGGGATTCGAACCTGCGACCGTAGCGGTCGCGCGGCTCCAGACTGCAGCGCCTAGAACCGCTCGGCCACTCCGGCCTGCCTAGCGGAAGGCCGCCACTGTATCACAGTCTGATATTTAATGTAAGTCTGTCTGTAAGTTATCAGAATATATGTCCAATCGATATTAGAAAGTGTTGGTTATTGAAGTAGTGAGCACCTCCCATAATAGCCGCCATTAATTGTAATTAATAGCTCTATTTCAGAACTTCGTGTTGCGGGGAGCTCTGTTTCCCTAGCAGCATTTGGTCGGCCATTACAAAGACGATATTTTTAGTTAGAAATTCAGTCTGTAATATTAAATGTAAATGAGGGTGACTTCTCTATTTTGATCTTTTAATACTTTCAAAGCTAGTAAAGTAAAGACCAATCCCATTTATTAATGTTTTCGTACTGAATGAGTTCAGTATGTTTAAGATTGGCCACTTATCGGCAGATGAGATTCTCCTCAGTTTTTGCCTTGCAGATAACGAATAGTAAATGCAGAAAAATATTCCGTTTAATAGGCAAAAAAATCTCAGCTTCTATGTGAAAATTGGTACATAAATGACCAGTAGCCCATGAGAACCAAATTAATCATTACAGTTTGCGTAGAAGCACGCATATTTTGTCTCCATAATAGCAGCGTTCACGCGAACTATCTGTTATACGGCTGTGAGTCGCACGCTGTGTATAAAATATTATTTCGTGCGTACTTCGGAATAGCCGATGCCCGTACGTATGTTATCGTGGTATTGTGTTATTTCAGAGTCTCATGCTAGCCCACAATATTTAACAGAGTAACTAATATTTGAGTACTGAGTAAATAATATTGCAGTATTCGGTATTTATTTTTTTGATTAATCACTGCATGTATAGAATTTAACAAAACTCCCAATCCCGAGTACCGCGATAAGTGGCACCCACGAACGCGGGGCTCGAATTTTTATGTACTAAAGATATGTATATAAATATTGAGTACATAAAGAATACCTGACATATAGTTGAGTTTATGAGAAAAATTTCCAAAGATATTAGTAAACTATATATCTGTGTATGTGATAATGTGTTTGGTGCAAGAACTAATCATGTATATGTAACATTGTTCCATGTACCCCAACATAAACACTTGCACCTGAACGAGAACTGTACGAGACCGATGCAGGGAAGATATTGGACCTGCAGCTGACTCAATATATAGAATTGTCTCAACCGAGATATACGCAGCAGCACGCAATACCAGTTACTGAAGGTAAGGGTGTGGGTGCATGTGCTTCTGAGCTGGAACCAAGAAGACGGAGGAATCTGGGGGCCATGCACTGTGCTGACTGTGTTGGCACAAATTTGTCATAGTCTTGTATTTCAAGTAAAATTACATTCTTTTGCCACAGTGAATTGTAGTCACATTCATTTGCTATAGCTTGATACTCGTGAGTGAATCAGTTTTAGAATTTGCTAAACAGCGAATAGAGTTGAGACATAGGTCACACAATCATCTGTGTGTATTTCAAATAAACTCAAGTGCAATTAATGATAGGTTCACTTGCGTGCGTACTGCCGTCAAAGTAATATTTCTGCATAGAGAGAGTTTTAGCAGTACACTATAGAAGTATTTGAAAGGTTTGCACTATAAAGTCAGAACAAAAGGGTTGGTTATAGCTTCATTTAAAGTGACTGTTAGGATTTCTTTAGGTTATTTCATAATTTTGTGTGTGTCTTGTATGTTTTGTGTATTTCTTGTGTGTGTGACATTTTGGGAGCCGCGCGGTATTAGCCGAGCGGTCTTGGCGCACTGCAGTCATGGACTGTGCGGCTGGTCCCGGCGGAGGTTCGAGTCCTCCCTCGGGCATGGGTGTGTGTGTTTGTCCTTAGGATAATTTAGGTTAAGTAGTGTGTAAGCTTAGGGACTGATGACCTTAGCAGTTAAGTCCCATAAAATTTCACACACATTTGAACATTTTTGACATTTTGGGGGAACCAGATTTCTTTGTTTATTTGTGTCCAGATAGTGATAGTAGATTTCTGCAAACATGGTTAAGACACGCAAAGAAAAACTAGCAGAGAGCGAGAATATGTCTGGGTATGATACAGATGACAATGTATAGGGATTTCCAGTAACTAATCAATCCGAAATGTCATTCCCTCAAATTCCTAAACAGGAACGTGAGCAGCATGTGACCGATAATGTATCTGGCAATGCTGATGAACAGGCTCAGATGAGCAAAGAAGTGCACTCAGCTGCTAGGATACGAAAAGGTGATGCAACAGTATCAACAGATGATGTTGTGCAAGCACCAGCACCAACAACTGATTTCTTGACTGCACTTACTGCACAATTAGATCTCAGAGAGTAGCTACGCGAAGAAAAAGACAAATTCGAACACCTTGCTCGGGAAGAGAAAGAGCAAGAGCGCTTGATTCGCGAGCAAACTCAATTTCACAAGTTAATGATATTTTAGCTGTAGATCGAGAAGAGCGTGAGGAGAAAGTTAAAACGCCTTACTAGCGAAGAAAGACAGGAATGCCTAGCTCGCGAACGCAGGAAACAGGAGCGTGATGCTCAGTTTCTGGAAAAATCGAACGAAATTTTAGACCAATGTGACAAGGTGATAGTGTCACATTTGTCTCAGGAGATCGATGTTGTAAAACAACAAGTCGCGGAATTAGTTGAACAAAACAAAGACATTCCGCAACAGGTGTCACTCTTAGATGAACGTGTAGATCAGTTGGACAAGGCGCATATCGTTTTGGAAAATCAGGTAAAGAACATCTACAGCACTGTTGATGAAACGTCGAATACCTTAGAGCAAAAAAATAATGATTTTGTAACCCAGGCCCTGACTCGGCTGTTCAGTGGATTTTGTAACCCAGGCCGTGACTCGGCTGTAAGTGGAAGCGCGCTCATCGACTAGCGCAACACCGGTTAGAAACAAGCAGTACTTTTTTTGTGATATGTTAAAATACAGCATCACCGGTCTATTGCGGTCTAACTGTGTTGGTCAGACAGTAAATATATCCACAGGGCAGTGACGCTGCGCCACTGCAATACACTTTGGAGGTGTGGCGGTGGGACTTGTAGTCCCGTGCCACCCTCTGACGGTGACAGTACTACATCAGTCAGGCAGAAAAATTTAGCCTCACGTGAGCAGGTAGGGTGGGAAAGTATTGGACGTAGAATGGGGGCTAGTCCCGCCAAAGAATGCATCCGTGGTGGGCATGACAGGCCTATCGTTAGCCATGGTCGGAGTCCGATTCTTCGAGAATGGTTAGGGGAACCGGATGTCGATGTCAGCGGCGTGGAAGTATGGTCCCAACGTGGCGTAACCCATGACAGTGTCCCGCAAGGCATCCACTTTCTCATAGAGCCGCCGCGCGTTGATGCGTATGGTCGTCTTTAGGGGGACGATATTCGCTTCCTCGTAGAGAGGGACAATTCTTGTGTGTGGCGAGGCGTGCAGGCTCCCCCTGAGCACCTTGTTCTGCAGGCACTGCAACGTCCGCATCGTGGTGACACTAATCGTGGTCCATGCAGCAGATCCATACGTGACGGCAGCCAGGATAACTGTTCGGTAAATGCGGAGCTTGGTATGCAGGTTAAGTTCCCTACTGCGGAAGAGTAGGTACAAAGCCCTGGTTAGTTTTTGCCCCTTGTTGGCGACATACTCCGCATGACAGTGGAAGAGCAACTTGTGGTCCACCGGTGCCCCGAGATAGGTGGTTGTCTGGGACCAGGGCACCTGCACGCCTGCAATCGAAATATTGCGGCGGAGGACTGGGCGTCGTTTCGTGAAGTAGACTTCCGTAGTTTTGGCGGCATTGAGAGCTATTTTGTTTGTCCGGCACCAGGTGATGGTGGCGTCCATCTGTCACTGGAGGCGGGCGACGAGGCGTCAGTAATGCGACCAGTGGTGTATAGTGCTGTGTCGTCAACATATTGTGCTAGATGGCACTCGGGGATGACCGGCATATCATTTACATAGATATTAAAAAAGATGGGAGATAGCACCGATCCTTGCGGAGTGCCTGCCAACAATTGGCGAATGCCAGAACGCATTCCCCGTTGAGCCAATAGGAAAGTCCTACCACGGAGGAAGTCATCCATGATCTTGACATAAATATCCGGTATAGGGGTCTGTGTCAGCATCTTGTGTACGAGGTTGTCTTGCCAGATCTTGTCGTAGGCGTTTTGCAAGTCCATAAAAACGGCAGCTGTCGACTTGGTGGTGTTGAAGTCTTTGCAGATGTGTTCAGTGATCCGTAGAACCTGACGTTCGGCAGAGAGGTGCGAAGTGAATTCAAACTGTTCAGGACGGATCATCTCAGCTGCCGCAAGAGGTTGGGAAAGTCGCTGAAGGATCAAAGATTCAAGGGCCTTCGCCATAGTATTTAGGAGGTGATGGGCCTGTTGTTGGTGGGAGCCGTAGGGTCCTTGAACCTCTTGGGGATCACAATCAGCTTGGCTTGTTTCCACTGAGGGGGGAAAATGCCAGACGTGAGACAACAGTTTAAAGTCTTGGTGAACAAGATGAGTGGTGTGCGGGGAAGGTGGCAAATATGTTCATTTAAAATTCTGGCCAATCCAGGGGCCGACCGGCCACGTTTCCGTCGAAGGATGCGCTGAATTTCTGCCATGGACGTAAGAAGGGGAGCAGACTGGGGTGGGCTGTTGTGGAAAGCAGCAACAGCTGTCAGAACTTCGTGTTCTTCTTGTAGTTCGTTCAGAGAAAGGTCCTGGACAAGAGGAAGGTTTTGGGCCTCAAACGCATCTGCCAGGGTTTCCACAATTTGGAGGGTATCATATAACAAGCCCGCTGCCGTGCGAATAGGATGGGCAGTCGCTGGCATAGAACGCCACAGAGTGTGAATGACAGCCCAGTCAGATTTTTGGTGGAGCCGGAAAGTGGACATCCTGTCCTCCCATTGTTCAAAACTCCAGTAGGCGAGTCTTTTGCACCTTCATCTCTTGTAACAGAGGGGCAAGTCGTCCAGGGGGGTTAAATTCCGAGGTGCAGTGGAGGTGGAGAGTTTCACTGCTTTCTGTATTTTGGTGGTAAGGTAATCCACAGCACGGACTATATTGGCCGGTGTTGTCAAATCGAGGTCGTGTCGAGTGGTTTTATTAAGTACCCTGGCAAACTTGTCCCAATTGGTGACGGTCGCAGTGGAATGAACATCAAACGAAAGGGCAGCATTGGTGAGGTGCAGGAGTACTGGCTCATGGTCAGAGGCCAGTTCGTGGATAACTTCCAGTGAAAACTGAGCGGTGATGTTTTTGAAGATGGCCACATCCAGAACGTCTGGCCGGCAGTTAGTACAGACTGGGATATGCGTAGGTTCGGGGGCGCCATAGACCGATACTGCTAAAGTATCCTCCAGGTCAAGGAGGAGCCGGCCTTTGGGGTTAGAGACCTGAGAATGCCAAGCTGGATGCTTGGCATTAAGATCCGGCCAATGACGAGCCTATCGAAGGATGACAATGTGCGGAGGTTTGCTTTCAGCAGTGGCTTGTTTGGGCTCAAATACGCTACTGCAAAGGTAATAGCGCCAAGGCGTATGGAGATGGTAACCACTGTGGCCTCTATGTATTCCATTGGCTGGAGAGTCTCTTGGGTATGGACAAGAGCTTTGTTGAGGAACACAGCTGTGTCACCACCATTGCAGTCGAGGCGGTCAGAATGGTAACACACAATGTTGCGAAGGCGGAAATCGTCTGCCGATTTGAGGTGTGTTTCTGTGACCAGTAAAATATCCACACAATGGTCATGGAGGAAGGCGTTCAATTCCGTCTTCATCTGTTTTATGCCATTGGCATTAAAAATGCAGTTGACAAGATCCAGTGGGGGCTGGTGGTGGTGTGGAGGTCCACTCGCCATTACAACAATATTTGACTAAGCCCTTCCACTAAGGCGATGACCATGGAGAGCCTGTCCTCCGAACGACGGATTTTTTGTGAAGTGTCAAGAATAATAGCCCTGATGTTGGGTTTTGTGAAAAAGGAGAAGACCTAAAGGATTTTGCGCATTTCCGCCTGAAAGGACACATCAGTCTCCACCACTGGTCCCAGGTGGTCTGCTTGCCCTTACGGCGGGCAGGTGCAGGTGTAGTAGTAGGCGGAGTGGGGGTAGCGGCAGAGGGCTGGGATAGAGCCACAGATGGACTGGAGGGAGCTGCAGCTGGCTCCTGTAGTTGGTGAGCAGTGGAAGCCGTCATAGAAGACGGACAATGAGGAGGAGACTTGGCTGCAGCAGCAAAGGATGTCGTGGGAGTCTGGTCAGGAAGGAGCACAGGAGCCCCAGAACCATCTGGTACCTGAGTGGCTGGTACCAGAGTGGCTGCTGAGGACAGTGCATCAGGCTGACCCCGCAAAACAGGATAGTTGATCACGTCCCATTGCGGTGGGGGAGGTCGATTTGTTCTTGGTTTCTTTTTGGGAGGACGAGAAGACTTCAGTGCCTTCTGGTAATCAGGGCATCCCCTCCAGGAAGCCTTGTGGTGGGGATCGTGAGTTGTTACCAAACACCTGGCACAGGTAGGTTTCTCCAAAGCAGGGAGTGTTCAGTTCTCCACTAAATGTGGGCCAGCACACTTAAAACACCGCAATGGCAGGGAGCAGAAATTCCCAGTATGTCGTAAACGTTGGCATTGGCGACAGATGGCTGGCCCATTGCGGCCCTCGTAAGATTCATTCTGGACTTTCGTGTACAGAAGATACTGGATTTGGTAAATCAGCTCTATTTCCTCCCTGTGGGAAAGGGAGACGACGTGCGTAGGGCAGGGGATCAATGCCCTGGTCTCAGGATCCCTCTTGCTATACTGGTGGACCAAAGGACCTTCGAAATCGAGTTGAAGTAATTCTTCCTTGACCTCCTCTGCCGTAACCTCTGGTGGCAAGTCCTTGATGACGATTTTGGTTCGACGATTACCCGATGTCTGGTGGCATCGCCTTTGATTTTACGAAATCGAGAATGGTAAGATACTCGTCCCTACTGTCAAGCAGGTATTTCACATGATCTTTTTGGTAAACAGCTCTCAATTGGCCGACAATGAGCCGCTGGAGCTCAGTGTTCAGTTTCGTATAATTAGTGACATTATATACCACAATGGGGGTATCTTCTCTTTCTTCAGAGGGTTTGTCGGGATCTCTTCAGAAGGAGGGTCGGGAGCATGAGCCATTTCCTCATCCACAGGACCATCCGGTGCGGTGTCCCCCGGCATGGGGGGTATCAGAACGCGATCCGCTGTCACCGCAGCCCGTGTGGGCGGAGGTGCTTCTGGAGCGACGGCCAGAGGACTTTCCGACTGGGTCAGGGTGTCCAGAGGGCTCACCACGGCGGGGCGGCGTGGGGGGAGATGCAGGTACAGCCGGGTGGTGGTCAGACAGAGCCGATGTCCTCACTACGAATACTTTTTTTGGTGATATGTTAGAATACAGCTTCAAAGCGGTTACTAAGTTATAACTGGTATCTGGTCTTCGTTGCCTCATCTTTCAGTTTCTCCACATGGTACCTTTTCACTCTTTTTAACTTAGGTCCCGTCCTTCCTTTACACTGTATGTTTAAACGACCTCTGACCAGGAAATGATCTCCCACCTTCGGCACCCCGTGCTGTCTTAACGTCTAACACCCATCTCTTGGCTCTGAGATCAATGGCAAGAAGACCTGGTTTGGAAAGGAATGTGCAGATGCCCTGGAAAGGAGAAAGGAAGCCAGAAACAAATGGCTGAAAGGAACAAATCTGGCACAGGCCAAAGCACAATTTGAGGAGGTCTGAAAGACTACACAAGCAATTCTGAGAAGAGCAAAGAGGAAATACATAAGGAATACCATCACTGAAGCAGAAACAGACTTCAGAGGACAAAAGACTAGGGAAATGTTTCTGAGGGTGAAGTACCTCTGCAAAGGTCACCAGGCCAAGCAGAAATTTATCAAAGATTCCCGTGATAAGATCCTGACGAACGATAGGGACATAGCTGATAGATGGAAAGAGTACTTTCGACAGCTGCTAAATTGTGATGAACCCGAACTGCAGTTTGATTTCCAGTACCCAATTACAGCCGATGGAGACTATCCCCCCCCCCCCCCTACCCTATATGAGATAAAAACCAGAATCAGACACCTTAAACAGAATAAGAGTCCTGGTGAAGATGGAATACAGGCTGAAATGACCCTAGCAGGAGGAGAGAAATTTGCAGAAAAAATACACCGACTGATACAGGCATTATGGACCAAAGAAGAACTACCAGGAGAATGGAAAACAGCTCTGATTTGTCAAATACATAAGAAGGGCGACAAACTGAAATGTGACAACTATCGAGGAATCGCCCTGCTTAACGTCTGCTATAAGATCCTGTCCAATTGCCTCATACATAGAATTCAGCCAGTGGCAGAATCGGTGATTTGGGAGTACCAGGGAGGTTTCCGGCCAGGACGGTCAACAGTGGGTCACATCTTCAGTCTCCGGCAGCTCACTGAGAAACTGGGTGAATATGGTAAAGATTTGCATATTTTATTCGTTGATTTTAAGAAGGCTTATGATTACATACATCGCAAGAGCCTGTTCAACTGTTTAAGGGAGTTTGTCATAGGAGAGAAACTCATCAATCTGATACAGATCTGTCTGAACGGAACACGTGCAAAGGTGAAGATGGGAAATCGCGTAACTGAGGAGTTTGAAATTGTGACAGGACTCAGGCAAGGTGATGGGTTGTCCCCTATCCTGTTCAACTTTGCCCTCGAGAAGATCGTACGCGAGACCTTCCAAGAGAACGAAGGGATTGAAACCGAAGGAAAGAGACTGGCATACTTAGCCTATGCAGATCACATCGGTTTACTCTCTAGGTCGGAAGAGGAGTTGGAGCAAATGACCAAAGCACTAAAGGAGGCTGCCAGCAAATTGGGGCTAAACATAAACGAAGCCAAGACAGAGTACCTCGTTATGACGCGTGGTCATTGTCAGACTGCTGATCATCTACAATCACTGCAGGTTGGGGACCATTCCTACAAGAGAGTGCAAGAATTCAAATACCTAGGGGCACTTTTCACTGAGGACTCGTCATGTGAAGCAGAGATCAATGCCAGAATACAATACAGGAAACTGATCTTTCCACAGCCTAGCATAACTGCTTCGGTCCAAATCTCTCTCCAGACAGTTCAAGATTCGACTGCACAAAACCCTGATCCAGCCTGTTGTTCTATATGGCTGTGAGACATGGAGTATCTGGAAACAGGACTTCCATAAGCTCCTTGTTTTTGAGAGAAAAGTGCTTCGGAAGATCTTCGGTTCGGTTCTGGATGCAGATATAGGGGAATGGAGGATCAGATACAACCAAGAGCTTGAGGAACTATACCAGCAGCCCAACATAGCAGGAACTGTCAAAGCCAAAGAATGCAGTGGGCCGGCCATGTGGCCCGGATGGAGGATCACAGATGGCCTCGGAAGCTCCTGGATTTCACACCTACAGGAGAGAGACCGCGACGGAGACTGTGATATTATTGGATTTCAGACATTTTGCATATCAGAAAAGGACAGCCATCGAGCTGTAGTTTGTAATGATACTAAGCATGACAACGCGAGAGTAAAGAAACGAAATCTGTTTATAACGTGCGCCTATACCAAGAAGCGCGGCCAGAGTTTAAAAGGTACTATTAAACACTACAGGGTGATTCAAAAAGAGTACCACAACTTTAAAAATGTGTATTTAATGAAAGAAACATAATATAACCTTCTGTTATACATCATTACAAAGAGTATTTAAAAAGGTTTTTTTCACTCAAAAACAAGTTCAGAGATGTTCAATATGGCCCCCTCCAGACACTCGAGCAATATCAACCCAATACTCCAACTCGTTCCACACTCTCTGTAGCATATCAGGCGTAACAGTTTGGATAGCTGCTGTTATTTCTCGTTTCAAATCATCAATGGTGGCTGGGAGAGGTGGCCGAAACACCATATCCTTAACATACCCCCATAAGAAAAAATCGCAGGGGGTAAGATCAGGGCTTCTTGGAGGCCAGTGATGAAGTGCTCTGTCACGGGCTGCCTGGCGGCCGATCCATCGCCTCGGGTAGTTGACGTTCAGGTAGTTACGGACAGATTGTGGAATTTGCAGCTCTCTGCTAGCTCTGCGAGTCGATTTTCCTGGGCTGCGAACAAATGCTTGCTGGATGCGTGCTACATTTTCATCACTCGTTCTCGGCCGTCCAGAACTTTTCCCTTTGCACAAACACCCATTCTCTGTAAACTGTTTATACCAACGTTTAATACACCACCTATCAGGAGGTTTAACACCATACTTCGTTCGAAATGCACGCTGAACAACTGTCGTCGATTCACGACATGAACAGCACACACATAAATACACGAGACGACACTCCCCGTCTGATTTAGGTTTTCCGTGATTTCTCCTAAATTGCTCCAGGCAAATGCCGAGATGGTTTCTTTCAAATGGCATGGCCGAATGCCTTCCCCAGTCTTTCTTAATCCGATGAGACCGATGACCTGGCTGTTTGGTCTCCTCCCCCTAACAACCCAACCCAACTCAACCATTATTAACACTTCCCGCGCAAACGCGGAATCAGCAACGAGGCGTGCGCACTGGACGGCTGGCCGCCGTCTGGCAGATGGCACGAGACTGACACCACACCTCTCCACGCTTTGCACTGAACTGTGTCACTCGACAAAAGCTTACAAGGGTTTAGTCTCCAATACGAACCAGAACTAGTGTGTCACTCATAACTTAAACCGTACATTAAAAAGAGAGTCTCGAGCTAAAGTAAGACATTCAAACTCTGATCTAAAAGGTGAAATCAGTACGTTCAGTAGTGCCTCATCATTATATGGACTTCTTCATAGCCGTTCAAGGGAGCATTGTGAGACCTCCTTTAAAAAATATCAAAGATTTAATTTCTGTCTCAATAAATAAAAGAAGGCTCAACTTTCACATGTTTTGCGAGGTAGAAAGACAAGTGCTTGCTGTCCTTTCTTTCTCTTGTGCATCTGATCAGTCGTGTGTAAGCAGATCTTTCTCGTATTCCTGCGACTTCGTGATTAGTAATAATATTAGAAGGTAGTTTTTACTGTACTCATTACGTTAACGATTCAGTCATTCTCTCCTTAATTTTGATGTAGTTTCAGTTTCAGAATACTTTTCAGATCGATTGTGGAGAATACGCAAAAGGACTGATGTGACTTCCTATCCACCATTAGCGATATCTGTTAACTTTTGTTTAAAATTCTATTTTATTGTGCAGCTGAACCTCCATCTTTTGTGATGAAGTTAGAACACTTATCACAGTTATTACGGCAATGAACAATTATCATGTCAGAATTTGTTATTTCCAGTAACCGCGTTCTAAGTTACCACGGACCACATCAGGACATTGCGTGTTTTCGAACAGCTACCAGATACAACCACTGGCGGAAAGTTCAGACTTTTATATGCAGCTCTATCAGGAAACTATAATTATTTTATTTTATTGAAAGGTAACCTAAAAATGGTACGCCATGTTTTGTGGCGTATTTTACGCTATTACCCGTACAAGGTCCAGACTGAAACCTCATGATCCACCGCAACGTTCCGAATTTGCACTTCGGTTTCTGGCACAGATCGAAGTAGCTGATGACATGGAATGACAAGACGCATTTTACACTACAGGATGCGGTGAATGCACAGAACTGTATAATTGGGGTACTATTAAGTGGCATATTGTGACCCAATTGTCATTTGCACCCGTCATATGTGATTGTGTGGTACGGATTCATAAGCACCTGTGTTCTCGTTCCGTCCTCCTTTGAAGAGAACACAGCGAGAGGCCCCGTCAAATGCACTGTGACATCTGCACTTTATCACGATCTCATTGGACTACATGTGATTGCTGCTTTGGAAGAACGCAACTGTGTGGGAACTGTTGTTGTCAAGCAACGTGGGAGAACGCCCTATGACGCTCGCCCACTGAAAGCTTTGCTTAATGCAGCCTTCTAGAAAAGTGTTATCTCCAGGGGTTTTCCAGATGCATGGCCTGCAAAGTAACAAGATCTGAATCCGTGTGACCTTTTGCTCTGCGATATCAAAGGAAAGTGTTTTCGAGGGACACCATCCGTCTCTACCTGACCTGAAAGGCAGTATACAGAAACACTTTGCTCAGATTCCACTGGAACTGCTGCGAGTAACTGTTGATCAAGTCGTTTAATGGATGCAGCTTCTCGTCCCTGGTGAACGTATTGAAAAAATTTTAAAAGTGGCAGTTAACAAGAAAATCACCATGATGGCTTTCTCACTTGTTTCACCTTTCCTTCCAACGTTCCGTTCCTAATTCACTATATACGAAAACAATTCTGTTTGACTTTCTTGCATTCACAACGCCATATTTGCACCTGGAGGCCAAAATTGGAACTATTTTTTTCAGCATTAACGGACTAGAATATCTATTAAGCTTCGCTACCATACAATGATTACAGTCCGCACTAGATCTCCGTGAGTCGCTGCACTTTAATTCTAACAATCTAGTACTATCACTACCGCATCACGTGCCAGCAACGTCATCAGGCGGCACCCTACTCGCGGTAAGTAGTTGTCCTACTGTTTTGCTTTATCAGCTGACGTATGTTACCTTTTTAAACGGTTTGCAACCTGGTAAATTAAAATTTTGTTCGATTAAAACAACGCTGCTAGTTAACTTCACCCGTGATAAGTGATGGATTGAAAGAACCAAAAAAAAAAAAACTTGTTAAAATTACGCTGACTGTTCGGCGTAGTTATTCTACACAGATGTATACAAAATAGTCTGCTGATGTCCTATGTAATAAAAAAATAACTTATACCGCACTATGTAAACACGTCACCAAAGTCTGATAGTATACGTATTACCCTATATAACTATTCACTTATAAAGTTGGTTAAAATCTGAAAACGGAACATCTAACTCTAAGCTCTAAAATACTTCAAGGAAATATCGTAACAAGATGCTGTCCACTAAATTAAATTTATGGAGACTGTGTCTACTTCAACTCATTTATGATTGCACATCGAGGAACTTCAGTTTTGATGTACTTTTGCAGATAGGCTTGTGCGTTAAACTCGTCGAGTTGAACGGATCACCCTACGGTTCCCATTTACTGCTAAAATCGTACGTTCAATTCTAGCAGCCGTTCACCCGGATAATGATGTGTACACACACAGCTATGACCTCTTTGAATAAAAATCGAGTATCATAAGGCGAGGTGAAATGTTAGCATTGATCCATTGTCCAGTCACGATAAGTCATTGTCCACTACTGTCGTAATGGACGATGTCACGTACTCCACTGGCCAACAAACTCACTGGAATTTCACCAAATCGGTAATCTGTGGGACTACCTTGATCAGGCTTATCACTCCATGAATGTTCAACCGAGAAACCTAGCGCAGCAGGCCATGGCATTGGAGTTGTCATGGCTCCACATCCATCTCAGTACCTTCCAGAACCTCACTGATTCTTTTCGTGCACGACTTGCAGTCGTCCATGTTAGAAAACGTGGTTATTCGGTTTGCCAGGTGGTGACATAAATGTGGCTAGACAGTGTAGAACGAAACTCTGACACGCGGATAAGTTTTCTGAAACGTAATTTAATATTAATGCAAACGGCCTTGCCGCAATGGGTTTACCGGTACCCGTCAGATCACCGAAGTTAAGTGCTGTCGGGCTGGGCTAGCACTTGGATGGATGACCACGTTGTTGTTGGCAAGCGGGGTGCGCTCAGACCTCGTGGGGCTAACTGAGAAGCTACTCGACAAGAAGTAGCCGCTTCGGTCTCGTAAACGGACATACGACCGGGAGAGCGGTGTGTGATGACCACATGCTCCTCCGTGCCCCATCAAGTGACGCCAGTGGCCTGAGGGCGACACGGCGGCCGTTAGGTACCGTTGGGCATGTGCGGGTGGAGTTTAATTTAATTAATATTTATTAATAGCCAGATACTGGCTTCCGGCTCCTTGTCTCCCCACATCAAGGAAGTAAGTACACTGGGTCTGTGTGCAAAGAAGACGAACAATGACCAGGAAGCTACCTTTGCCGCACAACAATGATAGTTTGTTAAATATCCCTCCCCCACCCTCTTGCTCTGCATCATCAATTACCCATACAGTGGCGGTGTACCACCGGCAGTAGCCGGACAAATTTCACCAGATAATCCCACTTCCTCGACACACGGTCGGGGAAACTCCCTTTTATATGTGAACGAGACACTGATACTAACCGTTTTCAGCTAACAGGGAACACTAGAAGATGCTCAAGAAGGTCCCAGCATAGAGGTCGAAATGTCCATTGCGTCGGAAGGAACTGAAGACGGACATGACCCACTATAACAACCTAAAAGATATATTCAGTATTGGTCTGGAAGAAAGGCAGACCACATAGTGGATGCACTGTAGCAACGAATGTACGAAGAAATGTGTGTAGTGATATCGCAAAGCAATTTTGCTCTCACCTTGAAACTGAGATGCACTGAAACTATGGGCAATACACTGCACATGTCGACGGAATGCGCTTTGTGTCCTGCCTGGAAACAAACTTGTTCCATACACTCACGATGTTGTGGCTCAACGATGTTCACTGTTCACAGCAGTAATGCCCAGAGACAAACTTCCATTCAGTAACGCTTGCGTTAATTTTTCAGGCACTGTTAACTGTAAATCAACAGTGATACACAGCAGTATGGATAGCTTAACTGATGAAGAATTGGCCAGTATTGTGTTGGTTTACTGGCTCCAACGGAAGAGCGATACAAAAAGACTATGCTTAGCCTTTCCGCAGTGATAGCAACCAATCGCCAGTACTTTTGCATCTGTACGTAGGCGACAACGAGAAACGAAACCGTTTTGGTGGTTGCATAAACTGGCTTCTTCACTCTTGGGAAGGTATTCCAACAGATACAATGTAATCGACCTAAAAAAAAAAAATCACAATTACAACATTACTGTGTAACGAGATACTTTATCCACTGTTAGGTGTACACAAGTTGCTTACCCGGAACTGTGTGGTATGTCTTCCGTACTACCTAGATTATGATGGAGTATTATTTAATTAATATTCACTACGAAGCAGTTACCTTTTATGACACTCTTCAACAAACTTATGGACCTCTGTAATCAACACCATGTAGTTGTTCTGTTTGGTGACATAAAAGTTAGGGCATGAAACACTGTATTATCAAATGTTGTTAGAATATAGAGAGAAACTACTTGTAATCAAAATGGGCAGTTACTGTACGAAGAGATTTTTCCACTTTTAATTATTTTAAAAGACTGATTCTTTTTTTAGAAAAAGTACATTCAAAAACACACTACTGGCCATTAAAATTGCTACACCAAGAAGAAATGCAGATGATAAACGCGTATTCATTGGACAAATATATTATACTAGAACTGACAAGTGATTACATTTTCACGCAATTTGGGTGCATAGATCCTGAGAGATCAGTACCCAGACCAACCACCTCTGGCCGTAATAACGGCCTTGATGCGCCTGGGCATTGAGTCAAACAGAGCTTGGATGGCGGGTACAGGTACAGCTGCCCATGCAGCTTCAACACGATACTACAGTTCATCAACAGTAGTGACTGGCGTATTGTGACGAGCCAGTTGCTCGACCACGATTGACCAGACGTTTTTAATTGGTGGGGGATCTGGAGAATATGCTGGCCATGGCAACAGTCGACATTTCCTAAGAAATGGTTCAAATGGCTCTGAGCACTATTGGACTTAACATCTGAGGTCATCAGTCCCCTACTTAAACCTAACTAACCTAAGGACATAACACACATCCATGCCCGAGGCAGGATTCGAACGTACGACCGTGGCGGTCACGCGGTTCCAGACTTTAGCGCCTAGAACCGCTCGGCCGGCGAACATTTTCTGTATCCAGAAAGGCCCGTACAGGACCTGCAACATGCGGTTGTATATTATCCTGCTGAAATGTAGGGTTTCGCAGGGATCGAATGAAGGGTAGAGCCACGGGTCGTAACACATCTGAAGTGTAGCGTCCACTGTTCAAAGTGCCGTCAGTGCGAACAAGAGGTGACCGAGACGTGTAACCAATGACACCCCATACCTTCACGCCGGGTGATACACCAGTATGGCGATGACGAATACACGCTTCCAATGTGCGTTCACCGTGATGGCGCCAAACACGGATGCGAGCATCATGATGCTGTAAACAGAACCTGGATTCGTCCGAAAAAATGACGTTTTGCCATTCGCGCACCCAGGTTCGTCGTTCAGTACACCATCGCAGGCGCTCCTGTCTGTGATGCAGCGTCAAGGGTAACCGTAGCCATGGTCTCCGAGCTGATAGTCCACGCTGCTGCAAACGTCGTCGAACTGTTCGTGCAGATGGTTGTTGTCTTGCAAAGGTCCCCGTTACAGCGATGCGAATAACATTCCTGTCATCTCTACTGCTAGTGATACGAGGCCTTTGGGATCCAGCACGGTGTTCCGCACTACCCTCCTGAACTCACGGATTCCATATTCTGCTAACCGTCATCGTATCTCGACCAACGCGAGCAGCAATGTCGCGATACGATAAACCCCAATCGCGATAGGCTACAATCTGACCTTTATCAAAGCCGGAAATGTGATGGTACGCATTTCTCCTCCTTACACGAGGCATCACAACAACGTTTCACCAATCAACGCCGGTCAACTGCTGTTTGTGTATGAGAAATCGGTAGGAAGCTTTCCTCATGTCAGCACGTTGTAGGTGTCACCACCTACGCCAACCTTGTGTGAATGCTCTGAAAAGCTAATCATTTGCATATCACACCATCTTCTTCCTCTCAGTTAAATTTCTCGTCTGTAACACGTCATCTTCGTGGTGTAGCAATTTTAATGGCCAGTAGTGTATAATTGGACCAGTAGAGGATTATTGATCAAGCTCACTCTTCTACTAAATGAAAGCAGACGAAACCTTTTACTACACAGTAGCTAAAACTGGTAGTATATTTCCTCCAGGATAAAAGTGTTAGGGACCTTTATAAGAATAGATTAAGAAAAGATAGAACATTAGTTTTCCAGGATACCACTGAAGAGGAATGAACAAATATTAAAAAGGAATTTAAAAAAGTGTCAAATTAGGCATTAAGAAAGAAAAAGAAGTATCGCTGAAGGCGTGGGCATGGTGGTGCAAGCTTTTGATACTTGATGTAAGCATTAAAGCGTAACCTTTGTGTACCGTTATTAATAACTATTCTATAACCACATTATCTACCGATTTTTCAAACACTATAAAAACAATGTGCGCCTTTTTGTTAAAATCTGTTTGTTTTTCAATAAGTATTTGTAAAATAAGTACTGGATCAGTCGTCGATCGTCTCTTTCTAAATCTGACCATTCTTTCACAGTAAACATCCTTCTACTGTTTCTGGTCTTGAGCTTAAAATTCTTGCATTAAGTTCATTGGCCGTGCTAAATAATCTTATCACTCTGTAGTTTTCTGATACATCTTTCCTCCTTTTTTTATACATTGATATTAGTTTCACTTTCTTCCCATTTCGTGGTACAGCGTTTTCCTTCCATCATATGTTAAACAAATGTAACAATTTAAGGTGTAGTGATAATCTTCCATACGATTTAGGTGCTATCCACTGATAGCCATGATTATGATGTTCTGTATTACTGACACGTGACCCAGGTTTGCTGGTGGGCTTACCCCTCTTCTGCAATTCCTTTCATGTTTACAGATTTATTTTATTTCCTGGAAGAGGCTTTGAAAAATATTTCTATAGGCTGTTTGTTTTTCTTGTATTGCTTCCATAATTTATGTTGAACACATTTTTAATCAATTCCAATACGACTGTTTTGTGTTTTCTGGCCCAGTCTGCACTATTACCAGATATGCCCCTATCCCTCTTTCCATCTCATGCCTTTATACTACTTGTCCCATTTCTGGGAGATTCAAGGCCAGTAGTCTTTTTGGTTGAGCATACTGACACTGCATTGTTGCCAGATGTTTTTCAAGATGGCGAACCAAGATGGTGGAAACTGCCCCCAGAGCAAGGAGACTCAGAACCAGATGCGTGAGCATTGGATGTCACTCCTGCCCATGCAGGTGAGACCACAGAATGCACTTGACGGGATTTGAAAGCTACCTATGATGTCACAAAGCAAGATGGGGGAACTGGAGATACAAAGAAAGTTGTATAGGTCTGCTAATACAAGAAGGCTGCTCCTATGGCGTCAAAATCCAAGGTGGTGGCACAAGCCCTCAAGGTCAAGGTGACAGGGGACTCCCTGGATTGCCTCATAATCTGGTACACCTCCCTATCACTACTTTTTATTTAGGTATATCGTATGTATATAATCCTTCTTCTTCATTTCACTATGTTACTCTTCGCCACTGCGTATAATGTAACTAGTAGTGGGTCGAAAGGCCTAAACTTTGAGGCTATAGTGGAAGTTGATAGTGCTGAGTGAGGTGTTAGGGTGGCGTTAGCTGATGAGGAGTGCGAAGAATTGTACAGAAATTTGAACATATGGAGGATCCGAATAGTGACAGTGAGTCACTTGAAAACATTAACAATAGGACCAATACCACATCCATGGTTGCATCCATGGTCAGTGTGTAAGTAGAGTTAAGATGCCACACTAGAGTTATCATCCAAAGACTCAGTACAGAACGATAATTAAAACATGCAACTGTTCCAGTGTTATGACAAATGTATGCCACCATATGGACTGCTGAGGATAGATTGATTTTATGGTGTCTGTATGTCAAAGGGCAGAATCATGATGTTGAGGAACATGTGAGACAATGTGAAATTCGAGCTCTGGACGAGTTGCACATGTGTACAAGCACATACCAACTAGCAGACTCTATCTCCATAGGTCCAACACCGATGGGTGGTGGAAGGCTTCAAACCATTGACACTCCTCTATTGTAACGACTGGAAGAAGGTCCAGAATTTGTTGCAGAATTTCAGCATTTATCACCTATTCTGGGTGGTCCTGCATGAACTGTAACCATATCATGAATAGCGTGACCAAAGCCCTCAACCACAAGATCAGCTAGCCAAAATATGTAGGAATCACTTTTGCAAAGATGTGGTGAACATCCACTTTTCACAAGAAATACACTGTTTAACTACGAGGCTAGTTTCACGCGAGAAGGTTTTGTCAATTTTCATAACCAACTTGTGCGGATTGGTGCAAATTCACAAGCGGCTGAAGAAGCAAGGCATCAGTGCCAATTTTCAATTAATTTATGTGCAGGAAACATTTTCGGTACACTAATAAGACCTTACATACTACGAAACAAGTTGACTGGTGCAAGATATCTTAATTTCCAATCAAAATGGCTTCCCTTTCATACTAGAACACTGATTGAATATGTGGATCATGCATGATGCAGCACCAGCTCGTATTCGCCGAAATGCCCGAAAACACAACACAAAGACATTTAATGGCTCCGCGCCCCATCAGAGTCGCCTCAGAAGTTGGCAGCTCAGCTGGCAGCAACAGCATTCTTCCAGCCGGACTCATGGTTCCATAGGCGATTGAAGACAGCTAGGCGCACTGAGCGTCGACCTCCATAGCCTATCCTCTCACTGGAAAGCTGCAACTGATACAAGGGTTGAGACTACACACTGGGCAGTCAGCACTCAGCAATCAGACATTAGTTATGAAGGGTGGGGTATTTATGTTGGCGCTTCCTGTGCACTCTGTGGCACTGGGGTTGGCTATGATGTTGTTTATCGCGGTATTCCTGTATATTTCTAGTGTGTGTAGGATGTCTGGATTCAGGGTATTATTTATGAAGGTTACATTTTGGCTAGGCAGCACCTCTAGCGGCCTCTTCGGTCAGTACATAGGTTTTCCCCACTTAAGTTCGGTCGTACCATAACTGGTAGACGAAATTTCGTGCCTCCTAAGTCACAAGTTGTACTGTTTATTATTATTCTGCTACCCATAATTCCCCTCTATTCACACCTGCTGGTTTCCCATGTTCATAACAGTTTACAGTGACTACCTCTGGTGAAAAAGTTGAGTAGACCCAGTGGGTGCCTACTCTCTGGAAATGGTGGATACAGCATTAACACTTACCTTTGACAATCACTTGTTCCGTTTTTTCCTAGAAATAACTGGACCTTGGATGCCTGTATGTCCAGTCTGTATCATCCTTCTTGTGCATACCGTAACACTTTCCCTCTCGCATCACTGTAGGTGTTCGAATGACAGCGCGTGGCCATGTCTTTGCTCTGAACTTATTAATACATCTTTGGTCCACGTCTGTACCCATTGTTATGCGACTTAAGAGAAAGGGCACTTTAACATTATCTCCCCCTCCCTTAAGGAGGCGAGCTTAGCTGGATAAAACTATACAACCTCGATACACAAAACAACATTGTATCGATCCCTTGATAACTAACAATCAATAACACTTTAAAACATACTACAAATAGAACAAAATAAAACTAGACGACTTTCTAATAATCTACACAACAATAAAGGTAACGCAACATAGGCACACAACAATCTCAAATATGATGTAGTGATGTGGCCTACGGTCATAAGACGTAAGACATAAGATATACTCTTGTCATCAGCTGTCTGTTTCTTCTTTGTTCCACAGGGCTTCATGCTCTGTACTGCAAATAATGCTGCTACCTGTAGCAGTCCATCGACAGCTCTATTAAAAGGCTTAATGTGCCCCCACGTGAATAATAGAAATATTCCTTGGTATCTGTATTTTAACACTGGCAGATGCTGCCAGTTCCTCTATTTGGTATCGTTTGTGGTATCGGGTCAATAATTTATTCGTTTTGCTTTTGGTGTGGATGCATTCATCACTAATATCCATTGGCCAAACCTATATTGTGGTAACTTCCCTTACCTGTTGTCTTACCTGCTCTGGTCGTCTTAAGGCACGTTTTACTTGTTGCCAGATGCCTCATAATTCGTTAGCAAACTTTTTTCTTGATTCGCTGTGAGATCCAAGCTTCAGCTTAATCACTTAGAAAGGTGAAATCATTTTTCTCCCATATATTACCGAATTTGGCGAAAGACCAGTAACCGTATGGAGTTTAGGATTGTGCATGACACTTATAAAATTTAAATACACGTCCCAATTTTCACGATTACTGCTGATATAGTAGCTCAACATCTTCAAAATCATGTGATGAGTTCTCTCTGTTCTCCCATTGGCTAGAGGGTGGAAGGGGCTTGGTCACTGCTTGCAAATTCGGACCAATCAACGCAATTTGCTTCATAAGATCAGATATGAAATTAGTACCCTCATCTGTAATTCATGTGTCCTGAATGGCACATGTTGTTTGTTGTTGTTGTGGTCTTCAGTCCTGAGACTGATTTGATGCAGCTCTCCATGCTACTCTATCCTGTGCAAGCTTCTTCATCTCCCAGTACCTACCACAACCTACATCCTTCTGAATCTGCTTAATGTATTCATCTCTTGGTCTCCCTCTACGATTATTACCCTCCACGCTGCCCTCCAATACTAAGTTAGTGATCCCTTGATGCCTCAGAACATGTCCTACCAACCGATCCCTTCTTCTAGTCAAGTTGTGCCACAAACTTCTCTTCTCCCCAATCCTATTCAATACTTCCTCATTAGTTATGTGATCTACCCATCTAATCTTCAGCATTCTTCTGTAGCACCACATTTCAAAAGCTTCTATTCTCTTCTTGTCCAAACTATTTATCGTCCATGTTTCACTTCCAGACATGGCTACACTCCATACAAATACATTCAAAAATGATTTCCTGACACTTAAATCAATACTCTATGTTAACAAATTTCTCTTCTTCAGAAACGCTTTCCTTGCCATTGCCAGTCTACATTTTATATCCTCTCTACTTCGACCATCATCAGTTCTTTTGCTCCCAAAATAGCAAAACTTCTTTACTACTTTAAGTGTCTCATTTCCTAATCTAATTCCCTCAGCATCACCCGACTTAATTCGACTACATTCCATTATCCTCGTTTTGTTTTTGTTGATGTTCATCTTATATCCTCCTTTCAAGATACTATCCATTCCGTTCAACTGCTCTTCCAAGTCCTTTGCTGTCTCTGACAGAATTACAATGTCATCGGCGAACCTCAAAGTTTTTACTTCTTCTCCATGGATTTTAATACCTATTCCAAATTTTTCTTTTGTTTCCTTTACTGCTTGCTCGATATACAGATTGAATAACATCGGGGACAGGCTACAAGCCTGTCTCACTCCCTTCCCAACCGCTGCGTCCCTTTCATGCCCCTCGACTCTTACAACTGCCATCTGGTTTCTGTACAAATTGTAAATAGCCTTTCGATCCCTGTATTTTACCCCTGCTACCTTTAGAATTTGAAAGAGAGTATTCCAGTGAACGTTGTCAAAAGCTTTCTCTAAGTCTACAAATGGTAGAAACGTAGGTTTGCCCTTCCTTAATCTTTCTTCTAAGATAAGTCGTAAGGTCAGTATTGCCTCACGTGTTCCCACATTCCTACGGAATCCAAACTGATCTTCCCCGAGGTCAGCTTCTACCAGTTTTTCCATTCGTCTGTAAATAATTCGCGTTAGTATTTGGCAGCTGTGGCTTATTAAACTGATAGTTCGGTAATTCTCACATCTGTCAACAAATGCTTTCTTTGGGATTGGAATTATTATATTCTTCTTGAAGTCTGAGGGTATTTCGCCCGTCTCGTACATCTTGCTCACCAGATGATAGAGTTTTGTCAGGACTAGCTCTCCCAAGGTCGTCAGTAGTTCTAGTGGAATGTTGTCTACTCCTGGGTCTCAGGTCTTTCAGTGCTCTGTCAAACTCACCACGCGTGAATAGCTTATTAGTTACTGATGCTTGAGCAGCAGTACTTGGTTTTTAGTCAAGAATTGTACCATTACTGTATAATTGTAGGGATGGCCAATTATTGTCAATATGTAATTATTTCCTGTTGTCATTTTGTTAAATGGCACTAAAATGTCCATTCCAGGCATTTCAAATGATTTAGATGCTTCCGGTAGATGTAATGGAATCAATCAGTGACTAAGATCGGGATCAGCTCATTGCACACAAGGTAAGCAGTTACTGACATATTGTTCGACATCTTGTTTTCTTGTCCTCCACCAAAATTTTTCGGACACTCATCTATTGGTGGCTGCCTACCATGGCCTGAAAACGTATGGTCAGGTCCTGGTGCCAAGAATTCGTTCTGGAAAGTTGCAGTTGCCACTCATAATTTTGTTGTTGTGCACAGTAAGCTATCATGCACCGCAAACTGAGTTGTGACTTGAATGGTTGACTGTCAGCATCAGCAGAATGAGTCTTTAGCCATTCAGCAATGCTCCTGCCCAATGTAAACATCGGACATGAGATACTGCAGAGCAGTTTCTGACATACTGCGTTTACGATCAACAGTTGCATTCGGTTGAGAATGAACTCGCAAACTGGTCTTATGGTTCTACATCAGCTGTAAAATGTTTCAGAACAAACAAAAATTTGTGCCGTACCGTGCCAGCGACAAGTGGGAAATTCGGGTTCGAGTCCCCAAATTTTCGTTTGTTATGATGTATTCCATAGCTGATGCACAACCATAATCGAAATTTTCGGGTTCATTCCTAACTAGAGGAGAAAGCCTGTATTGTACAGAAGTATACAGCTGAAGACTGAATCCACTGAACCACCATAGAAAGGGTCTTTATGCAGCATCAGATGTCAGTTTTTTTTTGAGTATAACTATAAAATAAAAATAACTTCATTATTAGCCAGTGTTCTGGATACAAAGATCATAGATAAAAAATATATTTTAACGAATCTAATAGTATTTAACTAATGATTACAATACGTTTACAGGGAAAAAAATTCAATAGTTTTCTCCGTGAGTACATAATTGTAACGTTATTGCTAATACAGTGACTAACCACCACCGTTCCTGTGTTATGTTATCGGCATTCAGATGCAGTTTCATCTTGAAGGAGGGACACTTGTGGAGCGCGTTGTCGGAGCGACAGTTATGTAGAGGGTCGGCCCTCACTCGAAGGCTATAGATGACGTCATTTCTAGGCGGGGCAGCTCCGCGATACCATTCCAGCCGTTATGTGTGCTTAACGACGGAGTACTATAGCTAGATCGTCTATCATGAGGCTAAAGAAAGGCTAAAAGTGCGGATTACTGCAGTAGTGGACCGAGAGTGCGAATAAACTGTGTGCTTGTTGCTGACCCCCATAAACTGCACTAAAAGCGAAGTGCTGAACATTAAGACTGTGGTTCAAGAGGCGACAAGCATTAATAAAATAGACTGCCATTTTCCCTATAGTCTCGCCTCTACAGTACGTTATTTTTGAAGCGATGTCGCTTTTTATCAGATAAATGCTTTAATGGGAAACAATAACCTTACGATGTTGAATATAATGGTTCTCGTCACATCGCAGAAGCAGCATCGCGCGTGGCGAGTGCTTGGATTGGTAACCGCCTGGGTACGCCGTGTGTTGTTAGTAACTTTCCCTTTGCCCTCATGGCAAAAGAGAGGAGTCGTGTTGAAAACTTCCTCAACACTATTCTTAGAGGTAACGTCCTGGATTAAGTACCAAACTTATCTTCAGTGACTCATGAAGTGACGGCCTTTGATGGGACTTTAAGGTCAACAGCCCCCATGGGCCGTTTGAGAGAAATAGGCTATGTGTTCCACCCACTCATATCTAGCATTAACATCCTAAACAAACATGTCACCACACTACACATACGTTCATTATAGTCACCGATACTTAGAAGATCCTCTTCGATACACAACTCTCACACTTTGCGAAGGGAAAGTGACAGTGTGAGCCCAGGATAGGAATAAATCTTTCCGATTAGGCTGCTGAACCTGCTCTTAGGTGGCTCCCGGTCAACTATGCCATAAGACTTCACTTTTTTTTAATGCCTTCATGTGCACAAATTGCGCAGTCCGAGGATGTTTCACAAATATCACCTTCAGTATAAGTTTTGAAGAACATACACTCCTGGAAATGGGAAAACGAACACATTGACACCGGTGTGTCAGACCCACCATACTTGCTCCGGACACTGCGAGAGGGCTGTACAAGCAATGATCACACGCACGGCACAGCGGACACACCGGGAACCGCGGTGTTGGCCGTCGAATGGCGCTAGCTGCGCAGCATTTGTGCACCGCTGCCGTCAGTGTCAGCCAGTTTGCCGTGGCATACGGAGCTCCATCGCAGTCTTTAACACTGGTAGCATGCCGCGACAGCGTGGACGTGAACCGTATGTGCAGTTGACGGACTTTGAGCGAGGGCGTATAGTGGGCATGCGGGAGGCCGGGTGGACGTACCGCCGAATTGCTCAACACGTGGGGCGTGAGGTCTCCACAGTACATCGATGTTGTCGCCAGTGGTCGGCGGAAGGTGCACGTGCCCGTCGACCTGGGACCGGACCGCAGCGACGCACGGATGCACGCCAAGACCGTAGGATCCTACTCAGTGCCGTAGGGGACCGCACCGCCACTTCCCAGCAAATTAGGGACACTGTTGCTCCTGGGGTATCGGCGAGGACCATTCCCAACCGTCTCCATGAAGTTGGGCTACGGTCCCGCACACCGTTAGGCCGTCTTCCGCTCACGCCCCAACATCGTGCAGCCCGCCTCCAGTGGTGTCGCGACAGGCGTGAATGGAGGGACGAATGGAGACGTGTCGTCGTCAGCGATGAGAGTCGCTTCTGCCTTGGTGCCAATGATGGTCGTATGCGTGTTTGGCGCCGTGCAGGTGAGCGCCACAATCAGGACTGCATACGACCGAGGCACACAGGGCCAACACCCGGCATCATGGTGTGGGGAGCGATCTCCTACACTGGCCGTACACCACTGGTGATCGTCGAGGGGACACTGAATAGTGCACGGTACATCCAAACCGTCATCGAACCCATTGTTCTACCATTCCTAGACCGGCAAGGGAACTTGCTGTTCCAACAAGACAATGCACGTCCGCATGTATCCCGTGCCACCCAACGTGCTCTAGAAGATGTAAGTCAACTACCCTGGCCAACAAGATCTCCGGATCTGTCCCCCATTGAGCATGTTTGGGACTCGATGAAGCGTCGTCTCACGCGGTCTGCATGTCCAGCACGAACGCTGGTCCAACTGAGGCGCCAGGTGGAAATGGCATGGCAAGCCGTTCCACAGGACTACATCCAGCATCTCTACGATCGTCTCCATGGGAGAATAGCAGCCTGCATTGCTGCGAAAGGTGGATATACACTGTACTAGTGCCGACATTGTGCATGCTCTGTTGCCTGTGTCTATGTGCCTGTGGTTCTGTCAGTGTGATCATGTGATGTATCTGACCCCAGGAATGTGTCAATAAAGTTTTCCCTTCCTGGGACAATGAATTCACGGTGTTCTTATTTCAATTTCCAGGAGTGTATTTATGTGACTACTTACTGATGATTATCGTATTTTTTTCTTGGCAAGTGCCCGGCAAGGTAAGGTTAGCAGGTCGCTTTTCTTGTCGTTACACATCAGACCGTGCACATTTTTCCAGATAAACTTACATATTTTATGACCAATTATTCAATTCTATCTAGTGACATATTAATTTTATCAAATTCTTTCTCCATTAAAGTCTTCAACTCTCGCCTCTATCAACTACACAACATACAATCTGAACACAGAGAAAGTCATTTCTTGTCGTTATATATCAGACCGTGCACATTTTCCATTTTTAGTGTATGTATGATTGTTTTCCTATTTTGTTTGCATGCACTACGAAATCTTTAAGATATAACAAACACCAGTTGACTGTGACATTTTGCCTTATGATATCTCAACAGCTTGACTATTTTACATTTTTTTGCTACTACATTATGATGCTCTGTGTACTTTTTTTTTTGCACTTGAAAACTGTCTATGTTTTTGACAATACTTTTTATGTCATGCTATGCTGTATGCTTAATTATATCACTAGAAACCATTTTTTATTTAATGGGGATATTATTTAAATGCAAGGTATTAATCCTTATTCATCATTTTCAGAAAGCAATAACGTGTAAAAGAAATAAATTAAACAAACCACAGTGGATTACTATGAAATGGGAATTTCACCTTCGGAATGAACGAAAGGAAATGTAATACCAAGTCTTGAAGAGTAAATGGATCAGAATTAACAAGCATTAACAAGAATATACTATACACATCGTATGATAGCAGTCTTAACTAATTATTTTACTTTCAGAATACGAGGCGATTGATGCAGGCTGTCAGACAGAACTACACATCTTAGTTTTAGTGATGAAATATGCTAGAAATAAGAAACTCTATACTATGAATAGTTGTGTGAAGTAAATGGTAATATGAATAATGAAGTGTCTTTTTTGCAGATGATAATGAATGATGATGAATAGTTATATGAAGAGTATGCTAATATGAATAATGAAGTTTTTCTTTGCAGGTGATGATAGTGATGAATTTTATATGGCCACTTAACACACCACTTTTAAATTTTTCTTTGCAGACGAGAATAATGATGAAGTTAATATATTTACTATTAGTTAAGAGATGCTATGTAGTTATTTAAGTATTTGTTGCAGATTGTTTTGACAGTATGTCTTATGTCACATGGTATAATGACTGAATGTTTTGGAAAGGACAGCTAGAGTACATACATATTGAGTACACATTTCATTACCTGTTAATTCGAAGTTCACTACTTTTCAGCATAATATGAGTTTCTTCTTACAGCTTAATAATCCATTTTGTATTTTTTCCAGGAGAAGCTATTCATGAAATTAATGTGCTATAAGCAGTTAATTATTAAACCTGTTCTAGCACTTGCATTGTTTTTTTACCCATTTGTGTGTGTGTCATTCATGAATGTGATCACGTATACTCTACTTGTTTCATAACCTTGCTACAGATGACTCATGACGAATGATGTTACTAATCCTTATTTGCAGCAATAAGTCAAAAGCAAATATTTTCATTCCCCAGCAATTAATTATCGATCCCAACGCAATGCATTGATGGCACAAAAAAAATGTATTACCAGTCCCAAATAATGCTACTAGTTTAAGAGATATTTATACTACTAAATATAATGCAGATTTGTCAGATGTATTGAATCCATTATATCTATGTATTATTGAATCACAGACCTTGAGTAATGGTTATAGTGTGTTACATTTTAAATATGTCTTATTTCACTTGAATGATGAGTTCTGAGTAATACTGAATGATGTTTTGTAATAATGCATAAATGCTATGCCAATAATTTCTGTAAATAATATTTTTGTTATACTCTATAAATGCTATGCCAATAATTAACTCTCATTTTGAATGATGACTTCTGAATAATACTGAATAATGTTTTATAAAACTATATGAATACTTTGTAATTGACCAATGAATGCCACTGTTTCTTATATTTTAAATTTGTCTTATGTCACTTACATGCTATTATATATGAATACCAGTAGCTTGATGCTACACTCATTAACTCTTGTTTTGAATGATGACTTCTGAACAATGCATAAAAATGGCTTGCAACTGGCCAATGAGTGCCAATGATTACTATAACTAGATGAATTATGTTAATGCTATGCCATTAATTAACTCTTGCTTTGAATGATCACTTCTGAATAATGCATAAAAATGGTTTGTAACTGGCCAATGAGTGCCAATGTTCACTGTAATCAGATGACTTATGAATAATGTTCTGTAATACTCCATACATAGTACAGAAATGTTTAGTAACTAGGCAATGAGTGCCAACAATTACTCAAATCGGTTGATAGACTAATGTAATTCTCAATGATGACTAGCATAAGACTTAATGTCCTTCACCTTCTGACCTAATTACCAGACATTACTGCAATATCCGTTTGTCCTGTCCCTCCTCATGATCATGGAGCACTATATTTGGATTTTGCACTAATATTACGTTGGTGAAAAAGTATCAATTCTGCAGGAGTGTGGTGTTGACACATGTTGCTGTCCACCACCTTGAACGATGGAGTTGTTATTATGGTCCCACTGTTTGGTGTACCTAAAGTCCTACCAAAATGATAACATTGAATATTAATATGACATTTCAGTGTCTTGGCTACACTGATTAATACTTCAGGGAAGAGAACTTCAGATTGTCTCACTTGTGCTTCTGTAGAAAGATATGCCGGCCGCGGTGGTCTAGCGGTTCTAGGCGCGCAGTCCAGAACCGCGCGACTGCTAAGGTCGCAGGTTCGAATCCTGCCTCGGGCATGGATGTGTGTGATGTCCTTAGGTTAGTTAGGTTTAAGTAGTTCTAAGTTCTAGGGGACTGATGACCACAGTAGTTAAGTCCCATAGTGCTCAGAGCCATTTGAGAAAGATATGGACTGTCAGTGCAGCTACGTGCAACCTACTGATGCAATCGTTCCCTTTCCTATCCTAGTTTTTGTAAAATGGTAAAAAATATATACAGTGTGTGTGCACTTTATGTCATTTTTTAATATGTTTTGTACTCATTGCGTATCCTAGTTCTTGTAAAATGGTAAAAATATATACAGTGCGTGTGCACTTTATGTCATTTGATGTTTTGTACACATTGCGTATACATTTTGTCATTTCTTGATATTTTCTGTACTCAGTGCATGTGCACTCTATATATGTATATACTCTGTGACTGTAAACTTAGTTAGTTAAGAAAAATTTGTTGCTCATGGCAAGTCCAATTGACTCACCATCGCTGCCAAATTTTTGCCCCCCCCCCCCCCCCCCCCCCAGTGGAGGGTTATGTAAGAGGTCCGAGCAGATGTAACTTGATGTAAGAGGTCTGAGCAGACGTAATTTCGATGTATTGCTCATGCGCTGCCTGCAATAGGCAAGGTATAAGAGAATCTCTGACCAGAGAGCAGTGTTGACTGCAGTAGGAACTGTGTAGCTGTAGCAGTATGTTGTTGCTAGTCTGGAGTCTGCTCTGGTCTGGTATGGTGTATCGTGTTGGCTGGCCGGTCGCGGTGCAGCGATGCCAGAGCCTGAGTATTATTGTATAAGGTAAAAAGCAGCCTCGCGCAATTGTAGTAATGATATCTCAAGTCGCAAGTAAATGTTTTAAAACTCTCGTAATAATAATTTTCCTTATAAAAAGTAACTGTTAACGACCTTTCATTTCAATTTAAAGGATTTACTAATTTCTCCCATCCATGATCATCCCGATTATTGCAGTAGAAAAATCAGTTGCTTCCTTTCATAAATGAGAGATATATCGGTCAGCATTGCACAGAGCTGTGCCAGACAAATTTATTGTAAGAGCAGATATATCCGGCGACTTTATTGAGGTAAGAATTTTTCCTTTTTTAAAATTCAGAATGATCTTTCAGTGCCATGACGCAGCACTGCTGTCATCCAAAATTTACCAGGTTAAATTCACAGTGAATTATCGAAAAGTCATAAGTGAGTGACAATTTAATTGAGAGGTTAGTTACATTGTTTTATTACCAGGTTACTGAATTTTTTTTTTTTTATTGGGACGTTACACTGAATGTGAACGTCATAATTATAATTTTTACTGTTGAGAGGTTTAGGAATTTTCTGTTGTGAGGTCACGCTAAATGTGAATGAATTTTGAGCTTAGATCAAATCAGAAAGAATTTTGTGACTAGATTAAATGTAAATGAATTTTGTGGGGAGGTTACACTAAAATTAGAATCTTATCCATAATATTTATTTTTATTTTGTGGGGAGGTCACACTTGGCGACAACCGGTCAGGATCGTATTTCTTTGTGAATTTCTGAGAAGTAGTCATATATCTGCTCTTATTTACTTAAATGTAGTTTGCATCTGGCGCAACGCATTTACTAACTTGTCACTTTTTCTTTCACAGATCATCGGCAATTTATGCTCTTTGTTGTAATTGTGTTTGTTCCATTTTTGGACAATGAGGGCCACATATCAAGGTTTGAATCTCAGTGAGGGCCGGGTAACACATTTTCTCAGACATTAAAAAAGAATATTATAACGAAATACAATGCAGACATAACCATGTAGGCTTCGGCAGGATTCGAGCCTGCGACCGTAGCGATCGCTCGGTTCCAGACTGTAGCGCCTAGAACCGCATGGCCACTCCGGCTGGCGGACAAGCTGTAATCTACCTCCAAGGAGTCTGAATTCTCATCAAGTGCGGGACATCTACCGCTACGACAAAATCATGAGACAGTAATATGTGCAGGTTTGTAGGCTTATGGAATGATGTTAGCCTTGTTTGCTTAAGATGTGAGTTCGTTGCATATTTCATGCAACCATTCTTAAGCACGAATAGACCTCTCTTCATCTCTAGTAATGACAGCTGGACAACCTAGGTGATTCTGCCACTTGCAAGCTTTCTTACACCAGAACTTTTACTTTATTAATGAACCAATCGTCATGTTAGCTCAAAGGGCACTTATTTCTATCGTATTTGAACTTGAGATGCTGGACTGGAATTCGAACTCATATCTCCCATTTGCACGGGATTTGGATCCTTACGGACGATACAGATCCATCGTTTCATTGTTCCTACAGATACCAAACACCTCGGGGTCTATACGAAATCCCTCAAGGTTTATACAAAAAGCATGTAAACTTAAAATCCTAGTCGGGCACAAGACTTTTTATCATGTCAGTCCAAGTTGTAGCATGTGGACATCAAAAGACAGGTGAAAGATAATTATTATTTCAAAGTCTCTCCGTGCACTACAGAAATAACGATTGGTTCTGGTTTCGACTTTCAGCTAGAATCAGGACATCTCGTCATATCATTTGAGGTTATAGAATGGTGAAAACGAATGCCGTAGTTATCTCCTTTCGTGTGCAGTCAACAACAAAATATGTGCGGGTTCGACTCCCAGTGAGCCGGCCGCGGTGGTCTCGCGGTTCTAGGCGCGCAGTCCGGAACCGCGCGACTGCTACGGTCGCAGGTTCGAATCCTGCCTCGGGCATGGATGTGTGTGATGTCCTTAGGTTAGTTAGGTTTAAGTAGTTCTAAGTTCTAGGGGACTGATGACCACAGCTGTTAAGTCCCATAGTGCTCAGAGCCATTTGAACCATTTTTGAACTCCCAGTGACCAGAGAACTTTTCATCACGTTATTTCCAGCTGAAACGCACATCTCGCTGATGAGGAAATCCATAAATGTTATAAAAATAGATGTATGCATGTGCTTGCGTGTGTGTGTGTGTGTGTGTGTGTGTGTGTGTGTGTGTGTGTGTGTGTGTGTGTGTGTTCCACATCTCCTCCAACACCACCGGACTGATTTCAAACAAACTTGGTATGCATATACTTACTGTCAGGTGACGTGCAAGGGGAAGGCGTGTGGTTGAAAAACAAGCATATCCCTCATGTCACGCTAAGCATGAAATACCAGCTTTTATTCACCCAGTACTTGAGAATGTGAGTATTTAGCGACATGCAAAAAACTTTACACATAATTTTAAACCTTTACAAAATTTTTTTCTCTCTCAGAACGCTGACAAAACGGCGAAAGGAAAAATGTTTACCACTTACTAATTTTCCGCTGATCATGCTGTAAAAGTAGCACATGAGGCATGACGCTACAACTTATTACTTTTTTACTACTAATATTCGCGACACGTTTTACGTTTAGTATACACATACACTACTGACTGAAAGTGTAAAATTATACCATTTTACGAGGCATAGTTCAGGAGATATGACGTTATAAACAATGAGATGTGTGAAAACTGTCACATCATGCTCTACGTTCAAATTTATTACTTCTTTGCAACTAATTCCATTCGTTAAGCATTTTACAGACAGTATCTGAATATGCCGCTCAATTTACCTACAAAATTATATCATTATACGACACACTGTTCAGGAGATATGACTTTATAAACATTAAGCACAAGGCCAGAAGCAGCAGTGGTTTGGGCGTGAAAGGAGATCTATAAGTCAACAGCTGGAAACGCCTGTTTTCTCCGCTAGTAAACTTTGAAGTCAGGAAAATTTTTAAACACGTATCTATTTTGTGAGAGCTGTAAATAAATATTTGCCGCTATTAAAGTTCCAACACTCGTATTATGCTCATAAGTATCCGAATGACCTGAATTGCTATCAGCCTGATTTGTATGCAACCCACATAAGGAAATTTTCTTGCAAATTCTCAATCTCTCTTCGGTACAGTCAGCTGACTATAGAAAATGCTTCCTATAGGAGATCACTAGAGAACACTACTCTGTACGGCTATCAGTCCACTTGCAAATTACTCGTAGTACCACGGTAATGGAAATATGGGAAAATACTATTGCCGGTGACACAGCCTTTAACACAGATAATCTCAAATTTATTACAACAAATAACTTTTCAGAAGGAAAGTTTCAATTTGAATTTACGTGACGAAAATTTTCACACTGGACTGGAACCTAGGACCCTGTCCAACAACTATCATCCGTGGTAACTAACCACACGGATTTCAAATATGGTTTCACACACATAACAGAGTGTGTCTGATTAAACTTAAAATGACGTGGCGTGATGTTTTGTGTGGGACGGGGTTTCGAACATAGCAGTTAATCGATTGTTAACAGCCGGCCATAGTGGCCGAGCGGTTCTAGGCGCTACAGTCTGGAACCGCGCGACCGCTACGGTCGCAGGTTCGAATCCTGCCTCGGGCATGGCTATGTGTGATGTCCTTAGGTTAGTTAGGTTTAAGTAGTTCTTAGTTCTAGGCGACTGATGACCTCAGATGTTGAGTCCCATAGTACTCAGAGCCATTTGAAGCATTTTTGATTGTTAACCAAGCACAATAAAATATCAGCCATAGAAATTTTTCGCCAGTATCGAGACGACTGAAGCTGAAATGTTTTGCCTTATCAGGATTCGAATGCGTCACCCGCCTACGTTGTTTTGTGTAGATGGTAAAGCACTTACCAGTCCCATCAGTCAAACAAATCAGTAACAGCTTGCACTGTACTTTCTTGGGTATTGTCCTGTAAAATGATGGTCAGGTCCTGCAGAAAGAGTCATCACTTCTGTTGTTTCTCCATGCTGTTCATTTTTGGAACACAACCTACGACCAGCTTAGAGACAGAGGTGATGACACTTTCTGCAGGATCTGACAACACTTCACTGCATTCGCTTCACAACTGCTACAATTTCGTCGGGCAATAAACCGCACCACTCGACTGTCAACTGGCACTGCTAAGAGTATCCTAGGAATTCCACATCGCTGCAACGGATTATACACAATTCTGGTGTCTACTTTGAAGGTCAGTAAAACTTTGAAACACGTATCTATATTGTACGAGCTGTAAATAAGTAGTTGCCACTATTAAAGTTCCAACCCTCGTAGTTAGTTAATATACACTGTCTGATAAAGTGAAGCAACCAGAAGTCATGGTCGGATGTCGGCGTAACATCGTACACCGGCCATACGTTGGCTGCCGTAATGGAACACAGCCGACACCGTTCGGAGTAGAGATGGGCAAAACTGTTCTTTTCAGAGATTGGATCAGAACTGTTCACTCCCTGAAATGAATTAGCTCTTTTCCATGACTCACCACTCATTTACAATAGAAAATAAATGGAAGGCACATTGCCCTTTAAACTTGGTTTATTCCAGTACTATACCTGTATTTTGATCTTATTTGATCCTATTTTGAAGTAACACAAATAATGAGTAAGAAATTTGTATTGTTTATTGAAATTTCCACGATATGACAAAGTTTTTGATTATTGATTTATTTTGCACTATCGTGGTTTTTTGGGTGATCGGAAAATGTTGTAACTTGAGATTTACATTAACAATATATTTGGCTATAATGTATTAAAATTTCATTAACCTCATACAAATACATCGCAAGCCATATATTTTTAAAGTGAACGTTTCCTTCCGAAGACGCCTAAAATCGCAAAATCCGTACCAGAATAAGAAAAAAAAATATAAATTTGACTGTAAAACGAAAGTGCTGCATATAGCCTTGCGCAGAATAAAACAAGGAAAATATTGGTGTATCACATTTTGCGATACGTTTATCGGTTCGCTCGTAATTAAAGCGTAAATTCGAGTGTCCATAATAAAAATCCTATAGTAAGAGGAGTCATCAGGAACCTAATCAGTTTAAACAAATAAAAATAAAATAAAAACAATTTATGTATACATAACATAATAATGTAATATAGATAGCGGTATTATTACGAAGAACAATATCCAGTAGGGACGAACTCCGATGCAGAGGCGCTGAGTCGAGCAGGTCGAGCCACGAGCTGTATTACTGCGTGAGCTGAGACCGCAGAGACCAGAGTGACACCTGAGTCGCATTGCTCAATGCTCTGGCTAGAGTCGAGACGGTGGGGTGAGCGTTGAGCGGGCGAGTTCCGAGGGTGGGGGGAGCGGTGAACTCACCCACTCCGAGACAAATCGTCCGTTCCCTTGCGAGCAGGTTGTTGCAAGTAGTTCCTATGTTATCCACTAGGTGGCTCTCTGTCCTGTTGCTCGCATCAACTGCCCAGAGGGCAGGATGTGCAACTGAAACGATCGCCGACAGAGTGCGATGCGAAGTTAAGCTGCGCCAAGGCCCCGCACGCGGCAGACGACGCACAGAGACGGCACGGCATATGTGAAACACAAAATCCAATGGGGCACTGCACAATGCAGGCAGCCAAGGTAGAAGCAGGGCAGAGGCCGGCGCTGGCTGTGTTGTGTGGCGTGCACTGTGCTCTGACCAACAGAGGCGCTGATGATATGCTCTGTCTCTCTCTCTCTCTCTCTCTCTGCCGTGGGAAACGTTTGGAGCTACCGTTCTTTTTTTCTGAATCACTGATTGTTCACTCCTTTGAAAGATTCAAGTCTATGAATTAGTTCAAGAGCGGATCCCCCATCTCTAGTTCGGAGTGCTGCCACGGCCGGAAAGCATGGACTGCTGCTGAGTGGCGCCGCATTGTCTTCAGCGGTGGATGACGGTTCTGCATTACTCTGTATGACATTCGTCGGTGAATGCAACGGCCACCTGAGGAAGGATATCATCCAATGTTCTGGAGAGGCACAGTGCCGTTACTGCTGAAGCAATGGTGTACGGAGCCATCGGGTATGACTTCAGGTCAGGGGTAGAACTGACTGTGTCGTTATAGAAGTCCGAATTGTAGCGTGTAACATGGCTATATCGGTGCGTGACAAACAGTGTGCAGTAATCGAGTTTCGATTTCGAAGTATTCGTCCTCACATGAAGCACTGTCTGCTTCAGCATGGCAATGGCAGACCACACAGGAGTGCTGAGACATCTGCGACACCCCGAGGCCTTGGGTTCACTGTCGTCGAACATCCTCTGTGCAATCCCAAGTGGATCTCATTCGATTTTTATCGGCTTTAAAAAATTAAAGAACGCCTTCGAGGACTTTGATAGTGATGAAGAGGTGCAATCATAGCTGAGGTCGTGGCTTCGTCAATAGTGACAAACATTCGAATATAACTGTATCTACAAACTAGTCCCTCTTTGGGAGATGTTGATCTCCAGGATGGCTATGTTGAGAAATAAATATATAGAGCAGAAGAACAAAAATGTATAATGCTGATAATTTTCGTTTTAATTTAAAAAAATTTACGAGTTTTCGCATAAAACACACTGAGGTGAAAAAGTCAAGGGATAACAGTATGCACATATACAGATGGCCGTAGTATCGCGTACACAAGGCACAAAAGGATACTCCATTGGCGGTCATGTCATTTGTAGTCAGGTTATTCATGGCCAAAGGTTTGCGACACGATTAAGGCCGCACGACGGAAATTAACAGTTTTTATCACGGAATGGTAGTGGCAGCTAGTCCCATGGGACATTCCATTTTGGAAATCGCTAGGGAATTCGATATTGCGAAATCCACAGTATCAAGAGTGCGACGAGAACGCCAAATTTCAGATATTACCTTTCACCATGGACAACGCAACGACAGCCTTCACTAAAAGACCGAGAACAGCGGCGTTTGCTTAGAGTTGCCAGTGAGAATAGACAAGGAATACTGCGTGAAATGACCCGTAGAAATCAAATTATGACGTACTAAAAAAGTGTCCGTTAGGACAGTAGGCGTTAATGGGCCGTGGCAACAGACGACCGACGCTTGTGCCTTTCCTAACAGCACGACATCGCCTGCAGCACTTCTTCTGGACTCGAGACCATATCGGTTGGACTCTAGACGACTTGGTCAGATGAGTCCTTATTTCAGTTGCTAAGAGCTGATGGTAGAGTTCGAGTGTGGTGGAGACACCACGAAGCCGTGGACTCAGGTTGTCGACAAGTCATTACGCAAACTAGTGGTGGGTCCGTAATGGTGTGGGCTGCCTTTACAAGGAATCGACTGCGACGTCTGGTTCAACTGAACCGATCATTGACTGGAAATGGTTATGTCCGGCTACTTGGACACCATTTGCAGCCATTAAACGATGAAAAGTTTGTGAATGATAATGCGCCTTTTCACCGGGCCGAAGTTATTCGTGGTTGCTTCGATAAACGTTCTGGACAATTCGAGCGAATTATACGGCCAGCCAGATCGCCCGACATGAATCCCATCTAACATTTATGGTACATAATCGAGGTGTCAGTTCGTGCACAAAATCTTGCACAGGCAACGTTTTCGCTGTTATGGACGACTATGGAGGCAGAATGGTTCGATAACTTTGCAGGGGACCTCCAACGACTTGTTGGGTCCATGACATGTGCTGTTGCTGCACTACACCGTGCAAAAGGAAGTCAGATACGACGTTATGAGGTATGCAATGACTTCTGTAATCTCAGTGTATCCTGAGGCATTACTTTTCAGCTCGCCCTTGTATATCTACGACAATACTTTGCACAATCGTATATTGGTCACTAGTTGACGACGTGGCATAGTGTCGGATGCCTTACGGTAGTCTAGAAAGACTCTACCAAGCTGAATGAGATTTTCACTCTGCAGCGGAGTGTGCGCTGATATGAAACTTCCTGGAAGATTAAAACTGTATGCCGGATCGAGACTCGAACTCGGGACCTTTGCCAACACGACTCACGCCCCGTCCTCACAGCTTTACTTCTGCCAGTATCTCGACTCCTACCTTCCAAACTCTACAGAAGCTCTCCTGCGAACCATGCAGAACTAGCACTCCTGAAAGAAAGGATATTGTGGAGACATGGCTTAGCCACAGCTGGGGGGGATGTTTCCAGAATGAGATTTCTTTCAGGAGTGCTAGTTCTGCATGGTTCGCAGGAGAGCTTCTGTAAAGTTTGGAAGGTAAGAGACGAGATACTGGCAGAAGTAAAGCTGTGAGGACGGGACGTGAGTCGTGCTTGGAAGAGCACTTGCCCACGGAAGGCAAAGGTCCCGAGTTCGAGTCTCGGTCTGGCACACAGTTTTAATCTGCCAGGAAGTTTCACTCTGCCAAACTGCTCACATGCATCTAATGGTTGTAACAAGACACCGTGTACGAATGAAGCAAACGTATTTTCACGCTAATGGTTTCTTCTGAACCCGCGATAATTCTTTTAGAAAATATTTTCGTCCAGAGACGTCATAATTATAATAGTGAGTAGTACTCTAAATCGTGATTTTAATATGTTCGTCATAGGGAGAAGTCGTAAAATGAAATAAAATCATCCTGAACTTCATGTTCTGTTGCTGTGTATGTTCAAAACAACGGTAAGTGTATCCCAGCAAGAACGCAATTTGATGTATGTATTAACGCACACATGATTCACTTCAGTTATGGCACCATAATGTTTATTTCTACTAAAAAACAGTGGTAGAAATTCTGTGAATAAGGACTCTGTGAACGCTAGATTGCCACTAATTTTTTACAATTTATTCTGACTGTTGTATCTTACCTTCTCTCTTGTCATAGTTATATGTATACAGTTCGTATACTGCCTTATTTGACGTGTTCCTTTTCGTGATTCGTTGCAAAAGTGACTGTAACAATGAATTCGTCTAGTGTGTGATATTTATTTCTAACTATTTGCCTGTTTTTGAATGTCAGTGTCTCCCAGACTAACGTACCGTAGTTTCATGGCGACGTAAATGCTACCGGTGACTGACCCCCTTTGAATTGCTAACACTGCAAATAGTTGTGCTTCAGGCGTTGGCTAGCTAGCATTAGCCAGCGGCACCACTTCAGCCGTTCTGTATTTTTCAGAACAGAAGTGTAAAGTACATCTCCGTTTCAGTCAGCTGCAACCATAATTGTTGTCATTGCCAGAGCGGACAGCTGTGTTTCCTTTGAATACTGTCAAGTCAGAATTATGTGGTTGTGAAATATGCCTACGGATTATACTTGGTGAGTACGAATGTAGGGAAAGCTCACCTCATAATTTACTTGAAAGTGAGATAAGCAGTCATCAGTAATAATACAATACTCAGAGTTCCTTTGTTTTGAGCCGGCCGGAGTGGCCGTGCGGTTTTAGGCGATACAGTCTGGAGCCGAGCGACCGCTACGGTTGCAGGTTCGAATCCTGCCTCGGGCATGGGTGTGTGTGATGTCCTTAGGTTAGTTAGGTTTACTTAATTCTAGGCGACTGATGACCTCAGAAATTAAGTCGCATAGTGCTCAGAGCCATTTTGAATCCTTTGTTTTGGTACACTATTGGCAGAATACACTAAGTCAGTTGGTCTTACGTTTGCAATTTGACAAGACATTACGCTACGCACTGTTCATGTTTCGTTAATTAACACAGTGACACTACCTAAATGTTAGGTAGCGTCACCGTGTTATTTACCCTAACATGAACGGCACGTAGCGTAATGTCATGTGAAATTAAATTGTTCTTCGGACGTTCATTTCGCTGTGTGAACCGGATGTTATTGTGCCCAGAATGCATTAGTTACTTAGGTTTCATTGTAAAACTGGAACTGAAAATCTCTAAGTTGCAATATAAATTTTTCACTCAGCATAGGAATGTGTGTGCTGATGGAAGACTTTCAGGCAGATTAAAACTGTACCGGACCGAAACTCGATGTCAGGACCTTTGCTTTTCGCGGGCAAGTGCTCTACTGACTGAGCTACGCAAAAACGACTGAAGACCTGTTCTCACAGCTTTTAATTCTGGCGGTACCCTGTCTGCTACCTTCCAAAGAAGACAAGTTACTGGCAGAATTGAAAGCTGTGAGGACGGGCTGTGCGTCGTGCTTGGGTAGCTCGGTCGGTATAGCACTTGCCCGCGGAAGAGAAAGGTCTCGAGTTCGAGTTTCTGACCAGCACACAGTTTTAATGTGCCTGGAGTTTCTAAGTTACAGTGTTCTCCACGACTAAGAGGGAAACGACCAAATGAATTTAGCTACACAGACTACAGACCTCAAAATGACGTCTTCGGCATGATGCAAAAGATAGGTACCGCAAAACTTTTGTCTGTCTTTCCTGGAACAGTTTTCGCTTACGTACGACCATTACAGCGAAGGAATCTTGCCACACGTTCAGAGACATAGTGCGTGATTCCTTTCATCCGTGTAATAAAAATTTTCCACGTTGTGCAGTAGCTTCATTAACTAACACTATTTGTCAGATAAAAAGATAAAATAGAAAGCTCGAGGTTGGATTTTTTACATAATTTATTATCAAACGTTTTCAAAAATACAGGTTAACAGTCATTAATTCTACGTCACTCATGGGGTTTCTTTCATTTTGTGACTCATCAGTCTTCTGACTGATTTGATGCAGCCCACTACGAATTCCTCTCGTCCGCCAGCCTCTACGTCCGACAGTTATACTTTCACCCTTCGTCTCAGTTATTTGCTGTTGTTTTCCAATCTGTGTTTTCCTCTACAATTTATACCCTGTACAGTTTAATCTAGTGCCATGGAGGTTATTCAGTGATGCCGTATTACACGGCCTATATCCCATCTTTTCTTCTTGTCAGCGTTTTCCACATGTTCCTTTCTTCGCCGAGTCTGCGGAGAACTTCTTCATTCCTCATATTATCAGTCCATCCAATTTTCAGACTTCTTATCTCATAACACATCTCAAATGGTACGATTCTCTTCTGATTCCGGTTTTCCCACTGTCCATGATTCACTAAAATACGATGCTATGCTCCAAACGGACATGCTAAGAAATTTCTTCCACAAACTGAGGCCTACGTTTAATACCTATATACATTTTTTCGCTAGGTATGCCCGCTTTTCCTGTTCTAGTCTACTTCTTAGGTCCACGTTGCTTCGTCCGCCACGGGCTACTTTACTTGCAAGGTAGCAGAATTCCTTAACTTTATCTAATTCGTGTTCACTAATTTAGATATTAAGTTTCTCGCTGTTTTCGTTTCTGCTACTTCTCATGAGTTTTATCTTTTTCCAGTTTACTGTCCTCATTGCACTGTCCATTCTATTCAACAGGTCCTTTCTTCTTCATCTTCACCGAGGATTGTAACGAATCATTTCAGCCTGAAATTTCATCCCATCCCTGAACCTTTCTTTTATTTCCGTCATTGCATCTTCTATGAATACATCCAACAGCAGGGACGAGAATCTTCATTCCTGTCTTACACCCTTTTTAATCCGAGCACTTCTTTCTTGGTATCTCAGTCTTATTGTTCCCTCTTGATTCTTGCATATATTCTATATCATCTGTGTTCCCTCTAGCTTACTCCGATTTTTCTCGTAACTGTTAGCCTGTAGCAGCATTTCACACTGTCAAAGCACTTTTTCTAGTCGAAAAATCCTATGAGCAAATCTTGAGTATTCTTAAACCTTACTTTCATTATCAAGTGCAACTCTCTTCGGTGTCTTTACCTTTTCTAAGGCCAGACCGATTGTCATCTACTAACTTCTTGATTTTGTTTTGTGTTTTTCTTTATGTTATTCTTGTCAACAGCTTGGATGGTGCACGTGCTGTCAAGTAGTTTGTATGATAGTTTTGGCGCCCTGGGTATCGTTTCCTTAAACCAGTAAATTAGGTATGACATGTTACGATACGTATTCACCTAAAACTTGGTGAGAATTTTCACGTAAAACGTTTTAAATGTCAGAGAGCGGCCTGGACGTTTGTGAAGCAGCCACCTTTGGCTGTTCCGCTGGCCGCCCGCTGCTCGAGTCTGTGGTGCGGGCCCCTCAGGGCAGCGCGGATCGCCCGCCTGCGCAGACGTCTGCTTAATCCGCCACTGGATCCGACCGCCGTAACGGCCAAGTGCCGGAGCTGTTTCAAAGGCGAGGCGACAAGCAATTTCCAGACAAGGCGGGCGGCTAATCCGCAAGAGGGACGCCCAATAAAACTGGCTAATTACGCCGCCTCGCCCAGGGGACGGCGCTGCGGGAACTTGTTGCAACCGCCGGAGAGTTTTCTCGAACCTGCATTGTCTCTTCCTTCTCGTGTCTCGGCTGTAAGGTGGCTACTGTTGCCTAATTAGATATCCGACTCTTGCAAGAACCATCGCCAAGAAAAAAAACTAGTAAAGATAGTACAAGTTATTTTCCAAGACGGTCTGTAAACGATGCTACGCTCAACAGAGAGCTATAGTTCGCGAGAATTGGTGCGACAGTGAGTAAAGTACGTAGGAACTGAATTCTTTCTAAACGCCACACCTGTCTCGCATTCTCTAATCCGTTTCATTTCTGTGTTTGTGACAAATCAATACGGAAAATAATATCTCCAAAAGACGTCGGTGTTGTGGTGCAAAGTGGGGTTATAGCGACCCTATCGCTCCCTTTATAGTACTCAAACACAAAATTACCTTGATGTCTGTTTTTACGAGAATCTGGTCGCGTCTATGAAGCAACATGACTTTTCTACGACTTTGCCTGTGTTCTGTGGCGTCAGCATTCGGACTCACGAGTCCAAGCTACAAAATTAACTTTGAACATTATGTTAGATTATAACGTACTATTTGACTAAGCCTCACCGCTTATTTATCTGCCTGAATTTCCGTTTGGCTACCGAAGTTCTTCAGAAATGTTTAGCAAGACAAACTGTTGGGTCCTTGTATTTAGTAACAAACTATTCCTCTCATTTCACTGATTATCTTGAATTATTGTTTCGATAATTTATGTTTACCAATAAACATTCCCTGGAACAGGAACCGTAAGTGAACTTGAGTAGTTGCTTATGAAATTTAACTTTAATGTTCCGTAATTACGGTCGCACTGTACTGATCGAAAGAACTTTGAAAGTTAAATCTGTTCATTAAATTAAGAACAGTTATTTAATTTATGTTTTAATAGCTTGCGAGAATGAAATTGACGAGGTAATTTCTTCCATTCCTTTAAGCCTTTTAAAGAAACGTTTAACGTTAATGGTCCTCGTTTAAATAAAGTTATGATAGTCTTAAAACTTCAGGAACATAATTTTATGCAAAAAATTTTACTCAGTTACTGTAACAAAGCCAGCTATCGAAGATGTGTAAAGCTCTCTCAGTGAACTGACTGTGAGATAAAAATGATTGTGGAACTATTACATCTAGCAACGTTAAATTTTACTAGAAATGAAATGGATACTTGGTAGTAAACAGTCACAAGTTTTAGAAATAAATGTCTCTATGTAGACCAAAAACACACATGTACACAGCACATGATAAAAGAAGTTCAACTCATCTTTTTCAAGTACAACAAATAAATATTTTGCATTTTGCCTTGCTGTGAGGAATGCAATAGATGACATGGCACCAAAAACACTTCTGCATGTTCTTATCGTTTCTGAGTAAAATATGACTCTGGTGGTAATAACTGCTCTTATTAAGTCTGCTTGAAGCCAAGTTGTGTAAGCATTGCAACATCACAATTTCTCTTGTAAGTCTTGCAAGCATGTCTAATAATTACCAGAGACGGCTTCTCAATGCAGTATACACAGCGTTCCGATAATATATGTCTATATTAGCGCAAAACAGCAACACAATCTCTCATTATCACAGTTCTTCACTGTAACAGGTGTTCCCAAATGCGACAAGATCACGTGCTACCCCTGTCTCAGCACTGTGTGCTGGATCACCCTTCTTCGCCTTTTCCCTTGCAGGAAACGTGTTCATTAAAGGAAATTAGACTTTTCGTAATAATTTGTAATACCTAGACAATGAGGTGCTCCGACAATACATAAATGCTTTGTCTCATATTCTTTATTCTAGAATAATAATTTAATCCTACATTTACCTTTTTAATTAAGCATATGCAAAAAATACTAAATTAGTAAGTCATATCTCGACAGCACACTGCGTGCATGGACATTAACCCTCTTCCGTTATAGGTTGGCTACCAAGATTGCGAGAATGGCAAAGATAATATGGTATGCATTACGGGATGGCGTAGGTTCTCTATGAAATGTTCTGCGATTATCATATCGCAGATGAGATCATGCCTCACTCGGCAGGTGATGCTAAAGCTGCAGGAGTTTTCTTGCTGCAGGTGAGCAGGCACAAGGAGCACAGAAGGAGTCTGCTGCAGCATCACCTATGTCAACAAGCTAGTGACTGGGACGATCGTGTGCTGTCTGCCAAGGTGGAGCGGAACAACCAGGTGTAAGTAGGCTTTTTATGTTTTCTTTATGTAAGTTTGCTGTTTATGTTTTCTTATTGGCAACGTTACGTAGGGCTGTTTATGTTTTCTTATTGGCAACGTTACGTAGCGCTCTGTATGAAAATCACTGGCTGTGCTGTGTGCAGTATGTGGCTAGTTTGCATTGTTGCCTGCCATTGTTGTCATGAACTGCTATAGCTGAATGTGAACAGCGCGTAGCGTTGCGCAGTTGGAGGTGAGCCGCCAGCAGTGGTGGATGTGGGGAGAGAGATGGCGGAGTTTTGATAATCTGTAAGACAGGATGTCAATTATGAATATTAAGGTAAATACATTGTTTGTTCTCTATTAAAATCTTTCATTTGCTAACTATCCCTATCAGTAGTTAGTGCCTTCAGTAGTTTGAATCTTTTATTTAGCTGGCGGTAGTGGCGCTCGCCGTATTGCAGTAGTTCGAGTAACGGAGATTTTTGTGAGGTAAGTGATTTCTGAAAGGTGTAGTTTAATGTTACTCAGGGCCATTCTTTTGCAGGGATCTGCATAGTGTTACTGAATTTGACTTTGTGTTACTCTTCTAAGCTTATTTTTATTGCGCATTGCCTTATATTAGTTGTAATATTGCACTTGCTTTGCTAATTTATGCTGCTAGCTTTGCCAATTTGCATTTTTCTGTCATTGCTGTTTGTGATAATTTGTTATGTGATGCTGCATTGCCTCGTCCCTTCGTATATATATCTGAGCTCAGTAGATTTAAGTTAGCTTAAGAGGGGTAGACTATATAAGAAACTAACTATGATGACTTGGAAGAAATGTTTTGAGAAGCTATATGAAAATGGTTTGGACAAAAAAAAAGGATACTGTACAGTGGAGAAATACTATTTTTGACAGAGGATGTGAACAGAATACAGAAAGCAGGCTTAGATAGGACTTTTGGGAATAATGATGAACGAAGGGAGATCTCCATGCAAAATACTGCAGTAAAACAAACCCTGTCCTTTCCTTTTGTGTCATCCCTCTATATGTTTGTGTACCCTTGTGTATTTGTGTTTTTCCTGTCTTTATGTGTTTAGCTGATGAGAGCTATGTTGTAGACATTTTCTAATATTCTGTTATTTAATCTGTAAAGATGTTTCGACATTATTTATACTGTTTGGTTGCTCACATGTGAAGGTGATGTTTCAAACGTTCTTCTGATCTTTTATGTATGTACTTATGTCATAATTTCTGTAACACTGATGTATATATTTATTTCTATTCTTTTGTAAAGCCTGTATTACTACAAATGTTATCAGTACTGTTATGTTTTTAATGATGTATTTTGTACCTTTGTAATTGTATTCTTATGTTATAATATTGTAATTGACACCAATTCATCTAATCAAGTAACTTGTAAGTTCCATTTCACTGCACACATTTCTGTTGGTCATAGTATATGGACAATATGTGAGAAGTAGGGACTGATAGTGTTTGCACGTGTGTTAATAATTCAGCAAGGGACTGGATAACAGCATTGCTGGTTCTAAGGACAATTAGAAAAAAAAAAAAAAAAAAAAACTTTGTGAGTGGACAAGTGGTGGTTTATGGACTTGCTATATTCTCCGCAAGACTCTTCGATGGTGAATGTGCACCTGCACAGTCGCAACAGATGGCTGCTGGCCGTCTCCACAAGGACTGCAGTGGGTCTACACCTATGATGACTCACCAATACCACGATTTCTAAAAGGACTACAGTGGGTCTGCACCCTGGTGGCCCACCAATACCGTAATCTCTACCAGGACTACAGTGGGTCTGCTCTGTGACGACCTACCTAACAATATTCTTCTAAATGTCGACTGACTCTGCTGTGGGTTTGCTCTGTTGTGGCCCATTACCTGTCAGCATTTCAAGAGTCAGCACTGTCTTTCCGTTGGAAGGACAACACTACTTCTTCAAGACTGCATGGAAATCCACTACTTCTGTGTGCAATTTCTTTTACTAATGAGACTTTGTGAAAAACAAAAACTGTAATTACTATTATGATGAACAATCTGGACTGTCTTTATGGACTGTGAGAAAATTTTAGCTTTTGACCAACATTGTATCAATAAGTGTGTGCATTTGATATCTTTGTTATTGTAATTATGAAAAATTTTTTCAAATCTGTATTGGCCAGTGCCCAACACCATTTGTAAAATTTTTTGTGGGGCGCATGGGGGCTATGTAAGTAGGCTGTTTATGTTTTCTTTATGTAAGTTTGCTGTTTATGTTTTCTTATTGGCAACGTTACGTAGGGCTGTTTATGTTTTCTTATTGGCAACGTTACGTAGCGCTCTGTATGAAAATCACTGGCTGTGCTGTGTGCAGTATGTGGCTAGTTTGCATTGTTGCCTGCCATTGTTGTCATGAACTGCTATAGCTGAATGTGAACAGCGCGTAGCGTTGCGCAGTTGGAGGTGAGCCGCCAGCAGTGGTGGATGTGGGGAGAGAGATGGCGGAGTTTTGATAATCTGTAAGACAGGATGTCAATTATGAATATTAAGGTAAATACATTGTTTGTTCTCTATTAAAATCTTTCATTTGCTAACTATCCCTATCAGTAGTTAGTGCCTTCAGTAGTTTGAATCTTTTATTTAGCTGGCGGTAGTGGCGCTCGCCGTATTGCAGTAGTTCGAGTAACGGAGATTTTTGTGAGGTAAGTGATTTCTGAAAGGTGTAGTTTAATGTTACTCAGGGCCATTCTTTTGCAGGGATCTTTGATAGTCAGATTGTGTTGCGCTAAAAACATTGTGTGTCAGGTTAAGCACAGTCTTGTATGAATTGTTCAAAGGGGCTCCCCACATCCACCACTGCTGGCGGCTCACCTCCAACTGCGCAACGCTACGCGCTGTTCACATTCAGCTATAGCAGTTCATGACAACAATGGCAGGCAACAATGCAAACTAGTCACATACTGCACACAGCACAGCCAGTGATTTTCATACAGAGCGCTACGTAACGTTGCCAATAAGAATACATAAACAGCCCTACGTAACGTTGCCAATAAGAAAACATAAACAGCAAACTTACATAAAGAAAACATAAACAGCCTACTTACATTTAAGCTATGCTATAGATGTACTTTTATTTCAAGTTATCATTTAAACATTATTGAGTTGAGTCATGCTATGTATTCTGCACTTGTTACGATATCATTGATGTGGATGAATTTTATAATTGGGGTGAGTTACAGTATTTCATTAAAGTCACTATGGATAGCAAAGACATTCTGATAACGTTGGTGTAACACTGTTTTATAACGAGGTTCTTCTAGAAGTTACATGTGAGTCTCACGTGTGCCACACACGATTTCAAGACGAGGGCAGCTTAAACTTGTTATCAACACAAAATGCCCTGCTCCCTCTTTCCCACACTTTCCAATTTGTCTGAGCGTATGCATTTATTCCACAATTTCTATGGTGGCTGAGGGCTTATCTTTGGGTGAGGCACAGTGTTTCAGTGATGTGGATAAGGTCTATAATGGTTCTTCACTGCGCTGATTGTTATACAATATTGTGTGGTATATATGTTTCCAAATGCATTGCAATGCATTTAAGAGATCCGAGAGGTATCCATTAGTTATCATAATAAATGCTCCTGCTTTTGCCCATATTCCGCTACTCCTTGTTTTTGTCATTCACTGTCATGCACCGTGGAACTCGATATTGTCAAAACATTGTTTGTATTACTCCAAAAAAATCTGGTGTTATATGGCTTGTTAGCTAAGTTATATAGAATTGCGTTGCACATTCCCAGAATACGGTTTTGTTGAAAATGTAAAAGTATGATAGTTTGGATACAACAAGTGGTATCGGCTGCTGGATTGTATATGGCAATGATCCTTCGTAATTCCAATAAATTTTCTCGTTCCGCTACAACCACCTTCTAAGTCTGCTAATTTTTTTTTTCTTTGTACCATGTATCAGTGCTTTTAATATATTAGGCGTTAAATTTTTTTTTTTTGTTCAGAGCGCCTATGATAGCCACTTCCTACATTCAAATCTGAACAGCTTTGAAATGTAACAATTATGTACTTATAAATGTCTTGCATTCCCCGTAACTATTTTCAAATAACTGAAAGTTAAATAATACATGCACATTCTCAGAAATTTTTTCCTCGAATTCAGGCCTTTGTTTGACTTCTTTCGGCAGGGAATGCCCTTTTTATGCCACTGCTAGTCTGCTTCTTATTTCCTCTTTGCTCCGTCTGTAATGGGTTATTCTGCTTCCCAGATAGCAGAATTCCTCAATTTCGTATACTTCGTGATCACCAGCCCTGATATTGAGTTTCTCGCTATTCACATTTCTGCTACTTCACATTACTTTCGTTTTTCGTCGATGTACTCTCAACCCATGTTCTGTACTCATCAGACTGTTCATTCCATTCAGCAGATCATCTAGTTCTTCTTCACTTCCACTGATGATAGCAATGTCATCAACGGATCTTATCATTGATATTCTTTCACCTTGAATTTTAATTCCACTCTTGAACTTTCGTTAAGTTTCCGTCATTTATTCTTCGATATACAAACTGAAGAGTAGGGGCCGAAAGACTGCATTCCTGTCTGACACCCTTTTCAATCCGAACACCACGTTCTTCGTCTTCACTATTATTGTTCCCCTCTTGGCTCTTGTACATATTGTAGATTACCCATCTTCCATCTTTGCCTATAGCTTATCCCTATTTTTTCCAAAATTTCGAACTTTTTGCGCCATTTCACATAGTCGAAAGCTTTTTCCAGGTCCTATGAACGTGTCTTGATATTTCTCTAGTCTTGATTCCACCGTCAACCGCAACGATACAGTTGCCTTTCTGGTGCCTTTATCTTTTCTAAAGCCAAACTGATCATAACGTAAAACCATCTCCTGTTTTCTTCCATTTTCCTGTTTATTATTCTTGTCAGAAACGTGGATACATGATCTGTTAAGGTGACTGTGCAATAATTTTCACATTTTTCGGCTCATACAAACTTCGGATTTATGTGGACGATGTTTTCCCGAAAATCAGATGCTATATCGCCAGACTCATACATTCTACACACCAACGTGAAGGGTCGTTTTGTTGCCATTTCCCCCAACGATTTTCGAAATTCCTATGCAGTGTTATCTACCCCTTCTGCCTTATTTGACCTTAAGTCCTCCAAAAATCTCCTCCAAACCTCTTTTAAATTCCGATTCTAATACTGGATTCCCCATCTCTTCTAAATCGACAACTGTTTTTTCTTGTATCACATCGGACCAATCTTCCCCCTCGTAGAGACCTTCAGTGTACTCTTTCCACCTATCCACTCCCTCCTCTGCATTAAACAGTGGAATTCCCACTGTACGTTTAATGTTACCACCCTTGCTTTTAATTTCACCGACGGTTGTTTTGAGTTTCCTATATACTGAGCCTGTCCTTCCGACGATCATTTCTTTTTCGATTTCTTCACATTTTTCCTGCAGACATTTCGTCTTAGCTTCCCTGCACTTCTTATTTATTACATTCCTGAGCGACTTGTATTTCTGTATTCATGAATTTCGCTGAACATTTTTGTACTTCCTTCTTCCATCTATTATCTGAAGTATTTCTTCTGTTACTCTTGATTTCTTCCCAGTTATCTTCTTTGTACCTATGTTTTTCCTTCCAGTTTCTGTGATTGTCCATTCTAGAGATGTCCATTCCTCTTCAACCATACAGGCTGCTGAGCTGTTCTTTATTGCTGTATCTATAGTCTTACAGAACTTCAGGCGCAGCTCGTCATTCCTTAGTACTTTTACATCCCACTTCTTTCCGTATTGATTCTTTCTGACTAATCTCTTAAACTGCAGCGTACTCTTGATCACTACTACATTGTGATCTGAGTCTGTATTTTCTTCTTGGTACGCCTTAAAATCCAGTATCTGATTTCGGAATCTCTGTCTGACCATGATGTAATCTAATTGGAATCTTCCCGTATCACTCGACCTTTTCCAAGAATACCTAATCCTCTTGTGATTCTTGAACAAAGTATTCGCTATTACTAGCTGAAATGTATTACAGAATTCAATTATCTTTACTCTTCTCTCATTCCTTGTCCAGAGCCCATATTCTCTAGTAACCATTTCTTCTACTCCTTCCCTACAACTGCATTCCATTCCCCCATGACTATGAAATTTCCATCTTTCTTTCCGTACTGTAGTACCCTTTCAATATCGTCATATACTTTCTCCATCTCTTCATATTCAGCTTGCGACGTATGCGTGTACACCTGAACTATCATTGTCGGTGTAGGTTTGCTGTAGACTCTGATAAGAACAACCCTATCACTGAACTGTCCACAGTAGCGCGCTCTTTGCCCTACCTTCCTATTCAGAATGAATCCTACACCCATTATACCTTCTTCTGCTGCAGTTGATATTACCCTATACTCATCTGACCGAAATCCTTGTCTTCTTCCCATTTCACTTCACTGACCCCTACTATATCAAGATTTAGCCTCTGCATTTCCCTTTTCAGATTTTCTAGCTTCCCTACCACGTTCAAGCCTCTGAAATACCATGCCCCGACTCGTAGAACGTTATCCTTTCGTTGGTTATTCAGTCCTTTCTTTTCGGTCACGTACCCCTTGTCAGCCCCTTCCGGAGATCCGGATGGGAGACTATTCCGGAATCTTTGGCCAACGGAAAGACAATAAAGACACTTTTCCAATTACAGGCCACATTTCCTGCGTATATACAGCATGTTTCCTTAATGCAGGGATTTCCATTCCCTTCTGCATTCTCATGCTGTTCATCATTGCTGATTCTTCTGTCTTTAGGGACAGTTTCCTATCCCAAGGGCAAGAGGGTGCCCTAAATCTCTGCTTGCACTTGGTTCTTATGCTAAGATAAGATGATAGAGGCAACCCGAAATGCGTCAAGAGAAGTTAATTTATATAAAAAATTGGCGATCTGGAGAAGTGTGTAACTGTTAGGAAGAATTAGAATTATATGTCTGAGTATTTATGTGTGTTGTGTATGTGGACTCCCCATTTGTCCCTGCTCCACTTACATACTTAACTTATTGCACCAGGTGCCCGTATCGCCAACTGGTGGTACTGTATCTCGCAGTAGGCGATAGCCAATGTTTTGGTTCAGCGGTGTAGTGTCTGAGATAAGGCTCTGTGCTAGAAAAACGTGAGGCAGTGGTAATTAGTGAAGTGAGAAATTTTTGTAGTTACCATTGGTCTGTTGGTCAGCTGCCGATGATAAAAATGTAATATTTTTGTAATAATTTTATCTACCAGCACAAATTCTACAAAGTGCAACATTCACAATTGTTAACTGTTTTTTAATTCCCATGCCACCCACCCCCACCCGGCCCGCCACCGCTGTAGAACATTCTGTCGTCCTAGGTCAGTAGACCCTACCGTCGTTCGAAAAATGTCACAAACAGCGATGATTCTTGATGAACGGTCCTTCTCTGTTTCGATAGACTTTTTGCATAACCTCAAATGAAACAAAATGGAGTCAGATGAAGCGAACGAGCTGCCGACAAAACAACATCAGCACTTCAGATCCACCTTTTAGTAAACTACTGAAGCAACGTAAGCTCCATCATTTTGTAACTACGTATCCACATCAAGATCAAGTGGCATGCCTTCCAAAACATTACCCTTCTACATTCACCAATGATGTACACTTCCGTCTGGGTGAGGTTATCCTGCTCCACAACGTCAGTAACCTACAGTCTTATACATCGTTTAAATAACGACCCATGTACTTTTGTACTAGACTAGAAAAGTTTCAAGCGGGTGGCTTCTTTCGTGGGATGTTAACCTCTGAGCGATGGTCTCCTATCTGAAACCGATACATCTTTCCGTTTCCTTTATTCCTGTAAGCTCCTGTCATCACTAAAGAAATGTACTGTATCATAGACTCTACATTAGAGAATAAAATCAAAAAGGACACATCGCAGTAGCAGTGCTGGCAGTTTGTATGGTTGTGAATTACATATTCAATTGGGGAAGGGTGATAGGGGTGGAGGGAGGGGGGAGGGGAGGGGTATAGCGAGTTTGGGAATACATAGGCAACCCAGATGAAGTTGGTGGATACGGTAAAATGCTGCATCATACGAGATTCAACAGTAAACGTAATACTAGAGTTACACTCGCACAAAGATAAAACGCAGCTGTTGTTGTTGTTGTGGTCTTCAGTCCTGAGACTGGTTTGATGCAGCTCTCCATGCTACTCTATCCTGTGCAAGCTTCTTCATCTCCCAGTACCTACTGCAGCCTACATCCTTCTGAATCTGCTTAGTGTACTAATCTCTTGGTCTCGCACTACGATTTTTATCCTCCACACTGCCCTCCAGTACTAAATTGCTGATCCCTTGATGCCTCAGAACATGTCCTACCAACCGATCCCTTCTTCTAGTCAAGTTGTGCCACAAACTCCTCTTCTCCCCAATTCTATTCAGTACCGCCACATTAGTTATATAATCTACCCATCTAATCTTCAGCACTCATCTGTAGCACCACATTTCGAAAGTTTCTATTCTCTTCTTGTCTAAACTATTTATCGTCCATGTTTCACTTCCATACGTGGCTACACTCCATACAAATACTTTCAGAAACGACTTCCTGACACTTAAATCAATACTCGATGTTAACAAGTTTTTCTTCTTCAGAAACGCGTTCCTTGCCATTGCCAGTCTACATTTTATATCCTCTCTACTTCGACCACCATCAGTTATTTTGCTCCCCAAATAGGAAAACTCCTTTACTACTTTAAGTGTCTCGTTTCCTAATCTAATTCCCTTAGCTTCACCCGACTTAATTCGACTACATTCCATTATCCTCGTTTTGCTTTTCTTGATGTTCATCTTATACGCTCCTTTCAAGACACCGTCGATTCCGTTCAACTGCTCTTCCAAGCCCTTTGCTGTCTCTGACAGAAATACAATGTCATCGGCGAACCTCAAAGTTTTTATTCCTTCTCCATGGATTTTAATACCTACTCCAAATTTTTCTTTTGTTTCCTTTACTGCTTGCTCAATATACAGATTGAATAACATCGGGGAGAGGCTACAACCCTGTCTCACTCCCTTCCCAACCACTGCTTCCCTTTCATGTCCCTCGACTCTTATAACTGTCATCTGCTTTCTGTATAAATTGTAAATAGCCTTTCGCTCCCTGTATTTTGCAGCTACATGGACGAAAAACAGAGACCGTTCGTTGTGAATGTTGAACAAGCGTGCAGTTGGATCGATAGTTAAACCGAGAACTTTGTAGGTGCTTTTAATGGTCTCCTAAATAGTTCTGATCGTCTGTGCTGCATGGTACCCTCAGAAGCTTATCCTAAGCAGCTGACTGTTGGTATTTCGACTGGTGAACAATTGTTGAGTTCCTAACGGTGTCTCTGCAATGACATGAACAATAATGTTCTCGTTTTCATGTTCCCAGCCTGTGGAGATATGCATTCGAACTGGGTATATATATCAGGAGGTATTATCTCATTCCCAGCATACGATCTACGGTAAGTAGACTCCTTATAAAAAAAATATGTAGCTGTTAAAACTTTTAACTGAAATGCAAGTTTCAGCAGCAAAAGTACAACATATTTGTCTTCATGTTTAACATGTCAACACTTCAGTTTACTTGTTTTCTGTTCTATTGTTTTCGGAACACATGTGCGACATGCATAGTATAATACAATTAATTCTTGATTGTAAATATTACACTCTTGGAAATTGAAATAAGAACACCGTGAATTCATTGTCCCAGGAAGGGGAAACTTTATTGACACATTCCTGGGGTCAGATTATCACATGATCACACTGACAGAACCACAGGCACATAGACACAGGCAACAGAGCATGCACAATGTCGGCACTAGTACAGTGTATATCCACCTTTCGCAGCAATGCAGGCTGCTATTCTCTCATGGAGACGATCGTAGAGATGCTGGATGTAGTCCTATGGAACGGCTTGCCATGCCATTTCCACCTGGCGCCTCAGTTGGACCAGCGTTCGTGCTGGACGTGCAGACCGCGTGAGACGACGCTTCATCCAGTCCCAAACATGCTCAATGGGGGACAGATCCGGAGATCTTGCTGGCCAGGGTAGTTGACTTACACCTTCTAGAGCACGTTGGGTGGCACGGGATACATGCGGACGTGCATTGTCCTGTTGGAACAGCAAGTTCCCTTGCCGGTCTAGGAATGGTAGAACGATGGGTTCGATGACGGTTTGCATGTACCGTGCACTATTCAGTGTCCCCTCGACGATCACCAGTGGTGTACGGCCAGTGTAGGAGATCGCTCCCCACACCATGATGCCGGGTGTTGGCGCTGTGTGCCTCGGTCGTATGCAGTCCTGATTGTAGCGCTCACCTGCACGGCGCCAAACACGCATACGACCATCATTGGCACCAAGGCAGAAGCGACTCTCATCGCTGAAGACGACACGTCTCCATTCGTCCCTCCATTCACGCCTGTCGCGACACCACTGGAGGCGGGCTGCACGATGTTGGGGCGTGAGCGGAAGACGGCCTAACGGTGTGCGGGACCGTAGCCCAGCTTCATGGAGACGGTTGCGAATAGTCCTCGCCGATACCCCAGGAGCAACAGTGTCCCTAATTTGCTGGGAAGTAGCGGTGCGGTCCCCTACGGCACTGCGTAGCATCCTACGGTCTTGGCGTGCATCCGTGCGTCGCTGCGGTCCGGTCCCAGGTCGACGGGCACGTGCACCTTCCGCCGACCACTGGCGACAACATCGATGTACTGTGGAGACCTCACGCCCCACGTGTTGAGCAATTCGGCGGTACGTCCACCCGGCCTCCCGCATGCCCACTATACGCCCTCGCTCAAAGTCCGTCAACTGCACATACGGTTCACGTCCACGCTGTCGCGGCATGCTACCAGTGTTAAAGACTGCGATGGAGCTCCGTATGCCACGGCAAACTGGCTGACACTGACGGCGGCGGTGCACAAATGCTGCGCAGCTAGCGCCATTCGACGGCCAACACCGCGGTTCCTGGTGTGTCCGCTGTGCCGTGCGTGTGATCATTGCTTGTACAGCCCTCTCGCAGTGTCCGGAGCAAGTATGGTGGGTCTGACACACCGGTGTCAATGTGTTCTTTTTTCCATTTCCAGGAGTGTAGTTTTAGAGACAATCCTGTTACTGAGGTACTGTGTAGGCACTTATGGATGAAATGCGACCTGAAATTCATGCTAAGAAAGGAAAAGCAGAATTTTTTAACTCCTTTCTCAAGCGTTCCTTTGTGAAGTGTGTTGCAGGGGGCCAGACGCATTTTCTCGCACTGCTGCAAAGCCCAGTAATGTGGGTATTAGTGTTTATGACGCTGAGAAACATCTTAGATTGCTAATATTGAACAAAGCGTCTGGGATTGATGACATCCATGCGCAGCGTTACGGAAAATTTCAGTCTGAATAACACATCCTTTAATTATATGCAGTCCAGTCACATTAAAGTGAACAACGCCTGCGTGCGACGTTAATGTGCAATAACCACTCACAGAAGACAGGTGGCTGCACTAACAGTGGAAGGTGTACAAAACGTGTCTGGGGGAGAGGGAGGGGCATGCGGACAACAGTGCAGTTTTCGTTATGCGAAAAATGAGCGATCCACATGCGCATGATCATTGGCTTTCTGGCCAAGGGTGGAAGCATTTCCGAAATGGCTAAGATTATGAACTGTTACAGTGCCTCCGTGGTTAAAGTATAACGCGTATGGCAAAAATGTGGCTATCCAAACCAGTGCCGAGGGAACTCTGGTGCACCGTGGACCGTAGATGACAGTGGTGAGCGACAGCTGTGCTGATATGTACAGGGAAATAGATGTGCAACTATTGAGCAACTGATTATCCAGACGAAGCAGCGGGCTACCAACAATGTCTCCTCACTGACTGTTCAGCGAATGTTGCAGTGTATGGGCCTCTGCAGCAGGCGCATGGCTCATGCTCCCATGCTGGACATCGACGAAGAAGGTTGGACTTTGTACGCCAACGCCGCAACTGGGCGTCCATTGAGTGATGAAAGGCGGCCTTTTCAGGTGAATCATGTTTTATGCTCCATCGGGAAGTTACATCCTGCAGCAAGCGAGGTAACGTTATGGTCTGGGAAACGTTTTCGTGGTGATCTTGTCATTCTGGAACGCACAAAGGATCAACACAGATATGCATCTATCCTTTGGGACCGTGTCCGCCCCTAAACACAGTTTGTTTTTCCTCAATAAGACGGCATCTACCAGCAGAACGCTGCAACTTGTCACAGAGCTTGCAGACCACGTGAGGCGCGAAGAGCACCAGGATTAGTTTACCGTTCTTCCCTGGCCACCAAATTCTCCGGATTTAAACCCAATCGAGAATCTGTGGGATTACTATGATCTTGATGTTAGTCTTGGATCCTCAACCGAGAAACCCTACGCAACTGTCCATTTCCTGGTGGGTACCTTCCAGAACCTCACTGACACTATTCCTGCAAGTCTGACAGCTGTCTGAGCTGCAAACGGTGGTTATTCAGGGTTTGACAGGCGGTCACATTAATGTGACTGGACACTGCATTATACGGTTCATCTGTATAACGGCACGCAGTATCTGTACTTCATGCTTCTACTCATGTCACTTACCTGATATGCAATATATTTAATATGTTTCTAATAAGATTCTTCTTGTGCTATTGCTGTTTATGTCTAGTAGTTTTCCAGAAGAGTGACGAGTCTGTATTTATGAGCTCTGATAATTGAGGAGTGATGTATTAGCTTCAAAATTCCCGGTAATTTCAAGCGGGCATTATCGTACTTCCATATACTTGCGTGTTCTTTGTATAAGTGTCCATACGTTTCATGATCATTTCACGTCTTATAATTCAGACAGCTTAATTGATAGATACGTGATGATAGCGTTTTGGTGTACGCTGTTGTACCTAACTGGTAGGAGTGTAAGCCACTTCATATTATCATTGAGGCCCCAGGAATAGACAACATACCGCTAGAGCTACTGATAGCCTTAGAAGAGCCGGCCATGACAAAACTCTTCCGTCTGGTGAGAGCGAGATGTATGGGACAGGCAAAATACCCTCAGACTTCATAAAGAATATAATAATTCCAATTTCAAAGGAAGCAGGTGCTGATAGGTGTAAAAATTATCGAACTATCAGTTTGTATAAGTCACGGTTGGAAAATACTAACACGAATCCTTTACAGAAGAAAGGAAAAACCGCCGGTAGGCAGCCTCGGAGAAGACAGTTTTCAATGCGGAGAAGTGTTGGAACATGCGAGGTAATTCTGACCCTTCAACTTCTCATAGAATAGAACTTAAGGAAAGGCAAACCTACGTTTATAGCATTTGTAGACTTAGAGAAAGGTTTTGACAATGTTGACTGGAATAATCTCTTTCAAATGCTGAAGGTGGGAGGGGTCAAATACAGGGAGCGAAAGGCTATTTACAATTTGTACAGAAACCAGATTTCAGTTATAAGTGTAGAGGGACATGAAAGAGAAGCAGTGGTTGGGAGGGGGTTTGGGGCAGTGTTGTAGCCTATCCCCGATGTTATTCAATCTGTATATTGAGCAAGCAGTAAAGGAAACAAAAGAAAAACTTGGAGTGGGAATTAAAATCCAAAGAGAAGAAGTAAAAACTTTGAGGTTTGCCGATGACAATATGATTCTGTAAGACAGAAAAGGACCTGGAAGAGCAGTTGAACGGAATGGGCAGTGTCCTGAAAGGAGGATAGTAGATGAACATCAACGAAAGCAAAACGAGGGTAATGGAATGTAGTATAATTAAACCAGGTGATTCTGAGGGAATTAGAATGGTAAACTGGATACTTAAAGTAGTAGATGAGTTTTTCTACTTGGGAAGCAAAATAACTGATGATGGTCGAAATAGAGAGGATTTAAAACGTAGACTGGCAATGGCAAAAATAGCATATCTGAAGAAGGAAAATTTGTTAACGTCGAGTATGGATTTAAGTCTCAGGAAGTCCTTTTTGAAAGAATTTGTATGGAATGTAGCCATGTATGGAACTGAAACATGTATGACAAACAGTTTCGAAATGTGGTACTACAGAATAATGCTGAAGATTAGATGGGTAGATCACGTAACTAATGAGGGTGTACCGAACAGAACTGGGGAGAAGAGAAATTTGTGGTACAAGGTAACTAAAAGAAGAGATCTGTGGGTAACACACATTCTGATGGGAAGCGTTGGGGGAGGGAGGTGGGGGGGGGGCTAAGCAAATTCAGAAGAGTGTAGGTTGCAGTAAATACTCAGAGATGAAGAGGGTTGCAGAGGATAGAGTAGCATGGAGAGCTACATCATACCAGTCTTTGGAGTGAAAACCACAGCAACAACGATATCGTAACTTGGGTGTGTATCTCATGTGTTGTAGTGTGTTTTGTTTCTGGTTCCATTCATTCTGTAATGTTTTGTCAGTGTATATGTATACTTGCTTTTCTTGTTAACTTTTGAAGGTGACGTATTGATACTCCTGCTACTCTTTCTTCTCCAAAATTCTGGGGCACTTGAAAGCGGCCTCCTCCTTCTCCGTGGTGTTCATGTAAAATTAAGAAAAATCGTTTCTTTATCACGTTCAGTATCATTAGTGGCAGTTAGTTGTGTATCCTCAAGTTGTCTTTCAATATACATTTGTAAATATTGTAAACACCATAATACAATTAGTATTAGTAGTATTGCTAGGTGCGGGATGGCTCTTTTTCGTGCCACTTAAAAGTTGTTGAGTGAGAAATATGCATTTGTAAATAATTAAACAGATGTTGTGTGGTACCTATTGGTTGATGAGAATATCCTCTGCACACTTTTCTCAATATTTTTTAATTGCTGTATTTTTTGTTGAATGTGCTTTTGGATTTAAGAGGACGAGATTTTGTTTCTAGCAATAAAAATGACGTTCCCTCTGAATTTTGTACTTAGCATAAATGGAGACTGGAGATGTGACAGGAAGCAGCACTGGAAGCATGCGACCACGCTGTATAAATGGAACAGTACTGCACAGATGCTGAGTAAGTCGCTGAGTAAAACGACCACTCCGCGCGGTAACTGTAAGTAAGTAAGACTATATGTCGATCCTGTATTCTTTACGCAGATTTTTTTACAAAAGCATAAAATTGAAAAAGCGCTTCAGTTGTTTCCTTTATAGCAGTCAAACTGTTCAAAATGTTCAAACGTGTGTGAAATCCTATGGGACTTAACTCCTAAGGGCACCAGTCCCTGAGCTTACACACTACTTAACCTAAATTCTCCTAAGGACAAACATACGCACCCATGCCAGAGGGAGGACTCGAACCTCCGCCGGGACCAGCCGCAGAGTCCATTAGTGCAGCGCCTCAGACCGCTCGGCTAATCCCGCGCGGCAGCAGTCAAACTGAAGATGTCACTTACCTAACTTGCAATATATGAAATATATTTGAGGTAAGGTTGTTCTTGTGCTGTTGCTGTTTATGTGTAGCAGTTTTCCAGACGGTGCAGATGTACGTGCCTGAGCATCGTTTGGTCGTTTTCATAGTTTTAAAAGCAGTGGGTTGTTGGTATATGGTCCAGGATCATCATGAAGTAACATGCACGGCATTCTTCATAGTTTGCTAAAGCCTTTATTTCCGCGGTCTTGTACTAACTTAGCTGAACTTTCATAATTAATTACAAGATCCAAATATTTCATTTTCATTACTAAAACTTGTTATGTATAATGTTCTAATGATAAACCAAATCAACGAAATAATGTTTTGACTCTACATGACTCACTATTCAGTAACTTCATTCATATTAGATAACGATGTAGTTTATCACTTGCAGGAGCATTTTTACTGGAAATATTTTGCTGCAAGCTGTGTTACCGCTAGCGGCGTAACGTGAAGCACATACGTTATATTCAGGTTGTAAGGCCCTGCTCCATAGGTGACGTTGGCACGTCCCAAAGTGTCACTTACTTGTAATGGATGAGCAGCTTCGTCGCAGGTGGCTTTACAAGTAGAACTGTTTCACGCTTGTTGCAGCCAGACTGTTTCAAACATTATACTGCATTCAGAAAGTAACAATAAAATTTGTGAAGAGTTATACAGTAATTTCTATACATGAATAGAACACTTCTCTGCAAAACTTCAGAACCTGGTAGATAATGTAACATAATATCTCAACTAGTCGGTGGAAATGAACGAAATTGCAGGAGTATGTTACCAGTGGTCTCCCAGTCGTGAGATGAGCGTGAATAGAGCGATGAATAGGGTTGGCCCCGCGACACGACACGCAGTGTGTCAATCGGCGAGCGGCCACAGTACACTGTGATCTTCTACTTCACAACATGGCCAGTTGGCAACATCTAGACGGCTTCTCACAGGGAATAATCTTTGAGAAAGTGGAAGGTGGTCGAAATGTGTCGAATATGTCGAGTGTATACCAGGTGCTTGGTATTGCTTACGTGCGTGGGAAGCGTTCCGAATCACAGTCACTACTGCCCGAACAATACAAGATGGTCGACCACAGTCAATTACAGCGAACGTAGTTGCAACCATATTTAGTGGGACTGCAAGGCACGCAATCTCACGCTCCACAGTGACATAGGACTTGCATGGGGGCGATCCATTTGCCCGATGACCAGGGTGTCGTGTTCCGTTGACACGAGCGGGTCGGCGACACCGTTTGCGATGCTGCCAGGATCGTAGGGACTGGGTCCCGCGCTCTTCTCAGAAGAGAGTGGAGTCAGTCCGAGTAGTGAATCTGGGCGTTCCCTCCCGTGGCGGGAGATGGGAACACGTAATGCACCCAGTAACGTGTCGAACATGGTCGGTTTGGTGGTCCATGTGTTACGGTGTAGGGAGGCATAATGTTGTACGGGTGTATTGATCTACACATCTTTGATGCAGTCAGCGTCATTGCGACATTGTACTCCTTCCCCGTGTACATTACGACCTGACTTCACTTTTATGGACGACAATGCGTGACCGCATCGAACAGCAGGTGAAAGAGCTCTTGGAACGATAGGATATTGGGCCTGCCCGTTCCCCCGACTTAAACCCCCTTCAGCACGGCTGGGATGCTATGGGTAGACGTACTGCAGTGCGTTCACTTGCACGAGCTATCTCTCACAAATTTATTGTCAATTGCAATGGTGGAGGAATGGAATGCACTACCATAAGAATTCCTTACCAGGCGTGTGTTCAGCAAGTGATCATTTTAGAGAGCATGCATCGCTGTCATGGTGACCCTAGAACCACTTTTAAAACCATCATACACCACTGGCCATTACAATTCCTACACCACGAAGATGACGTGCTACAGACTCTAAATGTAACCGACAGGAAGAAGATGCTGTGATATGCAAATGATTAACTTTTCAGAGGATTCACACAAGGTTGGTGCCGGAGGCGACACCTACAATGTGCTGACATGAGGAAAGTTTCCAACCGATTTCTCATACACAAACAGCAGTTGACCGGCGTTTCCTGGTGAAACGTTGTTGTGATGCCTCGTGTAAGGAGGAGAAATGCGTACCATCACGTTTCCGACTTTGATTAAGATCGGATTGTAGCCTATCGCGATTGCGGTTTATCGTATCGCGACATTGCTGCTCGCGTTGCTCGAGATCCAATGACTGTTAGCAGAATATGGAATCGGTGAGTTCAGGAGGGTAATACGGAACGCCGTGCTGGATCCCAACGGCTTCGTATCACTAGCAGTCGAGATGACAAGCATCTTATCCGCATGGCTGTAACGGTTCGTGCAGCCACGTCTCGATCCCTGAATAAACAGATGGGGACGTTTGCAAGACAACAACAATCTGCACAAACAGTTCGACGACGTTTGCAGCAGCATAGACAATCAGCTCGGAAACCATGGCTGCGGTTACCCTTGGCGCAGCATCACAGTCAGGAGCGCCTGCGATGGTGTACTCAACGACGAACCTGGGTGCACGAATGGCAAAACGTCATTTTTTCGCATGAATCCAGGTTCTGTTTACAGCATCATGATGGTCGTATCCGTGTTTGGCGACATCGCGGTGAACGCACATTGGAGGCGGGTTTTCGTCATCGCCATACTAGCGTATATCCCGGCGTGATGGTATGGGGTGCCATTGGTTACACGTCTCGGTCACCTCTTGTTCGTATTGACGGCACTTTGAACAGTGGACCTTACATTTCAAATGCGTTACGACCCGTGGCTCTACCCTTCATTCGATCCCTGCGTAACCCAACATTTCAGCCGGATAATTCACGACCGCATGTTGCACGTCCTGTACGGGCCTTTCTGGGTACAGAAAATGTTCGACTGCTGCCCTGGCCAGCACATTCTCCATATCTCTCACCAACTGGAAACGTCTGATCAATGGTGGCCGAGCAACTGGCTCGTCACAATACGCCAGTCACTACTGTTGATGAACTGTGGTATCGTGTTGAAGCTCCATGGGCAACTGTACCTGTACACCCCATCCAAGCTCTGTTTGACTCAATTCCCAGGCGTATCAAGGCCGTTATTACGGCCAGAGGTGGTTGTTCTGGGTACTGATTTCTCAGGATCTATGCACCCAGATTGCGTGAAAATGTAATCACATGACAGTTCTAGTATAATATATTTGTCCAATGAATACCATTTTATTATCCGCATTTCTTCTTGGTGTAGCAATTTTAATGGCCAGCAGTGTAAATCGCAGTGACTTCTGTGTAATTCCATACACAAAGGAATTACGACATGTGGCTGCTGGCGGGCATTGATTTCCGTCAATGGGGACAGTTGAAATTTGTGCCGCACTGTGATTCGAACCTGGGTCTCTTGCTTACTAGGCAGATGCTTTGACCACTGAACCATCCGGCTGCAGTGGTCATTGCAGCTGCACGGGCTACCCAAGCACACCTCCCGGCAGAACCAAATTCTCAACTTATCCGCACACTATTGGCGTAGTGCAACTGCCAGTTACCCTCAGTACTCGCGCGAAAAAACGGACACTACATATGTAATTAAGATGTGACCGGCCAATGATCCCTCAGTACAGATGCGCATCACGTTCGAACTCTTGCGGGACTCGGCGAAACGCCGCTAATTATGAAGATAACTGGCAGGAGAACTACGTAAGTAGTGTGAGGATAAGTTGGGAATTTGTGTCTGACGGGAGGAGTGTTAGGTAGTCCCTGACCACTGCGTACGGATGGCTCAGTGGTGGCCGGCACGGTAGCTCAGCGTGTTCGGTCAGAGGGTTAGCTACACTCTGTAGTGTCATTTGGCGGCGAGTGGGACATTAACCAGCTAGGTTGCCTCCTGTAACATTTTTTGTTTCAAAAATACTAACAGAAGTGGGTTTTTCTTAAATAGCACCCTACATTTTTTATTCGGTTATCCACTTTCTCTCTCCAAGACCTGTTCAAAAACCTATCATATTTCAATGCAAATTTTTATTAGTTCAGCAACATGTTCATGGTCAAAAAATCTGCCACAGTGGTAAAGTGCTTTATTGGAGGAAGTCTTGCGCGACAGCAATCACTGTACAAAACCGCGGTTTCGGGGTATTAGTTCCATCATCAGGTGTATCTCAAACATACCGGAAGTAGGAAGTCATGTCCGTGTTCTAACAACAAATAGGCAAACAGCTACCGTAAGTGGTCCATCAAATAACATCCCAAATTGTGGCTACAAAGAACTCCAAATTTCAATCCCGGTCTGGGAAATTTCCTCTTGTCCCAAAACTGCCACCGTGAATGCATGTAGCCAGACCGTGACACATATACATGACGTTATTAGAAATGTAACAGACTTGACTTTGACTGTCCTAACACACAGCGCATGCATCCCGGATAAAGTAACTCGTCCACTTGCTACAGCTGATAGTTGACAAATGACACTCAAGGGCAGTTCACACTGGTTCCTCAGTAAACCGTCTTCAGCTGAATGTTTATATATTTTGCACCAACAAAGAGATGGTAGAATCGCTGCCCATGAACAGACGGCAGCTAAAATATTTGTACATAGCTGACTGACAATCCACACAGTACAACAGGCGTGTAAATGTGTCAAAACTATTAAAATATAAAACTGAATGGAGCCTCCAACAGTCCACTGTAGCTGTATTTATTTAAATTCAATGCAAATTTTTATTTGTGGGCCATTGACAACTGTTCTTCAACATGTTCATCGTAAAGAAATCCGCCACATTGTAAAGCACTTTATTGGAGGAAATCTTGCTCGACGCAGGTCGCTGTACACTACGATGGTTTCGGGATCTAAGCTCCATCATCAGGTGTATCTGAAAGTAGCCACTTCTTCCTCCGAGATAGGTGAAGTTCTTAGCCCTAGTCACGCCAGCTGTTACTTTGTGGCATTCTGTAACTACTCCCTATACCATACGGTTTAGCATTTATATACACTAGAAGATGCAACTTAAAAGTTGAGAAACCTGCTGTGTGGGTCTCTAATTGACTTAAATAAATGCAGCTATAGTGACCTATTGGACTTTTCATTTAGTTTTATATTTTAATAGTTTTAACACCTATATTTAGACACCAACATGTATTGTCAATCAATTATGTATAGAGAATGCAAGTCATCAGAACAATACTGAACGGCTTGTATTTTCCTTTTCTCCCCATTTATCTGCTGTCGTCTCCAGCGAGAGGATACTTCTATTGTGTGCTAACAAAGGAGGCTCACTTAGCTGCGTGTTACGTTTTAATAACGTCACGGGAATGGTACCCTGTCATAATGTTTGAACAGGTCCTGAGAAGAGGAAGTGAATTACCGAATAAAAAATTTAGGGTGCTATTTGAAGGAGACTTGTTGCTGTTCGCAACAAACAGAGTTACAAGAAAGGCAATAATGCTCGTTAATGTACACCTGGTAGCCAAACAACATGTGATTGACACATTTTTTATTTTGATTCTCCCTGTAAAGTAATTTGCGATAGTCAAGATTAATGGGACACTCCGCAAATTTTTCATATCACGTCTCTTGTCCATGCTCGCTAATTGCTGTAGTAAATGGGATAATGGGGTGTAAAGTTTTGAGTGTGTTGCAGATATTGCAGATACAGCTGTTGCCATTCCGTCTTTACCGATTTTTACAATCCCAACTGATTTACAACCGATTCTGGCTAGAAACTGATATTCATTCCATTGACGGCTCAGTATGTGCATAGTTGAAACACTCGTCACACGTCTGTGTCAAAAAATGGTTTTCACTGCCGTAAACGTAACATTGCAGAATTAAAGCCGAAGGAAAGTTGTTGTTAAAGGGGCAGATAGAGCTGACTGCGGCACTGTGGAAAAACTAGAAGAGAGAAGAGAACAGAATCCAATCGTTTGAGATATGGTGCTGTAGAAAATCAGGTAGGCTAGTAAGAAATGAGGAGATTCTCCACGGAATCGGATGAAACGAACCCATAGAGAACACTGGAACACTGACAATATGTGACAGGATGAGAAGACATTTGTCCAGACAACAGTGAACATGTTCCACGGTACTAGAGGGAGCTGTATAGAATAAAACTGTAGGGATAGACAGGGGTTGGAATACATCCAGCTGACTGAGGGCACAGGCTACTAAGTTGGAGAGGTTGACTCGGGAGAGGATTCGTTGTGGCACGCATAAAACTAGACAAGAAACTGATGACCTAACAAGAAAAGGGGCAACTGCGACAGAGGGTGTCAGCTACGTAACTCGTCGGTTCACGAGCTATAGTGGACGCTGGTCGCTGGATCCACCAGCGTGGTACGACTACCCACAAAGTCGCCACACCAGAATCATTTGCTGCAAGTAGGATCCCATGTGTAAAAAAAGATACTTGAAGTGTTTTCATTTTAAGGCTTACCCATTGTAGCTAACCTACGAACTCAATTTAGGGAAATACTGATCACGTGAAACTAGAAGGATCGGCCGGTGAACTGAGATTATTATGAACATTTAGCCACTGATCACATGAAAGCATGTACGAACAGATATGTTTCTTCACCAGGGCAGAAAGGAAGACTCAATACTACAAAGATTGATTAGGGAGTAAGGAGAAAGTCATGTAACTCATGCCTTCTTCATCATTTTATTAGCGGTATTGTATGTTTCAACACTGATAAGGAGTAAATTTAAGCCATGGAAGCAGACATATACTATTAATAGACACATACATTTATTAATATTGTAAGCACCATAATACATTTACAGAGGCATTGGTTTTTTTTGTTTTTTCTGGACAAGACATGTGCATGAACATTACGAAAAAGTTTGTTCGTTTTTTTAAAGGAGCACTTGCCATTTTTTTTTATTATTTAGGACTTTCGCTATTTCAGTGCTGCTAATAACTGTACCAAGACTCTACTTGCACGTTGACAAAAATATTACATTTTATTAAGGCCATACATATGAGTTTATCGTAACAAGCAACTGGAATTTGACGATGGGAATATTACGATGGGGTACAGAGTGAGAGTAAAAGTATAATACAAATTAGAAATTTATTACAGTTGTAGATTATGATTAATGAGCCCTTCATAAGTCAAACCGACTATCAATCAAATTTCAAATTTTGCAGTTTTAGGTGTATGGGTAATGTTTCGATGCCGAAAATGGCAAACTCTTGACCTTTTTATCGAAGAATTTGATGCTCTTCCCACTGAACATAAAGTTTTGTACAAAATTTTTTAGAAGACAAGGAAACATTCTAAATTGCTTACAGATTAATTTTTTTAAATGTGATGTGGATAGGTCTTATGAGTGACCAAGTGATTTTTAATATTTTAACATTAGCCCTGGGACCTACTTTAACCGTTCGGAAGAGAAAATCACACCAGTAACTAAATTCTTAGTAAATGAAATTCTAGAACCAGAAGAAAAAAATGTGACTACGCTACTAGAAGTAAATTTTTGCTTCAGCATCCACAACTGGTCTTCTCATTCTGGAGGTGAAGAGCATAATACGATTATCCACAGAAGTATAGTCTACGACTAAGAGAACCGGTCATTTGTAGTAAGCGAATGTTTGTGCATTCAACACAAAAGTATCGATTACCTTACTGACCAAGCTTAGTATGAGTTATATTGGATTAAACATTTCATCAAATAAACTGACATAACTTATTTTCAGCATCCAACAATCCCCTTACATCAGACTGTTCACAATTGATTCATATAGAATAAAATGTATCCAACCCGGTTATTACTGAATAGCGATGCATAACTCTCAGTAATGTTCATATATCTGAATTTTTCGTAAGCTGTCAGAATGATATTAATGTTGTTAGCTTCATTTAACGACGGATTAGTCGATTTGAGATATGGAAAAGTCAGATTATACTTTTAAGTTGTTGACTTTGTACATACCATGCGTCACGAAACAAAGCATTTGTTGAAATGTGACTTCCACTAGCAGGCTGCAAGTATCAAACTTATTACAGTCTCTCAATTCAATGAACAAAATGACGACAAAGTTGTCTACTCTTAAGACAGAACTTACTGAAGGCTGAGGCTAGTTTATACAGCGACTGCAAAGACAACGTTTACAACTCTTACGCTTGATGTTTGATCGACGTGGTACATGTGTAACCACATTTCTAGCCATGCCACCTTTACATAAGTAATTCTAAACACAAAATATTTATGTACTTATTAGGAAGACGGGATTTTCTGCCAATTACCACTGTCCCTGTAGACTTACATTTGTAATGATTCACACTCCTCTGAAGATGCACAAGAAAGACAGGACATCAAGCAGTGTTCGTGACGAGACACTAACAGCTTAAATGTGGGGCTCATACCTGCTATTCTTGTGAATTTCAGAACTGATAAAAGTTGCAAAAACATTTCTTACGTTTAAAAATGACCCGTATTTTAATTTAAATATAATTGCAGAATAATTTGGAAAGACACACACTGAGTATTTATAAACGTAGCAAACGCGTATTTTACTTTTCCGCCGTGTCAGAGATATGCGTGAGCCATTGATAAAGCACCCGTCAGCGGTCGATTTCAAATACCGAGAGTCTGACTGAAATAAGAGTTGGCTGAATTTCAGCACTCTGTATCGCTGAATTCCTTTAATTATGTATAATACGTCTTTTCTCCGAAACTAACTGTGATGTGCCATTATATTTTCAAGTGATATCACTCAAATCAACTGTCACAACGTATGCCAGTATGAAGTACAAGTCGGTCACGCCTGAAGAGAAACTGCTGCTTGGAGCTATATGACAGTCCGCATGCCCCGGTATTGTGTTCCTTCTCCAGGTATTTAAATGGATATATATAGCGTTCCATTTATATTTTTGCCTGATTACTTTCATATGATTGTCTCTGAAACGTAACTCAGCAACACATTACATTTAGTGTGAGCCAGGGTCTTAACTTGATCAAGATACATACATGTTAAAACCAACTTGCCATTTCAGTTAGGTGCAATTCTTCATGGAAATATTAAAGCAGCAGTAACTAACGTATTATTTTTCTAAACGTACACATTCATATATGACACATCTGTAAGTAATCAGCGCTTTCTCTTACTAGCAGCGCACCATTTCCAATAAAAAGCATATTAAATACTGGAGAGAAAGTCATTGGCATAGGAGGCAGGAAGAGACACTTGATATCAGGAACATAACACAGCCTTCACCGTTATTCAGTTGCTAATGCCAGCATTCTAGCCTAGAGCTCATACACTAATCTTCAAAAAGTCGATACCACTATACCTAATACAGCATATAGTCATTTTAGACACACAGAGAAAACTCAGTACAAGCGTTGGAACAACCTGAGATGGACAACATGAACACTGTCAGACTGAGTGTGTGTCACATGCGTTTAGCATGAAAGCGAAGGATAATCATATAACTATATGAAACACTCGATCATGAAGGCGACGGAAGCGTAGAAACGAGAAGTAGAGTCGACATTGTGAAAATGGGATACTACTCTCGACAGCATTAACGATCACTCCATCGCTGGCTAACTAGTATGACACAGGATGTAGCTGTAGTGTGACGGCAAAATTAGCTGAATTTTTGTGTTGCTTCGTTCATCACTACCAGTTGTTCCACTTTGTCACAACACACTAAACCCTTTGGCCAATAATGGCTTGCTTAGTTGACCTAGTAGCTGTGTGACTAAACACTGTGACAAGACACATTTACTAAAGTCATTCCACTGTAAACAGCATCTCTTAAAGTCAGCTAGTAATTGTCACGCGTAACTCAGGACCCGAAAGTCACAGTACAGGGCTAAACCAAACACACAGTGCCATAATTTATTACAGTTTGCTGAACTAGAGCAACATCGTGCTCAAGTTTATCGCTGGTGACAATGATGATGAGTGCGGGTGCAGCTAGGTTTGCAACTGTTCACTGCACGGCAGAGTCATTTCCCTTGCTGCACATGTCTGGCGCAACTGCAACTGCACTCGCTGTTGCTGCACCGATAGTCGCCAAACGTACCGCTGCCATCTGCTGCCAATGTGCTGATGCCGTAGGTGGAATATGTGATGTCACGCAGGTTCAAGTAGCTCTGAAATAGAAGAAAAATATTTTGTTAGAAAAGTATCTATTTGTAACCATACAATACGTCCCGTAGTTTTTATCGTTGAAAAGAAAGGACAAGGGCAGGAAACAGGTAATTCACAATACATCCAAAACAAGCACATATATCGAGGTGTGGTATTTCTGAAGTTCTAAGGAGCGTGAGTGGCTGGCATTAAGTAATTAATATTTACCCGCCATTGCTGGTGCTGGGTATGAATCATGCCCACAATCGCAGGTTGTACACTATCTCGTTAGAAACAACCCTACGTAATGTGGAACGAACTACTAGATGAAAGGAGGTGGGGTGTTATAACTGCGACCAGAACGGTCGCGGGGTTGCCAACAACGAAGCGAGGCGGGACCAAACGCGAGCGGGCCGCGAACAAACAACGGAATGGGAAAGGAGGGGCACGGACAATGACGGACGACCGAGCTAGACTTTCCGAACAACACACAAGAAGCAACAGCGCCACAAGCGACAACCTTACGAATCCACAACGTACACTCGTACACAGAAACAAAATAAAGCAAACACGTTGTCTGCAGGCGAGATGTCGACAGACTCACGCGAATATCAGACTGCCTTGCTGAGTTTTTTTTTTCTTTATTGAATTTCAATCCCCCCGAAAGGGGGCGGGCTGGCAGCAGTTTAGTATGCCGCTCTTCAGCCTACAGACTTTGTTTTAAAAAGATGAAGAGAATAAATAATAAAAACAGGCGATAAAATCGGAGACTTAAATAGTAACATGGCGAAAAAATCATGGAACTGAAAGCATAGAACAAAGGGATGATGATGCTAATAAAGTACATACGAAGCAGACAGGTAAAATAATAGACAGACAATTAAAAACACGGCGACAGTCTGGTTTCTGTTCGCAAAAGACATAAAATTCACACCCAGCGACAGTACGGTTTCTGTTCGCAACAGTAGAAAGACGAACAACACTGAACATTCACTGAAAGACTGCACTAAAAAGCTGGCAAATGTGACATACCACAGCCGAGAGCAGGTACGGGGAAACTGGACAGAAGATGGGAAAATTAAAAAGAGGGGTGGAAGGAGTGGAAAAGCGAAGGGGGAGAGGGGTGAAAGGAGCCAATGGAGGATGGGGACCCATAAGAAGGGTGGGGGGGTGCTGGGCAGACGCGACAGGGAGTGGGGAAGGTAGAGGAGGGGAATACTAAAGGACTCGGTGGGGGGGGGGGAGAAGGGAGGTATGGAGAGGTTTGGCGGGGAGAAAACAGGATGGAAGGGAGGGGAAGAGGGAGCCTAGGAAAAGGACCGAGGAAAGGAGTGGGGGGGAGGATCAGAGTTGATAGGAGGGATAGATGGAGGGAGAGAGGGCATCATCCAGGAGGGGGAGTTGATGGAAGCAACCTTGGGAAAGAAGGGGAAGGGTGTAGAGATGGAGAGTAGGGGGGACACAACAGTGAAGGCGTGGCAGGGGGTGGGGATGGGAGAGGAGAGGAGCAACCAGGAGGTGAGGGGGATCAAGGCGGCGGGAGGTGTAGAGTATGCGGATATGTTCGAGGAATAGGAGCAGATGGGGGAAAGGAATGAGGTCATAGATGATCCGTGTGGGGGACAGGAGGCGTATATGGAAGGCGAGGCGGAGTGCATGACGCTCAAGGATGTGGAGGGACTTATAGAAGTTGGGGGGGGGGGGCAGAGATCCAAGCGGACTGGCATAACAGAGGATGGGACGGATTAAGGATTTGTAGGTGTGGAGGATGGTAGAGCGGTGCAACCCCCAAGTCCGGCCAGAGAGGAGTTTGAGGAGTCGGAGGCAGTTGTGGGCTTTGGATTGGATGGAGCGGAGATGAGGGATCCAGGTGAAGTGACGGTCAATGGTGACGCCAAGGTAGGTGAGGGTGGAGGAGAGGCGGACAGGTCGGGCGCAGACAGTAAGGGAGAAATCCAGGAGCCGGAAGGAGCGAGGGGTACGACCTACGATGATTGCCTGGGTGACTTGCTGAGCGAGAGGCAAGAGCTTAAATACAGGATGGGGTACGTCGCTACTTGCTGGTGGGACCACGTGCTCCACCGTGGCGTCCTCACGTTATACGCGGGCCAGGAACGCGCGGCCACGGCTTACGGCGCGACGGCTGCAGAGACTTCTAGTGGTAGTCGAGGTCCGTGTTGTCTGGCGCGGATTCTAAACCCGCGTCGCTCGATACCAGATGGGGAGTTTTGTGTTGTCGGTACAGAAGCAGTAACGGCTGAATGGGTCGAACGAGGTCTACTCACTGTATGTCGCCTGGGTAACAAATCCCTGATGTACATTTCAACCCTTATGTAGCTACCCAAGTCGTCTGTCGCAGGATCAATCACGGCTGAAGACCTCATGTACTGAGTGACAGGGACGGTCGAGTATTGCCCGTGGTTGCTGTAAAAAAAATGGAATGAGATCAGCGGAAGAAATCACTAGTGAGTTACGAAGTGCTACCAGCAATCTAGCTACTACAAAGATTCTACATAGACAGCTAAAAAGAATGGGATACAACGGTTGTGCCGATTCTCATAAGTCACACTCTTCTGTAGTCAATATTGAGAGATGGCTGAAGCGGTTTTAAAGTACGCCGACAGTAGATAGTGGATGACTCGAATCAACTGACTTGGAGTGACAAATCACAGTATATTCTGAGGCAATTCGATGGATTGGTTTGGGTTTGATGAATGCCTGGAGAACCATGTGTAGTGCCAACAGTGAGGTATGGTGTAGGCAGTGTTACACTGTGAGGATGTTTGTCTTGGTTAAGATGTAGTCGCCTTATTTCGTTTAAGAGGACGCTAATTGTAGAAGGACATGAATACATTTGGCAGCATTGTGTACTGCGTGCAATAGCTGAACAGTTCTTAATTAATGAATGTCTTTATCATCATTACAACGCGACCAGTCATAAAGCAGTATCTGTGATGCAATGGTATGTGTACAATAACGTTCCTGAAGCGTATTTGCCTACCCATGGTTGCAAACTGAACCCAATCGATGGGATGACTTGAGACGTCGACTTCATTCCTGATTGCAGCGTGCAACATCTTGATTCCGGTCTTGAGGAAAAATGGTCTGCCGCTCCTCCACAGACACTCAGACACGTAACTGAAATTGTTCCCAGCAGTCATAACAGAGGCGAATGGTGGAAAAATCTCCACTAATAGGTTTCCAGGTACTTCTGATGAGATAGAGTACGTACTTGCAGTGACAATTTCTGAGTGTCTTTCCCTTCCCATTGGTACATTTATCGGTCGTTTGCTGCAGCACAGAAGTTCTGGATCCGTTTAGGCTGCCTTTGTTCTTTTTAAAACTACTGTTAAGCACATAAATTTCGGTGGGTCCCCTGAACAGATGGGCGTGATAGCTCGTCTCCACAGGGAGAAGTTCCGCGTAGGTGAACTTTATTTCCTGTTCAGTCTTACAGCGCGTGCTCCGCCACCACTGAAGTCTTCACCTGTAAACACCGTTTACGTTCTACTGGATATTGTAGTAAGAGAAAGTAAAAGTGTAACAGGACATAGAGAATGCTCCACTGTACAATTTGAGGTACGGAACCTGCGCTCGGAGAAGCAATCTTAAGGAGATATGGAAGTAAACTTGTCTACCGCTTTGCCTAGCACTACGGTATTCCAGCTTTTGTACAACTAACATGGGTAAAGATTTACACGCACTGTGCTGTTTATTTAAATGTGCATTCTTTATTTCCTGCAAGGAAACAAGGAGGACGAGTCTGATTACTAGGATGTCATGATGCTGGTTCTGTTTACTTTACTTGTCCGTAAGGTAGGTCTGTTGTATCGTACTTATGTTGCTCCATGATAGAATGTGCTATGAATCAACGACAGGCCCATTTATTACTAAGTGCTATTCAGAGACGTAAAATGTAATACGATGAAGCAGTACCGGTACGGTTTCGCAGAGCTCACTGACATGCACCTTGTGTTTGGTAATGTACGATGCAATGCTCTCGCTGCTGAAAGGATATACGTGGGACGATTTTCTAACAGGTATCATCTGTCACGACGTGTGTTTATTTCTCTAGATCGACGAATGCGGGAGACTTGTTCACTGGAAGGAAGCAACGAGTGACCTTCACGAATAACAGTTACACCTATATCTCCCACGAAGAGTCCGTACAGTGGTTGTGACTGAATTTGCACCTAAGGTCGCATTGTGTCAGTGATTCCTCCAACAATAGACTTATCGACCAGATTTTCTCCAAATCGTGCTGTTCTCTGACAAGGCCTCATTTGATCGTGATAGTATCTCGAACAGCAAGAATAGCCATGTGTGGGATGACGAATAGCCTCACGTTGTAGTAGAATCACACCATGAAGTTGGTTTTACTGTGAATATCTGGGCCGGCACTATAGGCGACAATCTCATTGGGTCATATCTTCTACCTGGACGTCTGAATGACCACCTGTACTTGAGATTCGTGCAAAGAGTTCTACCTGAGTTTCAGAACGTACCCTTGCCCGTTAGTGAGAGGACGTAGATACGACACGACGGTACACCGCCTCAAAATGGTTCAAATGGCTCTAAGCACTATGGGACTTAACATCTGAGGTCATCAGTCCCCTGGACTTAGAACTACTTAAAAATAACTAACCTAAGGACATCACACACATCCATGCACGAGGCAGGATTCGAACCTGCGACCGTAGCAAGACCGCAGTTACGGACTGAAGAGCCTAGAACAGCTCGGCCATACACCGCCTCACTTCAGCGTGGATGCCTGCAACGGGGAGTCTCAGTGCTGTATTTCCTTGTTGCCAGTATTGCAGCTGACTGTGATGTAATTCGAAACACTCCCGAGATATTTGTCAGCGTGCGTCAGATTCTTTCTCGTCAATATCATGCTTGCATTGAGGTTGATGGCAGTCAATTTCAGCACATTATGTAATTTGTTCATTGTGTGAATGATGGTATTAGCAGTTAACCGTAACTGATGTAAATAAAAAAGGGCGGAGCAATGTGATTTTATTCCTGTTATACCCTTAAGGTGATTACTCTGGCGATAATTTCATTACGAAATTGTAGCAAGTCGGTAATTTGCTGTTTTAGCATGGGATGTATCCCAAAATCTTACTTCCCACGTGGTAAATTGGTTTTATGTACACTCCTGGAAAATGAAATAAGAACACCTTGAATTCATTGTCCCAGGAAGGGGAAACTTTATTGACACATTCCTGGGGTCAGATACATCACATGATCACACTGACAGAACTACAGGCACATAGACACAGGCAACAGAGCATGCACAATGTCGGCACTAGTACAGTGTATATCCACCTTTCGCAGCAATGCAGGCTGCTATTCTCCCATGGAGACGATCGTAGAGATGCTGGATGTAGTCCTGTGGAACGGCTTGCCATGCCATTTCCACCTGGCGCCTCAGTTGGACCAGCGTTCGTGCTGGACGTGCAGACCGCGTGAGACGACGCTTCATCCAGTCCCAAACATGCTCAATGGGCGACAGATCCGGAGATCTTGCTGGCCAGGGTAGTTGACTTACACCTTCTAGAGCACGTTGGGTGGCACGGGATACATGCGGACGTGCATTGTCCTGTTGGAACAGCAAGTTCCCTTGCCGGTCTAGGAATGGTAGAACGATGGGTTCGATGACGGTTTGGATGTACCGTGCACTATTCAGTGTCCCCTCGACGATCACCAGTGGTGTACGGCCAGTGTAGGAGATCGCTCCCCACACCATGATGCCGGGTGTTGGCCCTGTGTGCCTCGGTCGTATGCAGTCCTGATTGTGGCGCTCACCTGCACGGCGCCAAACACGCATACGACCATCATTGGCACCAAGGCAGAAGCGACTCTCATCGCTGAAGACGACACGTCTCCATTCGTCCCTTCATTCACGCCTGTCGCGACACCACTGGAGGCGGGCTGCACGATGTTGGGGCGTGAGCGGAAGACGGCCTAACGGTGTGCGGGACCGTAGCCCAGCTTCATGGAGACGGTTGCGAATGGTCCTCCCCGATACCCCAGGAGCAACAGTGTCCCTAATTTGCTGGGAAGTGGCGGTGCGGTCCCCTACGGCACTGCGTAGGATCCTACGGTCTTGGCGTGCATCCGTGCGTCGCTGCGGTCCGGTCCCAGGTCGACGGGCACGTGCACCTTCCGCCGACCACTGGCGACAACATCGATGTACTGTGGAGACCTCACGCCCCACGTGTTGAGCAATTCGGCGGTACGTCCACCCGGCCTCCCGCATGCCCACTATACGCCCTCGCTCTAAGTCCGTCAACTGCACATACGGTTCACGTCCACGCTGTCGCGGCATGCTACCAGTGTTAAAGACTGCGATGGAGCTCCGTATGCCACGGCAAACTGGCTGACACTGACGGCGGCGGTGCACAAATGCCGCGCAGCTAGCGCCATTCGACGGCCAACACCGCGGTTCCTGGTGTGTCCGCTGTGCCGTGCGTGTGATCATTGCTTGTACAGCCCTCTCGCAGTGTCCGGAGCAAGTATGGTGGGTCTGACACACCGGTGTCAATGTGTTCTTTTTTCCATTTCCAGGAGTGTAGATGTCTCCAGTGACTTGCTTAACAGGCACTGGAATTTACTGGCGATATTAGAGCCATATTTACAATTGTTATTAAACTATTACAATAAAGAGCATCAGGTTTTAAAAATGCCCTCTACAACATGATAAAACTAAAGGAAACACGCAAAAATAAAAAAGACATGTAAGACACGTTTTAAAAGCTAGGTTCGTTTCTTTTTTAAGAACGTTAAACTGTGAGAATGATTAAATAAATGGAATACGATAAAAATCATTCCAAAGGCCCCCTTCTCTTAAATATTTATTTAATTCATGTCGAATCTTCAATTCCCACAGTCAAATGGAAGTAGATAAAAAATGGGCTTCTCATATTTTGAAATCGGTCTGGCATTGAACAAAAGTTTAAAGCCAAGTTTCTGTTGAAAAGGTTTTTTTGTGAATTTCTATAACGACTAAGAAATAAGAAAACTTGGTGTGTGTTTGAAGACTATATATGGAGATAACGGGTTCATCAATTAAATCACAATAAAGAAAGAAGACGTAAAGTGCAGAAAATAATGTTTTGTAAGTAATATAACAATTTTGAAGAAATACCAATTTAATCATGTAAAGAACATGCTGGTAATGGAAGTGGCCTTAAAGAAATGAATATTTTAACGTGATTATATAAAAATGTACTTTATAAAAAGAATTTTATTTATGGTCTAGGGAATGATTTTTATTTCGTTTCACGTTAAGTGTATGTGTGTCACTGAGACGTAGTGTACCTGTATTTTCGTGAATGGGTACGCATTGTTATGTTTGGCTCCTAGTTGTGTACCACATTATTGTTTCGAAACAGAAACACCGTTGACCACACTTCAGGAACAATGAACTGGATATACATTTATATGTAAACTAGGGTACTTCCAGAATTGTTAAAACCTATCACGTTTGCCTGAATAAACATTTTAATTGGGAGAAATCTGTACTTTGGAGAGTAGAGTTCGAATTTAAAAATGGTTCAAATGGCTCTGAGCACTATGGGACTTAACATCTGAGGTCATCAGTCTGCTAGAATTAGAACTACTTAAACCTAACTATCCTAAGGACATCACACACATCTATGCCCTAGGCAGGATTCGAACCTGCGACCGTAGCAGCAGCGCGTTTCCGGACTGAAGCGCCTAGAACCGCTCGGACACAACAGCCGGCTCTTTCGAATTTAGTTCTGATTTGTTGGACTATTAAAAGCAGGCTACCTAGCAGGAACTGAGTTATCATAGGTGCTATGAGACTATTTCAAAGATCTGACAATCTGTTATCTTTAAATCGAATTATTGGGAGAAGCAAATAATAGTGTTCCGGATTTTTTGGCAGTATTAACGGAGGAGGAAGAGGCCTACAGTTGCTTCCAACAGGATGGAGCAACTGCTCATACAGTCTGTTGAACCTTGGAGAAAATTTACACGATCTTCACACCTGACAAGAGTTGATAGCAGGGTTCAGTCTTGTCGTGGCCATAGTTGGCCACCCAGGTCACCTGATCTACCACTGTGTGATTACTTTGTGTGAGGAGCCCCAAGTCTAAGGTGCATCACAACAATCCCCATAGTCTTGAATAACTGTAACAGAGCATTTCGGATGAGACTGCAGTAATTACAGCAGTCCAGTTTCGGTCCGCTTCACAAGTTGCTGACTAGGGCCCGAAATTTCCAAGCGATGACTGCTGGTCACTTTCACCATTGCTATAGTCAGTGCTGAATTTCCTATCCGCTGCTGTGCTTGTTTGTACCCTGGAAGTCTGTCCTCCGGACACTTTTATTTGCCCCATCCTGTATGTTGCTGTAACATTTGAGATACTGCTTCATTGATGAAAGAGAAAACTGGTACCATTCAGAGGTTTTTCCTATTTTCTCTTTTTCGGCGTAGAACAAATTGTTTTGCAGCTGTTATTCTAAATTAGATGATTTTAAAGTTACACTGCTGCATTTACAGATGCAACTGCTACAATTTACACGAACATAGTGTATCTCATTTTCCACATACAATAATTATTAGAATGACCGTGGCTTTTAGAAAAATGAAAACGTTCCTAAAGCTAAAGAAAAATACAATGATGAATACAGAATTCCACTGTTTTGTTACAGAAAATATATACTGGCTGCCTTGAAATTTTTGGCCCAGTTATTAACGATCATTAATAGACTGATAATGTAAGTCACATCTAGAATCAGTGGACTCACATAAATAGCTGGGTGTTACAGTTTGGAAATCATCACATTGGTTCAGTTCTTGGTTAGATGAGTGGGTGACTTCGGTTCAGTTGCGGGCTACCGGGAAAATTCAGTCTACAAAGGAGGTTTCTTACTAATACTAGTATCTCACATTGTACAATTTTCCTGAAGAATGAGTGAGAAGTGCAAAATAGAAGTGACAAGGGATACTGAGTGTATGGGAAGAAGGGCGGCACAAATGGTCCCAGGTTTACGAATGTAAGACTCCCGGGTTTCCAGCAGAGTGAGTTCGCCAAAATGGTGCGTTTCGATGCGTATCACTCCCATAATTCTCAGGCAAAGTATCGGGAAGACGTTCCAACGCAGTACGGTCACCTATTCCGGAACAATTGGGATGCAAAAAGCAAGATGCCAAGTTAGGTCGCCCCGTGTACACGAAAACCTTGCACGTAGCCCAACACAACACTGTTCAAAAGACTCTTGCTCAAAGGTTCAAAATGGTTCAAATGGCTCTGAGCACTATGGGACTCAACATCTGTGCTTGCTCAAAGGGCTCGGACCATAAGAGACAAGGAAAGAGGGACAGTCAAACTGCCCGAGCGTATAAATCCAAGACGGGATTCAGTGACTCAAAAATTACGAGGGCGTTACATGCAACATGCAGCTCCGAAACAACTCAGGAATAGGACAAGCGACGGACTTTTCTGCCATGTGTGAGATCGCCATCCCAAAAGATCGCAAGGAACCTTCAGAAATATGAAGTCTTCCGACCACCAAATGAGTTTAAAGTTCTAGTACGTTTAGCTTAGTATCCAGTGTGACTGAGTTCAGCAGCGGTGCCCGGAGAATGGCAAGTACATTCGCCGGCTGTCGCTGAGCTCAGCTCGGACGACAGTTGTACGTTTGATCTAGCATGGACGAGAGTGCGGCATAGGACCAGTGGCTTGTGGGACATAGTAATAAAGGGGCTGTCTAAATTGGCACAAATGATGACCGCGCAGATAGAGATGGTAAGCACCAACTAAGTTATTCTTGGGAACCATTACTGATCACAATATGCTGTGGCCGCTCTCAGGCGAGAGAAATCATTACGGCACGCGAGGTAGAATCTGAACGAACTCGCCAGACATGACAGCTGCGCTACAGAGCCTGCGTAAGGATAAATAAATTGTCGGCTCGACACTTCGCCAGACGTTCATGGAAATGACTCTCATCGAAACGTTGCAAAGTTTTGATGAACTCACTCAGCTACAAACCCATTAGATTCACAAAAGTTCAATTCCTCGAGAAAACACAGAAGAGCGTCAAGAGAAATGTTGAAAAATCTGAATCTCGAGTATGGATACTAATTATCTCACTAAAACCTGCTTAAAAAGTTTCAAGAACCAGTATTAAGTGAAGAACCTAGATACATTGTTCTGTCCCCTACACATTACCCAAGTAGATTTAGTTTTAACACACACAGACATGCGTAAACATTCTTCCCGCACTCCGCACGCCACAGGAAAGGGAAAAAATCTTAACTTGTGAGACCATTCTAAGTGTCATCTGCCATGTTCTCAACGTGGTGTGCAGATGTAGACTACAGGGAGGGAGAGAGCTGATAAGCGTCAAGTAGCACTAATTAGTGCTAGTATTCTACGAATGAGATGCGGTGGTGGCAAAGACGTACACCGCGTGGCAGCAGGTGACTCGTTAATCAAGCAGACATATCAAACGACCGCACTATGGCCATCGATCCGGAAGCGTATCTGCGGAAAGGGCGAAATAAACGAGGACATTGGCTTCTGAGCCCCGCCGGTGCACTTGGCTCTCCGAGAAATTAGTACGTCACTAATTGGTACACTTCGTTACCCAAGGACACAAAGAGCTTATGCGGGTCATTCAAGGGTCGAAGACTCCGCGCTCTAATTAGATAGCGTTCTATGACGCTTCATGTTATCTTGTAGTGCCTTTTCGTAGCTACATACTCTGGAGTAACACAGGGCTTGAGAAAGAAATGGAAGTACCAAAAATATAACAGCGTACCATGCCCAGTAAGCTGCAGCAGATCTGTTGGCATTCGAAACAACTTCCAGTCGTCCTTCAAATTAATGACAAGTTCAGGTAACTGTAATGGAGGTGGATGGTGGTCAAGCAATCTCTTCTCCAAATTAGACTACAAAGCATCAATAATGTTTAAATCTGGTAACTGTGGTCACCAGGGGAGAAGCGATATTTCATCATCGTGCTCCCAAGACCTGCCCCGAAACACACGAGTTATGTAAACAGCCTTATCTTTTTGGAACACAGTATCACCGCTGGGGAACAAATTTTGCAGCGTGGGATAAACCTGATTAGCCGAAATGGTCACATAATCTTTTACAGTAATGCGACCTTACAGAGTGACCCTCAGCTCCATGGACTACCACGATATGGCTACCCAGTCATCACCGAACCCTCATCATGTTTCACTGTTGTGACGTTAACTGGACTAGAAGCTGGGAACAGTGTGAAACAAGATTCATCCGACCAAACGACAATCTTCCACTGCTCTATAGTCAGTGTTTTATGGCTTTGACACCACCCTTGCATCACTGATGACTGCTTTTGGAATTCCTGCTTGCCCTACAAATGCCTGCTAATTGAGTTCCCTTTGTGTTGTTTTGCTCCTGACAGGGTTCGACAGTGCGACATTCAGTAACGGCTTGTTCTCCACTGAAAAAGGCCGCTAATAAATATGGAATAATTTTCATGACGTTACATTGATTTTGCTCAAAAACGGAAACTGATTCTGTTGGTAATTAATTTATAACAATACGTAAGTCTACAGTTTGATTATGCAAAGAAGCGTTATTTTATGTAACACAAGCTAATTATCCGGGGTTGCCTGGACATGTATTTCCTATTAGTCCATCTCGTTCTTCCCCCTCTCTCTATCCATCTCCTTCTTCCCCTCCCTCTGTCTATCTCCTCTCCCCTTTCTGTGACCACCTCCCACAACGCACCACACCATTTCCTCCTGTCTCTCTCTCCTTCGATGTGCTCCTCTACCCTGTCCACCTGCTTCCCCCCCCCCCTCCCCCCTATGTCCATCTTCCCACTTCCTGTCCATTTCCATTTGCTGCTTCCCTCTATCTCATCCTCGCCTACTAGGTCAATTTTCTCCTGCCCCTCTACCTCCTCCTCACCCTCCCTATCTCCTCCACCTCTCCTCTTGCTCCCTCTCCATTTCCTCCCTTTCCACTTTCTCTGTCCATTTTGACCCCAAAGTGTTCCATTCCAGGTAGTAAGTAATAAGCATATTAAATTTCGTTGAACCGGTCCTGACGTTTTAGAGGACCTTTCAACTGGGGCCAGTACCTCCATACGCACTTGTCACATACATTTATTGTATATTTAACAGATTTCATTCTTATTTGCAAACATACCTTATCTCAATCTCTAGCGAATTTCTCCCTGCGGTTTTGTTTTCACGCAGCTCATTGTGTATGGCGTAATATTTGCTGAACTATGTATACAATGATATAATTTTTACATGCTCTTCGAGGGGTATACGTGGATACTGTCCGTGAAATGTGTTGCGAATAGAGCTGGTAATAAGGAATGAATAAATTAAAACGTCATGCCTGATCAGGTTATTTTACTGCATAAACAAGGAAAAAGTAGTTAACAATGAACTTTTTTCCCTTTCTTTGTCGGGGGGTGGGCGGGGGGAGGGGGCTGAGCGTGAAAATTATGTGTAAAGATTTTAGCAGGTCACTAAGTGCTCTTATTTTCACATATTGGATGAATATAGTCTGCCTATTTGTGCGTTGTGAGCTACGCTTCTCTTTCTCCCCAACACCAAACCCTTTGAAAGGTAGCTTGTCCTTACTCCCATAATGTTTCTTTGCATACGACAAATGATAAGTGCACCAGCGTTTGTTGGAATTGACCCAGTGGTTTAGGAGGAGATGTGGAACTTACATGTATGCATAAATCCATATTTATAACATGTATGAATAAACTCTTTTAACGTGAATTAATTTTCAAAGTTATTGCTATCATCCACAACAAACACAATGAACCAGTACATAAAATGTTAAAAATGTTGTTTATGTAGTGTCTTGCTGTCAATTAATGGAGATGTAAATGAGATTATATAATTCTCAATATATGTCGAGAATCTGGTTGGGCCTTATGCTGGATGTGACATATCTCGTAAGGTCCCGCCAAGTGAACAAGAACCGGCGCTTGAAGATTGTATCGAAGGTGTATCAGACCTATGTTATGGACTATTTGACATGTGTAAGGAAATTAGCCTATCAGTATGCCACCAGCCATCAAATAAAAATTCCATATGGTTAGAATGAAAATTAAATGCATCAAATGAGTGGCTATCAGGTTTTATGAAGTGCTGAAAATCATCGCCTATGTGCGCCATATGTAACACACAACATGCACATAAAATTGAATAACCTTTCCGGTGTTTATGATAAACTGAAATTCTAGTATCAAGACGTCTATATGGATGGATGAAATGTTGTGACAACAGCATAAAAAAATGAAAGATTATTGCAACAAAAGGCACTAAACTGGTTAGAGCTGCCATTTCTGGAGAGAAAGGCACATCAGTGACATTGGCTCTTACTATTTGTGCAAGGTACCCTCTACTGCTTCAGTTTTACACTATGCGCAACGGATTTATATGTAGGACCTTTGTATAAATGCCCTAACTTGAAAGCTATGTCAATTCTGCTTGGATTGACATTCATACATTTAGTAAAATTATTTAATAAAATTTCTTTCTTTTACTGATAATAAAACAAAATAATGAAAGGTTTGTCTATTCTTATACATAGAATGTTCCGACTCTGAATTTTTTTAGAACAATTTGGTTTATTCATTAACCATTTAAGATTATTATAAGAACAAAAAACTCACTTCTTGAAACAATTATTAAGGCGGCTGGTCTTTACACAGCATGAAATTTGCATCAGATTCCACGATGTAATTTACACTGATCTGACTTTCCTATTAACAATGTAAAATTTAACGCATCTGACTTTGTATCTTCATTTACCGTTAACGCGTCTAACTTTTTACTACAACTATGGTCTCCTACGGACTGCTATCTCTTATTACCACAAGTGCCCCCTTTTGGATCGGAAGAAAAGGATAGTCCACAACTGTATCCATTAATCAATATGCACCCACAATTAAAGCACCAACATATGCACAGGAGAAACGTAAGAATCGAGCCGTTAGCAGCTCCGATATTCACCATAAAGTAACTCTACTCAAAATTATTCTACCGAAAACCAAAATTATTACATATAACTTCTCCACATACTTGATCATTCACTTTAATAGCCACTATTGTACTGCTGCCTACTCCCTACACAGATTCACCCACTGAAATATGAAAACGCTTCCAAAATTACACTTACAAAATACACACATTCAAGATGAACTACTTACTTTGTTGCAGCCAAATTTCATGTCTACGTTATCAGTTTAATATTCTCTTTCCTCGCTTTGCTATTTTAATTATTGAGGAAATCTCTCCACGTGACCCTACATTCCAAGAAATATGAATAAGCAAGCATTATCTTCACTTGGTTTGCTAAAATTCGATACACGCTTTCACACGAGATACCACTCGTCCTTAACAAAGGATCCACGTTACTAAATCTTTCAAAGTTGCATTGAAAATTTATAACAGTAATTAATTTCACACGCATATTTCGTGTAATAGCACACTTCCTACTTACATGCTATACGTCCCTAGCACTTGTGTCCGTTCTTGATCAGCCCCGCGTGGTGGGTGCCAGGTGTAAAACTAAATAAATTGCCACCCGCACTTAAATATTTCATTTTTCCTAAAGAACTTGCTTGCTCAAACAAATTAGATTAAATTATTCACCGCTAAATTGTTATAAAACCCCAAAGTTGCAAATTACTATCACAAATGAAAGCAACAATTTTACAGCACCTACTACTGAACATTACCTACCTAAGTAAATTTCGTTCCCCCAAAATATTAATATTACTTTACGCCTAGCTGCAAGAAAAGGTTGTTCACCTAATGTGAAACCATTCATCATAAACATATCACATTTACCACTCGTAAATCGAGCATGGCCCGACCCATCTCAGAATAGCGTCCTCTCTCGTCCAAGTCTTCAGCAGCAGTCCACGACTCGGACCCACGCTACCGTTCTGCTCGCCTGAACGCGCGAGGGGGAGGGGGGGGTCTCAGCCAGTCATCAGCTCAGAATTTCCCCAGTTTAAAGTTGCCGGTCAAACCTCTCCTCTACACAATGGGAAAGATCTCGCGCTTTTCCTCCCAAAGACTGAAACGTAAGTTTTGCAGACTATCCAACCATCCTACAGTGGGCATTCTTAACTTATTCAATCAATAAAAACATTTAGATTCAACTGGTCATTCTTTTATAACTTGGTGTTGGTCTGCAGACACCGACAGTAAGTCTGTGCTAAGTAAATTAAATGATATAATTGGAGGAGAAACAGCATTGGTCGTATTTTATTGTTTTATTATCAGCAAAATCGATTTTCGGTCACTTAGTGACCAACCTCAGTGCTTTAATACACAATTAAAATTGGTAGGCACTGGTATCAATCAGCTTAGAGCGATCACATAAACTGAGCTTGTTGATACCAGTGCCTACCAATTTTAATTGTATATTACAGCACTGAGTTTGCGGATAATAAAACAAAAAAATACGACCAATGCTGTTTCTCCTCCCAATTATATCCATTATCTGGTCGTGGTGCACAGAACACTCCATGCAGTCGCCAATCAACAAATTAAATGATAGTATTACGATCAAAAAATGATATTATTTCGATCAAACTCGTGTTCTCAGAAGAACATGATGATCAGTAGTATTAAGTATTGTTACATTGTTAGAAATATAAATGAGAGTTGCCATTGCCAAAGACAATGGACACCTCTCACTTGTGCAAGTGGTAATTCGGTGCCACGATTTTAGTATTTCCCTGGAATAACTTTAAAGAGCGCTTCGTAGATGAGTAATTAGAAAGTAGTGTTTCTCGTAATAAATTAAGTTCGAAACACTGGGTAAGCCTTGTATGACCAATGGGTAGGCAGCATCAAACAGTGGAATCCTTCTGAGAGTATCGACAGGAAGAGAGCCAAACTGCAGATTGTGCGGTATTATTACTGAGGGCAGTAGTGCACCAGATGTCATTCCACTTTGTGGTAAAGACACATTTGACGTAGATCCGCATATCCACAGCTGGAATCGTGAGAGGAATGGGGAGTAAGTATCTGCTCCTCTAGCCAAAGAGTCAGCCGTTTCATTCCCTGGGATGCCCACGTGACTTGGGACCCAGAAAAAGACAACTGAGCAGGCGGCGTGGCCAGGGACAGAGAGAAGGTCAAGGATAGCAGAGACCAAAGAGTAACGAGCGTAACATCGGTCGATAGCCTGGAGGCTGTACAAATTGAAACACTGGGGAAGGAGGCCTGTGAAAAAAAAATGGCGTGCTCTGTGAGTGACTAGACGCTCTGCTGTGAACACACTACATGATCACAGCAATAAATGGTGTTCTAAGCCAACAGGAGACGTGAAAGCGTATGCTTGTCTTAGAACCGCGAGTGTAGCAAATGATGGCATCTTGGAACTCTGCAAGGATGGCATATACAAGATGCTGGAAACTATGGGGCTCACAGAAATCTTAGAGCCCTGGAATGTGTCGCTTCTCATCTGTGGTCTAGGCACCATCCAAGGGGGGAAGGGTGTAGGAGGAAAAATACGGGGTGCATTTCAGTGAGTGTAGACAGAGTTCCTGTCACAGGAAAGTGAGATGCATTCCAGGCAGCAATTCCACCCATGTGTGGATGTCTTCTGCAAAGAGGACAGGCACACGGGATGGTCAGGGCATTAGCGAATGGCGATAATATAAGAAACTAGGAGTTGGATCCGTCATATTTGTATTCCCCTTTTATGAGAGGAGACTGTCAACAAGACTAGTGTGAAAGGCAATAGCCAGATGCACCTGACAATGGTAAACAGGGCCAAGTATTTGCAGAGTGGAAGGAGCTGCTGAGCCATAAACCTGTCTAGCATAATATAGTCTGGACAAAACCAGGGCATAGTAAAGATGGAGATGTGTGGGCCAGGAAGGTTGTGAATATGGGGCAGCCATGTCAGCTTTTTATCAAAAATAAGGCTAAGAAACGGGACTGGCTTGGAATGTATTATGGGTCAACGACAAAAATGCATAACCCGCGTTTTGGAGCGAGAAAAATGTGAGATGACCCACACAGAGGCCAGTCGGATGGCACCTCGGAGCCAGTGCTCAGCAGATGCTACCGAGTGGGAGCTGCACCAGATGCAAAAATCGTCGATGTACAACTCTGGGGTAACCACAGGACCAACAGAAGTTAAAAGTCCATGGATGGCTATAAGGAAGAGTGTGACACCTAATACAGAACCCTGTGGGATACCGTTCTCATGAATCCGAGGAGCGCTGAGTGTAGTGCCTGTTTGAACCAGGAAGAGCCGAGAGAGATAAAGTGGGTAAAAATTGGAATGGGGCCACAGAAGCCCCAGTCATGGAGGGCACCAGGCTGTGTTTTATGCCTTATCTAGGGCAAAGAATACGGGGACAAGATGCCAGTGGTTAGTAAAAGCCTTTCAGGTTACCGTAAAGGTGAGTAAATTGTTTGATGGAGAATACCCTTCCTGGAAGCCACACTGATACAGGGACAAAAGGCCCAGGGAGACGAGTATCAAAAATAATCTGAAGCTAACCATCATCTCGAACAGTTTACAAAGTACATCCGTTAGGCTAATAGGAAGGTAGCTATCGAGAGGCGTTAGGTTCTACCCACGCTTAAGGACGGGGATAGCTACAGTGTCCCGCCATTGCGCCAGGAAAGCACCTGCGAGCTAAATTCACTTGAAGACCATGAATAAATGTTGTCTCTGGGGAACGTCCAAGTGTTGGATCATCTCGTTGTGGATGGATTCTGGGCCTAAGGCCATGTCACATGAAGACGCTGGTGGCCCAGAAGGCTATGCAGCCTGGACCAAATCTGCAATGAAGCGGCATACGTCCCCATGAAGGAAATATAGCGCTCCCAGCATTGCCTTTTACTCTGCTCAGTAAAGTAACGAGCCTTAGCATGGAGAAGCTTAAAAGAGAGGAGGCTGGTCTGTGAAGGCTTTCGTTTAAAACGCTGCAGCCTCTGACAGCGGTACTGGGCAACGACTGCTACATCCTTGGTCCTCCACGGTAATGGTCGACGACGAAGGGGACTTGTGTGTAGGAGGACAGCAGTGCCAGCACTATGAAGAGTAGTGGAATGGACACCTTGTATGACCGTGTCAATGCAATTCGTGTCTGAGGTGTCGAACTGCACAACAGATGTATATAAAGGCCAGTTGGCTCCGTGGAATTCCCAATATGGGGGCCTGACTGCCTGGCGGCAGGAGGGGAACGATTGTCATCGAAAAGCGGTCACTTTCACAAAGATCATCATGGACGACCAATGTTGGGAAGGCACGAGAGGAGGGGAGGAAATCGTGAGGCCGATAGCAGTAAAGGTACCATAAGCAGCACTGAAGTGGGCAGGGGAACCATCATTGAGAAGGCACAAATCTAAGTCTGTAATAAATTGGTCAATTTGGAGTCCCATACCGTTGAGGTGTCCTACTTGGAGGGAGGCAGATATTGCAAAGGGTGACTGCTGGTTTGCACTCTAACCACTGTTGCTTCCACGTTAGTGCGAAGGGGGCCCAGTCAATAATAACATCAAAGTGAACCAAAGTGCAGACCCCGTCAAATGCTAATCCTGGGCCAGTACGGTTCCAAGAGTGAAACGTTGAAGAGTGGTCATTACAGAAGTGCATTTCTTGAATAGCAAGACAGAATGCAGAATAGGAGGACACGATGTTGTATTTCCAGTAGGTGAGAATAGTATCTATTGCAATTCCACTGGATGATCGTGTGGCGAGAGTTCATTTTAGACATAAAAAAGCCGAGAGGTCATGTCACTTGGTCAGTGGTCGTCCTTAAATAATAATTCACATTCAGCTTGTGTGTGAGGACATGGCATCTCCCGGGGCACCAGGGGGCCTTGTCTTGGGACTTCTTTTTCTCTTTCAGAGGTGGAGGAGGGCACAGCACAGAGGCTGAACAGGCATCTGCAAGATTCAGAATCGAAAGAGAGTGGGCAACCTTGGAGCACACAGATGGGGCACCTCATGGGGTCCTGTGGCGGAGGCTGGTGCCAAAGAAAGTGGCACTTCTTCAGCCAGGGAGGGGAAACAGCTCCCACAGCAGAGGTCGTGGGAACTGCAATGGAGGGGGAGGGGAGAGGGGACAGGACTGGGGTAAGGAAGAGGTAGGAGGGGAAAATGATGTAACAGAGGCAAAAGTTGAAGAAAGTGACACTGGATAGAGTCTCTCATATTTTTGACGAGCCTCAGCACAGGACTGGCAATGCAGGTACTTTTTCTCTTGGATTTTCTTTTCTCTCTTGTAAGCTGGACAATATGGCGAGCGAGGGGAGTGGCAGTCATGAAGACTGACACACACAGGTGGCAGAACACAGGGGCTTCCCTCATGGAGTGGATGTTCACAGTCACCACACAGAGCGTCCACCATACACTGGGAAGACATAGGTCCAAAATGCAAGCGCCTCAAGTACCTTATCGATAGTGGATGTGCGGCTTCACATCAGATCTGTAGCACATAACCTGGAGGTATCCCCCTCTAAAGTCAGAATGAAGGTACCAGTATCAGTGCTCTTGTGTTTGAAACCCTTCTGTGCACGTCAAACAAAATGAATGCCCCATAGCTCCAGATTAGCCCAGAGTTCCTCTTCAGTTTTCAGGATCAGGTTCTTATGAAAACTCAGTACCAGGACCATATACAGAGATTGGTGAGTGTTAATAGACACTGGGACATTGCCAAGACGATCAAAAGCACGAAGAGCTGCAGATTGGTTGTGACCTGACCACATCTTACTGAGACACTCCACTTCCCCAAACTTGTCCTCGATATTCTCCACAAACAAACAAAAAAAGGCTTTGTGGGAGTGAATGTGTCCCCATCTGTTCATGGGCTCTAAGCATGGGCGCCATGCAGCCACAGCAAGGACTGCCTGGCATGACAGCCATTGCTGGGAGTTCTGATGCTCCAGGAAAACAAGCAACCACTCCTTGGCATACATGGGGAGCGAACCTGTGTTGTCAAGGGGCTCAGCTGGGTTGGTACATAACAGCTCCACAACACGGACTGGCTACCTGTGCTGGTGACCTAACAGGGTGGAGGGGGCTGCAGCAGGGAAGGGAGAGGGTAAGGAAGGGGGAATGGGGGAGAGGAATCCACACTGTAGACTCTGAGGAGGGAGCACTTCCTCAAATGGCTCACACTAAAAGTAGAGGTCAAATCTCAAGTGGGGAAGTAAATGCCAAAAGGATGAAACAACAGGGAGAAGGAACAAAACTGCAAGCAATACAGGGAACCATGTGGACAGACATGTCGATATAATTAGGGAAAGAGTGAGGATATGGAGGGAGGTCAGGGTGAAGGAAATTCAACCAGGAAAGGAAGAATGGGCTGCAATAGCTTGGGGCCCCATGTGCGCCACGCACAAACTGACAAAAGAACCTTGAGTCCCTTGGGGACACACACGTGATAAATAACAGACTTTGGTCAGGGCTGTCTCTCGATCTTTGAAGACATGCAACAGTGCATGTGATGTACATTAGAAATAACTATGGGAGAACTATATTTATCCCACTCCTCCTGTAGTGCAGCAGACACTGAGAAACGCAGTGACATCAAAGGACATCACGGTATGATTCATGGCGACCGCTATTTTGTCATTCAATGAAGACACACTTTGTGATGAAAATTACTTGCCGTTGGCCGTGACTGATTGTCCGTGAATTATAGGCCTACTTGTAGCACTCAGTCTCATTTTCATCATCAGATCTTCCCACATCGACGCCAGATAGATATTCATGTTAACACTTAAGATATACCAAATGACAAAGTTGGCGAACGTAAGGTGATCTGTAAGCGAAAGCAAGTGCTGAGTCCTGTTTTAAATACATGAGTAAATTATTCTTTACACTCTGAAAAAGAAAAAGGTGGAACCGTTAAATGACAGTTACCTATCAGTGGAATTGTGCGAGAACTACACATTTTTGGTTAATGCTTAATAGCCTACACCATTTATGGCAATAAACTGATACCCTCCAGGAAAAAAAAACCGTGGGCGATTTTTGAGCCAAGTGTTACAGTGTACATGAACGGAAATAACATCATGTTAGGAATATTTCTCGTAAGTGGAAATAAGGAAAAAATATATGCTGAATGTACAATGAAGATGTCACATATTAAAATTTGTTGCATTAAAATAGTAATAAAACTTTCTTGCGCCACAGTTATTGAAAAGAATTGTAACAAGTAACCCCTGTCCCCTCCTGCCTCCTCATTAGATATTCGATATACCCAACTAACCTCCAGATTTCCTCTGTGGCATCCCAGTTCTAAATATTCCATTCAGTTCTAACACAAACTGTTTATCGTACATATTTCATTTCCGTATAAAGCAATACTCCAGACCAATTTTTATTTCTTCTCCTTGAACTTTAATTTTCCTTCGAAGTTTATCCTTGGTTTCCTTTACTGCTTGCCCGTCGTATGGATTTAAAAACACCGTTACATATGTCACCAAAAGAGAAAGATCGACTAGTCATTTTCACGTGTATTCAGATTAATGTATTCGTAGAGATATACGGACCTTATGATAACAAAACATAGAACTAGAAATCTCATAAGTTTCGATTCTATTTTTTTGCAAAATAATCTTTCGTAGTTTATCGACAAAATACTGCGCGACTTCGGTGAAGTTTCTAAACACGATTTCAGCAGATATCTAGCTCAAAAAATAGACTGAAATTGCTAATCATTCCATTTTCAGCACCATCAGATACTCCACTTTTAGAAATGCTATTAGAAGTAATTTGTGACATTCCACTATACAAAGTACAGATATCATAATGAGATGAACTTGTAGCTGTGGCGCCGGCCGTAGTGGCCGTGCGGTTCTAGGCGTTACAGTCTGGAACCGAGCGACCGCTACGGTCGCAGGTTCGAATCCTGCCTCGGGCATGGATGTGTGTGATGTCCTTAGGTTAGTTAGGTTTAATTAGTTCTAAGTTCTAGGCGACTGATGACCTCAGAAGTTAAGTCGCATGGTGCTCAGAGCCATTTGAACCATTTTTTATAGCTGTGGCGTACAAGGAGAAAAATCTACGAAACTACACAGAGAAGAGTCCGCGAAAGTATTTATCCTTGGATCAGATTCACACTAGAACAGCAGTTGTTTTATCGATATTTCTTTGCAGCTGTACATACCATTTTGATTTTTATCAGTAGTACTCAGATATGCGCTTTAAATGACTACTGACTGGTGACTGTTTCGCAGACGAGGTACGATAGGCACCTTGAAATAAACAACACTAAGGTCTTAAGATTTTATTATTTTTTAACATGACATATATAGGTTGATACACGAAAACATACGAATATTTTAATATTTTGTTCTACAAGTAAAACTAAAGAAAAAAGTTCATATAAACACAGGCCTGTAAATGTTTAGTAATGGAGTTACGACTAATAAAAGATTTTGCCTGAAATTTAGCAACTTCGCTAATATGAAGCCAATGCAAAACTGTACGAGGTTAAAGTACCATTTCCATTTATTTTGGTGTTATTGGTCTGGTCAATCTAATACAATATGTCCCAGATGAGTATCTGCATTATTCCGTGGCCGTCTGCGGGCGCTGATGGTGAGATATAGGTCTTCTTGTGGTGTTTTACACTGTGAACGTCCCGAACTGTAGCGCCTGGACACGTTTCCTGTCTACTGGAATCGTTTCCACAATCTTGAGATCACACTTTGTGGCACATGGAGAGCCCGTGCTACGACCTACTGGGTTTGACCAGCCTCCAGTCGCACTAGTATTCTACCCCTCATAACGTCATCAATATGTGTTCTTTGAGCCATTCTCAACACACAGTCACCGTTAGCACGCCTTAAAACGTCTGCACACATAACTCGCTGCACCGTACTCTGACATGTACTAACACACCTCTGCGTATGTGGTCTGCTGCCAGCGCCACCGTACGACGACCGCAGGTCAAATGCACCGTATGGTCATACCCCGAGGTGATTTAAACCCACAAACCGCCCACCAGAGCGTTGTTTCACCATGTATCAGCATTATTCTTAATTTATGAGCATGCTGTTACGAAATTTTTACCCTGGTTACCTGATGCCAGTAGGAACTAAAATTACTAATGTTGTGTATGTCGACTACGCACAATTTTTAAACTACGAAAACTTGGTGGCAGAAGCTCCTTTTGGTCATGGGATTGCCCTGTTGCCAGATGCTCTGGACAACGCATGACCGCAAATGCTTTGTGTGCCGGAGATCGCGATGTGATGGGGTGGGGGACGTTTGTATGAGTGAACCGACAACCATAGCGCTGACTGCCAACCGACGAACGGGAACAGAGCAATCCCACGGCCAATTGGAGCGCGTGGCGCCAAGTTTCCGTAGTTTGAAAATGTTGCATTGTCGACATACACAACATTAGTAATTTTTGTTTCTACTGGCATCAGCTGTATAGGGTTGAAATGTTGTGACACAACTTATATATAGGGTGAGTCACTGACTGCTGCCACGAAGAATAGCTCCGAAAGTATGATAGGAGCTGAAAAGTTTGTGGGACAAAAGTTGTATGGGACAATGGGGGCCATAATATGACGTTTGTTTTTTCTTTGCTAGGTGGGTTCGCGTCAGAGACATGAAGGTCAAATTTGTTTTTTAAATGAGATGCTATAGTTTGGAACTTATTTTCTGATAGTGGCTATCGAGACGGATCCAGTGATGTGTAACAGTAAGGTTGTGGGGCGGCTGGGTGGAAATGATTGTTATATAAATGTTCCTATTAATTATGCTGTCTTTTGCCTTTCGCAACACTGGCTCTCTAAATACAATATTGGCAACCAGAAAGTTATTAGCAAAACGTGAAGCCTGTAATTAGAATTCTTAGTGCCCACTTCATCTGAGAAATACACTTATAGCTACAGCTTATAGCTCTGAGGAGTTAGGAGATTGTCTGGGGTTCATAATCAAAAATGATCGTGAAAAAAAAAGTTCGATATATTCTGAAAGTCACAGATGAAAAAAAATGGATCCACACAATCCAACTACCACAGCAGTTCAGAGTCTAATGCGCTGATACAACTATAACTATTCAAATTAAATGTATAAGTGAATGCTCGCCATAATTTGATGATAATGTTCATCAAACGCCACGCTAAATAATGGTAGAATGTTTGTCCCGCGACGGCACGTGAAAATACGACATACGCAAACTGAAAATAGATAATTAAAGTCATCCCAGAATTAACACATCACTCGAAAATGATTTCATGGTTACGCGTATCCCGAGTAACTTAATACGGCATCCGAGGCTGTTTATAGCAATGATACCAACGCGACGCGACTCCCGACACAGATGGTGTGTTATTCAGCGTCTAGAGAGAACTGGGGCCTTGCTTCCTCACGCAGCGTTCTTATATATAAAGCCGCGGTGCGGACGGCTAAGGGAACGCCTGATCAAATCGGCTCTCCCAACTAGCCGCTGGGCTAGTAATGCACCACTTTAAGTCATTGAATAAATCATAGCTTCCTTTGCTGATGGCCGATGAAGCTCTCAATTTAAATGTGCATTCAGCACACAGGTAAGTAATCATAATAAAAGTCTGACGTGGCTAAGTCAATTATTTTGGGCGAGAGAATAAATTTAATTACACTACACGCAGTAGACGAGCTCTGAACTTGCCCTTTGGATATACGCTATTGCTATAGTTTTATAGTTATTCAATTGAAACTTCTCACATAATTATGATTATAGCGGATCTCCCTTCTACTTACATTTAATCATCCTAGCCTTATTTATTTGCCTACTTAATCTATCTTGCGTCCTTAATTTCTAAGACAAAAACCAGAAAATAATGAATTTCAACTAAAATTTTAATTTGTGAGATCCAGAATACTGTTTCTACTAAATTATTATGCAAAAGGAATCTACAATAAAATTTTTAAGTTTCTAGCTCTTTTCTGTTGCGCCAATGATTTTTACAGAAAAACGTCCAAATTTCGAAAACGGTTCAAGTTATTGAACTGACATTCAACACATATTGATTTAGTGTTACTCCTGACACACTAGAAACGTTTCAGGTTATTTACTTGATTTTTAAAGAATTGCGCAACATTTATGACGTCAGAGCTAATTACGGCGGACTGGCTGGCACACAATGGAAAGACTGATGTGAATTTTATACGGCGTGAGTAGGCTGCTTCCCTACAAGGTCTTTGAAGGTCACAAATGTTGCATGAACGTCCATTTACAGAAGGTGTTCGAAGTGATAAACATTGGTATCAACGCAATGCTGCAATATTCTTATCATAGATTTAGTGGTATTCCTTATCACCTCGGCACTTGTCGAAGCACATGTTCTGACAATTTCCTCTCACATATATCGTGCAAATAGTAAATATTCGCCGAATACGGCGTATCCATCTAACGTTCCATTGACATGTAACCACCATTCGACGGTTTAGCAATCCAGCACTAATAGCAACGGTAAGACTCGTATCGTCGAATCAAGAGAATGTGAATGATGTATTCCTTCGAAAAAGAAGTCGATATACTCCTTATTTACGGAGAATACCAACGAAATTCAGTAAGAGCTGGAGGCTTATACACTGAAAGATACCGTCAACGTACTCACCCTACACGTCGTACATTTAAATATGTGTATGATAAATTGAGAACAACTAGATCTTTAACGCATCGGAAACATATCCAGCAAAGGAAAATTACTAACGAGGAAACGAAAATTGTTACTCTTGCCATTGTGGTTCGAGATCGATGTGTTAGTTCGCGTCAAGGAAATCTGACATGAGCCAGAGTAGTGTTGTTCGTTACCATAGCAGTCTCCACCAAGAATTAACCGTTACGGATTGTATGCGTCTCCTTGAATTCTGGCGATGGGCTCACCTTCAGATTCAGAGGGATGACGCATTTATTGATATTATTTTATTTCAAGACGCGGCTACTTTCACGAACCATGGAAATGTTAGTTTTTCGGCAACTGAAAATCCATGTTGACTGCGGCAAGTTGCCCACCAGTAACCGTGGTCTGTGAATTTAGGTGTGGTATTCTGGAGGACAGAATCATAGGCCCCTATTTCATCGAACCAATCTTAATGGTAGGAAGTACACCACATTCCTGCAAGAAACATTAGGTCTATTATTGAGAGAAATACCTTTAAGAACATGGAACAGAATGTGGTATCAACACGATGGGTGTCCGGCACATTTTCCGCTGATGGCTAGGAATGAGTTGCAGAGACAATTCCCAAATCGTTGGATTGGAAGCGGAGGAAATGTGTCGCGGCCGGCTCGTCAACCATATTTGACGCCTCTGGATTTTTTCTTGTGGGGATTCGTAAGCGATATTGTTTATAGCCAGCCGGTGTGGCCCAGCGGTTCTAGGCGCTTCAGTCTGGAACCACACGATCGCTATGGTTGCAGGTTCGAATCCTGCCTCGGAAATGATTGTGTCTGATGTCTTTAGGTTAGTTAGGTTTAAGTAGTTTTAAGTTCTATGGTACTGATGACGTCAGGTGTTAAGTCACATAGTGCTCACAGTCATTTGAACCATATTGTTTATAAACACGTTCCAACTACACCTGAAGATATGCGAGAGGGCATTGTCAGAGCATGTGCTTCGATAAGTGCCGAAGTGATAAGGAATATCATTCAATTCATGATAAGAATATTGCAGCACTGCATTGATACCAGTGGTCATCACTTCGAACACTTTCTGTAAATGGAAGAATTCTGACCTTCGTTAACCTTCAAAGACATTACTGTTACTCATCATTGAATTCATCTCAATAGACGCTATCAGAAAATAAGTACGAAACTATAGCATCCCGTTAAAAAAAAAGTTGACCTTCATACCTCTGACGCGACCACGCCTAGCAACAAAACACCAACGTCATATTATGGCCCCCATTGTCCAATGCAACTTTTGTCCCACAAACTTTTCAGCTCCTATCATACTTTCGGAGCTATTCTTCGTGGCAGCAGTTAGTGACTCACCCTATATATAAGTTGTGTCACAACATTTCAACCCTATACAGCTGATGCCAGTAGAAACAAAAATTACTAATGTTGTGTATGTCGACAACGCACCATTTTCAAACTACGGAAACTTGGCGCCACACGCTCCAATTGGCCGTGGTATTGCTCTGTTCCCATTCGTCGGTTGTCAGTCAGCGTTGTGGTTGTCGGTTCACTCATACAAACGTCCCTCACCCCATCACATCGCGATCTCCATCACGCAAAGCATTCACGGTCATGCGTTGTCCAGAGAATCTGGCAACAGGGCTATCCCAGGACCAATAGGAGCTCGTGGCACCAAGTTTCCGTAGTTTAAAAATTGAGCGTAGTCGACATACACAACATTAGTAATTTTCGTTCCTACTGGCATCAGGTAACCAGGGTTAAAGCATGCTCATAAATTAAGAATAATGCTGATACATGGTGAAACAACGCTCTGGTGTGCGGTTTGTGGGTTTAAATCACCTCGGGGTATGACCTTGCGGTGCATTTGACCTGCGGTCGTCGTACGGTGACGCTGGCAGCAGTCCACATACGCAGAGGTGTGTTAGTACATTTCAGAGTACGGTGCAGCGAGTTATGTGTGCAGACGTTTTAAGGCGTGCTAACGGTGACTGTGCGTTGAAAATGGCTCAAAGAACACATATTAATGGCGTTATGAGGGGCAGAATACTAGGGCGACTGGAGGCTGGTCAAACACAGCAGGTCGTAAGTATTGGGACACGGCCGGCACCATTCCAAAATACCGAATGTATCCGGTACGTGTTGCCTCTCTAGTCGTTATTACCGTAGCGGGTTGCGACATAGAGAGAGTCCTATCCTAAGCATCGTTAGTAGACAGCAACAAGGTCGCACGCAGTGTATCTGGCAAGTGTTGACTCTCTAGTCGTTATTACCGGCGCTGGGTTGTGACATAGAGAGAGAAACCCTTTCTGGAACTCGAACCCTGCTCCTCCTGGGTGGAAAGGCCAAGTGCTCCCACCTAACACAATTAAACCACCAGACACACATGGAATTGATGGGAAATTAAAAATGCCGGAGCCCTTTCTGGGACTCGAACCCTGGTGCTCCTGGACGGAATGCTCAAGTGCACCCCCAACACATGAAACCTGTCTAGATGCGGGAGAGGAAGGTTAGGTTAGTGTACTTTATTTATTTTGGTCGAGAAACTGACTCAAAGATCGATCCTAATTGCGTAATTAATCACAAAGATAGGTCCTAATTACACAACTATATGCAAAGCACTACAGAAGGACGGCATAAAATCGCAATACGCCGCGGAAACTGACGATACCATACAACTGGTGTTATCCTGCCAAGAAAAAAATTCGCAGAACCACTCGAAACCAGCGACAGAAACATCGAAACTCTACCCTACACCTACAAGCTGCCAGAGTCGATATTAGCTAACTTTGAGACGGGTGTATTTCCTGCTTTTCATGTATGCGTGTTTCTACTGCATTACAGAGAAGTTATTGTCAGAGTTTTTTTTTCTTTGTATACGTCTACGGCATTGCATGTTTCGAATTCTTTAAGTTCAATGGGCCCCATGTACAATTAATCTTAAATAGAGTGATGGTAGAACTGCCGTCTGGACGCTTCCATATGAGGTCTACTTTTTTCGTATTTGGTCTTCGTGGTCCTTATGCGCAATTAATGTTAGCTGCAGTAGAGTCGTTTGGTAGTTACCTTGAAATGAGGGTCTCTAAATTTAGTGTTTACAGTTCCTAGGAAAGAACACCGTCCTCCAAGGACTTCTGTTTGAGTTCTGAAAGCAGCTCCATGGCACTTACAGGTAACAAATCTAGAAGCCATTCGCCGAAATTCTTCAACATGACCTGGAACGGATCAATCCCACCAGTGAAGTAAGCAGGACGATAGTAATACTTCACCTGAAAGTTACTGGTTTATTATTCCTACTCATCAGCATTAACTTGCATTTTTTCCGCATTTAAGGCTAGCGACCATTCATCACACCAAATGGAAATTTTGTCTAAATCGTCTTGTGTCCTCCTACAGTCACTCAGCTTTGATGGCTTATCGTAGACCGCTGCATCGTCGGCAGACTATTGACCCGCCAAATCATTTAAGTATAAAGAGAACAGCAGCTATCCAATTGCACTGGGCTGCATATTGGATATAGCCACTCTCGTATCTCTGAGCCTGTTAAATATGCTCGTGCCTTCGTTAACGGGCTGCGATGGGAGATCGTGTCATATACCTTCCTGAAATCTAGAATATGTAATCCACCTGTTACCTTCCTTTATAGTTCTAGATATATCATGTGAAATAAAGGCATGCCGAGTTTTGAACGAATGATGCTTTCTAAAATCAGGCTGATTCATCAACATAAACAGCTTAGCCTCAAGAATGTTTATTATATTCGAACTGAGAATACGTACAAAGATTCGGGAGCAGTCCGAAGTTAGGGATATTGGTCTGTAATTTTGCGGTCTGTTCCTTCATCTTTCTTGTATACTGGAGTGACCCGCGCTTTCTTTCTTTCCTTTATGCCATTCGTTTCGATCTTCGTGTTGGACGAGAAAGGAAGAGAGAGGGAGAGAGAGAGAGGCGGGGTGATGGACCAATTCCCTGGAGTACTCCTTCTAAAATCTAACAGGAATGCCATCCGGAGCAGATGATTTGTCTGTTTTTCAAATCTTGACGGTACTTCCTTATGTCAGTTACACATCTTCCACACGGGGGTCCGTCCGAAGGTCAAGAGACTGCATGTTTGTACGGTTTTCATGCTTGAACGATGTCTTAAACGTGAAATTTTAAACTTAGGTTCGGCTTTTGCTATCTTCAACTGCCGCACCAGACTGGCCAACAAGGAACTGATTGGAATCCTTAGACTCGCTTACCGATTTTACACACGGCCTGAAAGTTCTCGGCTCCCTGCCAAATCTTTTGCTAAGTTGTGACGGTGGCAGTTACATGCTTCACGCATTAATATTTCGGCAGCCGGCTAATGGCTTACGAGGCCTCGATTCAATCTATTAAACGTGCTTGATTCGATTATTCTATTCCCTACAGCTTACAGCCATGAAATATCGGTCAAATTATACATCATCTTCGTTTTCCATTAATGTCGATGGTACTTCATTCCTAAATATACGGCTTACAAGTAGTATTGTTTAGTGCTCGTCGCAGTTATGAGTACCGGTAACTACAAGCGAGGTTCATTACAAAAGCGATTCATTACAAAGGCGATACTGTCTGACTCGAAATAGCCAGGTATCTATGACAGGGTATGCTAATACACAGAAAATTCGGTGCATAACTGATTCTTTGTCTATGTGATGCACAAAACTAATTTCATTTTGTTTTGATGTTATTTATTTATTTATTGATTTTAGTTTCAGAAGCTATCCCCGATAGCTCCGCATCGCCGTCACCACTACCATCACTGCCAAGATGGTACTTACTTCCGGAGGAGGGGTATGGAAAAGATGATAATGATGACGATGACGACGATGTAATATTTCTCTGTGAAATAATAAATATCGACTAAAAGCACTACATATTTTGGAACACAACCTACGAGCAGCTTAGAGACAGAAGTGATGACACTTTCTGCGGGACCTGACCATCATTTTGCAGAACAATGCTCAAGCACGTAGAGTGCAAACTGTTACTGATTTGTTTGACTGATGGGACTGCTGAGTGCTGTACCACCTACTGCGGTCCCCTGTCGTAAGTCCTCGTGAGTTCAACTCGATTTCTGACTGAAGGAAACACTTCACGGCATTTGCTTGACGACTGCTGCAACTCATCGATTAACAGACCGCGCCACTCGAACTGTCGACACATGTGACACTGCTAAGAGCATCACTGGCAAGGGTTATACACTATGCTGGAGACTACTTTGAAGGTCAATAAAACTTTGAAAGACATATTTATTTTGTACGAGCTGTAAGTAAATAGTTTTTCCACTGTTAAATTTCCAATCCTCGTATATAAACTCTCTCCTAGTATCCACCATCTTCTACAAGACGAGTCCCTTACAACAGAGTATACCACAGAGGTGCATGTGTGTTTGATGCTTTAGAAATACGCAGTGTGTTGCCTCTACAGTTGCTAAATTCATCATAGCATCCACAGTGAGTAAATGATACACTGTCACTGTTGCGGCCAAAGATGTCAATACAGAGATAGAATATATTGTACTTAAACTGCCAACAGCCTTGTTCAGTCTATTTCAGTAATGTCCAGCCTCGTACCTATCCATATATCCTCAATTTACACTATAACTTTGATGCCACTGGCTGATCTCCATGACAGCAGCAATATCTCCCTCCCTGTAATACTATTACTTGGAGTGCAATAAGACTCTCTTCACCAACTGTTCGGTGTTGTAATCAAGGAAGAAATTAACCGCATATTTACCTTCTCAGAGGAACCGAAAGTATAGGACCACTCGGATTACGTTTCGCAGACTCATCCATCATTCAATTTGATTTCGTTTGGCTCCCATACAGCTCAGCTGATGACGCCATTCTTACATGCTCTCCGTCCCACTCAGCAACTTGTGTGATGAAGACGCTCGATCTGCTCACCACACAACGAATTCAACCACTGATGGTGTTAAAGATTAATATGTTTTAGAACAGTTAGTCTAATTCTGAAGACGGCGCTAGTTTGACTGATTATGGCATTGGTCTTCCGCTCCTAGTCTGCTTCTGTCTGTAACGGCAGGCTCAATTCAACGTCATGCTTATCTGTTGAACAAAACAAGAGTTAGTTTTACACGCTACAACAAGTAAAAATCAGTGATAGTGGTCAAGGTTCATGGCTGGACTTGAGAGCATCTATCTTTTGTGGTGACCTTCATTATCATCCTTTAAACTGACTGGCGTGTTGTTTTAGCGTCTCTGCTTAACTCAAATAGTTAAGCCTAGACTCGGCTAGCGTCGCTAATACGTCTCTACAACACTCCTACGGCCCAAATCATCAATAAGCTCTGTCGATCACGCTATTGCGTGCGACCAGCCACCTGATTTACGTCTTTCTATGACGGCTCAAAACTCGTCTTTTCACACAACATCCTCATCGCACCGATTACGAATTATCCATGTTTGATGCGTCCCTATCGCCTAATTTCGATTGACTGGCCACCGGATAGTCGTTTTGATCACCGTACTCACACTATCAACACAATTGAGATAACAGGTGCGTCTCGAACACTACTGCGTCGGACAGACCACCTCATAATTATCACCCGAAACACCCACAATCACCATACGCCGATAACGCAACGGGTGGGTCCTGAACACTACCGCATCGGACGTCATACCCTGCACTCGTCTCAAGAAACGCAACACATTCGGTGGGACGCAATATCCACCTACCACATCACAACACGCTCAACACAGCCCAAATCCATCCACCACAGAGCCAGATTTTATCCTGAAAGCTCTCCTGTCCAATAGCCTTGCCATAAAATTTTGTATAGGAAGTTATCTACATAAGATAACCCCTTCTATAATTAATCTAATACTTCTAAATATTGTTTGTGTCATAGCTGAAGCAAATTTTCTATACTAAGCGACCCAGTGGTCCCCATACAACAAAATTTAACATCAAACACATAATATACACACAATCCATGCCAAAATAAGACAAGCACATGAAAATAGGAAAATAAATACACACAACATAAAACAAATAATCACAAAACACAAATAAAACAGTGCCTATACTAATACAAATAAACATCGCCAACAAATCACAAAAATCTAATCTAATTATACACTACTTTGTTCCCGGCCGCGTTCTTCCGCTGCCGAGTGTGCCGCCCTAGTCATTCTTGTCTGTTTTGCGCAGTTTGCGTACGGCCAGGGTTCGCCGGACGTATTTTCATTATTTGTGTAGGTTCTGGATTGCGGTCTTCACTCGCTCTCCAGTTCTGCACTGGTTGATCCCTTCCATTTTTATTGGTTGGTTTCCAGTTATTATTACCCTGGTTCCACCTACGTTCCTGTGGCGGATAATGTTTGTCCTCTATTATCGCGTCACTTCGGATTGTTTCTTCAAGTTGCATGCTTTGTGGGCTGCACCGCGGAACTTACCCGTAAGATGACGATGGTCTCTACGAGGAGTCTCAGCTTTTCTATCTAAGGCCAGCCCGCAAATATGACAATTAACAGCCTTTTCATACAAGTCATCATTTTCCTTTGATTTGGTCATGGGAATATTGATGCTGTAGAGCTTGTGAACTTGCCATGAAAGTATTCCAAGCTCAGTGAGAAGCCAAACCGCCGGATCGCCCCCTACATAGGACTGATAGCTATTAAGTTTACAATCATATGCGCATACAACTTGGAACGCAGTCGCATAAGGTAAGTGTTTTTGTGTGAAGGTTGTGTGTGAGGCTAAGGGGTTCCCTTCACAACGAGTAATAGGAGCCAGCAAGCATCAAAATCGGCGTACACAACAAAAGGACAACGCTGCTCGCGGTGAGCATTTTTAAATTTAATGAAGTTATTTTCCTCAGTGGGCATAACAACACGTACCGGGTCCATGCATGCACAATCTAATAGATGTGTCGCTAATAACTCTTGAGATGAAAAATAATTCGAACACCTTATACAAATATGTTGTTTATGTTCATTTTTACTTAACTGGGAGGAAATGAGTCGGGACATGTCTTTGATCCAGACGTAGTGATAATTATCACGTTCGGAGAAGAGCAGCATGTTGACATGCAACTCTCGCTCACATGCAAATTTTGAGAAATGCAGGGGGCCTACTACTGTATGCTTGTTCTGCTCATCTGACTTGCTTTTCCTCTCCAGGCCACAAATGTGGACCGATATTGCGATATTCTGAGCTTAAAACTTAGGTATGTCCTGGATTCTTAAAGGGAACTCTATTCCATCAAAGTTGTACTGTCTCTTAATATCTTTGACTTTGTAACTGCTGGGACGCTCGGGATGATGTTTGTAATTGTATTTGTAATTTCTCTCGCAAGCCAGGACTGACCATGCAAAACACGCATTATCATACTTATTTTGAACATTAATGCACGCCTGCTTTTTCTCAATATCTATAGGGAGTTTAATATAACTGAACCCTCCATTCATTGGATCATAGACATGTATATGGATGTCGAGGTGTGGTATACTGCTGAGCGCTTTAGCGGATCCACGTACTTCCATCTCGCAAAATCGGGCCATAATAGCGCTCAAGGTGGATTCTCGGTACAACTCAGCAATCGATGTGCTCCGAGAAATAACACCATTTTCACCCCATATATAATGCAGAGTAACCGTCTCCGCGTCACCTTGATGTTTAGGGGGGTGACTCAGTTCACTGCATAATACCGCCCGCGGGGTTGTGAGAGAGAGAGTTAGCGCCATCTCCTCCCCCAGCGCTGTCGCAACCGTTTGGCTGCGCAGCCCGTCCGCCGTCGCCACAGCCTGGCCCTTCAAACCGACTGTCACCCCCTCCTCTAGAAGCAGCAGCTTGCCGCCCATGCAAGGTATGCGTTCCGAGACGTATACCTCTCCCCGCAAATGATGATGATTACGATCACCCATCACCAGTCCATTCATCTATCGGGTGGACTCCTAGTTGTAGCAACAGTAATAATAGTAATTTCCTTATGGCTAGCGGTAGTTCTCTCCCCCGTCCTATCGATAACGAATTCGATCAGAATAACGGCGTAATGACTCCCTTAGAATACTCAGCAGTTGCTAGAGCGTTTGAGGGGCGAATCTCTTTCACCAGAATTGAGAATCCATGCGGGAGGTATCGCGATCCTGTAAGGTTTTTGGAGGCGTGCCTCCCCGTCTTGGAGACCGAGCTCCTCAAACTCTTAGAAGATCCGGAATTTAACGCCTTTCACTGCATTTAAAGGCGTTAAATTCCGGATCTTCTAAGAGTTTGAGGAGCTCGGTCTCCAAGACGGGGAGGCACGCCTCCAAAAACCTTACAGGATCGCGATACCTCCCGCATGGATTCTCAATTCTGGTGAAAGAGATTCGCCCCTCAAACGCTCTAGCAACTGCTGAGTATTCTAAGGGAGTCATTACGCCGTTATTCTGATCGAATTCGTTATCGATAGGACGGGGGAGAGAACTACCGCTAGCCATAAGGAAATTACTATTATTACTGTTGCTACAACTAGGAGTCCACCCGATAGATGAATGGACTGGTGATGGGTGATCGTAATCATCATCATTTGCGGGGAGAGGTATACGTCTCGGAACGCATACCTTGCATGGGCGGCAAGCTGCTGCTTCTAGAGGAGGGGGTGACAGTCGGTTTGAAGGGCCAGGCTGTGGCGACGGCGGACGGGCTGCGCAGCCAAACGGTTGCGACAGCGCTGGGGGAGGAGATGGCGCTAACTCTCTCTCTCACAACCCCGCGGGCGGTATTATGCAGTGAACTGAGTCACCCCCCTAAACATCAAGGTGACGCGGAGACGGTTACTCTGCATTATATATGGGGTGAAAATGGTGTTATTTCTCGGAGCACATCGATTGCTGAGTTGTACCGAGAATCCACCTTGAGCGCTATTATGGCCCGATTTTGCGAGATGGAAGTACGTGGATCCGCTAAAGCGCTCAGCAGTATACCACACCTCGACATCCATATACATGTCTATGATCCAATGAATGGAGGGTTCAGTTATATTAAACTCCCTATAGATATTGAGAAAAAGCAGGCGTGCATTAATGTTCAAAATAAGTATGATAATGCGTGTTTTGCATGGTCAGTCCTGGCTTGCGAGAGAAATTACAAATACAATTACAAACATCATCCCGAGCGTCCCAGCAGTTACAAAGTCAAAGATATTAAGAGACAGTACAACTTTGATGGAATAGAGTTCCCTTTAAGAATCCAGGACATACCTAAGTTTTAAGCTCAGAATATCGCAATATCGGTCCACATTTGTGGCCTGGAGAGGAAAAGCAAGTCAGATGAGCAGAACAAGCATACAGTAGTAGGCCCCCTGCATTTCTCAAAATTTGCATGTGAGCGAGAGTTGCATGTCAACATGCTGCTCTTCTCCGAACGTGATAATTATCACTACGTCTGGATCAAAGACATGTCCCGACTCATTTCCTCCCAGTTAAGTAAAAATGAACATAAACAACATATTTGTATAAGGTGTTCGAATTATTTTTCATCTCAAGAGTTATTAGCGACACATCTATTAGATTGTGCATGCATGGACCCGGTACGTGTTGTTATGCCCACTGAGGAAAATAACTTCATTAAATTTAAAAATGCTCACCGCGAGCAGCGTTGTCCTTTTGTTGTGTACGCCGATTTTGATGCTTGCTGGCTCCTATTACTCGTTGTGAAGGGAACCCCTTAGCCTCACACACAACCTTCACACAAAAACACTTACCTTATGCGACTGCGTTCCAAGTTGTATGCGCATATGATTGTAAACTTAATAGCTATCAGTCCTATGTAGGGGGCGATCCGGCGGTTTGGCTTCTCACTGAGCTTGGAATACTTTCATGGCAAGTTCACAAGCTCTACAGCATCAATATTCCCATGACCAAATCAAAGGAAAATGATGACTTGTATGAAAAGGCTGTTAATTGTCATATTTGCGGGCTGGCCTTAGATAGAAAAGCTGAGACTCCTCGTAGAGACCATCGTCATCTTACGGGTAAGTTCCGCGGTGCAGCCCACAAAGCATGCAACTTGAAGAAACAATCCGAAGTGACGCGATAATAGAGGACAAACATTATCCGCCACAGGAACGTAGGTGGAACCAGGGTAATAATAACTGGAAACCAACCAATAAAAATGGAAGGGATCAACCAGTGCAGAACTGGAGAGCGAGTGAAGACCGCAATCCAGAACCTACACAAATAATGAAAATACGTCCGGCGAACCCTGGCCGTACGCAAACTGCGCAAAACAGACAAGAATGACTAGGGCGGCACACTCGGCAGCGGAAGAACGCGGCCGGGAACAAAGTAGTGTATAATTAGATTAGATTTTTGTGATTTGTTGGCGATGTTTATTTGTATTAGTATAGGCACTGTTTTATTTGTGTTTTGTGATTATTTGTTTTATGTTGTGTGTATTTATTTTCCTATTTTCATGTGCTTGTCTTATTTTGGCATGGATTGTGTGTATATTATGTGTTTGATGTTAAATTTTGTTGTATGGGGACCACTGGGTCGCTTAGTATAGAAAATTTGCTTCAGCTATGACACAAACAATATTTAGAAGTATTAGATTAATTATAGAAGGGGTTATCTTATGTAGATAACTTCCTATACAAAATTTTATGGCAAGGCTATTGGACAGGAGAGCTTTCAGGATAAAATCTGGCTCTGTGGTGGATGGATTTGGGCTGTGTTGAGCGTGTTGTGATGTGGTAGGTGGATATTGCGTCCCACCGAATGTGTTGCGTTTCTTGAGACGAGTGCAGGGTATGACGTCCGATGCGGTAGTGTTCAGGACCCACCCGTTGCGTTATCGGCGTATGGTGATTGTGGGTGTTTCGGGTGATAATTATGAGGTGGTCTGTCCGACGCAGTAGTGTTCGAGACGCACCTGTTATCTCAATTGTGTTGATAGTGTGAGTACGGTGATCAAAACGACTATCCGGTGGCCAGTCAATCGAAATTAGGCGATAGGGACGCATCAAACATGGATAATTCGTAATCGGTGCGATGAGGATGTTGTGTGAAAAGACGAGTTTTGAGCCGTCATAGAAAGACGTAAATCAGGTGGCTGGTCGCACGCAATAGCGTGATCGACAGAGCTTATTGATGATTTGGGCCGTAGGAGTGTTGTAGAGACGTATTAGCGACGCTAGCCGAGTCTAGGCTTAACTATTTGAGTTAAGCAGAGACGCTAAAACAACACGCCAGTCAGTTTAAAGGATGATAATGAAGGTCACCACAAAAGATAGATGCTCTCAAGTCCAGCCATGAACCTTGACCACTATCACTGATTTTTACTTGTTGTAGCGTGTAAAACTAACTCTTGTTTTGTTCAACAGATAAGCATGACGTTGAATTGAGCCTGCCGTTACAGACAGAAGCAGACTAGGAGCGGAAGACCAATGCCATAATCAGTCAAACTAGCGCCGTCTTCAGAATTAGACTAACTGTTCTAAAACATATTAATCTTTAACACCATCAGTGGTTGAATTCGTTGTGTGGTGAGCAGATCGAGCGTCTTCATCACACAAGTTGCTGAGTGGGACGGAGAGCACGTAAGAATGGCGTCATCAGCTGAGCTGTATGGGAGCCAAACGAAATCAAATTGAATGATGGATGAGTCTGCGAAACGTAATCCGAGTGGTCCTATACTTTCGGTTCCTCTGAGAAGGTAAATATGCGGTTAATTTCTTCCTTGATTACAACACCGAACAGTTGGTGAAGAGAGTCTTATTGCACTCCAAGTAATAGTATTTACAGGGAGGGAGATATTGCTGCTGTCATGGAGATCAGCCAGTGGCATCAAAGTTATAGTGTAAATTGAGGATATATGGATAGGTACGAGGCTGGACATTACTGAAATAGACTGAACAAGGCTGTTGGCAGTTTAAGTACAATACATTCTATCTCTGTATTGACATCTTTGGCCGCAACAGTGACAGTGTATCATTTACTCACTGTGGATGCTATGATGAATTTAGCAACTGTAGAGGCAACACACTGCGTATTTCTAAAGCATCAAACACACATGCACCTCTGTGGTATACTCTGTTGTAAGGGACTCGTCTTGTAGAAGATGGTGGATACTAGGAGAGAGTTTATATACGAGGATTGGAAATTTAACAGTGGAAAAACTATTTACTTACAGCTCGTACAAAATAAATATGTCTTTCAAAGTTTTATTGACCTTCAAAGTAGTCTCCAGCATAGTGTATAACCCTTGCCAGTGATGCTCTTAGCAGTGTCACATGTGTCGACAGTTCGAGTGGCGCGGTCTGTTAATCGATGAGTTGCAGCAGTCGTCAAGTAAATGCCGTGAAGTGTTTCCTTCAGTCAGAAATCGAGTTGAACTCACGAGGACTTACGACAGGGGACCGCAGTAGGTGGTACAGCACTCAGCAGTCCCATCAGTCAAACAAATCAGTAACAGTTTGCACTCTACGTGCTTGAGCATTGTTCTGCAAAATGATGGTCAGGTCCCGCAGAAAGTGTCATCACTTCTGTCTCTAAGCTGCTCGTAGGTTGTGTTCCAAAATATGTAGTGCTTTTAGTCGATATTTATTATTTCACAGAGAAATATTACATCGTCGTCATCGTCATCATTATCATCTTTTCCATACCCCTCCTCCGGAAGTAAGTACCATCTTGGCAGTGATGGTAGTGGTGACGGCGATGCGGAGCTATCGGGGATAGCTTCTGAAACTAAAATCAATAAATAAATAAATAACATCAAAACAAAATGAAATTAGTTTTGTGCATCACATAGACAAAGAATCAGTTATGCACCGAATTTTCTGTGTATTAGCATACCCTGTCATAGATACCTGGCTATTTCGAGTCAGACAGTATCGCCTTTGTAATGAATCGCTTTTGTAATGAACCTCGCTTGTAGTTACCGGTACTCATAACTGCGACGAGCACTAAACAATACTACTTGTAAGCCGTATATTTAGGAATGAAGTACCATCGACATTAATGGAAAACGAAGATGATGTATAATTTGACCGATATTTCATGGCTGTAAGCTGTAGGGAATAGAATAATCGAATCAAGCACGTTTAATAGATTGAATCGAGGCCTCGTAAGCCATTAGCCGGCTGCCGAAATATTAATGCGTGAAGCATGTAACTGCCACCGTCACAACTTAGCAAAAGATTTGGCAGGGAGCCGAGAACTTTCAGGCCGTGTGTAAAATCGGTAAGCGAGTCTAAGGATTCCAATCAGTTCCTTGTTGGCCAGTCTGGTGCGGCAGTTGAAGATAGCAAAAGCCGAACCTAAGTTTAAAATTTCACGTTTAAGACATCGTTCAAGCATGAAAACCGTACAAACATGCAGTCTCTTGACCTTCGGACGGACCCCCGTGTGGAAGATGTGTAACTGACATAAGGAAGTACCGTCAAGATTTGAAAAACAGACAAATCATCTGCTCCGGATGGCATTCCTGTTAGATTTTAGAAGGAGTACTCCAGGGAATTGGTCCATCACCCCGCCTCTCTCTCTCTCCCTCTCTCTTCCTTTCTCGTCCAACACGAAGATCGAAACGAATGGCATAAAGGAAAGAAAGAAAGCGCGGGTCACTCCAGTATACAAGAAAGATGAAGGAACAGACCGCAAAATTACAGACCAATATCCCTAACTTCGGACTGCTCCCGAATCTTTGTACGTATTCTCAGTTCGAATATAATAAACATTCTTGAGGCTAAGCTGTTTATGTTGATGAATCAGCCTGATTTTAGAAAGCATCATTCGTTCAAAACTCGGCATGCCTTTATTTCACATGATATATCTAGAACTATAAAGGAAGGTAACAGGTGGATTACATATTCTAGATTTCAGGAAGGTATATGACACGATCTCCCATCGCAGCCCGTTAACGAAGGCACGAGCATATTTAACAGGCTCAGAGATACGAGAGTGGCTATATCCAATATGCAGCCCAGTGCAATTGGATAGCTGCTGTTCTCTTTATACTTAAATGATTTGGCGGGTCAATAGTCTGCCGACGATGCAGCGGTCTACGATAAGCCATCAAAGCTGAGTGACTGTAGGAGGACACAAGACGATTTAGACAAAATTTCCATTTGGTGTGATGAATGGTCGCTAGCCTTAAATGCGGAAAAAATGCAAGTTAATGCTGATGAGTAGGAATAATAAACCAGTAACTTTCAGGTGAAGTATTACTATCGTCCTGCTTACTTCACTGGTGGGATTGATCCGTTCCAGGTCATGTTGAAGAATTTCGGCGAATGGCTTCTAGATTTGTTACCTGTAAGTGCCATGGAGCTGCTTTCAGAACTCAAACAGAAGTCCTTGGAGGACGGTGTTCTTTCCTAGGAACTGTAAACACTAAATTTAGAGACCCTCATTTCAAGGTAACTACCAAACGACTCTACTGCAGCTAACATTAATTGCGCATAAGGACCACGAAGACCAAATACGAAAAAAGTAGACCTCATATGGAAGCGTCCAGACGGCAGTTCTACCATCACTCTATTTAAGATTAATTGTACATGGGGCCCATTGAACTTAAAGAATTCGAAACATGCAATGCCGTAGACGTATACAAAGAAAAAAAACTCTGACAATAACTTCTCTGTAATGCAGTAGAAACACGCATACATGAAAAGCAGGAAATACACCCGTCTCAAAGTTAGCTAATATCGACTCTGGCAGCTTGTAGGTGTAGGGTAGAGTTTCGATGTTTCTGTCGCTGGTTTCGAGTGGTTCTGCGAATTTTTTTCTTGGCAGGATAACACCAGTTGTATGGTATCGTCAGTTTCCGCGGCGTATTGCGATTTTATGCCGTCCTTCTGTAGTGCTTTGCATATAGTTGTGTAATTAGGACCTATCTTTGTGATTAATTACGCAATTAGGATCGATCTTTGAGTCAGTTTCTCGACCAAAATAAATAAAGTACACTAACCCAACCTTCCTCTCCCGCATCTAGACAGGTTTCATGTGTTGGGGGTGCACTTGAGCATTCCGTCCAGGAACACCAGGGTTCGAGTCCCAGAAAGGGCTCCGGCATTTTTAATTTCCCATCAATTCCATGTGTGTCTGGTGGTTTAATTGTGTTAGGTGGGAGCACTTGGCCTTTCCACCCAGGAGGAGCAGGGTTCGAGTTCCAGAAAGGGTTTCTCTCTCTATGTCACAACCCAGCGCCGGTAATAACGACTAGAGAGTCAACACTTGCCGGATACACTGCGTGCGACCTTGTTGCTGTCTACTAACGATGCTTAGGATAGGACTCTCTCTATGTCGCAACCCGCTACGGTAATAACGACTAGAGAGGCAACACGTACCGGATACATTCGGTATTTTGGAATGGTGCCGGCCGTGTCCCAATACTGTCGTAGCTCGGGCCCTCCGTGTGCCACAAAGTGTGATCTCAAGATTGTGGCAACGTTTCCAGTAGACAGGAAACGTGTCCAGGCGCTACAGGACGGGACGTCCGCAGAGTACAATACCACAAGAAGACTGATATCTCACCATCAGTGCCCGCAGACGGCATGGAGTACTGCAGGTAGCCTTGCTCGGGACCTTACCGCACCCACTGGAACAGTTGTCTCCAGACACACAGATGACTGAACAGACTTGGTTTATTCGCTGGAGACCAGGAAGGTGCATTCCTCTAACCCCTGGTCACAGGAGAGCCCTTAAAGCGTGGTACCGAGAACACAGTAGATGGTCATTGGAACAGAGATCCCGGGTTACGTTCACAGACGAGTCCAGATTTAGCCTGAACAGTGATTCTCGCCGGGTTTTCATCTGACGTGAACCAGGAATCAGATACCATCCACATAGTGTCCTTGAAAGGGACCTGTATGGAGGTCGTGTTTTGATGGTGTGGGGTGAGATTATGATTGGTGCACGTACACCCCTGCATGTTTTTGACAGAGGAACTGTAACAGGTCAAGTGTATTGCGACGTCATTTAGCACCAGTATGTCCGCCTTTTCAGGGCTGCATTGAGTCCCACCTTCCTCCTGATGGATGATAACGCACAGCCCCACCGAGCTGCCATCGTGGAGGAGTACCTTGAAACAGAAGATACCAGGCGAATGGAGTGGCCTGTCTGTTTTCCAGACTTAAACCCAATCGAGCACGTCTGGGATGCTCTCGGTCGACGTATCGCTGCACGTCTTCAAATCCTTAGGACACTTCAGGAGCTCCAACAGGCACTGGTGCAACAATGGGAGGCTTTACCCCAGCAACTGCTCGACCACCTGACCCAGAGTATGCCAACCCGTTGTGCAGCCTGTGTACGTGTGCATGGTTATCGTATCCCATATTGATGTCGGGGTACAGGCGCAGGAAACAGTGGTGTTTTGTAACATATGTGTTTCGGGACGGTTTTCTCAACTTATCACCAATACCATGGACTTATAGTTCTTTGTCGTGTGTGTTCCCTATGTGCCTATGTTATTAGCGCCAGTTTTGTGTAATTCCACGTTGTGTGCCACCACATTCTGTAATTATCCTTAATTTATGAGCATTTATATATATATATATATATATATATATATATATATATATGTGTGTGTGTGTGTGTGTGTGTGTGTGTGTGTGTGTGTGTGTGTGTGTGTCTGTGTGTGTGTGATAGAGAGAGAGAGAGAGACGAACGTCTAGGGCGTCACAGATCACATCATGAGGAGGAACAATTTTTGTTAGAGACAAAAATGTTCACTGGCGTTTCTCAACGATTCTAAGCGTCTTTTAGTATTTAACAGCCCTGGGACGATGAGATATCACCGAACGAGCAAGATCTATGAAGCAGGTGTGCGACTCACTACCTATGTCAGTAAACTGATTGATATTGCAGAATAAAACAGTAAGAATTAGTGACTATGAATGAAGAATGATATTTTAGAAGCGAATTTCCAATCTCCGTGGCCTTCTGCGTTTAACGCTGATCTGATGACCGAATAATAGGCCACACACACGGACTACCTCGTGCCGCTTCTCGGGGCCTTAACCAGTCTTAATCGACGTCCAGTGTTGCCTACCCGAAACATCATCGTTTTGTCTCAAACAAACGATAGGGACTGTGATGTGATTTACCACGCCATGACATTTTTCGCAGAGACTTGGAAATGTGTTCGCGGGCACACGTGCGTGCGTGCGTGTGTGTGTGTGTGTGTGTGCGTGTGTGTGTTTCAGAGCTAATGGTACCAGCTCATTTTTCGAAAATGGCGGCTGTAGATGTGTAGAGTGATGGAGGTGCTTCAAAATTCCATTTTAATTCCGTAATGAGACGCATTCGGGAGGACGACGGTTCAATCCCGTCTCCGGCCATCCTGATTTAGGTTTTCCGTGATTTCCCTAAATCGCTTCAGGCAAATGCCGGGATGGTTCCTTTGAAAGGGCACGGCCAATTTCCTTCCCCATCCTTCCCTCACCCGAGCTTGCGCTCCGTCTCTAATGACCTCGTTGTCGACGGGACGTTAAACACTAATCTCCTCCTCCTCCTCCTCCGTAATGAGAAAAAAGTTTTCTGAGGAACGAATCTTTGTATCTAAGAGGGAAAGACAAGCCTTTAAACTGAAGCAGAGCTTACCGTCTACGAGCTTAATGAGATGCTGACAGAAAGGGCAGGACGCTATGTCTGCACCCTCCAACACAGCATCCAGAAACATTGAACGCTCTCTAGTCCTCGCAAATGTACCCGAAAGTTACAAGGGTAATTTTGTGCACTAACTTGGATTTCCTCTGAGGATGATGAATAGGGGCTTCATCTAAACGCCACTTCGCGACCCCTCCCCCGTTTTACTCGTCTGATATAACAGGGAAAAGCTCATTGAAAAAAATTCTCCTGGATATTCATTGACTCCCAGTGTGGCACGTAATTTTAACCTGACGGAGAGTGTAGTAACTAAAGCACGCATTTGCACTCTTCAGCAAGTCTATGATTACAAATGTGATACGACGTTTAAGTGGTTAATCAAATTGTAGGAAGCAAAGGTAGAGGTATGTTAAGACACTTGATTATTGTAATGTTGTAAACTACGTTAAAGACATATTATTTGGGTGTTACATACTTGTATTTCAACTGAGAGCTTTTCTGCCATATATTACACACATAACTTCTCTTTGGTTAATACACGGTCCAGTCACATTACTATAACCACCAACCATGTTCGACGTCAACGTGCACTAATTACAAAGTCTCAGGTTCGTACTCCATAGAGACTAAGGTTTACAGCTCCAAAATACTGGTTCGGTTTGGTCGAGATCCCACGAATGCCATTTAGATCCTTAACGGGCTCACTTGACTAGCACTGGATTTTTTTTATTCGAGAGAAAGAGTTTCATATGTTGAGCTAGTCAGTATCAAGTTGATGTCGGCCGGGGTGGCCGAGCGGTTCTAGGCGCTTCAGTCTGGAACCGCGCGACCGCTACGGTCACAGGTTCGAAACCTGCCTCGGGCATGGATGTGTGTGATGTCCTTAGGTTAGTTAAGTTTAAGTAGTTCTACGTTCTAGGGGACTGACAACCTCAGCTGTTAAGTCCCATAGCGCTCAGAGCCATTTGAACCATTTTTGTCACGCTGGTCAACCTCTGGCCCTTTGGTAAGCCGTTACTCAGCTTGGCATTGATTGACAGAGTTGTTGCATGTCCTCCTGAGGGATATCGTACAAAATTCTGTCCAAATGGCAAAGTAGATCTTCAAAATCCTTAGCGGTTTCAGGGTCCTGCCCGTAATGATCCAAACGTTCTCAATTGGGGAGAACTGGCGAGCTTACTGGATAAGATAGGGTTTGGCAAGCACGAAGACAGGCAGTAGAAACTCGCTGTGTGCTGGCGGGCATTATCTTGCTGAAATGTAAGACCAGGATGGCTTGCCATGAATGATAACAAAATGGGGCGGAGAACACCGTCGACGTACCGCTGTGTTGTAAACATGCCGCCGAGGATAACAACCAAAGCGGTCCTAATATGAAATGAAAATTCAACCTAAATCATCACTTTCTTGGGCATCTCCAGGCTCGCCTTCGACCTGGAATCTCATCGACTGGAGCAGAATCGTCTTCAGTGATGGGTCCCTCTTCGAACTGAGACCCGATGAGCAGCGAAAACGCGTCTGGCGCGATATCCCTCAGAAAGACATCCAACAACTCTATTAGTCAATGCCAAGTCGTATTACTTACTTCTTGCAGGGAGAGAGGGAAAGCAACGCATCATTAACATGTTCAGTTTGTGAAGCTCTTTCTCTTAAATGAATCATCCAGTTTTTCTGTAATCGTTTGTTTGTCTGTACATGTACATCACAAATACAGACTGCAAGTACTTAAAATGGGAAAGAAAAGTATCATAAGGACAGTGCAACGTCTGAAGAACCATGAGCTGTCTGTACGATAACCATTGTTTGGTTTCTTTTGACCCGGTATATCTTCGTCTGTTTATGGGCAAAATGTTTCATTTATTGACTTCCATTAGCAACTGGTGGACACTACACCAATCGTTGATCCGGAAGCTGCGTCCTATTGTAGCCTCCACACAAACCATAACGTTCTTTTCTCATGCGAACCAAATGTTCCCAAATAGCTCCTCACTTTCCAGAGCTATTCCGGAAAAAACTAACGCACCAACATGTGTGTGAGCAATTTTTTTGATTAAATTTCGAGTTTCTCGCCAGAGCTACCAATATTACGTCCCTCCTTTTGCATATGCAAGCCCAATTCTGTTTTATTACTGGTGTAGTGGTGATCTTTAAATCTCAAGTCAAAGCATCTTGCAGTTACGGTATGATATTTGTAACAGTCCAGATTTCCCGTATTTACTGTTCTATGTTATGACACCGTCGTATCTGTATATTATGTGATGTCCTGAAAGCAGTTTTAACACCATTTCTCCGAAATATGCGCTCACCATATATATACACGTACTTTGTTTCTCTTCTTTATTTCTTTATAACTTTGCTACATATGATGTTCACTATGTCCAGATCATATTCATTTGCAAGGGCGATCTGGCTTAATACGCCTAATTCATTCTTCACTTCCCCTTGGCCTAGAGGGAGCAGTATTAGTCTATGTATCATACAGTAAAAGTGTGCACGTTTCTGATATAGACGATGGTTAGAATGGGCATTGATAATCACGTCCATATATGTCAGTTTCCTATATATCTGAAATGCACGTATGCCGTCTTTGTCATAAATTGTCAAATATATATATAGAAAAACAAGAAAGACTTTATCGCTCTGTTTACTTAATGTTCAAGTAAATTTGACAGTTACGCACCTTACTGTCAAAGTGTACTACCTCGTAACTTATGGTAATATTTATCGCTAGCCGTTCTCTTTCCTGTTCCTCTTGCAAATAGAGAAGAGTATACAACTGTCTACATACAGCGACGGTTAACACTGTTTGTGGATGGCGCTGGTGTTGCCCTCCGATGATATCCTATATGTGCTCGATTGGAGTCAGATCTACTGGTCGAGCAGTCCAAGGCAACATGTCTAAACTGTTTAGAGCATGTTAGATTACAACAGTGGTATGTGGGCGAGCGTCATCCTGTTGAAAGACACGCACTGAATGCTCATGAATGGCAGCACAACAGATCGTATCACCAGACTGAAATACAAATTTGCAGTCATGGTTCGTGGAATAGCCACGAGCGGGTTCCTGATGTCATAAGAAATATCACTCCAGACCATAACTCCAGGTAAGGTCCAGTGTGTCTAGCAACCAGACATACTCGTTGCAGGTCGTCAACTGACCTTCTAACCAACACGCGGCCCTTACTGTCACCAAGGCAGAGCCAGCTTCTATTAGAAAAAACAACAAACTTCCACCCTGCCGTCCAATGAGCTTTCGCTTGGCACCACTTAAATCGCAAATGTCGGTGGTTGGGGGTCAGTGGACTGAATGCTACAGGGTGTCTGGCTCGGAGCTGTCCTCGAAGTAACAGATTCGTAACAGTTCGTTGTGTCACTGTAGCACCTACTACCTCTCAAATTGCTGCTATAGATGCAGTGCGATGCTCCAGAGGCATACGCCGAACGCAATGATCTTCCCTACCTTGGCCGCTCGGAGCCCGTGCTTCTTGTGAGCGTATATTCTCATGACCACTGTTGCCAACAGTCATGCATAGTGGCTACGTTCCTGCCGAGGCTTTCTGCAGTACTGCAGAAGAAAAATCCAGTTTCTCGTAGTCCGTGACCACTGGGTGTTGTGTGATGTCCTTAGGTTAGTTAGGTTTAAGTAGTTCTAAGTTCTAGGGGACTGATGACCATAGCTGTTAAGTCCCATAGTGCTCAGAGCCATTTGAACCATTTTTTCGTAGTCGTATTACTCAGAGAGGTGTAGATATGGTGTCTTTGTCGCCCCAACCCGCAAGTGAAAAATGAAATAGTGCATTTTTCGTTGATGTCTTATTTATAATTAGTGTCGCGATTTTCCTTTTCTTCAGTGTAAATACGTGTATTATAGGAAGAGAATGGTAAGACAGATCACATCGATGTAGTACATATGTGCCATAATATGACTGAGAAAACGTTAGATGTCCCAGTCCAGAATCTTGCAGTAAGTCTTACAATACATACGGAAATTATATATTGTGAAGGAAAATACCAAACTTGCATTTAAGAGTGACAGATGTCAATGCGCAATAACCTTCTGTTGTCCATTACAAACACTGTTGTGGACCTGAACATATAAAATGTGGTTAGGAACTTGCTATTAGGCATATATTTCGGCAGTAGCAACATCAGGTGCTGTTCGTCATCTCCTAAGAATCTAATAGTTAATCCCTACAGTCTTCACCTCCATACGAGGACTGCATAACAGTTCAACGTTAACGCCTGTTGCCACTTTACTTACAGATAGCCATTACATCGTAAGTATGGCTCTGAGTACTATGGGACTCAACTGCTGTGGTCATAAGTCCCCTAGAACTTAGAACTACTTAAACCTAACTAACCTAAGGACAGCACACAACACCCAGCCATCACGAGGCAGAGAAAATCCCTGACCCCGCCGGGAATCGAACCCGGGAACCCGGGCGTGGGAAGCGAGAACGCTACCGCACGACCACGAGATGCGGGCCATCGTAAGTATCTTGAGTTTTGATAACCACAATCGCCTAAGCACTGAGCTGTTCGGCAGTTCGCAGGCAGTGAGATTGTTTGGACTTAAAAGCTCCTCGGAGACGGGGAGGGGCGAGCAAAGTCATGAACTTTATTTTGCGACTGGTGGAGTGTTGGGCTGCAGGGCTGTGCAGGTGGGCGCCTATAGCATTGTGTTGCTCATATCAGACACGCATAGCGGCATGATCTATAACAACCCTCTTCAGATATCAAAGGACTGGAGTGTAACCAACAAAAGCACTACAGACGTAATTTGTCCACAGCCTTCCCCCACGGCAGTATGAGGCACAGTCACTAAAGATACTGAACGTCGTTTACGAGAAAGCTCTCAGTATCTAAGGGTTTCTAACCAATACTCTTACAGACCAGATGAATTTCTTTCAGGGATTGTTTAAGTATGTGGTGTTAGTCCACACACTAGGTCACTTTACGCTTATTAATTGGTCGCATGATCAATTCTGATTATGACTCCAAAATTGTAAAGCACAGTAACTTCTAAATGCATACTCCACCAGTTATGCTTGGTGGAGGCTACATTGTACCATTACTACTCTTTCCATTTCCTGTTCCAGTCTCCAACGTAGTGAGGGAAGAAATGACTGCCTATATGCTTCCATACTAGCCCTACTTTCCCCTATTTTGTCTTCGCGGAATGCACTTCGGCAGCCGTGAAACCATTCTGCAGACAGCCGCAAATGCTTGTTCCCTCAATTTTTGAAAAAAAAATCGCAAAAAGAACGTCGTCTTTCCTCCACGGAATCCCATTTCAGTTCACAAAACATCTTTGTAATACTCAAATGTTGATAGAACCTACTGGTAATAGGTGCTGCTTTCAGCTTTATATCAGAGTCCTTACTGCTCTAACGATACAAAAAAATAATTGTAAATGTCAGAGTCCCCTTTATGCTAATAATACCTGCAAATAACCGACCGGACAATCTAAACTATAATTATTTTTCGTGTGCATGAAATGGTTTGGGAAATGTTTCCAATTTTCAGTAGTGTTTTAATAGTGTGTTACACCTAAAATAAAAATGACATAGGTTGATTGTCGTGGTGGACATGAATGCCTACAGATCTCTGACTGCGGAGAACAAATTACTAAACACTGCACATAAATTGGGTGTTGCCGTATGTATATTATCTTATCAATGACCTCGGAATACGAAAACAATGGACCCCTTTGTTGTCGTACCTGCACTGTTACACCACTGGCGTGCGGGAGGATAACAACTGTTACTGCTGCCGTACCGACAGGTTGACACAGTGTAGGACTATGTTGCGGCACCTTTTGTTGTAACTGCCAGAACTAACTACTGTGGAGGTCACTAATGTTCCCATCAACACTTCAGCCATGCTCATCACCTTCATCGTGACCTGCTAACCGACAAGTAGGACCCTGGAGGTTGTAGATTTCGACGCGTTGCTGCCAGTGTGAGGAAAGATTTTTGTCGTTGATGACCAATAAGAAGCACGAACACTCACGTGGGTCACATACGACAGGTGGGGACTCCTTCCGCATGCCATTCTGAGGCATTGAGCGATTGCCCCGGACCGGAGCTGCGCGACCCCGCTATCTGCTTCCACCGAGGCTGGACAGACATCTCGGATGTAACCATCATTGAGGGCGCCGGCTACCTCTTACCTGCCCCCTTCGGAGGCTTCACTGGGAGCATTTGAGAGACCAGTTGCTCGACGTGCACGATCGTGCTGTCGTGTGGGCTGACGAGGCGGTCGTCGTCCACCTTATCGGACAGGCGATGCAATCGCTGGTGCTGCCACTTCCGCATGACCGCAGACACCGCAAGACATCTCGTGGCGCATAGCGCCCCTCATAGTATACAGGATAATGGAAAAGAAAATTGAGAAGCTATCAGATGACAATCAGTTCGGCTTTCGGTGAGGTAGACAAGACACATTTGTAAGATTTTTATACCTAGGATAAGCGTCTGACTATATGAAATGACGCAAAATGTTCGAAATTCTGAGGAAAATGGAAATATGTTATCTATATATACAGTAAGTACAAGAACCAAGAGGGACGAAAGAAGAATTGAAGGCCAAGAACACAGTACCCATATTAGAAAGGATGTAAGACATGGATGTAGTCTTTCACTCTAGTTTTTAGTCTCGACATTGAAGAAGCAATGCGGACGTAAAAGAAAGGCTCAGGAATTCAGAGCGAAAGCATGAAAGGGAGGAAGAATTAGTGGATATACTCAAAGGAATGAACAACCTATTCAGCACAAAAAATGGATTGAGAGTAAACGGAAGAAAGATGAAAGTATGAGGAGGTGCAGGAATGAGATTGGAGATAATTTTGACATTAGTATTAGTAACCACGAAATAACTCAGCGTAGAGACTCTGCCATTTGGGAACCAAAATAAGTAAGGAGGACATTCCAATCAGACTGGCACAGCGAAAGAGGACATTCTAGGCCAAACGAAGTCCTCTAGTATCAAACTTTGGCCTTACTCTCAGGAAGCAGTTTCAGAGAATGTATTTTTTAGCACTGCACTATAATGGTTATCAATCATGAACTGTGAAAAAACAGAAAAGAAGAGAATCGAAGCGTTTCTGAATGTGATGCAGTAGATTCACTGAGAATCTTCTAAACCTGCCCTAGTCGAATGTTGGTGGTGATTCTCCACAGAATCGACGAGAGAAGAAAAATGTGGGAAAGTTGGCCAGAAGAACGAACAAGATGACAGAACTTTTGTTAAGAAATCAGAGAATAGCTTCCATGGTACCAGATAGAGCTATAGAGGGTAAACTATAGCGTAAGACAGATACTGGAACACACTCCACAAATAACTAAGGGCATGGGCCCAATGTGGAGTCGGCCCAATTGCTTTTCTGGGCTGAATCTGACATCCAGTTGGCTGCAAGTCCAGCTTTTTTTGCCTAATCATTGTCGTCTTGTAGCACTCCGTATGACAGTTCCTTTAGGCTTCAAAAAGGAACGACACGCTGCCTATACCCCTAGGTTGAGGACATCACTTTATGGACTGTCTTTTGAATTCCGGCCTGCCGTACTGGACGATACTCATCTCTCATGATGACAGTGTCCAAAATTTATTAGGACCTGATTACCTTTTTTGTTGTTGTTGTCTAAGCATCCCATCTGGCACACAAGCTGCAGCACCCGAGGTTGCGTAACATCTTGTCTATGGCATTGCTGCAAACATTACCTGTGCACACAATTCCTCGGTGACTATCCGCTGATTATTATACGTGAGTTGGTCGAGACGTTTTCTGTGGCAGTTGACCTAGCCGGACGTGGCTTGTGACGCCCAATACACGCTTTTAGCACTACTGAAACATATTCCCCATCTGCTCAGACTACTCAATGTATACCATAATATCTTCAAAATATCTTTAGCAAACGTCAATGGATTTCAATTGGTGCAATTTCGTCAGTATTAGGAGATAAAATGATGTATCTCTGCTTTAAATGAATCTCGATATCAGCCGCCATTTAGGAACGCCTCCCTGTTGCTGCTACTGCTGTCTATCGCAGGACAACAAAACCAACAGAAAGTTAGTGGGAAGACTCAGAAATTATTTCTGCATCGACATTGTCTAGCGCGGACAATGAAAATCAACGCAAAAACAGAGTAACTACTTTCGGGATAAGCCCCGTATAAGCAACGTATGACTATTGAGCTTTGCCCCTGATTCTGCAATAATCCATCTACTGCAAAAATATATTAAAGTCCATACAAGCACTGCTTTTGTTGAGAAAGGTACCTACTGCCTCATCTTATCGGTTAACCCTACAATTGCCTTTTCAGTTGATACCTTGTTTCTGCTTCAATCGCTATTTCCCAACTCCCGGTTTTGGAGTTCTCTGGTCCCCTTTCTCTCAGACTGAAAGCGGTGCTGCGACGCTTTAACCTCGAGACGGAGAGTGCTGTGCGATGTAGTTGCCATTAGAGCTGCCTTCATCTGTCAAAAAGGCCGAAGTCGTTTCAGTAGAAGGGCAAAGCATAGTGGGAGGAGGGCGGGCAGCGCAGGGGCGACGCGCAGCTAAGCCTGCCGCAATTACTGGAGACGCGGGCCGCATGAATGTATGTATGAGGCAGCACCGGCTCACCTGCGCTGAATATTCAATCCCGGCAACAACTGTCTCCATTTTACAGCCGCGAGCACGCTCACTGAACTTTGTACCCCAGAGTGAAGGCCTGAAGCACTCGTATACAGAAACGGAACGCAGGGGCGTTGCTTTAGGGGATGCATGCATAGGCCCCAAACACGAGTGGAAAGGGCTGACGTAGACACACTGGTACAAATATTTCATTTCCTCAGCTTGCTTCTGGATATATATATATATATATATATATATATATATATATATATATATATATATATATATATAAACGCCATTTAATCAAAAGTGTCCGGTCGTCCCCGGCCGCTGTGGCCGGGCGGTTCTAGGCGCTTCAGTCCGGAACCGCGCTGCTGCTACGGTCGCAGGTTCGAATCCTGCCTCGGACAAGGATGTGTGTTAGGTTAGTTAGGTTTAAGTAGTTCTAAGTCTAGGGAACTGATGACCTCAGATGTGAAGTCCCATAGTGCTTAGAGCCATTTGAGTCCGGGCGCCCCTGTCTAATGCGGAAATGAGCACTAGAGGTCACGAAGGACCGTCAATGTAATAGAAAGTGTAGAGGATGTTTCCTCAGTAGGGAAGCAGTAACAGCAGAATGAGTGAAGACAGCTGCGCTTTGGAACATGGAATGGTCACTGAATGTCGTCTGAGAAACAGATCCAAAAGGCACACTTAAAATCTTCTAAACCTGCCTTAGTCGAATGTTGATGATGTGATTGTGATGTGGAAACGTGACGGAACAACCACAGCTAACGTTAGACAAGTCAGATTTGACGTATTAACGGTCAGGGGCCGTTAAGCAGTGCGAAGGGTCGTTGTAAAAAATTGCATAACATCAGCGGGAGAAATCAATCGTCTGTTGAAAAGAGCTGCGATTAGTAACTCTGATAATAAAACTAAAACAATTTGGAATGTTGTTGAAAGGAAAACATAGCAATCAATAGCACAGGAAGACTGTATTACCATGAAACTGAATTAAAAGTTTATTAACATAAAGACAGAGGTTGAAAATATTTTTAATAATATTTTCTTAATGCTATGAAGAAAACAGGGTCCAGATGTTCTTCAAAGAATTCTAAGCTATATACGGACGACGCAATACGTATGCAATTTGATAAACTGAAATTCTATCCACCTCTCCTTCTGCATTTAGAAAAATTGTAAATTCACTCAAAATTAAAAGCTCACATGTCGTCTCCACCAAAGTACTAAAAGCTTTTCCCCAACAGATAAATAGGATCCTGAGCCACATACGTAATAACTCACTGAAACAAGGTTTTTTTTTTCCTGATACATGCTATTGTTAAACCATTCCATAGAAAGGGGAATATGTCTGATGCCAACAACTACCGTCCACTGTCACTTATGACACCTTGGTCCAAAATTGTGAAGAAAATAATGTATTCAATAGTAGCTTGACATATTTGTAAAAATAAAGTACGAACAAAATCCCAATCTGTTTTCAGAAAGGCCTTTCATCATAAACTGCTATATATGCTTTTATTGATCAAATACTAAAAGCCCTGAATAACCGATCATCACAAATTGGGATTTTCTATGATCTCTCAAAGGCTTTTCATTCTGTAATTCATGGAACTTTCCTAGATAAGGTTAAGTATTGTGGTATAAGTGAGACAGTGTACAAATGATTTAATCCACATTTAAATGGAAGAGTACAGAAGGTTGAAACTAATAGTTCACACAATGCGCTAAAATCAGCAGATTCCTCGAACTTTGAAAGTATCAAGACTGGAGCCTCACAAGGTCCAGTCTTGGGTCCTTATTGTTCTTAATATATATTAACGACTATGCGAAGCTAGTTCCTTTTGCTGATGATACAAGAATAGTAATCACACCCAACAAACAAGAATAAGCTGAGTATATTGTGGCTAGGCGACATATTTCTGTAGTCACTGCTAAGCGCCACTTGAAGTGATGTGAAAAGCGACGGCACTGGAGAGTATAAACAAGTGATCTGTATTGAGAAACTACGGTACACCCTATGGAATGGCCTTGGTTTGGCGAATGCTAGGAGAATACTACCTGCCATCATGTGTAGTACCAACAATGAAGTACGGAGGTGACAGTCTTACAATATGAGGGCGTTTTTCGTGATTGGAATGTGGTCTCCTTATTGCGCTTAATAAAACAATAAATAAATAAGACTGCCCAGTCCAAAGTCGAGACTTGAACCCAATGGAACTCCTTTGAGATTAGTTAGAATGTCGGTTGCGCTCCAGACTCCAGCGTCCAAAACCACAACCTTCTCTGGTTTCTCCTCTCAAGAAAGAATGAGATACCATTCTCCCCACAGGCGTCAGACACCTCACGGAAAGTGTTCGCAGCTCAGTTCATGACATCACAAAGACGAATTGTGGACACACCCCACATTAATGTCCTCTAATAGGTGGTCAGATGCTTTTGATCAGAGTCGAAGCGTAGTTGCTACGGTAGCTTCTGAGGCTTTTTTCCGTCCCATTGTTTCTTCAGTGGTCCTTCGCTGCAGCACGAGAATTCAGGATCCGTCTGTCTTGAGGCTTTCTGCTTTATAGCTAAAACGGTGGTCACGCTTACGAATATTCAATGGCTTAGTGAGAAACTGGCATGGTAGCTCTTGTCCACAGGAAGAAATTGTGTGTGGGTGAATTTTATTCCGTGCACAGCGCGTACTCCGCTGATCCCTCGTCATCTCAGACAATACATACTACCTAGGTTTACCATATTATTTTGGGTCCATCCCAGCACATATTACCATATCATATTTTATAAATCCCTTGAAGGTCTTGAAAGTTTACAGAAACAACACGTTTTGTTTATTCCGTTCTGGTTTTTGCTAGAAAAGACTTTCTTCAGAAATGGTTTGTGCACAATGTCGGTTGAACGGCTAATTCCTAAAATGGATCAACGTAAATCGCTCTGAACTTTTCCCAACACATTTTCTTTCCACTTTCTCATTGCACCATCAAACTTTCTATTCGTGTTCTCAGAAGTGTAAAAAAACCGTCTTTTCTGCATGTTTGGATTTTTTCAGACACTGCAAAATATGCCAAATTTGGGCAGTTTCGACTGGCACTTTATCGAAATTTAAAAGTCTAACTCGAATACCTTCCTCCAGTCTGAAGTATCTTAGAACAACAATTCTACTTCACTTCTGTTTGAGCTGTCCATCCTTATTAATGTTTTCCAAAGAAGGCAACACGTTATTAACTATAAATGGTAAACTAACGTTAACAGCAGTTACCTCGATTTTGGTTCAAGCATTTGAAAATCTTTTATCCAGTTTAGATGTGGAGCCTGATGTTTTGAAACTGAGTTCGTCTCTAGCAGCGTAGTACGAAAATGAAAATGTAGACTCTTTAGCAGCATACTTCATGTCACAGTTCTCTGGAAATATCCCTTATGTTTGATGAAGCAACAGCATTAGTAGTACTTCTCTGTTTAGCTGTTCCCACGGGGGTCCTTAATGTCACCGTTTCCTTTATGTGAAACCGAAAATTCTTCAGTACAAAGAATGCACTAAACATGTTCATTATTACTGTCATTACTCAGTTTCCAAAATTTGGGTTCCTGTTGCAGGTTAACATTAAACACACAGTTTTTTTGGCCATTTCTAAACGCTAATACAAAAAACGGATAGAGATAAAATGAGCTACATCGTGTAAACGACTTATGCCACTTCACACACGAAAGCAACATTAACACATTGGCCTTGCTGAGTTGCCAAATGACAGACAGTAAGTGAATAGTTGAGGCTTAACTGGTAGCCACGTCTCGCCATTGACGTCGACGCTTGCGACAAGGTCGGCTGAGGGAGAGGCGGCCGTGAAAGAATGTTTAAAAACATATAGATCTGTAAAAAAATTTTCTACAGTCATAAAATTTTCAAATCCTGGACATTTTTGCAGTCCCTGGCATTTCCCTGCTAGCTCTCAGTAGCTGTCAGCCAGTGTCAAGTGCTAGTAAATTACGCAAAGTTATCAGAGCGACTGTGATGTATAAAACTGAAAAATACCCAGTTCAAAGACAGTAGTTGTACTGTGTGCAAAGATGATTTAGCATTGGCAGCAGAGTATGGGAAATGTTTTGTACTGCAAGATAAGTTTAATATTGTAGCATGGAATCGCTTACATAAACATTCAGTACGAAAACAAGAGAGAGGCAAGATGCAGGGGTGGAATATCACGCAACGCGCGTGCGCGAGAGCGTGTATATGTGTGTGTATGTGTGTATGTGTCTGTGTGTGTGCATGCAATTCAGAGGGAAATATCTTACGTGAATATCGTTCGATTTCACGGAAGAATTTTGATATTACTCTGACAGGACAGCGGTACGTACGTGTAGTCTAATATGTTTGTCTTCCACGGAAACAATACACATCTTTAAGCTTGCCACTTAGGTTAAGTAATTTTTAATTGGTTTCAATTGATTATTAATTTTTTATTTCGACTGGCTGCCTCGTTTTCACACTATGGTGTGAATGGCTGGGTATGATGGGGTTTGGAGAGGGGTGACGTCATTGATAAGGACGATGTCACCGATAAGATTACCCTTGAATGTAGGCAACCCAAATTAAGGGCTTCACTTTTCAAAATTAAGTGGCTGTTCTCTTGGAATGTGACGTCAGTGTCGCTGTATCTAGGTAAGCCCTCAGATATTGGCAAAAACGTCCTCACCATGTAGCTGGGACCTCTAGATCTCAACCCAGGACTGAGGACAGAGTTGGATAGTACATACCTAAGCAATAATTCCTATGCTAGTAGCGTTGATGAAGAATCAATGTGCAAAGAAGTGGGCGTTCGGTGGGATTTATGCCAGGCGATCTAGGTGACCAAACGATTCGCTCGAATTCTCCAGAAAGTTCTTCAAACTAGTCTCGAACAGTTGTGGCGCAGTGATATGGAGCATTGTCGTCCATAAAAATTCCAAAGTTGGCTATGAACATGAAGTCCTTGAATGGCAGCAAGCGGTTTCCAAGTAACCGAACATACACATTTTCAGTCAATGATCGGTTCAGTTGAACTAGATCGCCCAGTCCGTACCATGTAAACACAGCCCACACCATTATGGAGCCGCCATCAACTTGCACATTGCCCTGATGACGACCTGGGTCCTTGACTTCGTGGGGTCTGTGCTACACTTGCACCCTGCTATCTACTCTTTCCAACTGAAATCTGGACTCATCTGACCAGGCCATGGTGTTCCAATCACCTAGGGTCAAACCGATATGATCACGAGCCCAGGAGAAGCGCTGCACGCAATGTCCTGCGGTTAGCAAAGGCACTCGCATCGTCGTCTGCTGCCATAGCCCTTTAACGCCAAATTTCGCCACACTGCCCTAAAGGATACGTTCGTCGTACGTCCAACATTGATTTCTGCGGTTATTTCACGCAATGTTGCTTGTCTGTTAGCACTGACAACTCAACGCAAAAGACACTGCAATCGGTTGTTAAGTGGAGCCCGTCGCCCACAACGTTGCCCATGGTCAGAGGTAATGCCTGAAATTTTGTATTCTCAGCACACGCTTCACACTTTGGATCTCGGAATATTGGATTACCTAAAGATTTACAACTTGGAATGTTCCACGAATCTATCTCCAACTACCTGACACACAATATTTTTAGCTCAACGGAATCTGACTTTCAAAAATCCCTACAAAAGAATGGCCCTGACTAACATTAACCTATACCTTTCACAAATCACTTATCTCACAAAAATCTTCGTTACTCGAACTACTGCAATATAGCGAGCGCCACTACTGCCAGCTATATAAAAGATTCAAACTACTGAAGGCACTAACTACTGATAGGCAAAGTTAGCAAACGAAATATTTTGATAGAGAACAAACAACGTATTTACCTTAATAGTGTTCAAAAGTCATAATATATATAGCAGTTCATGACATTCATTCTTATAGATGTACTGTTTCTGATGGACACACGTCCAGATCATCCGCTCTCAAAAATCGGCCATCTCACTTCCCCACATCCACCACTGCTGGCGGCTCACCTCCAACTGCGCAACGCTACGCGCTGTTAACAGCCAACTCCCCAACACTACAATCGAATTCCAACAATGCAAACCAGCCACAGACTGCACACAGCACAGCCAGTGATTTTCATACAGAGCGCTACGTGGCTTTACCAATATAAAAACTTAAACAGCCTACTTACATGTTAATTACCGTCGTGCGGCCATAATCAGGTCGGAGATCTTTTCGCATGAATCATCTGAGTACAAACGGCAACTCCAGCAACGCAGTACGCTTTTGTATCTCGTGCACGCGATACTACCGATACCTATACAGGGTGAAAATTGATAAAACTGACCAACTGCAGAGACAGAATCCTAACTGGAAATGCAGGAAAAAGGTCTATGAACATGTGTCTGAAAATGCGTCATTGTCATGGTAGATGGCGCTGATGAATTAAAGTTCTTGTGGGCACGTGTCGTGTGTTTCTTGTGTGTTGCAGGTTGTGTGATTGACGCAGAGTACTGTAAGCAGCAGAGTGGTCCGGTATTCCTATCGGGAACAAGCCGAAGTGGTGTTTCTGTATGGCGAAGCAGATGGAAATGGTCCAGAGGCATAACTCGGTCATCCAACTCTGGAGTACGCACAGTCCGCCGATCCCAGCACGGTCGTCTGTCCGAAAGGATCCATGATCACACAAACGCCCAAAAAGGGCTTGAAATGTGTGATATGGTTGATGTCTGTGAGGGTACTTCATTTTCTATAGCCGTGCACCTATCAACCGTTTCCATCTGCTGGGGCATGCACAAACAACATCTCCGCTTGTCCCCGTCTTGAATACCAAACCATTCTTCAGCATACAGTGCGCTGAGTCAGTCAGAGAACCTGTAACATAAAAGGAACACGTGGCACGTGATCTGAGAACTTTCATTCACCAGCGCCATCTGTCGTGGTAACGATGCGTCTCCGGATACGTACTCATACAACCTTTTTCCTTCATTTACAGTCAGGAATCTGTCCCTGCAGTTTGTTGGTTTTATTAATGTTCACCCTGTATAGGTGAATATCGCCAGCCTATCTCATAACTTTGTCACCTAAGTGTATCCCCCCATCAACTGTTCTGCAGAGAACTTCCTCATTAATTTTCAGTTCTCTTATTTTTCACCATCCGCTGTGACTCGATTTCCTTCTTCAGTTCTTATTGATCAATCTTGGTTCTTGTATGTATTGCCCAGTATTCTATTTTCTTGTGAGCTTCAAACATTATAAAACCATTTTACGTTGTTGGAGCGTTTTTCAAGATCGATCAATCCCATGACGCTGTCTTCACTTTTCATAAATGATGTATTAAAAAATATTACATAGCGAATTTTATAGTGAAAGCTCAATAAGTGCCTCAGAAGGTACAGATAGTGTGGTATCATTCAGCCAGTTAAACCACTACACAGTAAGAGAAACGTCTACGGTGACGGCACCAGCTATCCCGCAGTAATAGCCCTCGCAGAAAAAGTACTAGGAGCGGTTCACCACTGGAGGTAATTACATGAAGCATCGTTTCTTTAAAGTTCCTTTTTTTATGGAATTCTGTTACCTTCAGTATTAACATTAAATATCTTTCATCTTTTTTTCTTGAATACAGCCGGATATTATTAATTCGAATACCGATATGTCAGCTGACAACTTTTGAACCATTCTCAAGGTGAGTCGTTCGCTAGATTTTTACACATTTTACAATGTGCAGTAAATGCGTATGCGTCAAAGATAATACTGTTGGTAACAAGAGCGTCAGTCGTAGATAAAACTTTACGCCTCTAAGATTATAACAAAGCAATAGCGGAGCAACAAGAGGGAAAGGTGCACTGGAGCTATTGAAACCTGAGGCTGCTTTTACTTCTCGCCGTATTGTATTGTATTGAATTGGGGACCTAGTAACGACGGAGAGGCCTCGTCCCCGCCGTAGCCCTCAGTGGCTCACAATCACACAACAGGCTAAAGCAGTCCACTCACCTCATCGCCGCCCCACACCGAACCCAGGGTTGTTGTGCCGTTCGGCCCCCAGTGGACACCTCCCGACAGTGTTTGCGCAGCAATCGTCGACATAGCGTAGCTGAGGCGGAATAAGGGAACCAGCCCGCATTCGCCGAGGCAGATGGAAAACCGCCTTAAAAACCGTCCACAGACTGGCCGGCACGCCTTCCCGCCCGGAAAGCAGTGCGTCAGACCACATGGCTTACCGGCTCCGGCCTTGTGACCGAGCGGTTCTAGGCGCTTCAGTCCGGAACCGCGCTGCTGCTACGGTCGCAGGTTCGAATCCTGCCTTGGGCATGGATGTGTGTGATGTCCTTGGGTTAGTTAGGTTTAAGTAGTTCTAAGTTCTAGGGGACTGATGACCTCAGATGTTAAGTGCTCAGAGCCACTTGAACCATTAGAAGCTAACCGGGCGGGCACTTCTCATCGTACTGTTATTTCGTTACTGCTGCAATCGAATTGATTTGCTGAGAATTTTATATTTTACTTGCGACACTATGAAAGAAAAAACTTCCCGGAAAGGTGACTGACTAGTTCCTCTACTGTCTTGATGTCTCGGAAAAAAACACTTGTCTATGCCTATTTTGGTGCGTTCTGTGCTTTTCCTATAACCGAATCAGTGGACAGGTAGATTGAACATTTCAGACATGTTATTCTGTCTTATTCTACCGGTGTTCCATAAATATAAATGTCATACGCAGACATGTTTGTACAGCATAAGCGCTACGAAATAAAAAATACAATTGAAATTTAAAATACTGAAATGGAATTCGGAGTACGGGCTGTCCATCAGGTTGGCCAAATAGCCGTGCAATTTATGAGCGGATGGAGCGCATCCTATGAATGATACATGAAACGAATGCGAGCTCAGACCAGTTTTCTTGTCAATGACGAAGTTCTGTTCCACATATATTAACGCACATGCGTATTCTCCGAACAGATGGATTCAAAATCATCTTTTTGGCACATTGTAGCAAAGCGAATTATTTATTCTTTGAGAACATATATTCTATGGCTTCTTCTTACTTGTCATGTGAATTTGTCTTTCGAGAAGATTTGTTATGTCAATACCACTACATTTTTCTCATTGTTTGTACTGCTGTTGATTCTTTCCTGAGTTGCACACATAACATACGTACTTTCCCATACCGTGCACATAAACCGAGTGCTTCTTCCAGATATCTAAAACTGTATAAAGGGCAATACCTTCGGAGTTTTAATATAAAGACTATAACATGACCAAAAAGTTAGGAACTGTTATTTCCTTCATCTGTAACAATACAAAAACTCATATTTTATTAATATGTGCGATTTTATTCATATGTATCTCTTATCAGATAACTCTCAGAACCTTTAATAAATGGGAAAAACGAGTGAATTGCATTGGTAGATTATTATGTCATTTCTCGTTAGAGCAATTTGATACTTAACAGTCAAGGGAACAAACTAGGTTCTTTTCACAAACAGAAACACATAAATTCACGTAGATACATAAGCTACCTAAGCCTTTAATCTTAAATATCTCCAGGTGTGACAAAAATGATACGAATATATTTTTCTGGTTGTTCGCACATTTTCATATAGCGAGTTGCATTGAAATAGATTAAAATAGTTCCCCCGCAAAGCGTTTACCAATCTGTGGGTGGATCGAGAAAAAAATGAGTAATTAATATTTTAAAATTTCTGAAGTTGTAGCCTGATGAAAAAATAACTTGAACGTAGCCAGCCTGGGAAGTTGTTATCATGACGTACTTTACCCTGACATGGTGTAACACGTTTTATAAGCAGACGCAACGTAATTTTTCTCCATTCCCCCCGTGTATTTCGTCATTCAAAAAAAAAAAAAAAAAAAAACTCCGCCCGAATAGGCCATGAAGGCTCAACGGTCCCGACCGGTCCCTCTATCATCCTCAGCTCACAGGCATCACTGGATGCGGATATGGAGGGGCATGTGGTCAGCACACCGCTCTCCCGGCCGTATGTCAGTTTACGAGACCGGAGCCGCTACTTCTCAATCAAGTAGCTCCGCCGTTTGCATCACAAGGGCTGAGTGCACCCCGCTTGCCAACAGCGCTCGGCAAGCCGGATGGTCACCATCCAAATGCTAGCCCAGTCCGACAGCACTGATCTAACGGGAACCGGTGTTACCACTGTGGCAAGGCCATTAGCCATATTTCGTCACTAATAGGAATTAATTAGACATAGATGACTTGGAACCTTTTAAATCAGACACTAAGGTGGGAGCAAAATATAGTTAGATAAATAAGAGTAGGGGACAGAATGAGGAGTCATTTAAATCTTACAGCACGATCGAGCACCTGTTCATAATGCCCGATCTGTGGCGGAGTGGTTACGTGACAATAACATCCCTTTAATGGACTGGCCTGCACAGAGTTCTGACCTTAATCCAATAGAACACCTTTGGGATGTTTTGGAACGCCGACTTCGTGCCAGGCCTCACCAACCGACATCGATAGCTCTCGTTAGTGCAGCACTCCGTGAAGAATGGGCTACCATTCCCCGAGAAACCTTCCAGTACCTGACTGAATGTCTGCCTAGGAGAGTGGAAGCAGTCATCAAGGCTAAGGCTGGATTAACACCATATTGAATTCCAGCATTAACAATGGATGGCGCCACGAACTTATAAGTCATTTTCAGCCAGGTATCCGGATACTTTTGATCACATAGTGTATATCTGCTTCTGTTGCCGTATAATTTCACCTTCGCCATTTTTCACTATTAATTATGATAAACCAAGTATATTTTAGTGTAAAGCATTTTCCAGCGAGTAGTCTTGTAAGTGCTTACATAGTCATAAGGCTTTCTACTGCTCATATCGACTGATATCGATACCGTGCTCACTATGAAAGTGCGAAAGTAACCGCCACAAGCAACAGTTACAAATTTTAAGGTGGTGAGAGGTGTTCGTTATCAGACATGTTAATGGCCTGTGCTTCGAGAACAGTAAGTTCACTTGAAACTCTTGAAGTCATGTATGAGGATATTACGTCGAAATGTTGGATTCATGTGCTCTTTCTGCAATAAGTTGCTCAACAGTTTTGATATGTTTGTTTTAGGGCCATATCTTTGCAGCTGAGTAAAGGCGTTATATGTCTACCAGAGGCATTTCGCCTCGATTTATCACGACATTGATGAGTAGCCAATGCCTTAGTAATTTGAATTAAAATATGTTTGGCAAACACATATTTACGGACTTCTAGCATGCTGAAGGTGTAGTATGACCGCAACTTTTTCTTTATTGAAATAAATGGTTGGAATTCTGTGCAAAGTTACATTAACAACGGTCCATTATTTATTGGCAGTGACTAGTTTCGAACATTGTCTCCATTCGCAAACCACTGTCTTCGTAAGTAACTGAAATATAGTCACGTATGAATGTTTGATACAATCACAGCATGCGTTCCGAATGGCGATGTAGATAAGATACAACAGGCAAGTTACAGTTCTCTATGTACTATTCACTGAAACTTGCCTATTGTGTGTTAAACTATATATGAGGAGTGTTTTTAAGTAAGGTCCGTTTGAACATAAGTACACAACGAAAGGTTTTTTCAAAAAAGTAAATCTATTTTCAAAAAGTACATACTTCACTCTATTTTTCGACATAGTTGCTAAGTTTGTTCAAACATGTATGATACCTTTCAACCAATTTTAAAGTACCATCTTCATAAAATCTTGCTGCCTGCTCCCATAACCAAGAATTCACTGCTGTTTTCAAGTCGTCGTCATCATTGTAATGGTTGCCACTGAGGTGTTGTTTGAGGTGGAGGAACAGATGGTAATCGCTCGGCGCAAGATCAGGACTATAGGGTCGGTGGTCTGACTTCCCAGCCAAAACTGTCCAATAAATCGCGGGTATCACACACATCCATGCCCGAGGCATGGATGTGTGCAACTTAGCAGTCGCGCGGCTCCGGACTGTAGTGCCTTTGTCAGCATGCCACGTCTTTTGTTTTGAATCGCTCTGGGTACCTTTGGCAGTATGCTTCTGCGTTGATAGTGGTTCCTCGTTGCATGAAGTCGACCAACAAAACACCATGCATATTCCAAAACACCGACGCCATGATTTTGCGCTGGGACAGAGTCTGTTTGGCCTCCACCTTTACAGGCGAATGTGTATGTCTCCATTCCATGCTCTGTTGCTTCGATTCGGGCGTGATGTGTGTAACCCATGTTTCGTCTCCAGTTACGATCTGACTCAAGAAACCGTCACCTTCTTCGTGATAACGAGTCAAGAAATTCATCACACATTCAAATCTTTGCGTCGTTAATATTTATATCTGAGCATCCCGGAATACTTTGAATTTTTCAGCTCATTTCGAGATGCCGATAATGTCACCACTTTCTTTATTAAGGGTACAAACCACGCCAGTGGACTCACAAAATGGCTGGCTATAGTGCATTTAACGTTTTGTCCTTCGACATTGCACCCTTCTTTCTGCTTGGTGTCTACTTGCAACAAACGGAGGCTATACAGTCCTGTAGAGCTCAGTGGTAACTTGCTAGCTGAGACAGTGCCAGGATTCCCGAATGATTGTTGGCTGAATAGAAATTTGTCAACAATATTACTTCCTTGACATCAAATTCTGTAGAGTGACAAAAAAAGCAATAGTGATCCAGATGGACCGCATACCTTGATCAATGAGGGCTGCGTAACGAATATTCCGCTGTATTGACAAATAAGGTTATGTCCAACTGACTATACGACCAATCCGACTGAATAGATAGAAGCATCCGTGTAATGTTCGTGTTTAATATGCTCTTTTTCAAAGAAGAATCTAGATCTGAAATTAGTGTTATGACGCAGATCATACTTGCGGCACGAACTGGACGAACTGTAAATTGTAGTTTCAACGAAAGTTGCACGCAGGTCTTGGTTCTCTTGTTCACGTTAATCTCGCGTAGTGACATCGATTCACCTGCTACAATTACGTAAGGCACTTCTACGAAATAATGTAACACTAGGGTAGGAACAATTTTTTGTTTTCTGCCTTACTTGAAATGCTCTGTAATACGACGCCTGAGATTTTAGAGATGCTACGTTTACAGTGGTTATGAAGTTGTGTTGACGGAGCATTTTACAGACTTCCAAAGGCAACGTACTTTTAGTGCCATACGTTACAAATTTCCTTAGAGCACCTAGAGCTACTGTATACTTTTCCGTGGGAAATTTCATTTAAGAAACATACTAATAAAAAATGATTAGGTATGCCCAATTGAAAGGCAGACCTTGGCTGTTGCGGCCTTGTATGTGATCTCAGTCCTGTGTTTGACAGTTGCACAAGCAGAATTAACAGCTTTCCAGCAATTTAGTTATTTTCGTAGAGTTGTTTCCGCTGTTCGTTTCTTGATGGATTTCTCCTGCTCAGCACATTGAAGGGCTCCCATTTCTTCGTGCAGAAGAGAAGCACGATCTATCTACATCCACACGATTACTCTGTAATTCACGGTTAAGTGTCTGGCAGAGGGATCATCGAACCAAGTTATTACTCGACCGTTCCACTCTCGAAAAGTGCATGGCAAAAACGAACTCTTAAATCTTACTGCGCGCTCTAAATTCTCTAATTTTGTTGTGATGACCATTTATCCTTATGCAGGTAGGTGCCAGCAACATATTTTCGCATTCGTTGGAGAAATCACACGATTAAAACTTTTTACTAACTGCCACCCCAATTCGCGTATCGTATTTGTTGTATCCACCTTGTGTCGTTTCCTCGCCACACCAGGCAGGCCGTGATGGCAGCCGCCCCGCCAGGAGAACTTGGGCAAACGGACTTCATCAAGACGCAGGGACGTGTATTTCCTTGTACGGCCAACGCTACTTACCACGAAGCTACACGTCGTCCCCACGGCGCTGACATCAACGACGAGGAGCGTACCTGGCGCAACAGAGAGCGCTGTCGGTGTTTCACTTTTATCCTACGCCCGGCCACGTGCTCTCGTAGCGACTTAGGGATACCCAGGATATCAAATTAAACACCTCTCAGCCGTCCAGTTTACAAAGTTATTTTATGGCGGCCCAGTCCGTTCTGGTCTGCACCAGCTGCACGTCAGACGTCACTCGCCGGCAACAGCGGCCTTGTAACAGCCAAGCTGTTCACGCCGCCTCTCACGAGCTCTAGGTTTGTCGTGTAGGTCCATCACAGACAACGTCATAGAAGAGACATTTCTGTTGTATCTAGATGTACAGATATTTATCCAAGAGCATTACACTGATAAGTCAAAACATCATGGCTACTGCCCATCGCGACGTTGGATACCTCCTAGTGGGATCGTGGGCATGTCAAGCGCCAACAAAAGTATGCAGTCAGAGCAGAGACGGACGGGGGATTACCCTAGCGGAGACATAGACTACAAACGGAAAAATCCATTGAGATAAGCGACTTTGACAAAGGACAGACTGTTATCACGCAGAGTCTAGAGAACGGCGAAGTTGGTCGAATGTTCACGCGCTATGTCGTGAGCGTCTACGAAAAGATGTAGAAAGACAGTGGACCTACCACTAGATGCTAAATGGCTGGGCGTCCACGACCCTTCACACAACGTGGGGTTCGGAGTCTCGTCTGCTCTGTAAAATAGGATAGATGGTGATCTGTGGCATCTCTTCCGAAAGAGCACAATACTGGTGCACGCGCAATTGTTTTGGAGCACACTGTTCATCGTACGTCGTTGAACATAGAGATCCACAGCAGACCACCTACGTGCTCACATGTTGACCCAGTGTTAACGTCAATTACGATTTCAGTAGGCCACGGATGATCGGGAGTCGACCGTCGATCACTGGAAACGTGTCGGCGCTTTGGGTGAAACACATTTTTGCTACACTAGGTCGATGGTTGTCTCCACAAACGTCGTCATCGAGGTGAACGTCGCCTCGAAACGTGCACCGCGCCACCGACGCCGGTTGCTCAGAGCAGCATTATGCTCTGGGAGACATTTTCCTGAGCTGGCTTGAGACCTGTAGTAGTGATCGAGGACACGCTGACGCTGCGAACCATTCACGTCCCTTCATGTTTGATGTTTCCTCCGATTGCGATATCATTATTCAGCAGTATAGTTGTCTGTGTCTCGGGGCCAGAACCGTGCTGCAGTGGTGAGAGGAGCATTGTAGTGATCTCACGTCGATATCTCGGCGACCAAATTCGCCTGATGTAAATTCTGTGGAACCCATGTCGGTCGCTATCAGCCGCCATCACCGCCTACGCAAATCAACTGCCCGTTGTTTGCGCCAGTTACATGACCTGTCCGTAGACATCTAACGCTACATTGCTCCACAAAGCTACCAACAAACTGTCGGATCTCTAAAAGGTGGAAACAGTGATGTATTTCGTTCCAAAGACGGACAAGGTATCCTGTTACTGAGGAGTAACTGCAAAAACTTTAAAAGAATAACTTTATTAACAAAACCTAAACTCATTTACACTGATGAGCCAAAACATTATGACCACCTCCTCAACACCTTGTTTGTCCGTCTTTCACCTTAAATTTTAATTCCAGTCTGGAACCTTTCTTTAATTTCCGTCATTGCTTCTTCGATGTATTGATAGGACAGTACGGCGGAAGAGTACATCCCTGTCTTACACCATTTTTAATCCGGGCATTTCATCCTTTGTCTTCAACTCTTATTGTTCCCTCTTCGTTCCTGCACAAATTATAGCGTCCTTGCAGCACCGACATCTTCCTGTTTGTCTTGCATATTTTCAACCCTTTAAATCAATCTCTGAAAGTCAGAGTTCACCTGTATCAAGGAAGGGCCAGACAACGTGGAAAACTAGACCGCCAGCAACCCCCTAGTTCCTACACAGAAGCCATCCACTCCCTCCCTTCGCGCTGGGCTCGGTGAATCAACGGCAGTGACAGTTGTGTATAACTGTAGCGTTCCACATGAAAGGTAATTTTAATATTCCTATTAACGTTTCTTTATATATAACTGTCGCCTCCTTTTTATTTTGACTCACCTTCTAAATCTAAACTCAGAGTTGGAAACAAGAGACCATTGTATAGGATTTATTACCTGTAATGAGAAGATCAGAGCCACAAACGTAGCAACTGATCATAATTTATATCTAGAGCACACATTATCAATACCAGACAGGGCTTGTTCAATGGGAAGATTCTGGACTCTCATTTTGAAATAAGGTGGTACAAACAAGCGTTTGACAATTAGTCAGATTTATGCTCTCCGCAATTTCCTTCCGTCGTCTAAGGCAAATGCCAGGATGGTTTCTTTGATGAGAACACGGCCAATGTCGTTCCCTAATCGTCACCACTCCGAGCATGTCCTCCGTCTCTAATGTCCTCTTCACTGACGGGACTTAAAAACCGTGCAGTTCCTTCCTTTTTCCTTATATTATCAATGACTGTACTGTCAAATCTCATGGAAGCCAGCAGAATACTTAAAGAAGTCTGCAGTGTAAAGGATCTCAAAATAAGGGGCATCACGAATGGAAACATGTAAACTGATCCAGCGAGTCTACTTCTACACTGTTTCGCACCCCGTACAATATAGACTGCCTTCTTCCAGGTGTGAAGATAGCTGATGTTTCTGTAACGGTAAGGATGCCCATTTGATGGGTCAGTGCAACCCGCGTTACTTAAGGACATGGTAAATTTTTCGTTGATTCCAACATGAGCGCCTAATATACAAGATGTATGTTTTGGCTTCAGACACCTATATACCTCGAAAACAATGCGCTGTACGATAAAAATGTCCGGTTGAAAGCTTAATCTTCATAAAGGGGACATCCGTCTCCGCTGCGGCTAACCACGTCATAACCACTTTGGATTTTCAAATGGGAACTTCCATTTTTGTTGCGTATTTGGACTCTGTGTCAAAAAATCCGTACTGTTTCTCAAACCATAGTTTCCCATCCGTGATGTATGGCGTTGCAATCGATGAATATCAAGTGTTCCTGTTTTCACAATTAATAACCAAGGCACTTCATTCTACATTTCAGTTGCGGTGTAAATGTAAACCTTCATGTTCTAACAGATATCATTTATGTTCGAAATTTAGTTTAGTACAGTACAATGTAGCTAACTGTTTCAGCGTCTGGTTAGAAACGTGATCCAGAAACAACAATGTGAACGTAACAGTTTTGTGTTCCTATAGGCATGCTCGATATCGGTGAGTCCCCTGGCCATTCGGTACTGGGGTGCTTGATTTCGGTGAGATCGCTTGATTCTCAACAATGGGATGCTATATTTCGGTGAATATCCACTCTCATATCACTATCACTTCATGGACATTTACCTTATTACAATAGAATGAGATCCCAGAATCTCATTCTGGAAACAAAAAACGGTTCAAATGGCTCTGAGCACTATGGGACTCAACATCTTAGGTCATAAGTCCCCTAGAACTTAGAACTACTTAAACCTAACTAACCTAAGGACATCACACACACCCATGCCCGAGGCGGGATTCGAACCTGCGACCTTAGCAGTCCCGCGGTTCCGGACTGCAGCGCCAGAACCGCACGGCCATCGCGGCTGGCATTCTGGAAACATCCCCCAGGCTGTGGCTAAACCATGTCTCCGCAATATCCTTTCTTTCAGGAGTGCTAGTTCTGCAAGGTTCGCATGAGAGCTTCTGTAAAGTTTGGAAGGTAGGAGACGAGATGCTGGCAGAAGTAAAGCTGTGAGGACCGGGCGTGAGTCGTGCTTCGGTAGCTCAGATGGTAGAGCACTTGCCCGCGAAAGGCAAAGGTCCCGCGTTCGATTCTCGGTCGGGCACACAGTTTTAATCTGCCAGGAAGTTTCTTATTACAATAGTTGTGATTTGTATTCCACCGGTAGCCGCGTAGCGGCCAGCGCGAGAGTTACGCGGTTGGGTGGAAACACACACCGAGATTACTCACCCTGATAGAGGGGGGTTCGAGGGCGGTCACCGAAATCGAGCATATACCGATATCTGGGGCTCACCACAATCAACCCCACAGGGAATACAAAACTGTGACCATACAAGTAGATTACCTGCCAGAAATTTCAATGTCTAGCCACATAATTTCTGCTGTATAATCACATTTGCAACACTCAGGTAACGTCTGAATATCGGTATCAATAGTTAAAACTCAAATGCTTGCATTTAGATCGTGAACGAAATTTAGAATCAAATGTGTCGATTCTTCATTGCAAAATCAGGAACAGTTGATATTCGTCAGTGTCATCTACCACGAATGGGAAACAATCATTTGAGTAAACCGTTCATAAAATGGGGTGTTCCCATTTCAAAACACGAAATTGACTCCGTCCACGCTGAAAGGTTAGGAGATGACCAGTTGTAGGACAGACAGATGTCACGCTTACTAAAATTAAACTTTTGTTTTTTTCGTACGATGCTTCATTGTCGAGATATTTAGTTGTTTCAATTTGAAACAAACACTATGTATGTCGTTAAGCTCTGTCGTACATGGAAAGAAATGAAATGTATTGAAAATCTTTCGTTTACTAATTTCCAGTAAAGATCGTTATTTTCTTTGCACTATGCAACGAGATACATCACCATCCTGTGAAGTGAAGAAAACATGAGGAAAACTAAAGGGTGTAAAAAGCACTGGGGCTGTTATCTGACATCCATCGTTGAACTGTACGGTGCAGTAAAGTAAAATGGACTGCAATACCCACAAATACATTCAAAACAAATAAAAAGCGATCCGTTGGTAGCTGTGGATGGTCTACAAAATTTTTATACGTGGAGGTTTGCATTTGACTGCACTGTAAATCAGAATGCATTTCACAAGTATTGGGGAGCCCTAACACGTTCGATTCGCCAATACCAGTAATGGTTACTGTCAGAATTATTGGTAATATCCCAATGTGAATTACAGGTAATGATATTTCGTAAACACTGTAAATCTATTACCGATGCCAGTCCATCCGACAAGTAGTCATAACAACGTATTTTTCGCTAATGTGGTTTACTCTCTGAAATCAGAAGTATGTTGTTGTGTTCCACATTCAACTTAGACAACACGAAAATTTAATGAAGGTTCCTGACCATTGTCACGTAATAAAGGGCTTAGAATAATAATATGGAATATTTGAGTCAAACTAACACAAGACAATTGCCTCAGTAATAATAAATGTAATCCAGTACGTTCTAAAAAGACTAAAAAATTGTGAACCGTGCGTCTTAGATGGAATAAATAACTTATTAAGTCAGCGTGAAAGCACACTGTGTGAGTTAAGACTTTTACATTTGATCAATGAATGCTGCCGAACTTATAAGTTCCCACTGATTAGTAGGCCGTGGAGATAATATCTTTAAAAAAAATACATGTTCATGTACACGCACTAGGATCCACATGACTACGGTAAATTGGTGCATACACCCGCTTATTTATTATGCTTGCTACTAATGTGATATCTATAATCTTTTGAATAGGGGAACAAAGTGCCTGAAACCTGTAATGAAAAAAAATTCTTTTCTCAAATGGCTATTGATCTTCTGCAAAAAACGACGTTCAGTTGTTGAAGATGAATAATGTACTAGACCATGAATTTTAGGTAATAACTTGAGAGCAACAGCAGAGTTTTCCTGGAAGAAGAACAATATGGTTTTACAAAGCGGTGTTCGCTCTACGACAATCTTTCAGAACTTACAGAATTATGGGAAAATGACGTGAAGTGGGTGACTTCCCCTGTTGTATCCGCAGGACAGGACAGATAGTTTAATTTGTGGAAAGGGGCCAAAATGAGTGGCTGTCAGTTGCACTCGAACATAGTACTTTATTCATTTGACAAACATTACACGAGTAAAGAAAACATTAAAAACAGAGTAAGGCAAACATTAATTTTAGAACGTAATCCATGCTAAATGCGCCATTCAATCTCACGCATCAACGGCAAAACTTTAATTTAAAATCGGCTGAAGGCCAATAACTTAATACTCAAAACAGAAATTTGAATTTAAAAGGCAGAAGGCCTTATATTCAAACATTTCTTAAAATAAGGCTTAAGGCCTAAACAATCTCACGCCTTATGGGCAAAACAACTTTAATTTAAAATCGACTAGAAGCCATACATAAACAAACAACAAGGACAAATAAGAAAAAGCAGCACATCAAACGGCGCTCAGAAGTTTCCGAGGGTCGACCTGGAATTCAAACACTAACGCTCGCTTAGGTGAGACAGGCAGTCGGCCCAACAAATTCTCAATCCGACGGCAATCCAACCGACAGACAGTCAGCGTACCAAGCGACATGATAACTTCCGCTGCACCCGACCAGCACACAACAGGGAGTTCAATGGAACAACGCAAAAGGTATCGGCGCCCAAAACGACTTACACCAGGGCTTAACAACTGGCCGGTTTTTGAGCGCGAGTACTCGCGTCTGCTCAGGCACGTGCTCGCGGGCAGGTGCAAGGTCGCGGAGTAGGGCGGGAGGGGAGGGAGGGGAAATGCGCGCGCACGTTTGAATGTGATCTCGCGTTCTTAGCATATTTAACTAGCCATCTGAATTCTTTGAACTGCTAATTACTCATTTCATAGATCGAATACGAGCTTTTAAAATGAAATTGACACTTTGGGTGAATCAGCTGGAAACAGAAAACCTAGCTCATTTTCCTAAATTATCATCCATGCAAGATATTCACAAAGACTGTGAACGTTGTTCACATAGTTTAGTTGATCAGCGCTTTCAAGATCTGACAGCACTAGACAGTGATTTTGATCTGTTCTCTCCATATTCAGCGAATATTTAAGAGATTCGTCCTGAGCTGCAGCAAGAAATTATTGACCTGCAGTGTGACAGAGAATACAGAGATAAATTTCAGAACAATAAAAACATTTTGGATTTCTACAGACACTTCCCTTAGGATAGATTTCCTCGTTTGCACAAACTGGCGGCTACAATAATATCGATGTTCGGTTCCGCGTATGTTTGTGAACAACTGTTCTCTGCAATGAAATGTAACAAGACGCGCCTGAGAAACGCATTGTCTGATCGAAATTTAAACTGCACGCTGCGCCTAAAATGCACAAGAACAATTACTCCAAACATAGACGCAATTGTAAAGGGCAAAAAGTACAAGGTAACCGAGAATCCCACACTTCAGTGACAACTTTTATTGTGTAACAGTTCACAAATTAATGCGAATGTAGAGGCATACACTAAGCTAATAAAATTATGTGGCATGTGTACATTCTCCTTTATTTGTTTCATTTGTCGCAGTAATAATTCGTGAGTGATATCCCTGCATGTGGCCGCGGATTTACATTGACTGGCGGCAGCTGTTGTGTGCCCCACGTGACTTTCCCCACTCTCCGCTCTGGTCCGGTAGTGGGGATAGCGTGCTCGCGCTGCTCCATGCTCGCGCCTTAAGCCGTCGGCACACGGACCGTGCATCCGAACGTTGAGCGTTGAGCGTGCCGAGTTTCTGACGTCATAGCGTGGGGTAGCACGTACGGGAGTCTTTCCGAACGTGCAGAGAAATATCTGGCGTGTCAGATATACTGAGCGTGCGCTTGAGCGTTGACCAATGAGATGTCACAAGCCACCTACGTCACAAGCACGCTGTCTCCCTTCAGTATAGAGTTGTGAGACGGCATATTGGCATTCATTTCAAACCTTTATGTACATATGCCGTTCCGAGCACCAGCAAATTGAGAACCACTGCAAAACCCGTTGTTAACAGTGTGATTCTTTCTAATAAAATAATGAGAAACATCATATTCGTGGCAAAAGAATTATTGTAACTTGCATATAATGAGAGTAGGCTATTTGAAGGCAGCGACACACTGAAGACCCACCCAAAACGCATTGTTCTTGGTAAAATTTGTTATAATTAAATTTCAGTTAGTAACATATCTACGACTAAGGTTTATAGTAAACGCTAAGATACTATAATTAGATTCAAAAAGTGTGATGTTGGTTTAGCAGCTGCCGTGGTAGCTCAGCGTGTTCGGTCAGAGGGTTAGCTGCCCTCTGTAATAAAAAGAACTGAGTTAATCGATCAACGACGAACTTGAACGGGTGTCTTACGACGTCCGCCCCGAGCAGAGGCAACGAACAAAAATGAGATTATAAAAAAAAAGGGTCATGAATAGTGTCACTGTTCTACAACGAGTTGTTTTGTTGGGGCGGTGGTTCCCGTCCTGACACAGCTAATTTTTTTTTCCATAAGATTCGCGTTTTTATTAGGTTCTGATAATTTATTATAGTTTAATATAAGTATAGACTATAATATTTGATGTTATGTGAATACAAGTTCACCTTTTTTTGAGGGGTGACTTTGTACGATTGGCTTAATCTAAAGGACAGCTTGCGCTACTTGTATAAAGATATTTTGCTCCTTCTTTTACGCTTCGTAATTGACATGTTGCAAAGATTCTGCTACTCGGTAGGAACAGTGATCAAGTAACACTGAGCTTGGGGTTTTATTAAAATGTGGGAATCATGAAATAATGTTTATCTTATGCGGAGAATTATTCCAAATTTGTAACGCACTGTTTTTAATGGAACTTTTATAAGCCTGTGTCGTTACTGATTGGACGTGGTACTTTCCTTTTCGTGGACGATGGAGGAAATGTGCGTTTTAACAGAGCTAACGTGGGAATTTTACGCTCGCCCATTGAGTAAACAGTGTGATTTACGAACTAGAAACATCCCTCAACTGTCGCTGGAGTGCGTTGCGATCGCGTATACCACGTTGGGGCCCACGTACCGTATGCACAAGTCGCATCGTTCCTGAGCGTTCAGCAGCACGTTGAACTTGGCACGCTAAACGTTAACGTTCGACAGCACGGTCCGTGTGCCGACGGCTTTACTGCTCACAGCTTGCTCCGCGAGCACGTATGTTGTGATGCCCTGAATTACACAGTCAGCTGTCAAACAACACGCCGTGCTGGGCAGTCACAACACGACAAGGAAAATACACTGAATTTACGTCAACGGCCAGGGCAGGTAACCGTAACCACAAGCCAGAAGATTCCGCTGGTACACTTCAATTCAAAATAATCAAGTTAAGTTAAACTCCACAGGAGGGTGGCTAGAATTTCGCCAGCTTGAAAACACACGTTGTTGCTTGCGGCAATGTCACAACAGCCCTCAACGAAATTCAAATGACACAGTGTGAACAGTTGGGGCTGTCGGGTAGATTAAGTAAACTTTCGTGTACGAGGTCGGTGAGCCACGGACCTCGTAGCAATGGGAACAGCCCCTCATACTCCGACCGCGCGTGGACGCAGCCCGCGGTCCCAGCCACAGTACGCGCGACGTAGACTACCTCGCTGCTCCACGCCAATCGACCAACTCCCCAGGCCCGGAAACGGTTAAAGAACCAAATATGCGTCGGCCGATGAGACGACCAACCGAACGACCGAACATCGGTCGTCGCGCTCCAATCTCCCTCCGTCGGACAGTTCATGTGTGTCGCCAACGGTCAGCGAGCACTGGCTGTCGGCGCCTCAGCGGCGCTCCGTCCCCGACTTCGCTGCTGCTGCGTCCCGACTGCACTGCTGGTCCATCCCGAACTCACTGCCAGACACACGACGACCCGGAGATACTATCGGTCGCTCCAGGTATAATAAGACAGTGCGCTGCTGCTGCCGCTCACGGGCAAGTAAGGCAGAAGTTACTAACGCCAGTAAATGGAATAAGTAAACGAGGTGACAGTACCGTAATAGAAGACGACAAACAGTAAATGGGATAAACGGGTCAGTAATATTGGAAACAGGTGTTGCTTTTATTGACGCTGAGAAAGCTTTTGGGTCGGTTATTATAAAAAGACTATGGACAATGATGGAAGGAAGAGGATATCATCCTATGCAGACAATAAAAACTTGTATGAAGATTCAGGAATAATCATAAGCAAATGGATTTCAAAATCAGGACAGATGATGATAAATAAAGGTGACAGGCCAAGATGTAGCTTGTTACCAACACTCTTTAGTATCTACACTCCTGGAAATTGAAATAAGAACACCGTGAATTCATTGTCCCAGGAAGGGGAAACTTTATTGACACATTCCTGGGGTCAGATACATCACATGATCACACTGACAGAACCACAGGCACATAGACACAGGCAACAGAGCACGCACAATGTCGGCACTAGTACAGTTTATATCCAACTTTCGCAGCAATGCAGGCTGCTATTCTCCCATGGAGACGATCGTAGAGATGCTGGATGTAGTCCTGTGGAACGGCTTGCCATGTCAGTTCCACCTGGCGCCTCAGTTGGACCAGCGTTCGTGCTGGACGTGCAGACCGCGTGAGACGACGCTTCATCCAGTCCCAAACATGCTCAATGGGGGACAGATCCGGAGATCTTGCTGGCCAGGGTAGTTGACTTACACCTTCTAGAGCACGTTGGGTGGCACGGGATACATGCGGACGTGCATTGTCCTGTTGGAACAGCAAGCTCCCTTGCCGGTCTAGGAATGGTAGAACGATGGGTTCAATGACGGTTTGGATGTACCGTGCACTGTTCAGTGTCCCCTCGACGATCACCAGTGGTGTACGGCCAGTGTAGGAGATCGCTCCCCACACCATGATGCCGGGTGTTGGCCCTGTGTGCCTCGGTCGTATGCAGTCCTGATTGTGGCGCTCACCTGCACGGCGCCAAACACGCATACGACCATCATTGGCACCAAGGCAGAAGCGACTCTCATCGCTGAAGACGACACGTCTCCATTCGTCCCTCCATTCACGCCTGTCGCGACACCACTGGAGGCGGGCTGCACGATGTTGGGGCGTGAGCGGAAGACGGCTTAACGGTGTGCGGGACCGCAGCCCAGCTTCATGGAGACGGTTGCGAATGTTCCTCGCCGATACCCCAGGAGCAACAGTGTCCCTAATTTGCTGGGAAGTGGCGGTGCGGTCCCCTACGGCACTGCGTAGGATCCTACGGTCTTGGCGTGCATCCGTGCGTCGCTGCGGTCCGGTCCCAGGTCGACGGGCACGTGCACCTTCCGCCGACCACTGGCGACAACATCGATGTACTGTGGAGACCTCACGCCCCACGTGTTGAGCAATTCGGCGGTACGTCCACCCGGCCTCCCGCATGCCCACTATACGCCCTCGCTCAAAGTCCGTCAACTGCACATACGGTTCACGTCCACGCTGTCGCGGCATGCTACCAGTGTTAAAGACTGCGATGGAGCTCCGTATGCCACGGCAAACTGGCTGACACTGACGGCGGCGGTGCACAAATGCTGCGCAGCTAGCGCCATTCGACGGCCAACACCGCGGTTCCTGGTGTGTCCGCTGTGCCGTGCGTGTGATCATTGCTTGTACAGCCCTCTCGCAGTGTCCGGAACAAGTATGGTGGGTCTGACACACCGGTGTCAATGTGTTCTTTTTTCCATTTCCAGGAGTGTATATTGTAAATCTTATGAGGAGCCCAGATGCAAAAGCCGATAAATTCATTTTTTGGCTATTTTGAGTTGAGCACACTAACGTACAGATTTTTTCAGCGCCGACACTGGGGAATAGCTTCAATTATAAAACGTTCAAATTTGCTGTGGAAAATCGTGTTCGGTTGCAAAAGCCACTAACTGCACCTTGTCTTCGCGTGCAAAGCCCGCTAAGTGTCCGACGTTTGCGAAACCCGGTAAGTCATGGTGGTCGCCATGCCACGTCCGTTTGCAAGGAACGCCAACTGCCAGAATCACTAATCTAGATATTCAAAGCTACCTTTCAGTTTGTTACAATTAGTAGGAATATTTTTCTTATTCACAGTTAGGATGGCTGCGCTGTAGTGAACACGTACGCAACAATGAAGCTCTCGCTGCCAATGCGTTGTCGCAATAGAAGTCGGTAAGAACAGTTCAGCCGATCAATAGGAATTTTGTTGACGTATTTTCGTGAGTTTCTTGAAGAAAATAAGTGATTTTGTGGACAGTTTAAACGCAGAAGATAGTACAAACGAAGTGGGAATAAATGAAACAGTAGTAATTCTGTAAGAAGTGGAATCCATCTTAATAGTTGCAAATGACCAGAACGAGCTCGAGGGCGACGGTCCCTCCCGGAAATGGAAGAGGCATGCTGATCAGTGGAAAAGAAATATGTCGAAAACAGAAAGCAAGAACATGAAAAGTATTATTAAAGCAATGAATACTGTGCCAACACCAATTGTTATGACATACTTACATGGAAGGATTAGTGAAAGTTACTGGTTACTGGTATTTCCAGAACAAGGTTTGTCTAGTTCGTGGAGAGCCCTGCAACAACTTTGAAGCTGGAGACAAGAAAAGCATCGTGAAGAGGGGAAAAAATTTCAGCAAAAGAAATGGCCCAACACAAGTCACAGCTGGAGTAAAACTTTCAGAATCCGGACTCGGAGACTTCAAAAAGCTTTTGGAACTCCACTTTGGTGAAGACTGGGCGACCAACAAAAGACTTAAATTCTACATTGAGATATTTGACGAGGAGGAAGGCACTCCTAGATTCGCTCCTGCCGCTGCCAACCATCTGAAGATGCCGGAAGCGATTTTGAGTTGATGGGCAGTGTTGTGATCGATGTCACTTACAAGAAATGTTCAGTTAATTTCATTTTCTAGAATTTTTTGTGGCTGTTTTAACTAAGATGCAACTCGTCGCCAATTCTATTACTTTCTAAAATTTTGTCGATATTTTATAAAGATGCAATTTGGAGCTTATTTCATTTTCTACATTATCTTGTGATATCAAAAATATGATGGTATAGTTTTTTTAAAAAAACTTAATGTTGTGCATACGTATCTATTCTGTTTTTGACGCCAAGTAAGTGTGTTTTTCCTAGTAGAATAATCTCACCTTCGTATTTTTATATGCCACTTTTGTAGGATTTTAAGACGACTTTTTGACATAAGACGTCCTCTGTTTATATTCGCAATAATTGAATTCCACCTTCCTGTCATTCCTAACATATAACCGAATAGCGGATTTTGCAACCGAAGGTTTGCTTTTCAATTGGATCTATAAGTTTGGAAAACCCACTAACTACATAAATCGGGTGCAAAAACCACTAAGTCAATATTTCACTTAAGATTTTAACCTATGAAACATAATGGGAAATTGCAGCTATTAATACCGTGTAAGTAATTATTTTTTTAATTATTTTTAGAAAACAAATGAGGTCTTTAATATTTAGGATGAGAATAGTTTTTCGCGATTATCTCAGTTTCGCTTATCAGGCAGTTAGTGGCTTTTGCATCTTGGCTACTCATAAGAAAATGGGAGAATGAAGTATATGGAGCAGTCAAATGTAAACATGCCAAGAAACGTATTCGCCGTAACTGGTAAAACATTTGTCCGAATGTGGGACATGACGGACAATACCTTCGGGGAAAAATGTTTGCGCTTGCCTATGGAATCATGAACGTACCCAGGCGTGTAACTCTTCGTCTGAAGCAAATCGACGGTCGCGAATGTCTTTCTTCAGGGCTCCGAAAACAAGGAAATCGCATAGGCCTAGATTGGTAATGTACGGAGCATGTGTACGGCCTTTCCAGCCAAACTTCTGCAGCATGTAGACGGACCTTATCCTGTAACAGAATGGTGCCATCCGTCAACTTTCCTGGGCGTTTAGACTTGTTGGCACTCTCCAATTTTTGCAAGGTGTCCACGTACCTCTGTGTGTTAATTTTGGCACCCTTTTCAAACAGGTACACGCCGTATTTATCTTCGAAGTTTCATTATAGTAATTTTCAATGTGTATAACTGCACAATTGAGACACCGACTTTGTTATCCGCATGTATTATAAAAATGTGTGTGTGTGTGTGTTTTCCACATCTTCTCCTAAAGCACTCGACCGATTTCAAGCTAATTTCGTATACACGTGCCTTACTGTCAGGCGACAAACGGGTAAAAACCACCTACCTTTTAAAGGGGGGTGGGTGCAGGTCAAAAAGTAGCGTAGCCCATAACGCGTGAATTCTGAGTTTCTTCATCCAGGAATTGAGAACGAGAACACTTAGTGACTTGCAACAAACTTTAGACATAGTTTCAAACCATTAAGAATTTTTTTTCTCGGCGACGACCCCTACAAAATGAGGAAAGTAAAAATGTTTATCGCTTGCAGTTTTCCTCTGTTCGTGCAGTAAAAATATCGCAAGAGGCATGACGCTATAACTCATTACTTCTTCACTATTGACTGTACTCGTGACAAATTTTAGAGACAGCATGAGAATATACCACTGAAAGTAAGTAGAAAATTATATCACTGTACAATGAATATTCCAGGGAGACGACGTCATAAACAATAAGATGCGCGACAAGTTGCCACATTATGCAACGCATTAGAATTTATTGCTTCTTTGCTACAAACTCTATTCGGAATAAATGTCGCAGGCAGTATCCACATATGCCCGTGAACGTACCTATACAATTATAGCATTGTACAACATATAAATTAGGAGATAAGACGTCATAAACATTAAGTACAGGGCCACACACTACGTGATACGGGCGTGGACGCACAGCTACAAGGAAATACGTGGACAACGTCGAGTTTCCACGCTGGCATTTTAATAGAATTATACACTTTCTTTGATGGTTTTGGAAATGTTTTACCACAGGTACTTCAACGATATAATATATAGCGTAGTAACCATATACAGGACAGTAAAGCATAGCATGCTGTAATGTTCCCAGCACATACTGCTGCTTGTGCTTTCTGCAGGTGGACGGTGGAGTGTTTCAGTGTAGCTGTGTGCTCCGCGTGCTGCAGGAAGTGCATTATGCACGACAATTAGACGTCCTGGAGTACGACACTGGTACATTTCTGCCAGTTTGTGAAAATTAGTTACGAAAAATGTTGGTGAATTTTCTGTCAAAGATGTTTACTCAGAATGGAACCTATTATGAGGCAATAAACGGACCTTAAATACAGCTGTGGATTTTACTGACATTTGTTGATGTTAGTATTACGTCAGGATGAAGTACCCGCGTGTAGTGTAATAATTTCAGTACAGAACGAAATTGGGGTAATTGAGCTTCCCTGTTGTCACACGCCATGCACGCATCTCGCCGTAGACGTGTATGCATTTGGCCGTTGGCAGTTGCGTCATACGAAACTCGCAGCATCCACTGGACGGTATGAGCGAACTCGCCTGCCGTCTCTCGTGGCGCCATTCGCCTGATTATTGAGCAATTCCTGCTTAATGGCCGTCGCCGGGAAATACCCGCCGCAGCGCCGAATGATGGCGGCCGTTCTGTGCCATGGCTGCCACCCGTCGAGTGCTAAACACCGACTCTGCCGAACCGGGAGCGCAGCGCCATAGTGTGGCGGCTAATTGCCTTACGATCCCAGCCATAACCTGGCCGGCAGAGTTCTTCTGCTAAAAGCTTGCACCCTCTGAAACGAGCGGCCATTGGCCACAGAGAATCTCTGGCCGCATAAGTGTCGTATGGGGTGCATTAGGAGTAGAGCCAATTAAAGGTAAGATCAATCTGTTTATGTAAACGCAAGATCCGTTTAATACCTAACTTATGAGCTCCATAAAAGGACTTTCGCCGCCATTTCGCGGTAGTTTAGTTCTCGTGGTCGTTAATGCAATGAAACTCTGCAGGACAATTGCGTTCTAAAACATTAGAAGCATCTCCCGAGAAAACGAGTTATGCAAATGCTAAAGGATTTACTTTAGTCTCAGACAGAGTTGACTTATTTGTATGCACACACATTTCACTGGTTATTATCAATAATAATGAATCTAAGTGATTTATAACGTCGGCAACAATTTCGAACTAAAGAACAACCACCTTCAGTGTCAATCGTGATTTTATTTAAATGTACGATGCATTTCGATCCCTGAGGACTCACATGTAGGTGCTTGAACAGTCTACATTTTTTTTCCTCAAGTTTAGGTTGATTCTGGTCCTGCTAAGATTACAGTGGTGTATTACAAAGTGGCACATACAGGGTGTTACAAAAAGGTACGGCCAAACTTCCAGGAAACATTCCTCACACACAAAGAAAGAAAATATGTTATGTGGACATGTGTCCGGAAACGCTTACTTTCCATGTTAGAGCTCATTTTATTACTTCTCTCCAAATCACATTAATCATGGAATGGAAACACACAGCAACAGGACGTACCAGCGTGACTTCAAACACTTTGTTACAGGAAATGTTCAAAATGTCCTCCGTTAGCGAGGATACATGCATCCACCCTCCGTCCCATGGAATCCCTGATTCGCTGATGCAGCCCTGGAGAATGGCGTATTGTATCACAGCCGTCCACAATACGAGCACGAAGAGTCTCTACATTTGGTATCGGGGTTGCGTAGACAAGAGCTTTCAAATGCCCCCATAAATGAAAGACAAGAGGCTTGAGGTCAGGAGAGCGTGGAGGCCATGGAATTGGTCCGCCTCTACCAATCCATCGGTCACCCAATCTGTTGTTGAGAAGCGTACGAACACTTCGACTGAAATGTGCAGGAGCTCCATCGTGCATGAACCACATGTCAACACAAGCGCCGAAGTCAACATTACCTTCCTTGAACTGGGCCAACTGGCGGTGAATCGAGGAATTACAGTACATACTGACGAAACTAAAATGAGCTCTAACACGTAAATTAAGCGTTTCCGGACACGTGTCCGCATAACATCTTTTCTTTATTTGTGTGTGAGGAATGTTTCCTGAAAGTTTGGCCGTACCTTTTTGTAACACCCTGTATAAGATTACAAAACATAGCCAGACTGAAAGTAACCTACTGTTTTCAGCACTGATACATGGTTTCGAAGCACAGTATGAGTAAACATGTTTATGTACAAGTATACATTTTATACTCTACAGCAAGTTTGTCAACACAAAACGAACCAGATCAAAGAATTTCAAATTCAAAGATGCTGCATTTCTATAAATACACCGATGTTATTATTGCAAAGAAGTTACTAAGCTAATACATTAATAATTACGCAAAGATATTATTTATAAAAGAAATATTTAAGAATATGTCAAATGGCTCTGAGCACTATGCGACTTAACTTCAGAGGTCATCAGTCGCCTAGAACTTAGAACTAATTAAACCTAACTAACCTAAGGACATCACACACATCCATGCCCGAGGCAGGATTCGAACCTGCGACCGTAGCGGTCGCCCAGCTCCAGACTGTAGCGCCTAGAACCGCACGGCCACTCCGGCCGGCTAAGAATATGTCAAATGCAACTATTATCAAATTGTTGCACAGTGAAATATTATGTTTTTCTAAGAAAAAATAAAGTTTTACAATTATTGAAAGACCTGTGACTGCAAAACTCCTTTTCTTCACTTAACAGTTTTTCAGAAGATTTTATTTGTATAATATTATTTAAATTGTTCTAGGAGATCAAGTTTTTTACAATGGTTTCTGGTGTGGAGTACAATTAGGCTGTTGTGGATGTCGTCTGTGTCTACGATGGTACATGAGGCATGAGGTTAGTCATTGTCGATTTGTCAAAGTGGTTAAGTCTAAAATTACTAGTGTGTTCTTTGTAATGTATACTGAAAGATCTTCCTCTTTTGCCTATTTACAATGTAAGGTAACTGTTACATCGTAATTTGTATATTCCAATGTGTTGTATTTGTGTGTTTGTGTGTTTGTGCTTACTGTGTGAGGTAAGTGGTGCCAAAGCTTGTTGTTTGTTTAGAAGGATACTTTAATATTGATGTTTCTAAATAATTTTCCAATTTTTTTATGATGCTGTGGCTAAATGGGGAGTGTTTTTGGAGATATGTGTTGTGAATTGTTATTCCTGTAGTGCTTCTATTACTGATTTTAGCCTGTATTTTGTCTATACTTTGTCAACTGATTTTTCTGAATACCCACTACTTATTGCAATTGCTTTGATGATATCAGTTTCTTGTGTTAATCCTTTTGGTTTCACTGGTAATGTGTGTGCCGTGTTCAAGATGGATCTAATTTTGTAATCTTATCAGAACCAGAATTCATCTAAATCCGAGAAAAGAAAAAAATTAAAAGAATGGCTCTTCTGATTCCATCACAAGGTGATTTTACACGAAAAACGAATATCTACATCTACATCTACATCTATACTCCGCGAGCCACCTTACGGTGTGTGGCGGAGGGTACTTATTGTACCACTATCTGATCCCCCCCTTCCCTGTTCCATTCACGAATTGTGCGTGGGAAGAACGACTGCTTGTAAGTCTCCGTATTTGCTCTAATTTCTCGGATCTTTTCGTTGTGATCATTACGCGAGATATATGTGGGCGGTAGTAATATGTTGCCCATCTCTTCCCGGAATGTGCTCTCTCGTAATTTCGATAATAAACCTCTCCGTATTGCGTAACGCCTTTCTTGAAGTGTCCGCCACTGGAGCTTGTTCAGCATCTCCGTAACGCTCTCGCGCTGACTAAATGTCCCCATGACGAATCGCGCTGCTTTTCGCTGGATCATGTCTATCTCTTCTATTAATCCAACCTGGTAAGGGTCCCATACTGATGAGCAATACTCAAGAATCGGACGAACAAGCGTTTTGTAAGCTACTTCTTTCGTCGATGAGTCACATTTTCTTAGAATTCTTCCTATGAATCTCAACCTGGCGCCTGCTTTTCCCACTATTTGTTTTATGTGATCATTCCACTTCAGATCGCTCCGGATAGTAACTCCTAAGTATTTTACGGTCGTTACCGCTTCCAATGATTTACCATCTATGGCATAATCGTACTGGAATGGATTTCTGCCCCTATGTATGCGCATTATATTACATTTATCTACGTTTAGGGAAAGCTGCCAGCTGTCGCACCATGCATTAATCCTCTGCAGGTCTTCCTGGAGTACGTACGAGTCTTCTGATGTTGCTACTTTCTTGTAGACAACCGTGTCATCTGCAAATAGCCTCACGGAGCTACCGATGTTGTCAACTAAGTCATTTATGTATATTGTAAACAATAAAGGTCCTATCACGCTTCCTTGCGGTACTCCCGAAATTACCTCTATATCTGCAGATTTTGAACCGTTAAGAATGACATGTTGTGTTCTTTCTTCTAGGAAATCCTGAATCCAATCACAAACCTGGTCCGATATTCCGTAAGCTCGTATTTTTTTCACTAAACGTAAGTGCGGAACCGTATCAAATGCCTTCCTGAAGTCCAGGAATACGGCATCAATCTGCTCGCCAGTGTCTAAGGCACTGTGAATTTCTTGGGCAAATAGGGCGAGCTGAGTTTCACATGATCTCTGTTTGCGGAATCCATGTTGGTTATGATGAAGGAGATTTGTATTATCTAAGAACGTCATAATACGAGAACACAAAACATGTTCCATTATTCTACAACAGATTGACGTAAGCGAAATAGGCCTATAATTATTCGCATCTGATTTATGACCCTTCTTGAAAATGGGAACGACCTGCGCTTTCTTCCAGTCGCTAGGTACTTTACGTTCTTCCAGCGATCTACGATAAATTGCTGATAGAAAGGGGGCAAGTTCTTTAGCATAATCACTGTAGAATCTTAAGGGTATCTCGTCAGGTCCGGATGCTTTTCCGCTACTAAGTGATAGCAGTTGTTTTTCAATTCCGATATCGTTTATTTCAATATTTTCCATTTTGGCGTCCGTGCGACGGCTGAAGTCAGGGACCGTGTTACGATTTTCCGCAGTGAAACAGTTTCGGAACACTGAATTCAGTATTTCTGCCTTTCTTCGGTCGTCCTCTGTTTCGGTGCCATCGTGGTCAACGAGTGACTGAATAGGGGATTTAGATCCGCTTACCGATTTTACATATGACCAAAACTTTTTAGGGTTCTTGTTTAGATTGTTTGCCAATGTTTTATGTTCGAATTCGTTGAATGCTTCTCTCATTGCTCTCTTTACGCTCTTTTTCGCTTCGTTCAGCTTTTCCTTATCAGCTATGATTCGACTACTCTTAAACCTATGATGAAGCTTTCTTTGTTTCCGTAGTACCTTTCGTACATGATTGTTATACCACGGTGGATCTTTCCCCTCGCTTTGGACCTTAGTCGGTACGAACTTATCTAAGGCGTACTGGACGATGTTTCTGAATTTTTTCCATTTTTGTTCCACATCCTCTTCCTCAGAAATGAACGTTTGATGGTGGTCACTCAGATATTCTGCGATTTGTGCCCTATCACTCTTGTTAAGCAAATATATTTTCCTTCCTTTCTTGGCATTTCTTATTACACTTGTAGTCATTGATGCAACCACTGACTTATGATCACTGATACCCTCTTCTACATTCACGGAGTCGAAAAGTTCCGGTCTATTTGTTGCTATAAGGTCTAAAACGTTAGCTTCACGAGTTGGTTCTCTAACTATCTGCTCGAAGTAATTCTCGGACAAGGCAGTCAGGATAATGTCACAAGAGTCTCTGTCCCTGGCTCCAGTTCTGATTGTGTGACTATCCCATTCTATACCTGGTAGATTGAAGTCTCCCCCTATTACAATAGTATGATCACGAAACTTCTTCACGACGTTCTGCAGGTTCTCTCTGAGGCGCTCAACTACTACGGTTGCTGATGCAGGTGGTCTATAGAAGCATCCGACTATCATATCTGACCCACCTTTGATACTTAGCTTAACCCAGATTATTTCACATTCGCATTCGCTAATAACTTCACTGGATATTATTGAATTCTTTACTGCTATAAATACTCCTCCACCATTGGCGTTTATCCTATCCTTGCGGTATATATTCCATTCTGTGTCTACGATTTCGTTACTGTTCACTTCCGGTTTTAACCAACTTTCCGTTCCTAATACTATATGCGCACTATTTCCTTCAATAAGAGATACTAATTCAGGAACCTTGCCCTGGATACTCCTGCAGTTTACCAATATTACGTTAACTTTTCCTGTTTTTGGTCTCTGAGGACGGACGTTCTTTATCAACGATGATAATGTCCTCTCTGGTAAGCCGTCAGGTATTTTATCGTTTCGCCCAAGGGGGGGTCCCTCTAACCTAAAAAACCCCCGTGTGCACGCCACACGTACTCTGCTACCCTAGTAGCTGCTTCCGGTGTGTAGTGCACGCCTGACCTGTCTAGGGGGGCCCTACAGTTCTCCACCCAATAACGGAGGTCGATGAATTTGCAACCATTATAGTCGCAGAGTCGTCTGAGCCTCTGGTTTAGACCCTCCACACGGCTCCAAACCAGAGGACCGCGATCGACTCTGGGCACTATGCTGCAGATATTAAGCTCAGCTTGCACTCCGCGTGCGATGCTGGTTGTCTTCACCAAATCAGCCAGCCGCCGGAAGGAACCAAGGATGGCCTCAGAACCCAAGCGGCAGGCGTCATTCGTTCCGACATGTGCTACTATCTGCAGCCGGTCACACCCAGTGCGTTCAATAGCTGCCGGAAGGGCCTCCTCCACATTACGGACGAGACCCCCCGGCAAGCACACCGAGTGCACACTGGCATTCTTCCCCGACCTACCCGCTATTTTCCTGAGGGGCTCCATAACCCGCCTAACGTTGGAGCTCCCTATAACTAATAGGCCCGCCCTCTGTGACTGTCGGGACCTTGCTGGAGAATCGGCCACTGGCCCAACAGGCGAGGCATCCTGTGGTGGCTCGGAAACGATGTCATCACCACTAGGAAGCACCCCGTACCTGTTGGAAAGGGGTAAGGCAGCTGCCACGCGGCCAGATCCCACCTTCGCCTTTCGGCCAGGCACGCGCGAGCCCACCACTGTCCGCCATTCACCCTGGAGTGATGGCTGACCGGTAAGATGCTCACTGCCGGAAGACGCAGCGACATCAGGGGTTCCATGTGATTCCAAGGCCACCGAAGTATATGGAAAATATTTTGCATTCAAGAGTAGACACAACATAAACCATTTTTATTTCTGTATAGTTGTCCTAGAAGAAACGTGAAAGTGAGGAACTGAAATGACATGAAAGGTGTCTATTGGCCATGCTGATGCTCGGAAGAAAAGAGGTAATGTTCTTCTTTTGTGCGTCTGTAGAATACCCAACTTACGTGGGTATTGTCGCTTGATGTGACATTAATTAGTGATCAAACAGGCTTGGCCTTCGGAGGTTCAGCTCAGAAAATAGGTGATCCAAATAATGCACATATCCTCAGCATATTAGAGCTGTTGAGCCACTATGATCCAGTTCTTGCAAAACACGAGTGCATGAGTGTGATGTCAGAAAGCGCACTCCACTTACCTGTGCAACTAACTGTTTTCTTTTCATAAAATTATTATAATTAAATATAATGAAAATTGGAAATATATTTATAAATGTTATTTAAATTTGCAGCTAACGCATCTGCTATAATTATAATTGAAAATGTGTATGTAAATCAGAAATGTGGATGCAGAAAATTTGCTCGGAAAAACATTACATGCTGCGGCAGCAAATTCAACTTTTAATGTCAGTTCTGTAATTAGGAAGCCCGTCTTTCCCAACTTCCGTAGAAAACCAATGTTACGCATTTTAATGCTCGAAACAAAGTTAACAAATCTCATAGAAGATATTCTGTGACCAATAGTAACAAACTAACTTCAGTAGTTCATTGGCTCCGTGATAAGAATAACAGTTGAAGAAAAAGCACCTAAAATCTGATAATCACTAGTTTTGTATAGAAAACGAAGCATTTGTAGACACTATATTCTTGATAAGTAATGTTTACATTATTCTCCTCTACAACATCAGAAAATTAGGAATATTTACTCTGATACATCTGCATAGAAACTTTGTGCTCTGCGTCGGAACATTTCGCGCTATTTCTTTGGGGGCGTCTACTTTCTAAATATAATGTAGAGGTGTGTCAGTCTGTATAATACCGTCGTATGATCACACGTTCTGCAGTACAGGATGACACTGCACCCAACAGCCAACCACATGTAGTACTGTTAGTAGTGGGTCTACGATACAGGCGTGTATAGTACTGCGCACTCTGATTCAACCTAATGGACCACAAACAGCTGCCATTTCGCTCGAATTCTGCCAGAAATATATCGTGCAGCAATATTTCGTTCAACGAATAGTACCATGGTATAAACCAGCAGAAAAATGCTCTTGTCGGAGACGAAAAGCGACTATGTTCCTCTTGAAAAGGCTCTGAACCAGCCGCCTCAATCCTCACACCGCTTTCATCTCCAAAAATTTTGGCGTACAAATATATTCGCTCTCTTTTAACACAGAACATTCTGAATCATTTTACCCAGTCTCTTTTTGTAGCGAAGCCTTCACACAACAGCATCTCCCTTTTACTGCCACTGATTCTCTCTCCTACCGTTTCATTTTTCTCCCGCTGATTTATGGTATATCCCGTAGCCACTGTCTCCTCTTTCACCGCCTCCTTTTTTCTTGCTTTGGCTTTGCCTCTGTCCCCATCATACTTCAGCAGCACAGAAGTTTGGGGTAGTGGCAGGTTCCCAGCTTCTTTTTCCCTACATCCACATGTTTAAAATTTCGGTCCATAATGCTCCCTCACATGTTAAAAGTTTGCCAGTCTGGTACTCTCCTGACAAACTTCCCAAGCCTCGTATAGTGTCTACTCACCTCTTTTTCATTTCCATGGTATCTCTCTCTTTTCCTCCCACTGCTTCTGTCTCCGTACATCTCTCTTTGTCTTTTACTCCCACTGTCTCTCACTGAGAATCAATATCTCCTATGTCTTTGGCTGCCATTACAATTGTCTTCAGCCATCTTTCCTCCTCATTCAATGACACTTTCTCTCTCTCACCATCATTCTCTCTTTCTCTCGCGATGGCACTGATTCTTCTCTCTTCCACCGTCACTGTCTCTCTACTATCTTCTTTCAGTACATAAAGCGCACATGCGTACGCATGCTATAATTTTTGATGATGGAGGAGAGATGAAGATTGTGGCAGCTGGTTTCTGTCAAAAGTCTTCTCGAGACGAACATATTTGCCTTTCTGTACTCCAACATGAGCATTTTTCTACTGGTCCCCTTCTTTTCTCTGCTACAGCTGCGTGTGCAGCTTATATGCAACGAATTCTATACGTCAGTAAAGTTTTGGTAGCTTATTTGTATACTTTGACACATTTATATATTTTCACACATATAAACAAGAAACAAGTACACGTAATGTAAGATTAACAAAAAATCTTTTCATTTACATTTTTTCTCAACACGTTGTTCATCGATCACTATTCATCAAAAACGCCCAGTTTATGATTTGTATCATAAAGGAATAAAAATGCTAGTAGACATACATTTATGGATTTCCAGCCTTCCCAGTCTTTTAACTATCATTTTAAGACACTTTTTAGCCCATTTTTGTTACTGCAGAATCACTTTTAACGTATGTGTATAGCCGTGAAGTGCCCGTTATGTAGAGATAGCGTGTCACAAAGTTTTATCTGTGGAGAAATACTGACTAAAACACACACTGGTGATCTCAGAGCCCTTGCGATGACCCTAGATCCCTTTTCTTGTGTGCTTAAGAACATTTATAGCTCAGATCAGGTATTACGTAGATATTTTACAGCATAAGTAAAACAACTTTGAACCTCCGGATCTTGGTAACGGATAATGATCTAGAATAGTTTCTAAGTTCCCCGAGAACATGTAGCAACATTTCCGACGATCTGCCGTGAATAGAAAGTGTAGCAGTGACCATCTCCACTTTTTGTACCCAAAAATCGTGTTGTTTCTGATTTTTTCAGGAATCGTCCGAGAACAAATGGTGCTTTTATCAGCCGTCTAAGGTGCCCCCTAGACCACCTCTAATGCAAAAGACCCAACTGATTTGTTCATTTGAATAAGCAAGAGAAAGTGTGTAGTGTTTAAATTTTAACTCTTGACTGTAGGATAGCCACAGCATGCCAGTTCTTCAGATAGGTATACAGATGGTCGGTAGGCCGAGTTATCCAAAGTAGTTCATCCCTTATTTCTGTGGTCAACAGAACCCGGCATGTGACCTCCTGAAAAATCGCTTTCTCGCGTGCAGCTTTTTGGAACATATTGGTACAGTGTACCGTCATGCTTATGTTTAAATCATGTCAAAGCTTCTTCAAATATCAATAAATTTGGTTGCTAAGTTTCAAAATGGGGCACAGTCACACGTCTTGACACGGACCCAGTGGCCCTGAGTAGCAATAGTACATCTACCAACTTTTATTGATCTCGTGCAGTTCCTACGTGCTGTTGGGATTATTTTTTTCGTCGGTGTATAATTTGCCCCACTAGGCATACAGAAGGATAGGAAACTGAAATCAATATAGGATTAAATACTGGTTTCTACAATCAGTCTTTCCCTTAATTTGAAGAGAATGTAACATAGTCATTTCTACACGTCAAAGGATGCAACACCCATAAAAAATTTAAGGTGTGACAAGTAGTTAAAAAGCATTGCGTAATCTTCAGTAATTCTGTGTGTGCATATTGGGCAAGTATGTTGGAAAAAAAAAAGAAAAACACGTATTTAAGCATATGAAACAACTCTGACAAATCTGTAAGTTAATGTAATTTGCTATTATCATTGAGCAACTTCACATGCAATTGTATTTAGGGATACATCATCTTTAAGAAAGAAAATACCCATTGCACAGAAGTGTGGCATAGGTTTGAGCTTTGTAATATTTACCCAACCAGTTATTTTATTTGCACCATCACAGAACATATTTCACTAAATTTATTGTAAATAACGCATTAGACTGCACCAGGAACTATGACCTACATAATCACAATACCAGAGGAAAAATTATCTCCATTAGTGTTGATTAAAACTGATTTAACTCAGAATGTGGTGAATAACACTGCAACCAAAATCTGTGATCACTTACCCAATGATATCTAATGCCGTCAAATAGCTCAGATAAGTTTCAATTTTTTTTTCGCTTCCAACGAACGTATCCGTTTACTGTATACCTTTCAGTTGGCAACTGCTTATTTCTGTGTAGAGAGCACAGCTGTGAAAACCTTCCATACTCCAAACTATTGCTTTCTCTCTAACGAGCTAGTCGTCGACTAGACGTGTAATCCAACCTTTCCTCACTTTAAGTTCTTGAAAACAGTCACAATTCGCACTTTTCCCTTTTGTTTTACTTACCCGTTTCGCTCTTCAAACGAACACGAGCATCATCAGAATATACTCTGTAAAAACTTACAAGACGTTATGTAAAGTATTTTTCCCAGCATAGTGACTTACGTTGAAAGTTTTGTAACAGCATTAACATTTGAGTTTAAAGTTGAGTGACAGTTCTAAAGGTTGAACTAGGTGTATTATAGTATTTACACTTACGTTTAAAATACAGCACGATAGTAAATTATGGTACTGACAGCAGGAAAGGCTCATTTCACAACATTTCCCGCAAACGTGACGTCATTTTGGCGTTATACACAATTTCGACAACTGCACGATCGCTGTCGACTTTCGTTGTCATTCTATACGAGTTTCTCACAAGATTTCATAAGCGTGTAACTGAGATTTACAAAAGCACGTCATTCTTGGAATGATTTATAATAATTACTGCTATAATAAAATATCACATTATGGTTTATCTCCGGTTAATACCTTCATGTAAGAGTTCCGCTGTTAGGAGTGAACTACTATCGTCAATAATTTACAAACTGAGAATGAAATTTGAAGTGCACCTTTTCAATGTGATGGAGCATTGAAAATTTATCACTTCAAGATAGAATATTATGAGCAAGACCGGAGTTAAACACCACATGATTAAGTGCTAGTGTTATGAATAACGTCGTGATTTCTGGAGTCGAATGTTGTTGGTTTGCATCGCGTTACATGAAATTACTTTTTTATGTTAGCGTTGTTAACACTTCCTGTTACTTTCTTATGATGTAACACAAGTATGTTCCGCAATATTGGATGTTATTTACAGCCATTATGATCTCAGATTGAAGGATGAGATAAATATTTAGCGATTTCCGAATATTTGGTTAGGCTATTTATTTCCGAATATGTGGCGATTTCGGACTGTGTCATTGGGCTGAAACCTAAGAGTACAGCTTAAATGCTGAGACTAAAGCGAGCTCCAAAAACATTGTAGTTTTTTTCTCAGAAATATTTGTCTCTTTATTTCTGAATATGTAATGACTTCAAAGTGTGTAGTTAAGCAGTAACATAAGAGGACAGCTTAAATTGCTGCGAGTGATTCGAGGAGCAATAATATTCATATTCTTCCTTGTCACGAAGTCGATAGCCGATCATGCGGTCGTCGATATTGCGCGTGACGTCAAAATAACGTCACGTTCGCGGGAACTGTTGAGAAGATATAGCGTAGCCAAAGAAAATGTAGAACTAAAGGAAACGAAATTTAAATTTTAATCGCCTCTTTTATGGGAGTGTGTATAGACATCTCACATCTGTACATATTTGCTTATGTTTCAAAAAGTACGAATACATCTGTAAAAATTAAAATATCTTCCAGAATACATTATAATAATACATATTTAAAAACGCCTTTACAAAAATACGTTCAAAACCACCGTTCTCAAAAATATTTCTGGTACTAAATTTTGAAACACTTTTAATGTACGGTACATCATGCCATTACATAGCGGTACAACAACTGGAACAACCCATGTAAATTAAACACGTTTTGTTCGTTTTAAATTTTACACGTTTCTCTTCTTTTCTACGAAAATTTATAATTCTTCCAAAATATTTAAGAGAGGACTTTACCTGCGATGTGAATAATTTTCAACTATCTTGAATCTCACCTAATGTATGTTTAATTGTTCTCAGATGTTCACCAAGTGCTGTACGATTCGAATTTAGATTGGAATGTTCCTTATAACGTATTTTAAACGCTCTTACAGTCAATGTGCGCTCTTCGGTCAATGTTCGTGCTCTCACAATTCTCGTAATTCATTTTACATACTGCGTGGTTTTAATTAAAGTTTCTCTATTTAACACGTTATAAGACAAAAACTAATTACCGTACGAGTACCACACTTGGTACCGTTAATATGAAGGACGTGGAGAAGAGAAATAATGCAGAATAAATTCAATTGGAACACTTTTAATGTACGGTACATCATGCCATTACATAGCGGTACAACAACTGCTACAAAATGGGCTCAATATGGCTCCCATCAGTGTCCAGAAAGGTCTGAAAGCGCAGAATTGCATTCTGCACAGCAGAACAAAGTATGTCTGTAGGTATGTTGGCTACGTGTCTTAATATGCTTCACTTCAGATCAGCACATGTGTGAATGTTGGTAAAACGTGTCCTTCAGGAAGCCCCACAACCAGAAATCATTGCGAGTGAGATCAGGTGATCATGCCGCCCAAGCATTTGGAAATGTTTTGAATGTTGGGCTCCACAAGGTTCCGTTTCTGTGCAGCGACCGTGGAACATAAAATTATAAAGAATGTAGCAACCAATCGTGGTAACATAATTTATTTATCTTGTTGCAGATTTATTTCAACTGATATCAGTCATCATCGGTGCATTTTTCTAACCGATACGTGCCGTAAGTAGATGAACTGTCCTTGGCAGATTTCTATCACGATAAATCTACTTATGGCATGTAACGGTTAGAAAAATTTGCAATTGATAGAAATCTGCCAAGGACAGTACTTCTACTTACGGCATGTATCGGTTAGAAAAATGCACCGATGATGACTGATATCCGTCGAAAGAGATTTGCAACAAGATTGTGGTGTCACCGCCAGACACCGCACTTGCTAGGTGGTAGCCTTTAAATCGGCCGCGGTCCGTTAGTATACGTCGTACACGCATGTCGCCACTATCAGTGATTCCAGACCGAGCGCCGCCACACGGCAGGTCTAGACAGACTTCCTAGCACTTGCCCCAGTGGTACAACCGGCTTTGCTAGCGATGGTTCACTGACAAAATACGCTCTCATTTGCCGAGACGATAGTTAGCATAGCCTTCAGCTACTTCATTTGCTACGACCTAGCAAGGCGCCATTACCAGTTACTATTGAGATTATGAATAATGTACCATCAAGAGCGATGTTCACCATTTATGGATTAAAGTTAAGTATTCCAGCAGCAACGTACGTTTTTTGCTAAAGTCTAATTTCCTTGTCCTGTTCCAGACCTCACGCCAGCCTGCGTGAGCTAAAACGCGTGCCTTTCGGCTTCCTCTAGTATACCGGGTTGGCTCTCCTGCCAACCCACAACAAAGATAAATAAATTATGTTTCCGCAGTTGGTTGCTACAGTCTTTATAATTTTAGTTTCCAAATGTGTTTCGCAGAAGCAGTTGAATTTCACGAGCGATGTGTGGTGGGGCCCCATCTTGCATGAAAACTGTTGAGTTGAATGCGTCTCTCTCCTGTAGGGCGGGTATGACATGCTGGCGAGATGAACGTAGCCGTGGAGCCATGCCATTCGGCGACACGTTCGCCATACAGAGGAACTTCATGCCCTGTGACTGGAGGTGAAGATACCCATACTGGGCATTTCAGTGTGTTCGCCTCACCCGTCGGAGAAAAATGCGCTTCGTCTGTCCATAGGATTGTCCAGGGCCAGCCTCTCAAGCTCCTGGCGAGAACGTGGAGAGCGACGTCAACACGTCGTTGAGCGTCTTGTGGTGCAAGCTGCTGTACGATATGGATCTTTTCCGGATACCATAGCAACAGCGATATCATCCACCATCTGTGGTGCAACCGGTCGTCGGCCCCTTCCCAGAGCGACTCCCTGTTCTCCTGTTGATTCTAACTTCTTCACCACGCTCCGCGCAACAGGTGGAGAAAGAAGACCCTTGTGTAATCCATTCAGCAGGCGATATTCTTGAAGTGCAGCTGCAGCATTAGAGTTGTTTTAATAATAGAGCTTCACCAATAATGGCCTGCTCCTTTTGTCGAAGCTCATGTGGACACGTCAACAAGAGCGACTGATCACGTCACCTGATGGCCATAGATGGAACTGGACTATTGCGCTATGACGCATGGAAATTATCCACCGCGTACTCTAGACATGAATGCTACCAAGTTTGATACTCGTACAGTAATTAGTTTCCGTGTTACAATTGTTAAATAGGAGAAGTTTAATTATAACGTCCCAGTAGTCCAGAATTAATGTATTTGTCCTTAAGTACATTCTCTTTGTGTATTTGTGCGCGTCTGAGGGGGTTGATAGTTCGATATGCTATTTTAACTTCCTGTCTTGAGAAACATCTCGCTATATGGTCTGTTATTGTACCTCTGTATGTGAGGGTAATGTACCTTTCCTACCGGCCGCTCTGGCCCAGTGCTTCTAGGCGCTTCAGTCCGGAACCTCGCTGCTGCTATGGTCGCAGGGTCGAAGCCTGCCTCGGGCATAGATGTGTGTGATGTCCTTAGGTTAGTTAGGTTTAAGTAGTTCTAAGTCTAGGGGACTGAGGACCTCAGATGTTAAGTCCCATAGTTCTTAGAATCATTAGAACCATTTTGTACCATTCCTGTTCTACTTTCTTGCATATTTACTGTTTTTATTTCGTTTCATATTTTTCTGCATTGTGTGGTACAGTTTTATTATATCACAATCTTGGTACTGTTTTCTTAATGATATCTTTTTGACTGTCTGTAATCCTGCAACTCTGTCTTTGTGAGTGGTAACTGTAACATTCAGTGTAAAACTGAACAGAATTATGCCTTTTTGTGCTGTATTGGATGATATGACTTATTCCCAATAATTATACCTGAAAATGTATGCTTCCTATAAACTTCAAAAATATGTTTCTCATTCGAGCTACAAATTGACCTATTGAGAAAATTGATGCTACTATCAGTTTCATGTTGAACTGTGGGCATAATATTTGGGTGCATTTCAAAATAACGATCATACAGAAGCACATTAAGTTGTTGTTTGACTCTGTGTGCATCTCTTATTTCCGCTATTATCCAACTTGCCTTCGCTTTCCGAGCGATGCGTTGTGCGACGTGTATTGCGTTCCGGATTTTAACTCTTGCATACCTAGGGATGATGCCACGTTGTAAGCATTAATTGAATGAAATTTTCATGTTAATCCGCGTAAGTTTTAATTTCAATCTTAGGCACCTGTGTAGAGTTCCGCTGGCTAGGCACAAATTTAGCAAGAGCAAGCATTGCCTTCAGGGGAGCGGCTGTTAAAGCTATGTTCTTGAAAACAGCCACGAGTTGCTCTTTGTACTTTCTACTTATCGGTTTCACTCTTCAAATGAACAAGGGCACCATAGAATATGCGCTGTAAAACATGGCAATTGGAATAAAACAGAAAACGTACATTTATATTAAGTAAAATACATATAATATGTTTCGCGTGGTGACATACGTTGCAGTTTTCTGACAGTATTGATGATTGCGCTTAAAGCTGGCTAGCAGCTCTAAAGATTAAACTGGCTGTAGTATAGCACTTACGTTTAAAATACAGTAGTAAATGATGGCAGTGATAGCGCCAAAGATGAAACTGATTGTACAACAGTACTTGTAAGTTCCGTGGCAAAGTGTATCCAAAGATAACTTACAGCTACAAAAAACGTAATTTACATTTGAATCACCTATTTCATGGGCATGTATATAGCAACCTCACATCTGTATGTATCTTCTTATCTTTGAAAAAACACGAATACATATTTAAAAATTAAAATATCTTCCAAAGTACATTCTAAAAAATACATATTTAAAATGTCCTTACTTTCATACTAAACGAGAAGGCCAGGTTTATAATTTGTTTGGAAAAGTTTGTGGGTGTTGTGCGTGCAACGCTAGGCACTTCGCACCCGGCTAACACGCAGAGATTTCCAGTGAACTTATCAGGCGCTGCTGGCATCAGAGTCGTTGTGCCGAGAACGCTGAAATTTGATGGCCCGTTTACCTCCACGCGACGGTGGCATCCCGCGTGACGCTGTGGGCGGAGAAGCGGCCTAAACCTGCCTGGCAAGTACCACAGGGAGGGCCGGCCATTTGGCTATCAAGAGAGGATCGCCCGGAACGAAAATAAATGGGCAAGAGCGACACCACACGAGAGGATTTCCATCTAACATTTTTAGCCTAACCTCCAAATTTAATTCAGCAGGGAAACATCAAACAGGCGAATTTCCGCTACACGGAAAATTAATAAGTAAATTCTGTTTATTATGTCACTAACGTCAATCTCAGCCAACTGAAATGACATCGTTACAGCGACCGGACAGATTACATGTAAACTCAATGCATGTATTACATTCCTTAGGTTAATTTTAGTTCTTGTTTAGTTTTTGTAAAAATAGCAATTGTTAATGAACTCCATGTTAAGGCATCCTAAATTGTATATTCGTTAGTGAAACGAGATAACGATTTAAGTGGTGATTTCGAAGTTGTTCTTAAAGATTTGTAAATAGATGAAAATCGGGTTGCACCATGTCGAGACTGTATGGAGGATGATCGATTACTGTCAACCCAAGGCGTCCGATCGTTGCAGATGCCGCAGCGCTTGTGTGTGGCCAGGCGCTGCCATACTGAAGGAGAGGGTGTTCCAAGTGTGGACGAACTCTTCCGAAGTTAGAAAATGGATTACAGTGTTCTGTTTCCCACTTATCGACGTAGTCATGTTACACACCGACATGTTGCACGCTATAATGCGGAGCCCTCTAGCGGTAAGGGCGGCTGTACGTACAGACGAAGAAAAAAGATGTAGAATGTAAATAATATTTTTATAACTATTTTATTTTCATTCTATAAATTAATAATGTTTTATTCAACAATATTTAAGAGTTTTCAATAAAAAATTCGGAGTCATTACTTTTCCAGTACGCCCATATGCACAACATTTTGCAGACGACGAATCGATTAATAACTGCCCACACGAAAAATCTGTAGGAACTCGAAGTATTTGACAGTGTAATAGCACTGCAATAATTTTCGATATTCAAATATTTCCTTTCAAAACAGAAGGTACGTGTCCCCAGTACAAATAATTTCTAAAAATTCACATTGCCACGAGGAACTGCTGCCCTAGTTTCCGAATAAATCTTTCCTCTCCCGGCAGAAAACTATTTAACTAAAGCAGTACTAGTCAACAGCTAGATCTGTCACAAAAAATCACACGCGAGGCTCGGTATCAATCATTTTGTCCTTACACATCATAATAATGATATCTGCAGGTGAAGAACGCATGGACAAATTTATTGTAATAACTTCCGGGAAAGAGATTCAACTTAAAATCATTAAAAGACGTCACTATTGAGATTACATAAGCCAGTCCTACATTTACATGTACTTAATCCAACTCTGAATTTCATAATAAAAGAACCCTTGCATATTATTACAGACCACTGTTCACAGCGTTCATCTGATGTAGGATCGTACATTTTAGGGCAAGGAAGAAGGTTGTCCCTATGAATCTTCACGGCTTCAGTACAAACAGTTAGAGTGTAATATAGATTGTACTACTCAGTCTCGATTTGTCTCAGTAGATGCAGGTGAGTCGCTAGATTCTGGCTTCCTGGATTTCCGAAACCAGAACAGGGAACACTACATTGGATGCAAAATGTTCAAAACAAATGCAAATAGCAATTGTTCTTAAGTAAATGCCGAACGAAATACTATTTCCATTGGCAGTACTTACTTAGAATTGTTTCTTTTATACGGTTACGGAACTACTGACGGCCTTGGGAGAGCCAGTCCTGACAAAACTCTACCATCTGGTGAGCAAGATGTATGAAACAGGCGAAATACCCTCAGACTCCAAGAAGAATATAATAATTCCAATCCCAAAGAAAGCAGGTGCTGACAGATGTGAAAATTACCGAACAAACAGTTTAATAAGCCACAGCTGCAAAATACTAACACGAATTCTTTACAGACGAATGGAAAAACTAGTAGAAGCCGACCTCGGGGAAGATCAGTTTGGATTCCGTAGAAATACTGGAACACGTGAGGCAATACTGTCCTTACGACTTATCTTAGAAGAAAGATTAAGGAAAGGCAAACCTACGTTTCTAGCATTTGTAGACTTAGAGAAAGCTTTTGACAATGTTGACTGGAATACTCTCTTTCAAATTCTAAAGGTGGCAGGGGTAAAATACAGGGAGCGAAAGGCTATTTACAATTTGTACAGAAACCAGATGGCAGTTATAAGAGTCGAGGGACATGAAAGGGAAGCAGTGGTTGGGAAGGGAGTAAGACAGGGTTGTAGCCTCTCCCCGATGTTATTCAATCTGTATATTGAGCAAGCAGTAAAGGAAACAAAAGAAAAATTCGGAGTAGGTATTAAAATCCATGGAGAAGAAATAAAAACCTTGAGGTTTGCCGATGACATTGTAATTCTGTCAGAGACAGCAAAGGACCTGGAAGAGCAGTTGAACGGAATGGACAGTGTCTTGAAATGAGGATATAAGATGAACATCAACAAAAGCAAAACGAGGATAATGGAATGTAGTCGAATTAAGTCGGGTGATGCTGAGGGAATTAGATTAGGAAATGAGACACTTAAAGTAGTAAAGGAGTTTCGCTATTTGGGGAGCAAAATAACTGATGATGGTCGAAGTAGAGAGGATATAAAATGTAGACTGGCAATGGCAAGGAAAGCGTTTCTGAAGAAGAGAAATTTGTTAACATCGAGTATAGATTTAAGTGTCAGGAAGTCATTTCTGAAAGTATTTGTATGGAGTGTAGCCATGTATGGAAATATTTTTTATTGTTCGTTATCGGAGTGTCCGTCCGTCTCTGAAGACCCCTATTCCTAAGGAACGGGTAGACATATCAAGTTGAAATTTATATCACTAAGGTATACGGTCCCTTTTCCAGAGATCATAGCTGATCCTATTGTTCTTTCTTCCACGGCGCGCTTTGTTGAATCTTGGGGATGCCACAGCGACACTTAATTTTGATGAGGTATGCAAAGTAGATGGTTCAGCAATACTTAAGTCAAATCCTGATTGGAATCTATCCCGTACGTACTTCACATTGAAAGAGATACTGTGACAGACGTATTATGTAAAAAAATATTGCTTAATTAACCCAGGTGCTGCAAACGGCCATTTTGATGGTTTACATTTTGAAATGTTCGATGTCAGGTTGATTGCTGTTAAGAGGTCGCCACAATGTCTAATCAGTGTTAGAATAGAATGCATACACACTGCGATATACGATAACAATGGTAAAGTTTGTATTTCTCGTCTGATTGTTTATTTTCCAAAGGCACGCTACTATTAACAAACCAAAGCACACTGTTTCTTTTCCAAAGGCATGTTACTATTAACAAACCAAAGCACTATAACGTCTAACGTAATCATGGACTAAGTTTTTTCCAACTTTGTTATACAATTCGGTACTGACCACTCTTTTTTCAGTCATCACCTGCAGATTTCCTTCAGATTTAAAGCTTAAGCAATCATTTGAATCCAGTTTTCGTTTTGCATACAAACTCTGCATTTGACACAATCGCACTTGATTATGAGTGAAGATAAAGCCAAAGACGCGTCCGTGTTGTAATTACCTAATCACAGTCGCCTTATAGATACTAATGTTATAGTTACACGTTTCGGGGACTGTTTATCTGAGAAATATTTATTAGCAAAATATGTAATTCTAGCTTCGACGGGTATTTAAGTCCTTGGACTAAATTTCGAAGTTCCCTATGGTTTGAAGTGAAATATCAGATTTCAGTATCTATTAGTTACTTCTATCATAATTAAATTTTCATAGTTACATTACTTTAATTATTATAATTTAAAAACTTACATGATGAATGAGCGTATAGGATCGCAAAAAACTAGCTCACTAATCTTAAACTTTGATTCATCTAAGTCAAAGAACATTCAATAAAAAATTGACAAATCCCTGTATTATAGCTCACGAATTAATGAAGTAAATGAAAATTTTCACTAGCCAGTGCGCAAGTACTCAATAAATTTAAACTTAACATTTAACATTAAATCACCCTCGAAAGCCTTGGAATTCCGGGTACTGATGTCTTGCCAGTATAGATATTGGTAACAGGCAAAAATTCACGATTTCCGGGCTGGATGAACTATCTATGTACGTAATTAAGTTTGTACCAGAACCCTGACAGGTCGAGGCCTACTCGCACTTGGTCATTTTTCTGCTTTTATTTTTCCCCTCTTGTGAATTCGCCTGAAAATTGTTCTTCTGGGTAGTGTATCGAATTGTGTTATTCCTACTTCCTTCCGGGCTGCTTTTACTGGCCCGATGCATCTAAGCTTTACTGCGGCTTTCGTAGTACTGGTATTTCACAATATATCTAGAAAGGAACTCTTGTTTGTGACTGTACTGAAGTATCTCACTTTTGTGCGTAAGTATTATAGTATGCCTTATAATTAACGTCGAAAACTGACATGTATGAGAGCATATGATAACGAAAGCGAAACAAGAGTCCTTGCTGTTCTCTTTCGAGTCGCCAGTGAGTTAGGATGAAACATTGCCCTGAAATTTAATCTGCAATCCTTGTACATTCTTGTGACTACGTACAAGTTGATCTAGGAGTGTTTGAAACAATTTCTAACTCACTGCTTGATGAATAAACTGCGCATTGTACAATTACGAATTACCACTGATTCCATGAACCCTTTTCGCACTTATATTAACAGCAGTTTTTAAATTTCACAAACTATGAATGAGAAATTTTGTTATATTAGACAAACATAGACGGGCATAGATTAACCGTGTGCACTGCACCTGTCGAATACGGGCAAGGTTTGTTCAAACAGTGTCCAATATTTACCTCATTCCTAGTGGAGTGTGAACATTTAGTGCCGGTTATTATTGGAGATGTGATTTGCCCCTGTTTCACTGAAGAAACCTTAACAAGTAAACAATGAACACAATTTCTTAGGGAAGTGCTACCGGCTCTTCTAGACGAATTACCACTGAAATACGTAGTTGTGTATGTGCTTTTATGACAATATTTGTTTATATTTCACTTAAATTTCTTATAACTTTTTTGCTTTACAATTTTCGCATATTGATACTGTATTTTCCGTATATGTAAAGTAAGGTGTACTATACTGGATATTGAAGTTCTGTGCATTGTATGTGAGTAATGTATGTAAAATACTTTGTAAATTGTCTCTCACGTCAAAAAAATTTTCTGATGACCTTTCGTCTTTAAAAATATTTCTGTGTATAAATTGTTCATGTTGATGTAAATTTGACAATTTAAGAAATGGTCACGCTTAGCAACAATATAAGAAATAGGTGTCACGTAAAAGCCAGTGTGCTTCTGTTTAAAACTGAAGTGGCTGTTGAGAGTGGAAAGGGTGGCAAATTCCAGTGTCTGCACCAACATTGTTTATGTGGAGTAATATTTAATTTGAAGAACCAAATTAAACAGTAGTAAGAAAGTAGGCAAAATTCATACCTCTACTTATCCATTACTTCACTGTTTCGTTGCCTGGATAGGCTGGCGACCATTAGTACATGTTTTAAACCACTAAATGAACTTGGAACCGAGTTGACCTAGCTTCAGTATAATACTATTCATACTGGGTTTCTGTTTAACCAATGGGTAAATCGCAGGAAATGAATGAATACTCTGATTTACTTATCCAATAGTCACAACACATGGTCAAATCCTGTCAAAAGGGTAACTATTGATTAGCTGTTCTTATTAACAGGACTATCCTCCCCTCCCATAGAGTACTGTAGTTGGAGAATGAACTAAAATTTTGTGAGAGGGTTATGCGTGGTTTTCCCTTAACAGGAATATTTGTTCTGTTGGGGTACAGTATGCGTGACAACATAGAGAAAGGTTTTCCTGTTATTTAGGTAAAAGGATACTAAATTGCTAGGAGAGGTAGATCTATACTACCAGCATTATGAGTGTGCCTCTCGTTCCTCGGTTGTGACAAGGGAAGCGTTCAGCCGGTTCTTTCCTATGCGCTGGATAAGACGTGGGAGACATTGTGACTTGGCCTGACGTTCGCCTAATTTGACGCCAATGGCCTATTTCCCGTGGAGTAAAGTCAAGTTTCGACTAAGCAACAGTATTTAAAACATGACATTGTTGTTCCATGTACAATGATATACAAGGAAGTTTTCCCAGAAGTCCTTACACCACCGACTGTAAACTTGTTTTGCAGTAGACGGTGTCCATTTAGTACACCCGATGACATAAAAGGAATGTTGAGAAAGTGTTTATAACCGTATTCTTTTGTGATTTCAAAATTGGTTCAAATGGCTCTGAGCACTATGGGACTTAACATCTGTGGTCATCAGTCCCCTAGAACTTAGAACTACTTAAACCTAACTAACCTAAGGACATCACAAACATCCATGCCCGAGGCAGGATTCGAACCTGCGACCGTAGCGGTCACGCAGTTCCAGACTGAAGCGCCTAGAACCGCACGGCCACACCGGCTCGCTGATTTCTTTTATGTTGTTGTTGATGATGTAATTTCGCAATGTAACTATGTATCTTGACGAGGCAAAATTATTTAACAATCTTTGTACCTCAATTTTCTGTTTTACAGGTCCGTTCAGTTTCAAACGTGCACATTTCAAGGCCGTGGCAGTAACTATGCGCAGAGTAGTTACCGTAGTTAACTGGTAATCATCGTTAGTCACCACGTCCTTTGCCTTCGCGTTGGTGTGTCGGTCCAACCAAATGTATCGAAGTGTGATAATTACCAGTTTTAAATTAAAAGCTTTTCCAGTATTCGGTTTTTGTAGGTCGACTTAGCTGCGTCAAACTGGAGCACATCATCAACCTCACGCGACAGTTCCGTATTACTCAAAACGACACGAACTTCCACATAAGGCAGCGATCGGTTTCATGTTCAGAACATAAATCGTAAGTTCTTAAGTACAGTAGTTTGTTTGCAACTACTAATACGATTTTCAACAGTGATATCTCCTTGAATTCGTCCGTTTTACAAGTAGAATACTAGTAGCCGAAGTTACTGTAATTTCATGTGATAAAGCTAAGGTGACACCCATAAATCTGAAGTTAGTATCGTTAAGAAAAGAGAATATGGATCATTTAGCGAGGACTTTTCACTAAAACAAAATTTTTGAGTCAAAACAGAAATTACGAATGGTTCAAAGAAAATCTGAGGTGGAAACCTGTGTACATATAATCGTCGACCCTAAAAGGCATTTTTTGAGGGACCGAAGGTGTGTTAATCGCATGGCGAGGGATCAGGAATACGGCGGGTACTCGAGAGTTTCCCACTTGACCTGGCTTACCTCATGCGTTAGGGCACTTGCGATATGGAGACGCGCGTCATCACGAAGCAGCAGCACCTCTTTGGCACACCATTCCACAACAGCGGTTTTCAGCAAACATGCTGCTCAATACACAGTTTTCTTTTTCCATTGGATGTTTGCCCTTTTTTGATCTATAGCAGCTGAGAAAAAAATAACAGCACGTTAGTCCTGTTTGGGCGCATTTGGTAATAACGTCGCGACAGTCCACGTTTACGTATTTACCGCACGCACGTCGGAAAGACTCGAATGGCACACTAACCTCTTGCATACGTCCTGGTGCTTATATACCCGCATCGGAGTAGCGCCACGCTGCATATACGCTACAGCAACGCCCTCAGACGGAAACTTTTTGATCGCCATCTTGAGTACAACGCACAGAACTTTCATACAACCTTGTTCTTCCTGCAACCATGTGCTCATAAAACCAGTGAAACCGTCACGAGTCTTTTTTGGGATGTTGTTCAATACGCTCCTCGCTTTGGCTTGAATGCCGGTTGTCGTCAAAGCGTTGAGCCTTCAAGTTAGTTTATACAGACTATTAGTCATACAGAAAAAAAAAAAAAAATGAACAGGACTTTCTTTCAGGAAGTTTAATGTTAATGTTAATGTTTCCCCGCTCTTCGTCTGAGGACTGTGCCCTACAATTTGAGGATTGCTGCTGTAGCGTATTCCAGATAGGAAACCCAGCTGGATACTACAAGTGTTTATACATTCGCTACCGAATCTTTTTACAATTTCTGTGGCAAATAATGGTCATCTGTGCATCCAGCTAAAAATTAACCACTCAACATGTACACACTGTCTCCCCCGAGTGCATACCTTAATGTTCAAAGGGTGATTCAGTTGCCCTACCTATTGGTTTTATACATCCCGCAACTCCTTCAATACCACATGAAAGATTTTCATATTATCCCGCTCGCTGCTGCAAAAGTATTAGACCTACTGAAAAAATGAACAGGAGCTGTCTGTAGATGATTTAATGAAATTAAATTTTGTATTGGAATACATTTTCGCAAGAGGCCGTAGTTCTCGAATTATTCAAGAAAATACATTTTTCTTAAATAACTCGATAACTCTGCTCTTCAGCGAAAATGTGTTCTGGTACAAAATTCAATAACATTAAACTCCCTGAAAGAAAGTCCTGTTCATTTTTTTTCTGTATGACTAATAGTCTGTATGTAGCAAGTGAGGCACTATGAAAATCGCACATGGTTTTTGAAGGTGTTGCAGGGTTGCATAAAACCTGTACGCAAGGGCAGCCGAATCACAGTGTATTTGATGAAATGTACGTCAAATCTAAAATACATCCGCCGTCACTTTGTAAGCCAAACCACTCATTGCAGCAAGGGCTGTCTTATCTCAAACAAAGAGTTGCCACTATGTACTTGCAATGGAACCAGATTGCAGTCCTGATGTTTTGCATGTTGTAGAGATACGTAATAGTGCTGATGTGTAAACTCGCGTTACCGCAGAGCACTCTTCTCGGGAGCAATTCTTGCTGGAGCGCTATCGACAACGGAAGGCTAGTACTGCCATGTACTGAGGGCTCTCACAAACTCCACAGCACCGGATGAATGAAAGTCTTAGCGTTAGAACATATTTTTATTGCAAGATGTGTAAATTTTGTTCGCCTAAGGAGATTGTTCTACTTTACAAGATACATTTGTATAATTTGAAAGCCTGAAAGTTATACATTATTTTCGAAACTAGTTCAAACATAGCGTTGGGGCACATTTACGTAGTTCTGCTAAGGCACGGTTACACAGTATTTTTCATTGTCATCCTAACTGATACTCTAGTCAAGGTAACAATAACACACTACAGTTATATAACGAAGGCAGAGGAGAATAAAAGGTAGAAATTTCTAATAAAGCTATTTGAGCCTACTGAATCTCAAACAGAAGCAATTAATTCCGTGAGAACAAGGGCTAATAAGGGGTAAGCAGTTGCTACAAGCAAGATCAATTAAAAATGTGGATAGGCCTTCTTCTGATATCATCATTAATGTTCTTTCCAAAGGCAGATTTCCATATGGTAACTGCCATCCTCTTCAGGTCCGTGTAATTTCCACTTCTCTATCGTCTATTATTTTGTATCTTCTCGTTCCTCTGAATCTCCTCTCACAAACCAATCCATCCAAAGCATATGTTAGCAAGCACTCCAATCCAACCAATGTCCCGTCCAGTTCTTCTCCTTTCCTCTTACAACCCGTAGCAGTCTTGTGAAGAGGATCAAAACTGCCTCTGTACTTACTGCTTGAAACGATACAATCAATTGAAAAGAAATCAAGAATGGGTCCGGTGCCGCAGATATAAAAAGTAGGCTCACGACGTTTATGTGATAGGACACATATTTTTGCAACTCGGACAATGATGATGAGTAGTCCTTTCATCAAAATTCAAACTTCGTTGAAGTCTTTTTATGCCAACAGGTGTATGTTCACCAAATCTTCATTTACAGCCTTTAAAATTGTTGGGTTTTACCATGTTAGTTGATGTAAGTAAGACTGCAACTCTGTTTACTGGTAACAAAACATTTGAAAAAGTGTAGTAGTGTGTTTACTGTTAGTAGTGATATATATGAATTCGTGCTTTAACTAGCAAAAGCGACAATGCTTCACAATTGCTAAATATGTATTGGAATTGGATATACGTTCTAACCTACTACTTCCCCGTCTCTCTATCCATCTCCTCCTCACCCCACTCTATGTCCATCACCTCCTCCTCCTCCCCCGTTCTCTGTCCATCATCTGCTGCCCCTCTGCCTGTCCATCATCTCCTCTACCACATCTCTGTCTACTCCTCCATCCTCTCTTTGTCCATTTTCTCCTTCCCTCTCTCTCCATTTTCGCCACCTCCTCTCTGTCCGTCTACCTTCACCCCTCCCTTCTCTGACCCTGAGCCTTGTTTATTCTTACTGCATGAAAAATCTTTGTTGGGAAATTTAACCTCTTAAAATGAGTCAATCAGTTGGGATCATTTGTATAAGATGTACGAGAGAGACCTTTCCAGGTGCTGGATTTGAGAGGATAGTAGCTTCAATGAGAGTAACTGAAGTAGTTTTAATCTGCAGTCGGGTTGGGTTACAAAATTTCGGACGATTCTGATTCCGCAGATGTATTCCAACCAAAAGCCGAAAGTCCATAAACACAACTGCGAGGAAGAAAGCAAAACAGCATATTACTGTGTACACAATTTTTGATAAATATTGGGCCTATATATAAGGAAAAAGAATATGGGAGAAAAAATTTGTATACCGTAACAGTTTAACTGCGTATTATCGTAGTTCAAACGGACTGCGAGAAAAAAAACGCAACCGAATGCTTTCATAGCACAAGACAGCATTTTATTCCTCGAAATCGGTTTTAAGAGAAAAAATGTACATTGCTGTTTGAAAAAACATATAGTTGTGTCCGTCTGGATGTTTATTACCTCATCCCGTAAAAATTTGAAGTGAATCGGTCAAAAACGTTTCGAGATCTTTGGTAGCAATGGTTACGGATTATGTATTTATTTTTATGTTACATATGTTAAAATATATAGCCTATGTCGCTCCGCCTGTTCATTAGAGCATCGTATACAAATCTGAGGTAGATCGGTCAAAAACTATTCAAAAATGGTTCAAATGGCTCTGAGCACTATGGCACTTAACATCTGAGGTCATCAGTCCCCTAGAACTTAGAACCACTTAAACCTAACTAACCTAAGGACATCACACACATCCATGCCCGAGGCAGGATTCGAACCTGCGACCGTAGCAGAAGCGCGGTTGCGGACTGAAGCACCTAGAACCGCTCGGCCACAGCGACCGGCAAGAACTATTCATTGGTTTTACGTAGCAGTATAGATAACAATGCTACAAGAGTAAACAGTTTTATACCCGATAAATCTAACCAACTTTTTAAAAAAAATCCGAGGAGAGATGTAAGTAAATGTGTCCCTCCAACTATTTTCTGTGATGCATTGTGGCTTTCGTTCTTAAAAGCGATCCTAACCTTACTGTTGCGTATACAGAATTTTTAGCGATTAGATGTGTTCTTTCTTGGCTCAAAAATGGTTCAAATGGCTCTGAACACTAACTTCTAAGGTCATTAGTCCCCTATAACTTAGAACTACTTAAACCTAACTAACCTAATGACATCACACACATCCATGCCCGAGGCAGGATTCGAACCTGCGACCGTAGCGCTCACGCGGTTCCAGACTGTAGCGCCTAGAACCACACGGCCACTCCGGCCGCCTGCTTTTTCTTAAAGAGACCTAATCTGCTGGGGTTTGTCTTTATATTCTTTGTTATGGATGTAGCCTTATAAACTTCAAGGTGCCTCCAATGTCAAGTGCGTATGATCAGTACATTCGGTTACCCAAGTCGATGCCCAACTGTTTCACTATCTTGTTTGCTCTGAAAACATTTGTTTTTTCCCTCAAGGCAATACTGCAGATCATACATTCTAAATATAAATATTACGTAAGGCCACAAAAATTCTGTGGACATTCGTATGAAAGTCTAAGAAGCGCAGCAAGCAGGTTCTGCCCAGTTCTTCACACGTTTTCATCAGTATGGCGTCCAGACAATCTCTTAAGAGCGCAGCGAGCCTTTTGGCCTCCTTCCAACGTCCGCCTGAGACTCTTAGATTGGTATCGGCGACTTACGAGACCACTGCTCAGCGTTTACGACCTCCTTGTGCGCGTCGATGCCCCTAAGACGACGACGGCGAGCCGTTTTGAAGCTGATACCCGAAATACGTATGTTCGGCCATCGCGAAGCGTTTCTGGGAAGGGAAAATCGTTACCGGTAACGTGAGCACTGCAGTACCGATGTCGACCAGAATCCACGATTGCGGACATACACGTTCTCTGACTTGGAGAGCGCTGCTTCCTTTCACGTTGGCGACGAGGTCGTTCAACGCCCTCTTTTGTTCAGTAAGGACAATTTTGTTGGAACGTGCGAACGTGGAATGAGAGCACATCTCAGTCTCTCCCTACGTTTCCTGATGAAAAACGTGGAACACTCAGAAGACGTGGACAGATGTCAATGTAAATCTACAGACCATCGGTGGGTACGTAAATTATTAGGGTTGAAATATCCTCTGTGGCAAGAAAAACGTCCACTAGTGGATAAAGATGTTTGGTTTGTGGGGCGCTCAACTGCAGGGTCATCAGCGCCCATACCAAGTCCCAATTTTTACACAGCCCAATTTTTGTACACAGTCCAGTCTAACCACAGTCACGAATGATGATGAGGAGGAGGAGGTCAACACAAACACCCAGTCTCCGGCCAGAGAAATCCCCAACCCGGCCGGGAATCGAACCCGAGACCCCATGATTCAGAGGTAAATGTCCACCAGAACCCATCATTACTGTTGCTCTTGTTAAATGTTGTTCTCAGGATTAGTAGGGTGTGTGGGGCGCGAATAGCGCTGGATGTTGAGGAATCACTGTGAATGGGGATAATCCTGTAAGACAGCGTCATCAGCACCTGACAGAGTTTGAAATGGGTTCATCGTGGGCCTCCATTTGGCCAGCTTGTCGAATCATGCAATATCCGGATTTGTGGGAGATTCAGATGTGAACTGGCACGATGTTGGACTGCGTGGGACCATGATAGCAGGCATACTCGTTTTCAATGTAAAAATCGCCGTAATGTGCACCAAGCACGTGGTGACACTTTCATATCTGCACCATTCATCCGAGAATAGGCAGTGGACACCTTGCAACGATCTGTGTCATCCTGCACCATTATTAGAGAGTAGCAGCAGCCGGATTTGGGAATTACCGTCCCATATGTAGCACAAATGGCAGCGTCTAGAGCGGTGCCGTGAGTCGGAAACATGGATTACCGATGAATCGCGGTTCCTCGCTACGCCATCTGACCAGGGTGGCAACGCAGGGAGGTATCCCAGGCCTGCAATGTTTCGGAGAGGCTCAGTAGTGTTTCCTCCTGGCGTTACTGTGTGGGGAGGCATTGGGAATGTTTTCAGGTCACGGCTGGTAATGACTGAGGGAGCTCTGACGGCACAACCAGGGTGCTGTGGAAAAGCAGCACAGCTATGGACAATATTTTTACTCATTCGTCGTTACTAGATGGGCAATCTCTTAGTAAAACGATGAATGGTGTTTCAGACCATGATGCACAAATTTTAACACAAAAAGGTATTAGTTAAAAACAGTCTTGGTTGCAATTTTAGGTACTACCTGAGCCCCCATCTTACTCTACTACGCGCTCCTGTGAACGGGAACGTGTATGCAGATCTTGGTGCCCCTCGCGTCCATCTAGAATAGATAACCTGAAGATGCCTAAATAAGGCAAAACGCGTCGTTGAAAAATAAAAAACTAAAATTGCAAGCAAGACTGTTTTTAACTAATACTGTTAAGCACTGGTTTGCTGTATGCCACATATGGATTGGAAGAATTTCTAACACAAAAAGGCTTCAGTACTCAAACAAATGTCATGTATAATTACAAATTATGTAGAAAAGCAAATCCAGCTGCAATAGAGAGTTTTTTAAACCTCGTTAAGGAACAAGAGTGGCAGGATTTTTATAGCGCCGATAACATAGATGACAAAAAATAATGCTTTCCTTAAGACATTTCTCATGCTCTTTGAGAGTTGCTTTCCATTAGAACGTTCTAAACGGGGTACTAGCAGTAAAAGGTAGCCTGGTTGGCTGACTTGTGGGATAAAGATATCATGTAGAACAAAGTGGGAATTACATCAAAAAGTTAGTAGTAGTCACAATCAAGATATAGTTGCCCATTACAAACAGTTCTGTAAGATGCTTAAAATGTTATTAGGAAGGCAAAGAGTATGTGGTACGCAAATAGAATAGCCAAGCCACAGCATAAAATTGAAACCGTATGGTCAGTTGTGGAAGAAGTGTCTGGTCAGCAGCATAAGGTCGACGATATAAAGTCAGTTAGTGGTAAAAATATTTCAGTTACTGATAAATGAGATATATGCACAGTATTTAAAAATCATTTCCTGAGCATTGCCGGTGAATTAAATAAAAATTTAGTTTCTAGAGGTGGTGAATTAAACAAAAATTTAGTTTCTAGAGGTAATCATATAACTCTCTTAGCAAGTGCCTTTCCGAGACTGATGTCTGAAATACTCCTCTGTGATACCAGCGTGAGATTGAGTCAATAATTATATCACTGAAGACTAAGGACTCTCATGGATATGATGAAGTACCAACAGAAATTTTAAACATTTTTGTTGGCTGAGAGCCAGCTACCGAATGTTATTTAATTACAGGATGTATGTATAGTCACCTCGGTTGCACAAAACTATTGTCAAGTTGACCATGATTTCGACTGCGCTAAGGCACTCTTCACCAGAATAAAAAATTACATATAATTACATGTAATCACATCATGCATGAAAAAGATCTGAGCAAAAGTGAATATTTCTATTTGACGAGAACACTTTTGCTTAGAGGTTTTTAACCCATGGTGTGATTACATGTAATCCTACGTAATTTTTTATTCTGATGACGACTGCTTTAGTGCAGTCGAAACCATGGTCAATTAGACAATACTTTTGTGCAGTCGAGGTGTCTATAAATACATCCTGAACTTACCTAGAGGAATATTAAAGTACTTTGCTGTACATGTAAGCCCTGTACTTAGCCTAATTTGTAATTCTTCCTTTAAGAATGGTCAGTTTCCCGAACGATTAAAGTACTCAGTAGTAATGCCGCTTCATAAAAGTGGAGAAAGTGATAATCTAGGCAATTTTAGACCTATTTCTATGTCACAGGTGTTTGCTAAACTTATTGAAAGGCTATGTAAGGACAATGGACCATTTTATTTCACATAATTTGCGTATCAAATGTACAGTTCGGCTTTAGATAGTGGTTCAACAACTGAACATGCTACATTCTCTTTTCTGTGGGAGGTACTGGATGGATAAAACAAAAGGTTTCGAACGCTAGGCATATTTTTTGATTCAACTAGTGCGTTTCATTGTGTTGAGCACAAAATATTGCTCCAGGAGTGGGAACATTATGGAATACGGGGAGTAGGTGACAGTTGGTTCACTTCTTGCTTGAAAAACAGACAGAAAAAAGTCATTATTAACAGTATTGAGAATGGTTGTGATATGGGGCCTGAGTGGCAATCGGGGATGCCCTAGTGATCAGTACTGGAACCACTCCTGTTCTTCATTTTTACAAATGATATGCCCTCTAGTGTTTGCTGATGACTTTAGCTTGGTAGTAAAGGATATTGTGCTCAACACAGGCTCTGTTTCAAGTAGTGCAGTTCATGACATAAGTTCATGGCTTGTAGAAAATAAACTAACGTTAAATCACAGGAAGTCTCATTTTTACACTTTCTAACCCACAATTCTAAAAAACTCGAAGTTTTAATTTCACGGAATGGGCATATGATTAGTGAAACTGAACAGTTCATATTTCTAGGTGTTCAGGTAGATAGTAAACTCTCGTGGAAAGCCCTCGTTCAGGGTCTTGTTCAAAGACTTAATGTTTCCATTTTTACTATTTGAACGGTATCTGAAGTAAATGATAGTTCGACATGAAAAGTAGTCCACTTTTCTTCGGCCAATAAGTGGTGTAAGTTCGGGGGCCTCTCGATATAGGCCTTTATATTCTTTCTGTCGTTTCTTGTTAACGATATCAGTTTATTCCCAAGAATCAGCAGCTTTTACTAAGTTAATACTAGGCAGAAGTCTGTGCATTTGTAACGCACTTTCTTGACTCTTGTGCAGAAAGATGTGCAATATACTACCGAATCCATTTTCAATAAGCTACCACAAGCATTCAAAAATCTTAACGGTAAGCCACGCGCTTTCAGATCGAGACTGAAGAGTTTCCTCATGGGTCAATCTTTCTTTTCTGTCGAGGTGTTCCTTGAAAAATTAAGCTGATTCCTACGTTATATTGTTGACTGCATATACATAAAATTATGGCTTGTCTTTTTTTGACTTCATAAACATTTTATTTTACCTGTTGTTACCTTTACGTTGTAATTTCATGTACTGCACGTTCCATGACCTGGGAGATTTGCTACTCAATTTTATCCTATGGAACTAGACGTTTAGAACAAAATAAAAAGTAAACAGCGGTAAGTCAAAGTCATCCTGCGCCCTGATGTGTTACCTATCACGCGACAGCATAGTGGTGCCATTTTTCAACAGGACGAAGCTCGTCCACATTTGGCCAGACCGTCTATGGAGCTAAATCCTCAGAGCTATCCTGTCCGCCGTATACCATTCATGAGGACAGATCGGACCTGGTGTCATATCCACCATAATAAGGACCAGTTACACCAACTGTGCGTCAGCGTGCCTCAGCAAAGAATAAAATGGCTTTAGGACCATTTTTCCCAACAGAGTCGGTGCACACATCAAGGTCACAGGAGGTGCAACGTCATACTGATTATTGGGCTCATACTACCAATTTCCATGTAAATTTGACTCGAGCTTGTAATTACAGTTGTAACATCACACAGCCTCTTAAACCGTGAAATTTGATTTACTTTCCTCCTCCCTTTCTGACAGCTACAAAAATTTAGGAGCAGACTTTGCATTATTTGCATCCAGAGCTGTAGAATTGTATCATGATTGAAAAGACCGCTTCAGATGTGTGATGAATATTTATTTATGAACCAATTAGTTTCTCGGTCTTAGAGCTACGTCTTCAGGGATACATATTTACTTCATAACTTAGTGCAAGCGGTAATCAAAATACGACACAACATTCTCCGTCCAGTACTAAAAATCAGTAGAACAAAAAGCAAGTCCAAGCTGCAAATATTTTATTTTTCATTCGATGCCTAGTTTCCGTCCGAGACCCATTTTGAAATCAACATAACAAAATCGAAAATGGCATTTCCGAAGATGTCAAAAAATGTGTACTGTACATTCACAGTGCATACAACCGTTCAATCGCCAAGAGAACGGTAGTCAAGTTAAAATACAACAGAATGTAGGGAACATCATTCCGATAAAGCTAGCCAATGGCGTAACATCGTCGTGACGATACCTGCCTCATGTCGTCACGCTGAAACGAATCTATGCTCTTATGATGTGAGCAGCAGTAGGTGACGGAATAACTGTGTCATACGAACCTCTCGATTCCATTCCCATTCCAACCATACTTCGTGGCATTTCCAAAACATATTGCCTCATTTAGTTTTCGAATCTATAATGATGTACTGCTATATCTTTTTTATTAATTTATCGTATTAAATTTTTAATCACATTTTGATTACCCGTTTCTTCCCACTTTCGCCTTTAAGTATCCTAAGTGATCAGCCTTGCTTGCCGGCCGCGGTGGCCGTACGGTTCTAGGCTCTTCAGTCCGGAACAGCGTGACTGCTACGGTCGCAGGTTCGAATCCTGCCTCGGACATGGATGTGTGTGATGTCCTTAGGTTAGTTAGGTTTAAGTAGTTCTAAGTTCTAGGGGACTGATGACCTCAGCTGTTAAGTCCTATAGTGCTCAGAGCCATTTGAACTATTTTTTAGCCAGCCTTGCTTTCTATACTAGCTATCAGCAGATTAACTTATTCTTGCCAAATATAAAATATTAAAAATCTCTCACAAAAGCCATATTAAAAGAAAGACTTAACAATTAATATTTTAGAAAATGTACTTCCCATCCAGATTTTATTTTCTACATAAAAGTTATCGCGGTTGAATTGTATCGATGTCTGTGAAACTCTGCAAGCTGTAGAAATGTAATATGTCCGTTTAACCTTGAGACGTTCAGTTGGCTAGTACGAGACGAGCGGGTATGAAGTGTTGATGGTGGATGGATGTGTGGAGGCAAGACTAAAACCTATCGCCATTGCACCTATGTATAATGCGTTTATTATGACCTGATACAAAAAGTGTCTACACTCAAGATGTGATCTCTTAATATTGTGAAATATATAGAAGCTGTGCTTTAAAAATGCTTCGCTCAAGAATATTTCGAATCTACCCGTTTTCATTGTTTCGGAAATGAACAATACTTCATTATTTTTACCCTAATTGTTTGATGAATGGATTATGTCAAAACATCGATTCTAGGAAGAGTAAGGTTCTGTTCTGAAACGTGACAAACCGTGGCCTCTCTCACCGAGAACATACCCCGTTCCATTACAGGGCAAAGAGCAACATCTACTTCGACATCAAGAGATCTAAGATGATTATAACTTTTAAACTTCTGTTAGAAGGATATTTCCGCTATTTGACTGTCCAACGTCTTTATTTTATATTACTATTATGATTCCGGTCTTAAACATCTTTATCAAGTACATCAATGTTGAGTATAATTAGACTCTGTTAAGGGAAGTCATCATGAATATCTACTGAACCGGGTGTCCCAGCGCGTCGATAAGTACAAAATCATCGAAATCTTTGCGGACAGGAAACAAACATACTTTCCAGCCATAAAACAATTGAACCACAGAATTTAACTTCTGATTTCCACAATAGTTAACATAGATGGTGCCCATCTGCAATACTTATGCCATAAAGTGAACTATAAGCATTTCTGTGTCAATTGCTTTACACAGAAAGTCCAACAAATAATTTTAGTCAGTTGACTAACATCAGTGTTTAATTATACTGTGGGATGGGTTGTTTACAACGATGATGCTACGCCGTTGGCTTCCTTTATCGGAATTATGTTCTCGACATTCTGCGGTATTTCAGCTTGACTACTGAACTCTTGACAGTTGAACGTCTTTATGACATTTAAACATGACATGTAGGAGAGGGAAGAAACGGGAGAGGATGGGTGGGTATCCGCGAAGGGTAGCCACACAAGGCATTGTGGTGATGGAATGGCGAAAATTAAAATTTTGTGCTGGGATTTGAACTCTGAATTACTGCTTCTGATGAGCAGCTACCTTGGTTGCTTCGGCCATCCGAACACGGCCCCTGACCGACTCAAATTTCTAACTTATCGTCCACTGAGACGCAGAGTCCCTGATTCCCGTAGGAGTTTTTGTATTTGTATTTACAGAAATGTATACATCTGAGTGGTGTCTGTTCTGTTGGGCTTGTCCAACACAAAAGACACTCGGATGTATACATGTTTATTTCAATTGGACAGGAACGTTGGGTTGTCTACTGGTTAAAGCTTGAACTAAGTTATGAAATAAATACGTATGCTCGAAGACAGTCCATAACGCCGTGAAAATAGTTGGTTCATAAATAAATGTTCATCACATAGCTGAAGCAGTCTTTTTCATCATGATACAAAAATTTCACACCACGCAAACCATTATCGATGATTTTGTTAATAATGTAGAAATTTTTACGTTGAACAGAGCTCGGAAATGTTTTGACAATTGTTCATATTGCTTTAGTAAACTGGTGTGTGGGCTCTAACATTCACACCCTAAGGTATCTAAAAGGAGCAGTTCCCAATGTCCCCTTGTTAGAGTATTAATTGAATAAAGGAAAGGCCGCGCGTAGTGGCCGCGCCGTTTGTGGCGTACTGTCACGGGCTGCGCGGCCCGTTCCGCCGGAGGTTCGAGTCCTCCCTCGGGCATGGGTGTTTGTTGTTCTTCGCATAAGTTAGTCTAAGTTAGCTTCGGTAGTGTGTAAGTCTACGGACCGATGATCTAACTAGTTCGGTCCCTTAGCAATTCACACACATTTGAACATAAAAGAAAGGAATGTCCAAGTTCAGCGTTTCGTGACGACGACGTCATAAGAGATGTAGCCCGATGGCTGATTGGCGAAGGATGGGGAAGTAAATCGGCTGTATCCTTTTCAAGAGAACTATACGATCCTAGCATTTGCCTTAAGGGAGTTAGGAAAATCATGGAAAACCTAAATCTGAGTGAGCTGACGTGGATGCGAAGCCCCCTCCCAATGCAACTAGATGGGAGGTTAAGACTCTCAAGGAAGATACCACCTCGCTCGGTACCAGAATCAATGAAGACGTGTGACAAGCTCGAACGTGGCAAAGACAGAGCAGTAAATCGGCCGTTTCCTGCTTAAAGGAAGTATCACCGTCTCTAAATCGATTTATGGAAACCACGGAATATCTAAATGAGGATTTGCAAATGGGGATCAATACGTACATTGTCTACTGCCTTCCAAGAAACGCACAGCAAAAATGAATTCGGGGGGGGGGGGGGGGGGGGTAATCAGAAATGTCTTAACTGACGCAATATAATACGGAAAATGTCGCATATATTGAGAATGAGAAATAAGACATGTCAGTATTCCTAGAATGAAAGTTTCGTTCTGCGCCTGAGTGTTCGCCTATTTCACATATTCTAGCGCACTAAAATTGCGTACCGGACCGGCACTCTGACCCAGAGACTTTCGTATCGGGGGGAATGCTCTTACTGACTGAGCTGTTCAGACACGACCCATGCCCTCCTTCATAGCTCTACTTCCGCAAGTAACCACAGACGTTACAAGATTAGAGGAATTGGTCATTACCTTTCCAACAGGCAAGTATTTTTGCGCGCCTGCAGTCCCATCCTCTACTTTAAACAGTGTGTGCTCTACCGAGTGATCTTCACGTAATTTCTCCTACCCGTTTATTTAGCGGAATTGATCTTTGCAGTTTTCATTTATTCTTCAACAGACACATTTCCGAGAATTTTGGCTTCTTTCCTACCGAACTTAAACCATTCTTTCTTTATGTCTACTGTACGAGAAGTAAATGTTTGCAACAGCCGTCTGATGTAGAATACGGCCGCTAGCTTGCTCCGTTTAGTGAACTTGTAAACACTGCTTGGCTTTTTATTACACTTCCGACCCTGGTCCGTGTTCCTGCGACAAATAAATCTTGAATACCGATCTCAACGTGAAAACTGCTAAAGAGATCATCAGTTTACCCTACACGGAAAAGTACTATATACCTTTGTTCGTCATTTTCGGGAATATGTACTCATACATTCCGTTAAGCTTGCGAAAGTTAGAAAGTAAAACGACTCGTTCCACATCACTACGATTAACGTAAAAATGATGCATTTAACATAAAACCAACTCCTATTATGAAAATTTCAAGGTCTTGATTAATTATAGTGTTTTTAATACTCAAATTAAGCTTCATGATGCTATGTTTCAACAATTTTATTCATTTTCCATGTGGTCTTCTCGTAGTTCTCCTCAATCCACTGACATTTCGTCAGTATTTTTAAGCCGCTCGGTAAAGGGTGTTTACATGTTCTGTGTTATTGTTTCACTGTTGTAAGTTGCTTACAATCTGTCAGAGTTTATTAGTGTCCTTTCTGGCTTACCAACGTTTGCACATTCCTAAAATCATCTCGATTTTGCTTTCTTTCGAGCTATAAAGATCCAGATCCAATTCCGCACCCGACATTGTCTATTCTATGTGTGTGGTCACATCGGATATATAGTCTCCATCTTACTCATTTTTAGCTAATCCATCTGCAAAATACTTCACCATAAATTAATTGCCCTTCTCTTTCAAGCGTTCTGTTGCTCAAAATCTGTGCTTCAATATCGTTCGTTCCCTTTTTATCAACTAGCTAGGCGTCTTTGTATTTATAACCAGTAGTTTTGATGGATATGATTCCTCTGACTTGTCAATCATGTTATACTCTCTTAATATGGCCTTATTGCTGCAAATATTTTGCGTCAGATGGAAGGCAGTCTACTTTTAAGATCGCTCATTCTCTTAGCTTAGCCCACTTTATTATTTCAATTTCTTTTCTGATTTTGTCACTGACAGTCACTGACCAAACATAAGGGCTAACAGTACTGGAAATCACCACTGATGATGCTTCACAAATAAAAGAAGCGAAACGCGTGTGGCAATAAAGAAACCGCCTTCAATTAGCTGCCTAGAAGGAACAAACCTCCAAGAATTTGCCGCGCGGAGTGGCCGCGCGGTCTAGGGCGCCATGTCACGGATTACGCTCCCCCTCCCGCCGGAGGTTCGAGTCCTCCCTCGGGCATGGGTGTGTGGGTTGTTCTGAGCATAAGTTAGTTTAAGTAGTGTGTAAGTCTGCGGACCGATGACGTCAGCAGTTTGGTCCCTTAGAAATTCACATACATTTGAACATTTTTTTCCAAAAATTTTGAAGCAAGAAAATAACGACGGCAAAACAGAAAAAAATGATTGGAAAGATATATTTCACGGTTTTGGAATTTAAACCCCTAAGAGGGCAAAATAGGGCCACTCTGATTCACTGACTCATCATCTCCTATCCCAAACTGCTAACGATAGACACTTTGAATTTTGGTGAGAGTGTTCATTTTATAATGTAGGCATCGTTTAAAAGGAACTCGTTCGAAATTCCACTCCCAATGGGGAGAAATAGGGGATGAAATGCTTTTTGAAAATATGTCGCTATTAAGGCAGTTTTGAAGCTAGAACTACGAAAACTGGTATTTGGTTTCTCAGTCAGAAATTAAAAAAAAGTTTTCCGTATTTTTGGAAAGTAAATCACTAAGGAGTTAGAACAGTGAGTGGAAGTTTTTTTTAAATAAATCATTATTAAACAACTACTAAATCATTTTTAAAAATACATTTACGAAAATTGGTATTTATTTCTTGGTTAGGATTAAAAAAATATTGTTCCAGTGTTTTTGGAAATTCAACCCATTAAGGAAGTGAAATAGGGAATGAAAAGTCTCACGGAATTATTTTATTATGAAAGCGTTTTTCGAGCTAAATCTACGTAAATTTGAATTTGGCTTCTCTATTTTGGAAATGGAACTCATCATGGGCTGAAATGGGGGTTGAGAAGTTGTTATATTACAAAATATTTGAAACTAAATCTAAGAAGACCGGTATTTCACTTCTCGGTTAGTTGTAAAGGAATGTGTGTTAGGGGATGAAAGTTTTTATGGAAATATCACCACAAGAACGCAAAAGGCGCGATTAAGAAGAACCTTGGACTTCAGGTAACACAATAGCCTTTTGGTCAGAAGTACATTCGGAAAAGACCATGCTTCTATGATCTTAAAAAGTTTTGAAGTGAGGCAATTTGTGAACAACATAAAATTCGAACAAAGGAAAACGAAAACAAAAAAGTGCTCTGTGCAGACCATACAGTCTAAGCGAGTAAAGCAGTGGGAGCTACGCTAGTCTTTCTAAAACCGAAGTCAGCATTTCCAACCTAATCAACAAAGTGGCAGATCGTAAACTGGAAGTCCTTATGCACGACACAATGCTTCCCAACCCCAGTCATCCAAAATGTCTTGGAATGGCTCTTGATAAGACGCTATCATTCAATAAGTATTTATCAAAAACTTCTTGAAAATCAAGCGCACGAAACAACTTTATCCAGAAACTCTGCAATACTAGCTGTGGAGCACCATCAGATACGCTAAGAATTTTCGATGGCTGAATACTGTGTTCTCAGATAGACACTCAGTTCGACATAACCAAGAGAATCATTTTCAGGTACGTAAGAACTATTCCCTTATGCTGGCTTCCAACAGCCACATGGCTCCTCCTCTGTGCAGAACACGAGAAGCCCTGCTGAAAGAATATTCGAAAATAATGAATAGACTGCAACTTTTGATCCATGAAGTTATTCACAGGTTGAGAGTAAAACGACTTCGTCCCAGAAATCCTGGCCCAGCAACTGGCTGATAGCACCTTTATAATTGACAGCAAATGGCGTGGAATGTGGACTACAAATGCTTCACTTGAAGGGTGACCCAAGGGTTTTGAATCTTCACGGAATGAGTAGAAGAATATACGTATCCGAACAGGACTCGGTCTGTGTGCATACAACCCACACAAATTGGATAAGCAGCCCAGCCCAAGTTGTGACCGAGGTGCCTAACCACGCCAGCCGACACATTGTTGAGGAGTGTGAAATGAGAACTTGCCTGGATGACCCAAACGACATTTTCATGGCCACATCATTCAGCCCTGCCTGGATAAGGAGACTGGACATTAGAATATATCATTTATTTATGATGTATCATCTGTATTTACGTCTATTTATGTATTTTGCACGTTCTTGACTCTCTGTAATGTGTAGTGCTACATGCTAAAAAAATTTAGCTTCAAACGTAGTTTTTGAAAGGGTGACTCGGGTTCATTTCTTCAGACTTGTTCTCCGTTCATTTTCTGATAACGGTCACAAACGAGGTTTGAAGGAGACCACTTGTGATTCCTAGGAATTATTAGGTTTTGGTGAACTTTCCTTCAAGCGACTTCCTTTTCGCAGCAGAAGCGATTGTTTGGTTTCTAGTGCGTAATAATATTAAGATGATTTTGGTCTGTTAAATGATTATTAAAATTCGAGGAGAGGTTACTTCTGTTTTAATAAATGCCGGTTTTCATGTAGATTTGTTGATTAGTCTCTTCCCTCACATGTATTCCGTCACGTTTTTCCGCCTCTGGTAACGACTTACAATTAGTGCCCTGCTTGAGAAATGTATTAGTTCAATGAGTAATGAAAGTCATTCCCTGACCATTCATTCTGAAGTCGCTTTTGCCATTTTGCGATGCGTATTTCATGTTACCCGCCGGAGGAAATTATTTAAATTATCTTTGTGATTTCATACGATATTGCATTCAGTGGAACTAGTCAATATGGAGGCACTGCCTGTTAGAGATATGGCAGTAAGATGGGCCCCTATTTCAAGAAAATCCAACGTCAGTATCAGTCAGTAATCAGACAACATCTAGCGTCAATAGGTAAAAATGAAAAGAGAAAAAGTGACAGGGATTTATTACGCTTCTACGACAACTCTCATTACGCCGTGTTACTTGGATGCGAGTGCTGGAGCACTCCCTGTAAACACGTTGGCATATTCATGTAAGATGTGGTCATGGGAACGAGCTAACACCATGTCTCATATGTGCCATTCTGTCACGTCGGACCATCTTAGTGTGTTGATTCTATAAAACAGAATCGGATACACACCATTACGCTGCCATTAACAGTGCCAGCGGTGGAGAGTCACTTAAACGCCTGGTGCCTGTATCAGTCATACATCATCTTCAGCGCTCTTTTAACAGGAATTACTAATATTTTGTTACATGAGCTTACGTAATGCGTATGGCTGCTGTGCCTCCACGAGTCTTTGATCTGCTCGCAAGACCGACGTACGAAACACCACTGATCTCTACATTAGCTCTGGAATCAGCTGCTGGGCAAGGGCAGTCACACCACGTAGAAATGAAGAGATTGTTAAAGGAGGTGCGGGTGTTTTGTTGCTGCATCTCGACAAGAAACGACTGTGCAAGAAGAAGAGGCCGGTGCTCTTAGTTTTAAATCAGTTCTGTCGATGGCAGATGAAAAATAGGGATACGTGATATGTAAACTAATGAGAAGCTTCATTTGTAGTGTTCCTAGTTATTTTAACAGATATGGTGGAGCAGCGTCAAGAAAGGGAAATCTGCTGCTCATTAAATTAATTCCAAAGTGGCAATAATATTCATATACAGGAAGTCCCAGAAGTAATGGTCAATATACAGCGATATAACGGAAAAGATCATAAGAAGGAAGAAAAGTCTACATCTACATCAACTTCTATACTCAGTAAGCCACCTTAGGGATTGTGACGCAGGCTACATTGTGAATCGTTGTCATTTCACCCTTTTTATGTTCCAATCGCGCATGGTTCGCGGGAGAACGACTGCTGGTAAGCCTCCGCATGGGCTCTATCCTCTTTAAATTAATCTTCATGGATTTTTCGCTAGGTATACTGTAGGAGGATGCAATATATTGGTTGACTGTTCTAAGAATGTACACCCTCGGAACTTTAATAGTATATAATAACGCGATGCAAAACACTTCTCGTGCAGCGTCTACAACTAGGGTTGGCTTAGCATTTCCGTGGCGCTTATGCGCTTATTAAATGCGCCTGAAACGAAAGGTGCTGCTCTGCTCTGGCCCTTCTGTACTTCTTCTATCAGTCATATATGGTAGGAATCTCATTATGAGGAGCAGTTTTCAAGTACTGGTCAAATAAATATTTTGCAATCTACTACCTTTCATGGCGGACAACATTTCCTGAGGATTCTTCCAATGACTCTCAGTCTCGCCCATCCTTACTCGCGACTAATCTTATGTGGTCGTTCCACTTCATATCACCCGGTACGCATATTCCTTGATATCGTATGGAAGTAACTGCTTCCAGTGACTGTTCTGCAACTGTGTTACAATACGCTAAATGGTTTTCTGTCTATGTATTTTCAGTACGTTACATTTGCTTACGTTAGCGGCGGCAACTGACACTCCCTGCACCAAGTGTTCATAATCTGCAGGCCTTCCTGCATTTCGCTCCAATTTTCTTGCGTCACATTTTCTCTGTAGACAATGACATGGAACTTCCGACGTTATCTGCTAGATCGTTCATATGAAAAATGAACGTGCGGCATTGTTGGCCGGGAGGCCCCATCCGGAGAAGTTCGGCCGCCGAGTGCAGGTCTTATTTCAGTCGACGCCTCATTGTGCGACTTGCGCGCCGGTGATGCGGATGAAATGATGATGAGGACAACGTAACACCCAGTCCATGAACGAAGAAAATCTCCAACCCGGCTGGGAATTGAACCCGGGCCCGCCGCATGGTAGGCAAACACGTTGACACTCAGCTAAGAGGGCGGATACCATTCATATATATTGTGAATATTAAAGGTCCTATAACGCTATCCTGGGCCACGCCCGAAGTTGCTTTTACGTCTGAAGACATCGCTCCGTTCAGAACGACACGCTGTGTTCAGTTTGCTAGAGACTCTGTAATTCAATCACACGGTTTGAAACGTCCCCTTAGAACAATTATACAAGACTGTGCTTAAACTGACACACAATATTTTTAGCGCAACGCAATCTGACTTTCAAAAATCCCTACAAAAGAATGGCCCTGACTAACATTAACCTATACCTTTCACAAATCACTTACCTCACAAAAATCTTAGTTACTCGAACTACTGCAATACAGCAAGCGCCACTACTGCCAGCTAAATAAAAGATTCGAACTACAGAAGGCACTAACTACTGATAGGCATAGTTAGCAAATGAAAGATTTTAATAGAGAACCAACAATGTATTTACCTTAATAGTGTTGAAAAATCATAGTATACATAGCAGTTCGTGACATCCAGTATTAGAAATTTCAAAACTCCGCCATTTCTCTCCCCACATCCACCACTGCTGGCGGCTCACCTCCAACTGCGCAACGCTACGCGCTGTTAACAGCCAACTGCCCAACGCTACAATGGCAGACAACAATGCAAACTAGCCTCAGACTGCACACAGCACAGCCAGTGATTTTCATACAGAGCGCTACGTAACGTTGCCAATAAGAAAATATAAACAGCCTACTTACAGGTTTAATATTCGATACGCTCGTGTTTTGTTCATTAGGAAGCCATACGGAGTCTAGAATGCATACTTTAAGAGCTATGAGCACGTCTTCATCTTCGATGCTGTGAAATCTCTTCTAAAGCAAGCTCTTTGCTTTCCGTACGTGGAGAGGTAACGGCGGTAGTGTGGACTAAAACAAAACAAAAAAATGGCCAGTAAATAGGGGCTCTAAAAACATACGTTTTGCTATGAGCCCTTGTTCGTCTTCCCTACTGTGAAACACATCTCTTCTATTCAACAAGTGTTCATAGTCTTTAAGATACGCACTTTATAGCACAACTTTACTAGATTTTCTTCCTTAGAATGATAATTCATATCATATTTCTGAATACTGTGAATCTGACCATTCCTTCTGGGCCGTTCTGTGTTATCTGTGTGTATTACTATCTACTGCAGCTTGGTGCCATTTGGTTTACATAACCAACTTACATAAGGCACTGTTCATCATTCTCATGTAAAAACCATTTTGTTATACCTCTATATGACTAGCTCCAGTTCTTTAGAAAATAAAATTCAACCAACAAATTCACAACTTCTGTGCTGATTTCTGTAGTCATGCCTATTGTCTTCAGATCATACTACTTTTATCGCAGTGTTGAAGAAATTATCAGATTCTTACGTTTAAGTGAAGTAAACACCCCCCACGCAGTGAATAGTGCCTTGACATTAACGGTAAAACCAAAGGAAACCAAGAGGATTTGCATTCGAGAGCTGAGATATCGTGGCTTTCTCTCTAATGAAGGTCTGTACAGTCCCCTAACCGAACATTCAGCACTTAGTCATTCTGTTTGGAATCACAGGGAATGTTAAATTGGTAGCAGCTGCGCGTGAGCTAAGGATAAGCACGTGCCAGGACGCACACGTACCGCAGAGCCACCCGTTTCCTTAGATACGTGTTGAGAGGTGGCAGTGCAATTTAATTTTCCTGTTCATGCTCATTCTGTAATGTAAATTTTCGTAATGACTCAATATTATATCAAAGGGAACCGTTATTTCTTGTGATTTTTATATTCAGTTGACAATTCTAAGCTTATTGCTGCAATCCGCATCAAAATTCAGAAAATAACATGGGAGCCATGTTTTCCATTGTTCCGAAGAGTTGTGAAGAAGAAGAACCTGGTCTTCAGAGGCGATGGCGGACAGGGTGGCGTCAGTTACTAACGTAGACGGAAGAGCTACCTCATGGACACTACAACTTTCAACACTACATTCAGCTGTAATTTCATCATCAGTTTACTGACAACCGGTTTCGACGATAAACTTCATCATCATTAGGCACTAAAAGTGATATTAAGACAGCTTTATTAACAACAACATGACATCAAAAGCAAAATAGTACATAGAGTTTTTATTCTATTGTTTAAAAACGATCTATATGTAAGCTTAATTGAGGGTCAGTCAGCATTCAAGACTTGAACGATTTCCAAGTAATATGATCACATGCCAAGGTCCTTGGACAGAATTCGATGAGCTGTCCTTTGTGGAATCCCTGTTTCCAAACTGCGACATCTCGTCGATTTTGATGGACTCCGTAGTATGGTCTCCTGCGCTATAGCGATGTGTACTTCTCTTTTGCCACTTCTAGATCGCCCCTCATTTCCGTGATGATTGTCTGCTACTGATCTGCTTGCTACAAACTTCCGACAAATGCGATAAATTCTTAATCGAGCTGGTGGCAGTCTATGTGGAAAGCGTTCTGCAAACCTTCGATGCACATTTCCCGCCGACTGCGGAGCTTCCATTAATCGTACAAATTATCTTCTCTGCTCTAATGTGAGTTTGTCAGCCATGAGTACTAGCAACGTGGAATTAAAAACTAAATAAAATTAAATTGTTTATATAATTTTGACGCAGTCATTGGTATTGAAATATGGAGTAGAAAACGAAACAAAATGAGGAATGTTCATATAATTTTGACTCACCCTGTACATTGGGGTGTAATCATCATGTTGTACTATATGTCAGTACTGCTATGCGTGTGGTCAGGTATAATAAAACTCAGTCATTGCACAAATAACGTAATGTGATAATAGAAATGAGTACCTACATAGGTTAAGAACCACTACAGATCTAATCATGTTCATACTTGTAAGTCTAAAACAAACGAATATATGTCACAATAAAATACATAGTGACGTGGTTAATGATATCATTAAATAAATATGCATTAATCTAGGACTTGACAGTGCATACAACACAATTGCAAACACAGTCTAGTGGTATGAGGTACATACATCTGTACAACTGATCTATGTCGTAACCAGCAATAAAAATGAAAACGTGAGTCCATATACAGCTCTGAAGCTAAAATAAAACACCTAAAGAACCAAGCAAATGTAGAGGACAAAACCAATCATAAGTCTAAAGATGCTTGTTATGAAGATTAGACAGGAAGAGTAGGATCAACCAACGAAAACAGAACCATTCATCAAAACTGTCACTCTTTTGGGCTATTAAATGAAAGTGGATCCGTACCAAAGTGTCAACACTATTGAAATACAGTAACGTATGAACTCTGCAATGTGAAAATCCGCCTTAATATGCGCTAATTACTCAATATACAAGTCATAAAATGGGATGGGGGTCTGATCAGATTAAACAATATAAAAGAGGGTCGTTTTATATTACGTGGCGCATAAAGTGATAAAAAGGCATCTAGCGTCATAAGACTCATCAAAAATATACCATGAAAGGAGGGGATATCAATATTGGTTTGACATACTAAGGACTTAAAACATTAACCGTGCAAAACGGTCATATAGTGCAATATCATCGCAATATATGAGAATAGAGGACTAACGTCTCGAAGCATTACCCAATAAAGTGGACTATCGATCGGAGTCCATTAATAACAGTTCAAGGAATCAGCAAATAAAACATATCCCTACATCTAGATCAGCTTCTCCTATTATGATGACCCACTATGATGTGAGATATTAGTGGTTCTGGTGGCCTAGCGGTTCTAGGCGCTTCAGTCTGGAACCGCGCGACCGCTACGGTTGCAGGTTTGAATCCTGCCTCGGGCATGGATGTGTGAGATGTCCTTAGGTTAGTTAGGTTGAAGTAGTTTTAAGTTCTAGGGCACTGATGACCTGAGATGTTAAGTCCCATAGTGCTCAGAGCCATTTGAACCATTAGCGGTTCATGGTGGTTTCGTTCTCTAAGTTGGCTTACATTATATTCATGCTTTATTTATGTGATGAGTTTCTCCCTCCCCCCTCCCCCCGCCCCAAGATCCATGCTAGCCATTTGGATATTAGTGCCCACATGCTGCACTTATGTAATGGATCTACACCTCCCCTTCTCTTCGTTTCCGAAAAAAAGTTTACATTTTTCCACATTTTTTTCTAATTTTGGTATAGGCTGTTGTTACCTGTGTACGTACCTGCTGTAGTTATAAGCTGTTGTGATTCCTTACATTTAGGTTACAATCACCTATCATGTTGACCCACAACACACACATTATATGAGATATTAGTGGCTTAGATGATAGTTTTGTAATTATGGTTAGTTTACATTACATCCATGCTTTATTTATGTAATGCTCTTCCCCCCTACCCGTCCGCTCCTTTTCTTTAACTTTTATTTGTAACCACCGATGTCATGAGACGTTTCGTTCGTTCAGAAAAAGAAATTCCATCATAAGTCACGATAATTAGGTTACAGTACCATTACACTAGAGGACATCCATCTACTATCTTGACCCTCTACATGCATATTACTTCGGATTTTAATAGCCCACACAATATTATGTAAATGGATTTCACACCCCTGACCCCCTCACCCCCCCCACCACTTTTTTCTAGTTTTGATGTAGGCTGTTATTCCCTACATCTGCACCCATCGAAGTTAGTTGTTCTACTTCAGCATACTTCCTTTTTTTTATAGTCAGTGTGTGAGAGTCTCCGATTTCGGTTTGCGTCTAATAATGCTGATACACGAACGCGTAGGCAGCAAGAGTTTCTATCTAATTCTCATACTGTGTGCTATATGCAATGTATGAGCAGCCTATTCTCATGCTCCTTACTGTCGCCTTCGGCTAGTTCGTATAGTACGATGATTTCATCTCATTTTCTGATCTACAGGCCTCATTCAGATTTCTTGAACTGTTACTAATGGGCTCCGATATACAGGGTGTTGCAGCAGTGATGGTCAATATTCAGGGGTATGACATGAATGATCGTTCGGAACCAAAAGTCAAGTATACATGGGCTATAAAACAAATACATTAAGAGCTATGAGAAATTCTTGGTCTCAAATACTATGGAACAATTCTCTTTTACTGCAAGCTCTATGCTTTCCGTATTTTGGGAAGTGGTAATATGGATCAAAACAAGAAAAAATGTTCAATAAACACGTGCTCTAAATCGCATATCTTAAAAGTTATACGCGCTTGTTCATAAGAAGAGAAGTGTTTCAAAGTAGCGAATACATTTCGTTTACCGCACGCGCGGTTTCATTTGTGCATATTACTGCGGATTTTTACATCGTACAATTCATACGTTACTGTGTTCCAATAGTGTTTACACTTTAGTAATAAGGTCATACTCACGTAATTCAACTCTCATGACCTAACAAGGTGACAATTTTGATGTGGGTTCTGTTTTCATCTGTTGTTCCTCCTCTGCTTCCTATCTTGTCTTCATACAATCTTATATAGGCCTATGACTGGTTTTGTTCTCTATATTTGCTTTGTTCTTCGACGCTTTATTTTAGCTTCTATACTAAATATGGTGAAGCATTTTCATTTTTATTCTTAGTTACGACATTGGCCAGTTGTACAGGTGTTTATACTTCACACCACTAGATTATGTTTCTAACTATGCATGCATACTCATGCCCATGATTAGTGTACATTTATTTGCGTGATGTCACTTACCACGTAATTTTAATTATGTCGTTTATTGTGATATATATTGCTTTCCTTTGTTTTAGCCTTACAAGTGCGTACACGACTGGATCCATAAAGGTTCTTAATTGCATATAGGTATTGATTTCTATTTTCACATTACATTATTTGTATTTTGAGTGAGTTTTACTATAAATGACCGTGTGCATAGCAGCAGTGCCATAGAGTACAATATGATGACTACACTAGAATATTACATTATTTTTCATTACATTCTTTAAGTTATATATATATATATGGATCAATTTTAAACAATATAATAACTATATAGCTACATATTTTTAATTCCAGGTACCATTTTGCTTTTGACGTCATACTGTCATTAATTCAGATGCTTTTACATTACTTTTAGGACCTGATGAAGTCGAAACCGGTTGCCAGTAAATTGAATATGAAATAACAGCTGACGGTAGCGTTGCAAATTGAAACAGTCCTATCGGGACTGCTACTTAACGAGGATGGATATGCCGAAACTATTTCGTGGAAGTGCGAACGTGGTTCCTCGAATCTGCTAGAAGGTTGGCTTTTGCAAACGCTTCTAGCTTAAAGAGACGTAACACGCAGTTTAAGTGTAGTGAAACGTCTTGTCTCGGAAGAGGTGATCTCGTCCGTATCCCGGAGATGGGAAGGATACAAAATAATGTCGAGCGTTTTAATATTTGAAAAACGATCAAATAAAAAAATCGTCAAGTGGTCTGGGTTAATTGGAACAAGGGGATAGTTGGCACATAGCTTCTAATTCCCGCCACGGTGGAGCTAGAGCAGTGCCATCGTGCTACTGGGGAATATAGGTAAAGCTTCACCATCCACCGTAATATCAGTCTGCTTGTAAACGTCAAGAAGGAAAGACCCCTGTTCCATCGTTTTTCTGACGGGTGAGTGAATTCTTTGATCTTAGTTATTTTTTATTCTTTATAAGTAATAAATCGAACTAAGGCCCTGCTAAAAGAGGTTTGCAAAAGAGCTGTTAACTGTGCGTACATATATGTTTCTTTGGTATGGCGATGAGTTACATCCATTTTGTTTTTGATGTTCCTTGTAGGCTAGTCGATATAGTTAGTTGCGGCATCAGTCAGCATAGCTTTACTAGTTGTTTGTTGTTGTTGTTGTGGTCTTCATTCCTGCGACTGGTTTGATTGACCTCTCCATGCTACTCTATCATGTGCAAGCTTCCTCACCTCCCAGTACCTACTGCAACCTACATCCTACTGTATCTGTTTAGTGTATCCCTCTCTTGATCTCCCTCTACGATTTTTACCCTCCACGCTGCCCTCCAATACTAAATTGGTGATCCCTTGATGCCTCAGAACATGTCCTACCAACCGATCCCTTCTTCTAGTCAAGTTGTGCTACAAACTTCTCTTCTCCCCAATCCTGTTCAATACCTCCCCATTAGTTATATGATCTACCCATCTAATCTTCAGCATTCTTCTGTAGCACCACATTTCGAAAGCTTCTATTCTCTTCTTGTCCAAACTAGTTATCGTCAATGTTTCACTTCCATACATGGCTACACTCCATACAAATACTTTCAGAAACGACTTCCTGACACTTAAATCTATACGCGATGTTAACAAATTTATCTTCTTCAGAAACGCTTTTCTTGCCATTGCCAGTCTACATTTTATATCCTCTCTACTTCGACCATCATCAGTTATTTTGCTACCCAAATAGCAAAACTCCTTTGCTACTTTAAGCATCTCATTTCCTAAATCTAATTCCCTCAGCATCACCCGACTTAATTCGACTACATTCCATTATCCTCGTTCTGCTTTTGTTGATGTTCATCTTATATCCTCCTTTCAAGACACTATCCATTGCGTTCAACTGCTCTTCTAAGTCCTTTGCTGTCTCTGACAGAATTATAATGCCATCGGCGAACATCAAAGTTTTTATTTCTTCCCCATGGATTTTAATACCTACTTCGAATTTTTCTTTTGTTTCCTTCACTGCTTGCTCAATATACAGATTGAATAACATCGGGGAGAGGCTACAACCCTGTCTCACTCCTTTCCCAACCACTGCTTCCGTTCCACGTCCCTTGACTCTTATAACTGTCATCTAGTTTCTGTACAAATTGTAAATAGCCCTTCGCTCCATGTATTTTACCCCTGCCACCTTCAGAATTTGAGAGTTTCGAGTCAACATTGTCAAAAGCTTTCTCTAAGTTTACGAATGCTAGAAACGAAGGTTTCCCTTTCCTTAATCTAGCTTCTAAGATAAGTCGTAGGGCCGGTATTGCCTCACTTGTTCCAATATTTCTACGAAATCCAAACTGATCTTCCCCGAGGTCGGCTTCTACCAGTTTTTCCATTCGTCTGTAAAGAATTCGCGTTAGTATTTTGCATCCGTGACTTACCAGTTTTTCCATTCGTCTGTAAAGAATTCGCGTTAGTATTTTGCATCCGTGACTTATTAAACTGATAGTTCGGCAATTTTCACATCTGTCAGCACCTGCTTTCTTTGGGATTGGAATTATTATATTCTTCTTGAAGTCTGAGGGTATTTCACCTGTCTCATACATCTTGCTGACTAGATGGTAAATTTTTGTCAGGACTGGCTCTCCCAAGGTCGTCAGTAGTTCTAATGGAATATTGTCTATTCCCGGGGCCTTGTTTCGACTCAGGTCTTTCAGTGCTCTGTCAAACTCTTCACGCAGTATCGTATCTCCCATTTCATCTTCATCTACATCCTCTTCCATTTCCATAATATTGTCCTCAAGTACATCGCTCTTGTATAGACCCTCTATATACTCCTTCTACCTTTCTGCTTTCCCTTCTTTGCTTAGAACTGGGTTTCCATCTGAGCTCTTGATATTCATGCAAGTGGTTCTCTTTTCTCCAAAGGTCTCTTTAATTTTCCTGTAGGCAGTATCTATCTTACCCCTAGTGAGATAAGCCTCCACATCCTTACATTTGTCCTCTAGCCATCCCTGCTTAGCCGTTTTGCACTTCCTGTCGATCTCATTTTTGAGACGTTTTATTCCTTTTTGCCTGCTTCATTTACTGCATATTTTATATTTTCTCCTTTCATCAATTAAATTCAATATTTCTTCTGTTACACAAGGATTTCTACTAATCCTCGTCTTTTTACCTACATGATCCTCTGCTGCCTTACTTCATCTGTCAAAGCTACCCATTCTTCTTCTACTGTATTTCTTTCCCCCATTCCTGTCAATTGTTCCCTTATGCTCTCCCTGAAACTCTCTACAATCTCTGGTTCTTTCAGTTTATCCAGGTCCCATCTCCTTAAATTCCCACCTTTTTGCAGTTTCATCAGTTTTAATCTACAGTTCATAACCAATAGATTATGGTCAGAGTCCACATCTGCCCCTAGAAGTGTCTTACAATTTAAAACCTAGTTCCTAAATCTCTGTCTTACCATTATATAATCTATCTGAAACCTATCAGTATCTCCAGGCTTCTTCCATGTATACAACCTTCTTTTATGATTCTTGAACCAAGTGTTAGCTATGATTAAGTTATGCTCTGTGCAAAATTCTACCAGGCGGCTTCCTCTTTCATTTCTTAGCCACAATCCATATTCACCTACTACGTTTCCTTCTCTCCCTTTTCCTACTACCGAATTCCAGTCACCTATGATTATTAAATTTTCGTCTCCCTTCACTATCTGAATAATTTCTTTTATTTCCGCATACATTTCTTCAATTTCTTCGTCATCTGCAGAGATAGTTGGCATATAAACTTGTACTACTGTAGTAGGCGTGGGCTTCGTGTCTATATTGGCCACAATAAGGCGTTCACTATGCTGTTTGTAGTAGCTTACCCGCACTCCAATTTTTTTATTCATTATTAAACCGACTCCTGCATTACCCCTATTTGATTTTGTATTTATAACCCTGTATTCGCCTGACAGATCCATAGAACGCCAGTTTTCTTTCTCCTGATAAAGAAGTCCTCCTGAGTAGTCCCCGCCCGGAGATCCGAATGGGGGACTATTTTACCTCCGGAATATTTTACCAAATGACGCCATCGTCATTTAACCATACAGTAAAGCTGCATGCCCTCGGGAAAAATTACGGCTGTAGTTTCCCCTTGCTTTCAGCCGTTCGCAGTACCATCACAGCAAGACCGTTTTGGTTAGTGTTACAAGGCCAGATCAGTCAATCATCCAGACTGTTGCCCCTCCAACTACTGAAAAGGCTGATGCCCCTCTTCAGGAACCACACGTTTGTCTGGCCTCTCAACAGATACCCCTCCGTTGTGGTTGCACCTACGGTACGGCTATCTGTATCGCTGAGGCACGCAAGCCTGCCCACCAACGGCAAGGTCCATGGTTCTTGGCGAGCTTTACTAGTAGGTCACATGAAACAAGACCAACGAGAAATAACTCACAATGTCAGGTGGCGGCTCATCACAATACATTTAAATAACTTTGTTATGTTAGTACCCTTGGGAGGTTGTCGAAACTCGTGGCAGCGAGATTCGCGTATCCACAAGGGTCAAGAGGGGGAAAAAACTGAAGATGATCGGACAAAGACCTTTCAGTCTGGCACGGCTTAAGTAAAACTGTGTGTAAACTGAACCCATCTATTCAAAAAAACGAACACCCATTAGTGGTTGATTTAAATCATTGAACTAATTCTATTTGAATAACTACTGGTAGCTATAATAATATGCAAAATAAAATTTTCCTGAAAAATTCATTGCGTGTTTATATACTTAAGTTCATTCTGTTGTTTATACATTCAAGTAAAATTTATTTCTATTCAAGAACTGTTTCTTCACAAGGAATTAATTTTCTGCAGAATTTATTCTTTGAGAAGGTAGTAAACCTAAGTTTTGACAAAGTAAAATGTTTTTCCTCGAAATTGCTGTAAAATTTATGTAAAAGCAGCAATAAGATCGCAGTGTTCTAAGTACCGTATCTGTATGAGGTTGTGCCAAATCACCCTTAGTTGTACTCCAACTTATCCTGCACCCACGGTCAGTTAGCATAACACTCTAGCCAGACGTAGGTCTGGGGATCGTATCCAGCTGCCCGCGCCGCCTCACAATGGGCCGATCAGCGACCGGCCAACCTCATCTGTGGCTGAGTCGGCCCTGCCACCGGAAAACATTCACATCATTACGAACTTCACCACAAATGTGACGTTTCCCGCGTGCCGTAGAGTCCCTGTTTTCTGCAACCAGCTTGTCACTGACCGGACGGTGAGCTGTGGCGCCTAGGCGGGCATCGTGGCACAGTGCTGCGACAGCATATTATGGCAAGTGGTTGCCTGAAGCAGAGTCCTCTTCAGTCATTATTACCATTATTTTCGTATCCAGGACAGTACAATACAGTTATTTACACTTTCAAGCTTATCTGCAATAAATACACCTTTGCATGTGAAATTCATTTTGAAGTCCTGAATTCTGCACTTTTCGTTGCTGGAATATTGTAGAAACCAAGCCATCCAGTGTGCAGACTTCATGCAACTTCCGCCAGACGAAGGCTGGATCAGCCTCTTTAAGTTCTCCGCATTTGCAAATTGCATCTCCAGCAATGTAGCCCCACAGTTTCAAGTGTTGTTTGCACCGCGTCATTTCAGTTTTCTGTCTGTTCAGAGTCTTTCATGTCCGGTAGGATATTTGGAAACCAGCAACGGGCTCCTCCTTCAGGTTGTTTCCAGTGCCCTTGTTTCGCCACAGTTCTGTTCGGCAAGCGGAAGGTGGTGATGTAACTGCTTAAGTTGTTTGAAGAAAACTCCTTCTCAACGCTTGAGTTAGGCTCCCGTTTTGCAGAGGTCTCAGCCCATTGTTGAACGGATATCATAACTCTGTGACGCTACCTAACGGCTAGTGTTAGTGTAGTTGCCCTTCGAAACAGAATCCCATACGAGCAAACTAGTGGCGTCTCCGGCTGCAGTTGCTCGTACCCCAGGCACCTGGGCTATGCACAGCTCTGTTTAAAAAGGTGCCTTCATGCACCGTAGCTAATTCTCTGCAGATAATAACCTGTAGCTGTGATCCTGCAGTCAAATAGTCAATGCAGTGGGTGGAAATGAGAGTTATTAAAACACACAGAAATACAAAATAAAAGTTAAATGAATAATTTGATATTAAAGGTTCTATTCCAAAGTCTGTAATTGATGTAGACTAAAGGGAATTATGTCGAATACTGTTTATTCAAGAAAGGAAATCTCAAATAAAATGGAAGTGGTCCTACGATATTAATTTAAAATGCAGACAGAAATGCGCTTATCAAATGCAGTCAAGTTCCATTCAGAGCTTTACGAGAACTTAGCAAACTTCTCAAACTAAATGGTCATTAAAAGTACGGGAAGGCTAAGTCCATTTCGTATACACAAAACACGAAATATTCACCATCTCAAAACAGACTATACTCTATCCTAAGTTCCGTAAACGAAAAAAATCGCAACACCAAAAACAATTAATGTAGAGTAATGAAATTTCAGGGATACATTGGTCTAGGTAACATAACCAAGTGATTAACATCGAGAGAGTCCCTGTTAATGAAAGTGCGAGATAAGTCATTGCCAATGTGAAACTCCGGGACAGAAATAATCGGTGTACGCTCCAGAATGTTGAATTCAAACATGCATTGTGTTGTACAGCTGTAGGATGTCAGTTTAGAGGATGCGGTTCCATTCCAGTTGCACTCAGTCGGTCAACACAAGGACGGTTAATGCTGTTTGTGGATGATGCTAAAGTTGTCTTCCGATGATGTCCCATATGTGCCCGATTGGAGACAGATCTGGTGATCAAACACGCCAAGGCAACATGTAGAGCATATAGGGTTGCAACAGCGGTATGTGGGCGAGCGTTATTCTTTTGGAGAAACATCCCTTGGAATGCTGTTTATGGATGGCAGCACAATTGGAATCACTCGACTCACGTACAAATTTGCAGTCACTGTGCATGGAATAACCACGAGAGTGCTTCTGATGCCATCCAAAGCCACACCTCACATCATAGCTCGAGGTGCAGGTCGAAATATGTTTAACACGCAGACTGGTTGGTTGAAGGTACTCAATTCGCCTCTTCCAACCAACACACGGCACCGAGACAGAACCAGCTTTCATCAAAAAACACAACCTTGTCCTTCAATGAGCTCTCACTTTACGCCTTCAGTGGCCTAAGCGGTGTGGTTTGGAGTCAATGGAATACACGTTACAGGGCCTCTGGATCAGAGCTCTCCTTGAAGTAATCGATTTGTAACAGTTCGTTGTGGCGCTGTGGTGCCAACTGCTACGCAAATTGCTGCTGCAGATGCTGTACGATGTGCCAGAGCCATACGTCGAATACGATGGTCCTCCCTCTTAGTAGCACCAATTGGCCGTCGAGAGCTTGGTGTCCTTGTGACCAGACATTCTCGTGACCACGGGTACCAGCAATTATGTACTATGGCTACATTCCTGTCAAGTCTTTCTACAGTATCGCAGAAGGAACATCCATCTTCTCGTAGACCTGTTACACTCAGTGAAGTGTTAACGGTGTCGTCTTAAAGGTATTCTTGACTAACAAGAGCTCATCACCTCCAGCCTCAGAGTGTATTTATAGCAACTTGATTTGCATCCTCATAATGGCGCTACTAGCGCCACTCTTATGCTACTGGCACGAAATTTGAACAGACGTCGTCCTTCAGATGTAGAAACACTATCTTTCGTTTATATCACAAAACTTCTTCTTGGTGTTGCGATTTTTTTCCCGGCAGTATACAAACAGCAAAAGTTGGAATTCTGCTATGGAGCACCTTCAGACCTCTTGAGAAATAAAATCATTTCAAAAGTTACAGTATTGTGCGGCTGTCCACCGCCGAGACTATTACCTACACGACCAAATGTCACACACTACCTCAGGCAGCTCTGTCTTCCACCAGATCAGCATATAAAAGTGTCCTCAAAGGCTGAAGTCTCACAGAGGCTGTTCGTCAACCGGAATCTACTGTATCTGTATTTGATCTACTGTATCAAATATCATCTGATACCTCAGGCACATCTGCCTTCTTCTAGCACATACATCCAAGTGTCCAGAATCGCTCCTTTGAGCTCTTCAATCTAAAAATAGCAGATTCCACTTTACTCCCACAGTGTTCTACTATTGTCTGCTTTTCCATTGTCTGAAGACCATATTCACCAAAAATACAGCGTTCCTAAGATCTACGCCCCCAGGGACTCGGCATTCAAGTGTCGGGTACGGGCTTGGTGACCCCGGGGTTCCTGAGCTGGGGACTGGTAAGCGCCGCCAGTCCTCTATCACCGTAAGCTCTGGGCATACTTCAGCGACCACCGTGCGGCGCGGCGGTGGAATGTTGTGTGTCTCAGGGAATGGGGATCCTGGCTTGGCCGCCCGGATCGCGAGGATGGAATAAACCTCTATAAACAACCCCTCAATCTCAAGGTGTGCTGCGCGCTGATGAGATGCATGACTGTTGAGGTGGAACAGTCGTTAGCGGACAACCTCTGGGGAACCTGCCGCACCTCAGTTTATAAGGCTTACCTAGGCACGTGGGGCTTTGTCTAGGTGGACTTTTTGATCCCTAGCTGCTCGTGGGACCGAGATGGACCCTTCGAAATCCTCTTTTCTTCCTCCCAGCGGAAAGGGTGGGCCGCTGCAAGGTTCTAACACTCAGTCTCTTAAGAGGGCTCGCGCAGTCAGTCCCACTGACTCTGGCACTTCTTTGACAAGTCCAGTCTTAGGTAACAGAATGCATTCTGGTAATCAGAATGTGTTTCTCATTGTGGAACGGAAGGTTTCGACCTTCTATATACAAAAGGATTCGGAGGGAATCTGTGGCTCCTTAAAATCGGTGAAGCACTTACGTAATGGGACCTTGCTAGCGGAAACTTCCACTTCCCACCAAGCAACTAACTTCCAATCTGCTAAATGCCTTGGAGAGTATGCCATAGGCACTGAACTGCACAACACCTTGAACTACAGCAAAGGTGTTGTGACATGCCGGGATCTAGTTGACATTCCCACGGAAGAACTGCAATGTGAGTGGGCTCTGGAAGATATTGTTGATGTCCAACATATCAAGAAGAGGGTTGATGGCAATCTTGTCAAATCCGACTCGTCTATTCTGACTTTCAATAGCACTAAAATTCCTGAACATGTTAAGGCTGGTTTTCTTCGCCTTAGTGTGAGACCTTATTTCCCGACCCCAATGCGCTGTTTTTAATGCCAGCGTTTTGGTCATACCACCTTAGGGTGTAAAGGCGAAGCGACTTGTGGCAACTGTGGTAAAGCTGCTCATGAAGGAGTTGGTTGCTCGTATCCGGCCAACTGTATCAATTGCTCTGGAAACCACCCTGTTTGGAGTAGCGACTGCTGCATATTTTTAGAGGAACGCAGAGTCCAGGAAATAAAAACAACCAAGCGTATCCCCTATGGTGAGGCCAAGAAGATCTACAGGTCGATGCAACCTCCCACATTTGCTACATCCTTTGCATCCATGGTTAAAAAGCTGATTTCTCAACGCAGACAGAGGTGGTGAGTGTTGGCACTAATACCTGCAGCTGTCAGTGCACTTGCAACGCAGCCAGTGTTTCAGAGCCGGTAGCTCCTACTCGAATGGCAGACAAAGGTACAGTGGCGAACTTTGGCCAGCTGAGGCTGTTCCGAAGCCCAGTACGCCCATTACCACTCCCACGTCGGCTTCCCCAAAGTCCACCGAACCACAGAAAGCTCCTGTACAGCAGCAACAGCGGGTTAAATCCCGTGGTAAACCGTCTGACCATGCGGTTTCATCTGACTCTTCCCCAGAGTTGATGGAATGCGATGTATGTGTGGGGCAACCATCTCGTCCCACGTCTGCCCTCCACCTGCTGTGGTCTCCCCGCCCCATCAGAGGGACAGGATGAAGGTGGTACCCCCATCATACATGGCTCCCATACTTCAGTGGAACTTGCAACGGTTCAGGACGCAAGTGGAGGAACTTCGTCTACTCTCTCAGGGTAGACCACAGTGTCTATGTCTCCAGGAGACTTATTTCCATCCCTCATACTCCCCTGAGATACGAGGCTACACACTCCACAAAAACGACGACCTGCTTGGAGAGAGAGCTAGAGGAGGCGTAGGTATTTTCGTCAGGACGGACTACCACTCCTCGCCTCTCTCACTTACGACGACTTTACAGGCCGTCGCTGTGTCTGTGCACGTACGTCATCCATTGACTGTATTTTCGCTTTACTTGCCCCCACATGATGCACTTGATGAAGCGGCCCTCACCGACCTTCTTACACAGTTCCCCCAGCCATTCATTATTTGTGGTGATTTTAATGCCCACAATGTGCTTTGGGGCTCTGCAATTAACTGCCCCAGGGGTAGAGCAATTGAGAGGCTCCTCCAGTCATCCTGTGCCTACTTGCTCAATGCTGGACAGAGCATTCACTTATGCACAGCGACTGGGTCGTTCTCTGCCATTGATCTCTCGCTTTGCTCTCCAGCTCTTGCCGCGAGTGCTCATTGGGAAGTGGTCGCTGAATTGCATGGCAGTGATCATTTCTCAATCTGGATTCACCTGCCTGATTGTGTGGTCCTGAAAGGAGACCACCACGATGGGTTCTCAGTGGAGCCGACTGGCCACTTTATAGCCAGTTGGCCCAGTTCGAACACTTTGCGAATGTTGAGGCGTGGGTGGATCATATTACCAAAATGGTCCACCACGCCGCTGCAGCATCCATCCCACAGTCCACAGGCCACCAGAAGAGGCAACCTGTCCCTTGGTGGAGTGCCGAATGCCACTCTGCAATCAGGACCAGGCGTGCGGCTCTGCGTCGATTCCAGTGTTGGCCGACTGCTGAGAATCTTGCAGCCTTTCGGGTGACGAGGGCAAGATGTCGCCGCATTATTCGTGAGAGCAAGAAGAGATCGTGGCAAAAGTTCCTGAACAGCATTAATCGTCCCACCAAAAGTTCCATTGTGTGGGAGACCATCAGGATAATTTCTGGCAGAGGCGGGAGGTGCCCCATAGCTGCTGTAATGAATAACGGCACTCTCCACACGGATCCACGAGACATTTCCCAGACTATGGCAGCGTATTTTGCCACAGTTACTGAGACAACCAGTCAGGATCCAGGTTTCCAGCTCCGTAGAGCGGTTGCTGAGAGATGTAGTCTGGACTTCCAGTCCACCTCTCATGAAGTTTACAACTGCCCATTTTCTATGTGGGAGCTGGATTCTGCATTGTCTGCAGCTCGTGACACATCCCCTGGTCACGACAGGACCCATTACAGTATGCTATGGCACCTCACAACGCTCAACAAAGAAATCCTCCTCGCACTTTTTAACGCCATTTGGGCGTCGGGTCACTTTCCTGACTCGTGGCGTGAGGCAGTTTTAATTCCTTTTTTAAAACCTGGGGAAGATCGCACAAGCCCGAGTAGCTACCATAGTGTTGCCCTCACTAGTTGCATGGGAAAGACCTTGGAGCGGATGGTCAACCGTCGCCTTGTCTGGATGTTAGAATCCCGGCAACTCCTTAGTCGCTTTCAGTGTGGGCTCAGGAGGTTTTGTTCCACCTTCGATAACCTTGCCCTCCCGGAGGCGGCTATACAACAAGCTTTCCTACGCCGTCATCACCTTTGTAAGCAGGCTGTTTATGTTTTCTTATTGGCAACGTTACGTAGCGCTCTGTATGAAAATAGATAATCTGCTTTTTAACTTTGTCTTTGCCATATAACTTTTCACTTTACATTGTTAGTAGGCTTTGTCAGACTTAGAATCTGTTAATATGCAACAATGATTGAAGTTAAATATCCAGTCAAGAACCAAGAGAACTTATTTCAACAGAAATTATGAATGCATTGTTATAGTGAACAGATGACACAATGTTGTTATTTGTACATTCTTGCTTGTTAGTTGCACGATTACGTAACGACTATAAGGCTCACATACTTAGAACATTTACAAGTACTGCTAATGAGATTTTAATGCAACATTTTGGTTTACTTGAAAATACATTTTGGATTTAAAGTACTTTCTGTGAGATACCAGATGACACAGTGGTTAATTTATGTGACAGCTACACGATTTTATCACGACGCTAATAATGAGTGACAATTTACAATTTTGCTATTGCGGTGTACCTGTTTTACATTTATACAGTTTTCTGAATTCTTCTGTAAAGTATAACATGTTTTAGTAGTAACTTTTGTGGTATAGCTACAAGGAGACAGCCTTTTCCGTAGCACAACAATACGTTACAGCACAGTACTTTCATCATCACAACAATAAGCGTAATAACTAAGATATTTCTACGCAAAGCATTTCACTTTTGTTTATCATGAGGTAAGTACATTGACTTCTGCAGAACTTAGCTTTCAGAGGACAATAACTACGACACTTCCACAGAGATTATCTTACAGCAAGACGCACATTTAGCGCTACAGGACACGTATTTGAGTGATTAATTTTGTACTTAAATCATTTATTTTTAAAGATATTTGAAGTACAATGATACAAAGGTTTTCCGTAATACATTTCATTCCATCCTTGTAATCTGTAACACCTGAGGGTATAATTACATTAATCCTCAGGGGGGTACACACCTACTTTGTGTACCATGTGTTTGGCAAGCACAAGGAGCCCTAGCTAATATGGTATTTGCTTACACAACTTTACACATCAGTACCATATTTCTCTGACACATAATTACACAACTATCTGATCATTTAACTGAGAGAGACAAACTTTTTTTACTACATCAGTGACACATGTTTACACAATTACACAATTGGATAACTTCACACTTATGAAACTTTATTTTGTCTGTACTTTGTGAACTGTTCATATTTTTTCGGACCCACTGTGATATTATGAGAGCTTTGAATGATACATTTGGTATGAGATCATGATTTTTAAAGTACGTTTGAGGCAGATGACACTTTTGACATGAGCAGAATTTTTTTTTTAGGTTTTGAAATTATTGGAGGAAGCTACGACGATTTTGAGAGTTGACTGAGGTGTTATGATGTTATTATTACGATGACTGTGTATTATGCTGTTGTGGTATGTTTATGATCAATAAGCTGATGGTATATGAGTTATTTGATTATGCTACGTATCTGTTATGATGAAATATTGAAGAAGTGTCGACGAATAAGGTAAGGAATAATGAGTAGTGGTTAGGGACTCTGACTTGTGATAAAGGATGTTGGAAACCAAGAATCGTACTTTAAGAGTTATGAAATATGTGTGTATATGTGTGAATGTATCACAATGCCGGCGAAAATTTTTTGGACACTGTTATATTCATAAGATTTTGTTTCTCCACATTTGCAACGCAAATTCTTGATCTGTGAAATATTTTTATATGAGACTATTTTTATATGAGACTGTCACTGTAGCAGAAACTGCTGTCGTAAATATTTCCGTAAGAAAGTTAAGTGACCACCTGCACGTAACGCGTCGTGGGCACTCAGCTGTGCCAGACGGCTGGAGAAAAAGCCATTAGTGTGTCCTTTTCAGAGGCACAGGTAGAAAAAAAAGGGGAGGCCATTAACCTCGCTATTGACATTCCTTTATAGAAAGCACCGCAAATACCACACACTCATTACTTGGAAACATTCTTACATCTGCACACCTGATTATAACAAGTATCTTTCTACGAGAATTGAGAGATTTTTTTACTACCTTATGAAATGCCATATGGCTAATGAATGATGTTTCATGCCTTCCTTTGTACATATTTTCATTTTTTTTAATATCTAGTTTCTAGCTGCACTGCAGCATTGGTTAAAATAAAATTTTATAGATGTACTAATATAAATATTTTATGCCTACAGATCCAGTAAAAAAAAATAACTGTATGATGTACTTAAAAAAAAACGAAGGAGCACAAAAACATTTCACAGGAATTGCATACAGAATTTTCTTTTCAAGTACTTGGTAATTTCTTTTGTAGAATAATTTGTGGTGCACCACTTTAATTACATAGACATTAAGATGTGAATATACATTTCTCTTGTCTGCATTGTTGTCTTTAGTGTAATGTTTTTTTTCTGCTTGAGCTATGTCATGTTTAGATATAAGTTATTTCATTTGCTGCTGCTGTTTTCCAGGCATAGTGTTACTGAATTTGACTTTGTGTTACTCTGCTAAGCCAGTTTATTACTGATTTATTTTTCTTGTTTGCTGCTCATTGCCTTATATTAGTTGTAATATTGTTGCTTACTTTGCCAATTTGAATTTTTTTGTCATTGCTGTTCGTGTTAATTGTTTTGTGCTGCTGCATTGCCTCGCCCCTTAGTTTAGCATCTGAGCTCAGTAGATTTAAGTTAGCTTAAGAGGGGGTAGCCTATAAGAGAATGAGTTGTGCGGAATTTGAAGAAATGCATTGAGAGGTTATGCGAGAAAAATACAGAAAGCATGCTTGGATAGGATTTTTTTGGTGGAAGCAAAGGTTGAAATAAGACGAAAGATCTATGGAATGAAGTTTTGGGTTGGACTGCAGTACCAAATGTTACACTGAAAACAAACCCTGTCCTTTCCTTTTGTGTTATCTCACTATGTTTTTGTGTACCCTTGTGTATTTGTTTTCTTCCTGTCTCTGTGTAGTTTCATAGAATTTTTTCTTCTTCTAATACTAAGGTATATTCACTATGATGAGGAATACTGTTATCCTCAAATATAATTGGCATTAATAATATGTTATTTACCTTGTAAATATGCTTAGACATTATTTATTCTGCTTTGTTTTAATGCTCATGTGTGAAGTTGATGTTTTGCAAGTTATTCTGATCTTTTATGTATGTACTCATGTAATAATTCCTGTAACACTGATGTATATGTTATTTCTATTCTTTTGTAAAGCCTGTATTACTACAAATGTTATCTGTATTGTTATGTTTTTAATGATGTATTTTGTACCTTTGTAATTGTATTCTCATGTTATAATATTGTAATTGACACCAGTTCATCAAATTAAGTAACTTGTAAGCATTCATTTCACTGCACACATTTCTGTTGGTCATAGTAATGCACAATATGTGAGAAGTTGGGACTGTTAGTGTTTGCACATGTGTTACTAATTCAGCAAGGGACTGGATAACAGCATTGCTGGTTCTAAGGACAATTCCAATAACTTTGTGCGTGCACAAGTGGTGGTTTATGGACTTGCTATCTTCTCTGCAAGACTCTTCAATGGTGATCGTGCACCCGCATAGTCGCAGCAGATGGCTGCTGGCCATCTCTACAAGGACTACAGTGGGTCTACACCTTTGATGACCCACCAATACCATTATTTCTACAAGGACTACAGTGGGTCTACAACTTTGCTGACTCACCAGTACCATTATTTCTACAAGGACTGCAGTGGGTCTGCACCTCTGGTGGCCCACCAATACCGTAATCTCTACCAGGACTACAGTAGGTCTACTCTGTGATGACCTACCTACCAATATTCTTCAAAACTTCGACTGACTCTGCGGTGGGTTTGCTCTGTTGTGGCCCATTACCTGTCTGCATGTCAAGAGTCAGCACTGTCTTTCCGTTGGAAGGACAACACTACTTCTTCAAGACTGCATGGATATCCACTACTTCTGTGTGCAATTTCTTTTACTAATGACACTTTGTGAAAAAAAACTGTAATTACTATTATGATGAATGATCAGGACTATCTTTATGGACTGTGAGAAAATTTTAGCTTTTGACCAACATTGTAGCAATACGTGTGTGCATTTGATTTCTTTGTTATTGTAATTGTGAAAAAATTTTAACAAATATGTATTGGCCAGTGCCCAAAACAATTTGTAAAATTTTTTGTGGGGAGCATGGGGGCTATGTAAGTAGGTTGTTTATGTTTTCTTATTGGCAACGTTACGTAGCGCTCTGTATAAAAATCACTGGCTGTGCTGTGTGCAGTCTGTGGCTAGTTAGCATTGTTGTCTGCCATTGTAGTGTTGGGCAGCTGGATGTGAACAGCGCGTAGCGTTGCGCAGTTGGAGGTGAGCCGCCAGCAGTGGTGGATGTGGGGAGAGAAATGGCGGAGACTTGAAATTTGTAAGACTGGATGGCATATATATTATGGTTATTAAGGTAAATACATTGTTTGTTCTCTATTAAAATCTTTCATTTGCTAACTATGCCTATCAGTAGTTAGTGCCTTCAGTAGTTTGAATCTTTTATTTAGCTGGCAGTAGTGGCGCTCGCTGTATTGCAGTAGTTCGAGTAACGAAGATTTTTGGTGAGGTAAGTGATTTGTGAAAGGTACAGGTTAATGTTAGTCAGGGCCATTCCTTTGTAGGGATTTCTGAAAGTCAGATTGCGTTGCGCTAAAAAAATATTGTGTTAATGTGTTCTCTTATTTTTGCTCTTCAAATTGTGCTTTTCTGTGTTATCGTGTGAAATATTGTGACAATAATGGCGTGTGAAAACCGTAACACTAGGCTCCAAAGTAAACTGAGAAATAATAGTGACGACGAGCGTAGCTTATCAGCACCACTATGTAGTGAATTAACAGACATTCGAAGTTGTAATTTGGTAATTGTGCATAGGGAAATGGAGCGGGCGGCAAATAATGGTGTAGACAGTCAAACAGGTAGTGAACAGGAAAGCATTATCGATCGATCGGTCGGCAACAGCTCGCCTCAGGAATCCGAAATGACAGAACACAATATTGCAAATACTGTAGACTTAGGTTTTGGATCCTCACCGTTTTCTCAAATGATTCAAGACACATTTTCTGCTTGTCAAAATGTGAATGCTGCCGGTGAAAACGCACTGCCAAAAAGCATAGAGAAACAGATTCCAGACACTAATACATTATTATTGCAATTAATGCAACAAATGGAACAAAATCAGAGACAAACACAGCAAAAGCTTCAAAAGTTAGACACAATGGAACAACACCAGAAACAAACACAGCAACAGTTAGACACAGTGGAACAAAATCTTCAAAAGTTAGACGCAATGGAACAAAATCTTCACACAATGCTTGAACAAACACGTGAAGATTTAACTACTGAGTTACATAAAATCGAATCGAAATGTCAAAAAGTCTGTAATGATGTAAAAACACAAATTTGTGAGCATTTTCAACCTATTTTTTCGCGGCATGAAAATGCATTAAAGAATCACGAAGCAGCCCTAAAAGAACTCCAAACTATTATTCATGAAAATCACGACACCTTGCAAGCTAAAATTGACTCAGTTGCATCTGCCGATTCGGTTACGCAACTTGCAAAAACTCAAGAAAACTTAAAGGACACAGTAGATACGATTTCAACACAAATGGGCACTCTGAAACTTGGTTCAGAAAAACACACTGAGGAAATAAGTACACTATCGGAGAAAGTAGCCGAACTTTCGGATCAGTTCACTAACTTATCTGCAAAGGTAGATGATGATCTGAATGACACAAGACCTGTAGCCATCACTGACACGGACGAGGAAATTCAAACAAAATCAGAATCAAATTAATACGCAACACCAAAGAGAAATCCGGGAAGTACAAGATCAGCTGACACAGGTAATACAAGAATTACGTATTTCTGAGGCCACTCGCGCTCCAATACGGGAAGAGGGACATAGAAATACGGAACAGACACAAAATAATAACTCAGGGCACTTCGGAAATTATGAAAGAAATTGGCAAGGTACACCGAATTTTGAGATGGAACCGCCGACACGACGTAACAATGACCGATATGCTACTCGCCGACACGATGATTTTGACTATAAGCTGTTCATTAGAACACGTAAATTCAAAACGTTTAAGAATTCTGCCAACGACATTCATCCACAAGCGTGGCTCCATCAATTCTCTCATTGTTTTCCTCCCAACTGGTCATTGGAGCACAGGTTAGAATTTGTGTGTGGCTACTTGGAGAATGAACCAGCTGTAAGAATGCGATCGGTCATTCACGATTGTCACAGTGAAGGAGAATTTTACCATGCGTTCCTCTCAGCATATTGGTCTCAAGCTACACAAGACCGAGTAAAACGTAGCATCATAATGATGAAACATTTCGAACAATCTGAATTTTCCAGTCTTGTGAAATATTTTGAAGACATGTTGCACAAGAATCAGTACCTGTCAAACCCATACAGCCCCTCAGAACTCATACGCATTTGCTTAATCAAATTACCTGAACATTTACGACATATTATTTTGGCAGGACGTTGCAAAGACGACATTGAAGCTTTTCAGGGATTGTTACAAGAACTGGAAATTGACACTGACAATCGCAGAACGCGAAAACAGGAGCACAACAATTACAGATCACATCTGTCACAATTCCGCGATGACAGAAATAATATACGACAAGGCTATTCTTTCAATGTAAATCGTGACCGAAACAGACACCACCTGTATGACAACCATTGGCAGAGTAGTAATAATTACAGGGAAAAATAAGATAGACGCTAACATTGAGAAAAATTCCAGTATTCTTTACCGACGTATACCGTATGATAATTGCGTTCTGCTTGAAACAAAGGTTTACACCACATTTCACATGTAAAACCGTTGCGCTAAAAAAATATTGTGTGTCAGTTTAAGCACAGTCTTGTACAATTTTTCAAAGGGGACGTTTCACCTTCTATGTGTATTTTTCGACATCGAAAAAGCCTACGATACCACTTGGAGGCTTCTCATCCTGGAGCAGCTTCACGAATGGGGTTATCGTGGTTGTCTTCCTCTTTTTATTCAGTCTTTCCTTTCGCCACGATATTTTAGATACCGAATTGGTGACGTCCTGTCTGATCACTTTGAGCTGGAGAACGGTGTCCCTCAGGGTAACGTTTTAAGTGTGACTCTCTTTGACATCGCTATTAATATCATTACGTCAATAGTGGAAAGTCCTGTCCAGTGTTCCTTGTTTTTGGATGATTTCTCTTTGTTTTGCTCTTCCTCAAGCCTTGCAACGACAACGCGTCAGTTGCAACTTACTCTTAGACATTTGGATAATTGGGCGCGGAAGAGTGGTTTTAAGTTTTCCACCGAGAAATCTGTATATGTTCGATTTTGACCTTTCCTGAGTTGAGGATGAGGGACACTATTCTTACTTTTGCAGACACGGTGAGATTTCTGGGGCTCATTTTTGACTCGAAGCTTACGTGGTTACCTCATCTTAAAGACCTGAAACGACGGTCACTTAAGGCTTTCAGTATTTTAAAATGTCTTAGCCACAGTACATGGGGAGCTGACTGGACTTGTGTGCTCCAGTTTTACAGGGCGTTTGTTCGATCTCGGCTCGATAATGGATGCACGGTGTATGGGTTTGCGAGGCCTTCGTACTTAAAGATGTTGGACGTTGTGCATCATGAAGGGCTTCGGTTGGCCACTGGGGCGTTCCAAACTAGCCACATACCAAGACTATGTGCGTAGGCTGGTGAACAGCCACTTCATCTGCGGCGACGGCTCCTTACAATGCGCTAGGTCTATAAAACTTTGTCCACACCATGCACACCTGCATACCATACCGTTGCTCAGCCTCCTCTGTCACGGCTATTTCATCACCGGCAACGTGCGACGCAGCCCTATGGGATTCGCGCACAGGATTGCCTCGCTGCGATGTCTATGGCTGGTCTTCGTGTTTTACGTCGCCGTTAGAGGAGATTTCCACCTTGGCTCCTCCGGAGACCCAAACTTATTTTAGATTTGGCTACTTTTCAGAAAGATAGCACACCAGATTTTAGATTCCAATCTCTGTTTTTTAACATTTTAGATGTGCATCACGGTTTTACCGTCGTTTACACTGATGTATCCAAACAGGAGAATTTCCTTGGCTGTTCTCTGGTGTTCCCTGATCATGTTACCCGGCTTCGCCTCCCTGATGAATATACCGTTTTCGCAGCGGAGCTCCACGCGATCCTGGAGGCACTGGAGCATATTAATCGTATTCGGGGCAATCGATTTCTTCTCTGCTCCGATTCTCTTAGTGCCTTATAATCACTGCAGAATATGTACCCAAGTGAGGAGAAGGTCCAGCTGATATATGAGCAACTGTACTTGCTCCAACGGTGGGGTGAAGAGGTATCCTTCTGCTGGGTGCCTGGTCATGTCGGAATATGGGGCAATGAACAGGCCGATCGGGCTCCAAAGGAGGCCTGCAGAGAGCAGGATGTGGTCCAGTGTCCTATTCCCTTGCAGTCTGTCATCTCTGGACTCCACAGGAAGTGCATGGAGTTATGGGAGGAAGAATGGCTGGCGGTGGCGGCCAATAAACTGCGGTTGGTGAAGTCCACAACTCGGCCGTGGCGTTCCTCCTGCCGGTTGCTCAGGCGGGAAGAAGTGGCCCTCACACGTCTTCGGATCGGGCACTGTCCTCTCAAACATGGCTTTTTATTACGGCGGGAGGATCCTCCGTTTTGTGATGCTTGTGGTGTGCACATCTCTGTCCGGCACATTTTAACAGACTGCATTTTATACCGTGATGCAAGGGCAGAAGCACAAGTTGATGGGGATCTGCCCTGTGTTTTAGCTAACGATGAGACGTGTGTGTCTAAGGTTTTCAAGTTTTTTGAAGTGTCTGGACTCTGGCCTAAACTTTTAGGCTGGAGGTTTTAGTGTATTGAAGAGTGGCTGACTCCTCCCTTTTTTCCTTGCGGTCAGCCAGCCACTTCCATCTGCCACATTGTTTTAGCTCCGTCTTACACTTTCTTCCTGTGTTGTCCATGTTTTACTGCTGACGCCCTGCTTCATCCCACGCTTCGGTGTAGGTAGGCACATATTTTTCAAAGCTTGTTACCTGTGTTTGATGTGCTGTTTTCTATTACTGTTGTGAGTTTTTTTCTTGACACCCGTCTCACTATGTTACTGAGCGGGCGCTGAAGACCTTGCTGTCGTGCGCCCAAAAAACCCTCTACTACTACTACTACTACTACTACTACTACCTAAGATCTACAGACATAATGTGACTCAACTTGACCATTTCCCAGACTAACTAATATAATACAACAGTATTTAAATAGAGAAATGTTATAAATATTCAGTCACGTTCAGATCATTCGCAATAACTACAAATAAAGGTTTGTTCATGAATAAATAAGCCAGTATTTAGGTGAAGGTGCACTCACGTTAACTGATAATGAATTGTCATTAAATATTGTTTAAAAAGTTATTGGCAGAAGTGTCTTTTGGTTCTCTTTTCAATTGTGGTGTCTGCTAACACATGCCATTGACCACTTTTAAATTAGCACTGTTTTTTAATACCTCTGCAATCAACATTTAAATAATGTTACTGTTCATGAAACAGCTACTCAAGTATGTCGGGATACGAGGTATTGATTCTGCATTAATATGTTGTGTAATTGTGGAGAATTCGATGTTCTTACAAACATTTGAATAATAAAGCAAATATAAAAGATATCATAAGTGAATAAATAAAATATATACAGATGAGTGTCTTTCTGGAATAGCTGTTGTGCAATGCTCTCATCTGATATATCGTTTGTTTAAATCGAATGAAGTGTTGAAAAGTTTTTAACTCAGAGATTCATTGTGAAATATTAACTTCTTTAGGTTTTCAAGGTATTAAAAATATTGTTGTGTAATTAGATGTGCCTCATTTATTTGAGGTCGCAAATGTATTCATATTTATTTAATATTTGACTGTGAATTATTATAGAATCTCAAAGCGATGTAAGAAGCCATCTTTCAGCTTGTCTGAAACTCCACCGTATTCGGAGCATCTCCTGCACAAAGGCCACGTGAGCAACAGCCGTCCAAATTCCCAGCTTTGGGATTTACCCATTTCTGGCGGCGCTGCTCGACTTTGTATCTGAACTCGTCCATACCGGACACCCAGTCGGACATGTCGCAGTGCACCCATAGTCCTGGGCCCGCTAGCGGTTCAACCGAACAACAAATTCATCCTACCTCGTACCAATACTGGGCGGCCTATTTGCTCGTCCACAGGTGCGCAACGTTACCACGAGTATCGACTGAAATTCATGGCCCAGTTAGCATTCGAACTTGAGTGGCCGAGTAGGCCAAATCGTGTAGAAAGTGACTTTTGATAACGTCAACAAGCATTATTTCAAGGCTTAGACTTGACTATACAAAGATTAATACAGCTCACAGAAGTCACCTCATCTTTTCTCCCTGCTGTAATGGTAGGCTGAACTTGAAAACACTCACAGTGCTGTATAGATATTCGCTGATGGCCGGTTAATCGCGACTGTGTGCGTTTAAAGCGTGAGAAAAATTGAGGATTATGTGTTGATATTGTGCCGAAGTGGTATTCCATTTCCTGGCGTCTTACCAGGAAAGTCTTTCTGGCAGGAATATTTTAACAGGCGTCTATAGAAGACAGTGCGTGTCTTTCGTTTGTGCGTTAAATTTGCTGTGGGACTCGAGCGTGCTCAGAGAGTGCGGTATGAAGACAGTTACTCTGAATTAGTGGCTCCCATAAAGGTACCTTGCATTATGCTGTAGAGCAGGACTAACTTTGAGCAAGATGTAAACCTTACATATAGCTATTTAATTGGAGAACAGAGATCCTCATCGATGTAGTGTGTTTTTCCCAAACTACAGATCACTTGGTGAGTGGGGTAGTCACAGCTGTAGAAATTCGTTTGAATAAAAAAATTAAATGCAACAGCTGCCGCGGGAGGATTTATTGATCTCTTAATGGTTCACAACTGCTTCCGTGACTGTAAAGTTGCACCCTCAGGTACCAAACAATTAACCTTTTTAGACGTGAAACCCGTTCTTTAAAAGAAAATATATCTCCCCAAACCTTATGCTGAGCATTGCGTAAAAACCGCAGCTGGCTAAATACTCGAAAGCAGACTACATGCGAGATGTAACAAGCAGCGTTGGATGATTCGTGCAGTAAAAGGTGGTTAGGGGAGTTCTGCAGGTCGCTGTGTCTCGGAGCACGTTGCCACATCCACCAACCCAGATGAATGTATTCCAGGTTCAAATGGCTCTGAGCACTGTGGGACTTAACTTCTGAGGTCATCAGTCCCCTAGAACTTAGAACTACTTAAACCTAACTAACCTAAGGACATCACATACACCCATGCCCGAGGCAGGATTCGAACCTGCGACCGTAGTGGTCGCGCGGTTCCAGACTGAAGCGCCTAGAACCGCTCAGCCACTGCGGCGGGCTGTATTCCAGGTTTCCGGCATGACTGACGCTATACTAAATACGCCTTATTACAGAGACGTTGGAATGTTAGTTATTTGTTTTTACAACTATAAAAAATTACTGTTTCAAGCTGTTACATCTTGCAAAATTATATAGGAAGATGTTTACAATAAGAGTTCAAAACATGTGACTTACGATCGGAGTAGCGAAGGCAGAGAGTATGGAAGCCTAACCAAGAGACATTCGCCAGAATTATGACTAGCCTGTCTCGCATTGTGCTAGTTATGACTCAGTTGCCACTCGTATCAACAAATCAGCAATTACCTCGCAAACAGCTACTTTGGGACCCACGCTTATTAGAATGTTTTCGCTCGTTTTATACCATAATTTAATCTCATGTCAGTTTTTATCGTTAATTGTTATACACCCGATTACGCTTCGCAGGCGCACAAAGACTTACTGATTCCTAAAAGATAGTAATGGCTTTTAATATGAGCACTGTGCCGTTACTTAATCTACTTTCAATAATGGTTGCCACCACATAGGCATTTGTGTCTGGGCGATCTTGGATTCGAATCTACAAATGGGTTGTTATTGACTTTTCAGTGCTCACTGGAAAATTTGCAGGAATTAATATCCTACGAACTCCTCGTGCAAGTCGTGAAGGCCCAAGGATGACTATCGACCGCCGTGTCGGCCTCTGCGTTGCACCGTCATGCGTATGCGTTATGGAGGGCATGTGGTCAGCACTCCGCATTAACGGCCGTTTTGCAAACGCTCCAGACAGTGGAACCGCTACTGTTCGATAAAGTTGCTCCTCAATTGGCATCACGAGGCTAAGTGTATCACTATCCCGTAGCAGCCCTCCCACAAAGGAAAAATGCTTGTCAGTACCGGGAGCCACCTGCTCCGATCACCTAGCTACGAAGGCAGACCATTTATATTTTACCGCAAGCTAAAATAGCGGAATTCATTTCATCGCAATGGTATTATCATCTGAGATGTTCTATATTCGAATCCTGACATTGGTGATATTTCTCCGACGTCGGCTAGTTTTGATCATTTGCCGTAACGTTCGCTTACTCGAGACTTAAGCAATCGCCTCATCATTTCTACCGATTGGGAGATTCATTCCTAGTGCCGCAAATTTTCTTAATTTTTTCTAGTTTCTTAGCTCAAGTATCCATTTACTTCGTCTTTGTCTCATCAGGTCTCGATTTTTTTTTAAAGTCGTGTAGCTGTTGAAGATTTTGTCTCAAGATATCTAGCCTTTAACCTTCCACACACGGGTATCCCCAACACATTGTGGAGAATTTTATTCATACCTACAGGTGTTTATGCCTGAGCGCTCTGAGTCCAGGTACCCATTAAGTTACTTGTAGCATTTTCTCATATGTCGGGACAAGCTCTGCACCATGGATGTGAACACAGGACGTGATAGTTCTAAGTGTTTCACCCTCCTGTGGATGGTATTCTTTCAAGTACTGAATATGATAATAAATAAAGGAGTGTGGGAGTTATAGCCTAATAAGTGAGGTAGTGACAATGTTAGCAATAGTGTAGATACGTACTTATCGTATCAATCCCTTCTGCTCTTTCAACACTATTAATCAGTGATACCTCACCGAGCGAGCTACAGTTTGCACACTATTTCGTCGATCGTTTGACCCGTGCGAAAACAAGACTCAACAGAATTTACACAATGAATTTTTGTCTGTTACAGGAAACCTTTTTGTTATTTCAGGGAAAGTGTTTCGAATTTTCATAGGCATACCAAAAGTTGGGATGGACAAAAGGGGTTTCAAGCTGACCAGCTTGAGATGCAGCTTTGCAAAACACAGATTTAATTGCCTGCAAATAAAGAGGGCAGTTAAGAAAAGTTAATCAGTAATTTAAGAGAAAATTGAAATATATTACGAAAGATTCTGCTGTGTAAATGACATCTCAATAAGTTTACCTCTTCAAGGTCAAGCTATTTTGTGCATAAAACTGTTTTATTGGTATAATATTCAACTGTCAAAAAAATTAGAACTACTTTTTTTTATAAAAATAGTCAAATGTTTTGTAAAACGATTTGTCTGGATAGAAGGAATGAAACAGACACAACATTTGTCGCCCCTTTGAGTGGGTCGTAAACATCTACAGCAAATGCAGTGCCGATTGAGAATTTAAAGTTCAGTGTTATAAACTTAAAATTTTAAAGAGTGGTGGATTATGTAAAACGTACATGATTTAGAGCATCATTCAAATGGTTAAAGTTTCTCTAATTTATTTCTTACTTTTAGACACAAGTTTCACAAAAGATTTGACCATTATGTTTTTTCTCTAAGCTTTTTTCGCTCTTCTCACATATTATCAGTCGACAATTACTCTCCTAGTACTGGTTTCGCTTTTATCAATGCATATTTTCAGCAGGACAGATTTCGATATTACGTGAGTCTCCGACCTCTTATCCTACCGCGGCTGCAGTCTACAGGGGCAGCTTTCTGAACTGTCATATGAGCTGTTTTCGTGATGACAGACTCTGCATAAATCCAAAAGTAGGGACACGGAAGTTTTAGATTACCATATGTAAGGAACTAAGGAGAGGATGAGATGTAGTAGAGAGGCGGTAAATGATTGAAGACTGGAGATGGCGTAACTTAAAGAGGGAGGTGGTTTATGTCGGTACTTGTATACATTAATGTACTGTCACCAAGGAAATTAGTAGCGTATGACACTCTTCTGAGAATTCATTTCATACTTCGAGAACATCAAGTTATCTTTTACTTACATGCTCCTCCAGGATGGAAAGAAATCAATATTTCGGCATCGATGTCTACAAAACCTCTGAGAAATGAAAGCAGATGGTTTCCACTGCAATAAAGGCTGAGTTTTATCGAATTAAATTGGCAAGACACATTCACGTGCCTTTCTGTGACCAATACTGCTGCACGTGTACACAGCTATACTCTTAATCAGCGAAAAGGAATAGATGTGCAGAGAAAACATACTCAGCCACTATGCAAACAATGGTGGACGTGAGACATATTTTGTAGTTGGTATCAGGGACAAGCGTTTCAACACACGTTGGGTAGCAAATAAACGTCCTAGTACAAGCGTTAATTCCTTCGCCACGTACCACCAGGGCTTTAGCTACGCGCCTTCCTGTCGTAGGAAAGACATTCGCGGATATCGGCTTTAAAGAAAGCGGACCGTGTCGCCTCAACTGGATATCCCAGAAGAGAGAAATCACACCCCTCGCTAAACGTGAACAAGTGACGCATTGACTTGGTGGCAATTACATCACCGCAGATAATTTGTGGAAATTTTTACTTTTAGCCGACAACGTTCTTGTTGTCTCAATCTGTGTAAAGAAATGAGGCAAATAATGTCAACTCATTTTTCACTGTATTAAAGCTTATAAAGTTAATCACAGTGTAGGCGCCTGTGTCGTGCGTTACATGAAATTAAAAATATTATTTGCGTGGTGCATAAAAGGAAATTTGTATTAGACGTCAACGGAACAGAAGTAGAAGAACGGAAGGTGCCGTTACCGTCAAATGGAAATGTGTTCACTCCCGACGGAACGACGACACAACGTCAACCCTTTTCGTCCAGTACCGAATGGTGACACTGAAGCAACGAAATACTACTCGTGGTACAAAAAGTCCGAATATAGTACCAAAATTAAGGAAACAGATGTAATAAAGCAATTCAGAGCGGATGTTCGTCACAGAGTTCAATAGAGCTGACGTTTCCACTATTAAATAAGGATATTTAATGAAAATTGTTTCTTCTATTTATGTTCTTTTTTACGCTTTTCTGTGTTCATAAATTGTAAAATCTAAGTCAGTTTTTGTTTTCACATGTTCGACCCATTTTTTTGCAGGAACACTCACAGCAAAACAGACCTAAGCTTAACAATGTAACGAAAACAAAGAAAACACTAAAAAGATGACTAAGAATACATACAAGTAAAGAATCCGTTACTGTAACATGAGTGAGCGCGCCGTGAGGTTAACTCCCGATGTTGGTAGAGGGCGCCACTGTTCCCGGACCTGCTTACCAGTGCGTGGTGAAAAGTAATGTCTCCGACTTTTCTATGTGAAAACTCTTAAGTTTTTTGTGTAAAACAGACGTTACTAACATTATACATCTTTGTTCTTCATGCTACATATTCATTTCTCAACGTAGTCACCCTGGCGACAAACACATTTCTGCAAACGACACCATCACTGTGGAATGTTTAACTTCTCTGACGGAGCCAGAACCTCACCTGTCCTTGCAGCGCTTCATCACTGTCAAAGTGATGTCCTGTAAGGTGTTCTTTAAGTTTTGGAAACAGATGAAAGTCGGATGGGTGGCCGGGGTGGCCGAGCGGTTCTAGGCGCTACAGTCTGGAACCGCGCGACCGCTACGGTCGCAGGTTCGAATCCTGCCTCGGGCATGGATGTGTGTGATGTCCTTAGGTTAGCTAGGTTTAAGTAGTTCTCAGTTCTAGGGGACTGATGACCTCAGATATTAAGTCCCCTAGTGCTCAGAGCCATTTGAACCAAAGTCTGATGGGTCCAATTCGGGACCCTGTGGAGGATCATCGATGACAATGAACCCAAGGCATCGGCTTGTTTCTGATTTCGCAGTGCTCATGTATGCTCACCTATTGTCATGATGAACCTTTATATTCCGGCGAACTCGTCGAAATCGAAACCCGATAACAGCATGAAGTTCCTCACGCACAGACATATTTACGTTACACACCGACATGATACACGGTGGAATTCGGAGCCGTCTAGCGGCAGAAGGTTGCAACTCCTGTCAACGAAGCGGGAAACACGACCGAGTAATATGCATGATATTTAATACCTCAACCGATGTCGAGAACAGATTAAAAAATTCGGACGCATTATTTTTCAGAACGCCCTCGTAACTCCAGAGCAACCGTTTAGTTGATGGTCTGTGTGAATGTCACCATTGGATATTGAGTGTTTTGACGTTCCATTCTGTCCCGTTGAGTCAACCGTGAAACTACCTTACAAGGCCAAAACTTTGTGACAAGTCACATAAAGAAGAAAGTGAAGGTGTTACTCTGAAAGGCAGTAACTTTCCCAGTTACGAAACACACATTTTTGTAAAATTTTATTTATTTCGTTGTAAACGTCGCAAAATGATGTAACGCCGTAAACATTTTTACGAAATACTTAACATGTACTCGATGCATAAACAGCAGCGTATAACCAGATACAACAGAAATCATACGGGACTGTAAGTAGACCTTAATGGTTGCACTGTGGCACCACTGCCCAAAATGGAGGAGTCGTCAACAATGATAGAATGTTGCTGAGAAAAACCTGTTACAAACGCATTTATTGAGTGAGATAATGGAAAAGCCATTCACTGTCACAGCTAGAAGTCTTAATGCTGAAGGGATCGGTGAGTGAACTACTCAGCCTCAAATAAAATGGAAAACTGTCAGCAGCAAAGGCAGAGGTGCACAAATAAATCTGAGAAGCCGGCGTAAAGTGAAAGTGAAATGGAAAACACTACAGTCTAGAATAAAATGAGTTGCTGAACGATAAGAAAGGCAAACAGTCTCCTAAGCCGTTGATCACAAAACAGCCGATCGTGAGCTAGCAGCTCGCGGAGATATTTTCAGTAGATCGCATCAACACTGAGGCCGAGCAAACTGGATTGGATTGTTCCACTGAGTGCAGCTCAGATCGCGTACCCGACACCTGCTTCTTCCTCCCGCGCAACTGCCATTGTCAATCAAGAGTACTGAGTACTACATTGTCAGCCTTATAGTTGATTACATACTCGTGAGGTTATGAGCGTTAAGTTTTTCGTGTGTATATCAGAAATTTGCTAATGTGGATAGTTTGATTTGTGCGATACTAAACTAGGTTTGTTCTAAACGTGGATTGTTCGAGCAAAAAGCAAAATCCTTATCACTTTCATTCTGAATGAAAACCGATTACTTCTTTACCCCTGGTAAATGACAAATGCGTGTCCATACTGTGCTACGCAAGTGTGTCAGTTCACTCAGGCATCTGCTCCAAGGAAAGAATGGGTAAAGCAGATAAAAACAGAAATTAACGCTCAACAGTTAGCATTTGGAAACCATTGAACAAGAAGAAACCATAGGAAGAACCATAGGAAGACGGTGAATTAATCAAAACTGTATTTTTCGAAGCTTCTGATCCCTGTTTCATAGTTTCAAAAAGGAAACTGAGATAATGACTGCTACTAAATCTGTACAGGTTACTGCAAATACGTGATGAAGAAGGCTGAAGTTATGAGCTCTGATGTTTGTTTCAAAACTTCAAAGTAATTCATATTTACTAGAAATGTAAGTTTATATACAAGAAACAAATGTAAGGTCCTTTTTAAAGATTTATTTCTGTTCTAATTTATTTTGGTAGCTCAGAAACATCACAAGTTTGTGCAATAACTGTCCTAAACGATACAACATGGCGGCGGAAGAGTTACAAAGGGGCAGCGAGAGGTCTGAGCCATGTCTGGATGTAATGCACAATTACAAGGAGCCAGTCACAGAACCAAATAGACTACATATAAATACCCAAAAACTAGCCCAGAAATTTAGTGAAATTACTGAGAAAGTTAGTGTTGCGTTATAAGCCACATTCTTTTCTTATGACATCGAAGTTCCTTACGATGACTTCATTAGATAGGACATTTACTGCTAAAATATTTTTCGACATTCTCCATCATCACCGTCATCCACAAACGACTGTCGTGGCTGCTGTTGTGGTAACCATTTATCTGCCATAGGCTGCTTGTGACTGGTCAGTGTAGATCACATTAACGTTACGTGTCAAAGATAGTGTCCATGCATGCATTTGTGTCGCCTGCGCTCTATTGGGAACCTAAACAATCCAGGACATTTCTCTTTGTTTTCTCAGCGGTGAGGCTTCTTTTCACGCACAGCTAATATTATACATGCTGTCCCAGTTGAAGCTGTTCTCGCTCATTCTAATTTCTACTATTAATTTAAGAACAGAATCCCAGTATGTGGAACTGAATCACAATCTTTTAGTTTCCTCAAACATTATTCTGTGCTTAGTTGTGGGACTGTTCAGTAACTGCTGATCTCTCAACTTCTAAATTTTGGGGATCCCTTTGGCGATTTGCACAGCGGTCGGTAACATTACGAACAGACTGCATCTCTACTGATGCAGTTAAATACGTGGGGTAATCATAAGAAGAACCACAATACCCATTTTCCGATCTCATAAGGATATAAAGGAAATGACGATCTCGCTTGGGGCAGTCTCAGTCTCGGGATCCCTGGAATTTGTTCTTATCTTTGTAGGTGCGGAAACAAGCACATCAACCAGGCCATAAGCCTACGCGATGTGTAGGTTTCACTGATACTGACGCTAAACGTTGCTTTATAAGTCCTAATTTTTGTCTAATGACGACTTTAGCCCAGATAAAAAGTATAAATGAAGAAATACACGGTGATTATAATTAAACTCTCGCTTTAAATGCGAACACTTTACGTTAGGTTTACCGTAACTGTTATTGACATTAAATGAAGCAAGAAGTTTACTGTTGCCAGACACTGTTTATTTATCTCTACGACGCGTTTCAAAGGTTTAAATCTCCATCATCAGGTGGATTTACATTTGTTAATATGACATTTGTACGTGTGCTGTGTTACGATTTTTTGGAGTAATACAGTCATATTTTGTAAACAGTTTACAAAATATGACAAAACACATGTGATGTGTTACGACCGTGAAAGGAACCTGTGACCAATGAAGACAGTGCCACAAGTTCCTCCAAAAAATCGTAACACAACACACACACAAATGTCATATCAACAAATGTAAGTCCACCTGATGATGGAGGTTTAAACCTTTGAAACGCGTCCTGGAGATAAATAAACAGTGACTGGTAACAATTAACTTGTTGTTTCATTTAAACCCTCGCTACTTGAGAGGGCCCCCATGAGAATTGGGTGATTGTAGAACATTGTAACATTTGTAAGGACATGCGGCAGAAAATAACGAATAACCCTTTGAACGAAACACATTTTAATTTCGAAATGAGAGGGTAAAATTTCTTAATAGCATACCATGTTTACGTTCTAGGTTGCAAAAGTTATTTACTATGACGATCATCTGCATTCACGACATCTGCATCCGTACGAGAGCTACCACTTCACAACGGTTAGCAGCACTTTTCGAACTGTAGCCCATGGAATGTTCAATTGTCGTAAAACAGTTCGTGCACTGGTTGAAGATCGTGCATTCCCAGACGTGGAAACAGTAACTTCAACAATTTGCGGACCAAATAGGCCATAAGCCTCTCCCAGGAGCAATTCCCAAATCGCCAGCTTAATTAAGCTTCTGAATCACGTTTCTCAACTCTCCGGATTCCTTTTAGTGCCTCGGTACTCGGGAAGGGCAGCAGCACTATAATTTGACGGCCTGCAACTGTAATGCATACTGATGCTTCTACTTCAACACTACGTCGCTGAAGCAGTATCAGCGCCTAATGGCAAGTCAAGACACTAACAGTACTAACAACGCAAATCCTGCAGGGCACAGTCTGAAGATGATTACGAGAAAGTTCTGTACCAATACCCCCTCCCGCCGGAGGTTCGAGTCCTCCCTTGGGCATGGGTGTGTGTGTGGTTCTTACCAAAAGTTAGTTTAAGTAGAGTGTAAGTCTAGGGACCGATGACCTCAGCAGTTGGATCCCTTAGAAATTCACACACATTTGACCTTTTTTTTTTTTTTAGTCATACGATGAATAGTTGTCCGTCTACATTGGTTTGAATAACGAAAGTTTAATTATAACCACCCGCTATATTAAGCGATGGAGACAGCTTTATTCATAAAATTATGTACTTGTAAAACATGGCTACAGATTAGTGACTGGATAATGGAACTGCTAATGTTTCCTTCGTCCGTCCCCTTCCGACGACAGGGCAAGGTCGTTGTTGTGGTCTTCAGTCCGAACACTGGTTTGGTGCAGCTCTCCACGTTACTCTCTATGATTTTTACCCCCATCACTAAAATGTTCTACATTTCCGACAATGTCTGAATTATTCAGTACAACCTTTTGCATTTTCCTTGCAAAGTATGGTTCTAACCAGCTGCGTGTAAAGCTACCAACTGCATAAAGAGTGTATCATGATCTACACAATCGAAGGCGTAGGAGATATAACAAAAAATACCAGCTGGTCATATATTATTACTTAAGACTTGTAGTGTATGGTGTGCTCCTTACATTCCCATTCGAGCAAGCTTTCTGGAATCCAAACAGTGATATGCTAAGTAAACTGCTGCTATTTAATTGTGCGACGGCTCTTGACTACATTACTGTTTAGAATATTTTGGAAAAAGATGTCAGTAAAAAAACTGGACTATAATTGTTTCAAACTGCCTTGTCACTTATTTTATGAAGTGGATTGATAATTGCATATTTTAATCTGTCTGGAAAAATTTCCTGTGCCATTGACGCACTGCGTATATCACTAGGGACATTACTTATTAAGTTGGAACAACTTTTCAGAATTCCATTTGAAATTCCATAATCCTCACAAGAGCTTTTGCTTTTTTTATAATTTTTGTAACTGGATTAATTTCAGTTAGTTGTTGATGCTACTTCTAGTTACTTAAGGTTTTGTGGAATGGCCTTATTAATACATTCTCTTTCTTCTTCAACTAACTCATTAATACTATATTTGCCGCTCCCTTAGTAAATGATTGTTGAAAGTACTTACAGATTTTGAATTGTCTGTCATAACAAAGTCATTTAGTTTATGTGCATTGGAATCTTGTACGATGACTAGCTGCACAGTTTCCTGTTTGGCAATGTCTGATAGAGTTTTAATCGTACTACCAGCATTATGTATTTCTGTCAGTACAGGTGTACTTCTGGAGATTATAATGGGTTCCCTTAAAATAATACAGTATTTTTGTAGTATGCTAGTTATGCCAAATTTTGATTTGCTTTGACCAGATAAATTTCTCTTACATGAAATTTTGATTCCGTTAGTTATCCACAGCTTACTTGTTTCTTTTATGAACCTTTTGGAAATTTTTTTACAAACGAAACTGTCAAAAACTGATACAAAATTATTATGGAATAAACTGAATCCAACATTAGCATCTCCTTCTACATATACCATCCCTCTTAGCGTACTGTTTAAAGCACTGTATCCAGAAGGCCCAGAAGAAACAGTTACAGGAGAATATTGCTTAGGACAAGTAATGAGAGAGGAGAAAGACTAAGTTCTGTAATAAATTTCAGCTAGTAACAGCTAGTACTCTGTTAAAGAATCACAAGAGGAGGAGGTATACTTGGGAAAGGCAGGGTGAAATGGAAGATTTCAGTTAGATTACGTCATGGTCAGACAGAAATTCCGAAATCAGAAACCGGATTGTAAGGCGTACCCATATAGACTCAGATCACAATTTAGCAGCGATGAAGAGTAGGCTGAAGTTTAAGAGATTAGTCAGGAGCAATCAATACGCAAAGAAGTGGAACACAGAAGTACTAAGGAATGACGAGATACACTTGAAGTTCTCTAAGGCTATAGATACGGCAATAAGTAGGGAATACAGTTGGACGTCTCTAAACAGGGCACTCACAGAAATTGGAAAGAAAAACGTATGTACGAAGAAGGAACTGCGGTAACAGAAGAAATATATAAGTTAAACGTTGGAACAAGGAAGTACAAAAATGTTGAAGGAAATTCAGGAATACAGAAATAGAAGTCGCTGAGGAATGAAATAAATAGGAAGTGCAGGGATGCTAAGACGAAATGGCTGCATGAAAAATGTGAAGAAATCTAAAAAGAAACAATTGTCGGAACGACTAACTCAGCATATAGTACAAAGTCAAAACAACATTCGGTAAAATTAAAAACAAAGGTGGTAACATTAAGAGTACAATGGGAATTCCACTGTTAAATGAAGAAGAGAGAGAGTGGATAGATGGAAAAAGTATTTTGAAACCCTCTATTAGGGGAAAGATTTGACTGATGTGATAGAAGAAGAAACAGAAGTCGATTTAGGGGATCCAGTATTAGAATCAGAATTTAAGAGAACTTTGAAGGATTTAAGATCAACCAACTCAGCAAGGATGAATAACATTTCAATAGAATTTCTAAAATCATTGGGGGAAATGGCAATAAAACGACTATTCACTTAAGTGTGCAAAATGTATGAGTCTGGCGACATACCATGTGACACTCGGAAAGAATATCGCCCAACAATTCCGAAGACTGCAAGAGCAGACAAGTGCGAGAATTTTCGCACAATCAGCTTAACAGATTATGCATTCAAGTTGGTTTGAAGAATAATATACAGAAAAATGGATAAGAAAAATGAGGATGTGTTAGATGCGATCAGTTTGTCTTTATGGAAGGTAAATGTACCAGAGAGGCAGTTATGACGTTGCAGTTGATAATGGAAGTAAGTATAAAGAAAGATGAAAACAGGTTCATAGGATTTGTCGACCTGGAGCAAGCGTTCGAGAATGTCTAAGGGTGTAAGATGTTCGTAATTCTGAGGAAAATAATGGTAAGGTGTAGGGAGAGACTGGTAATATACAATGCGTACAAGAGCCAAGAGGGTATAATAAGAGTGGACGATCAAGAACGAAATGCCTGGATTAAAAAGGAATTAAGACAGGGCTGTAGTCTTTCGCCCCTATTCTTCAGTCTCTACATGTAAGAAGCAACCATGTGAATAAAAGAAAGGTTCAGGACAGTAATTAAAACTTAAGGTGGAAGATATCAATGATACAATTCACATTGCTATCCTGTGCGAAAGTGAAGAAGAGGTCCATGATGTGATGAATGGAATGAACAGTCTAATAATTACAGGATATGATTTGAGAGTACATCGAAGAAAGCCGAAAGTACTGAGAAGTAACAGAAACTAGAACAGCAAGAAACTTAACATTAAGACTGATTGTCATGAAGAAGATGAAATAAGGGATTCTACTACCAAGGCAGCAAAATAACCAATGACGGACGGAGCAATGAGGACATCAGAAGTTGACTAGCACTAGCGGAAAGGGCATTCCTGGTCAAGAGAAGCCTACTGGTATCAAACATAGGCCTTAATATGAGGAAGAAATTTCTGAGAGTGTACGACTGGAACACAGCATTGCATGGTAGTGAAACATGGACTGTGGGAACACTAGAACAGCAAAAGAATCGAACCATTTGAGACGTGGTGCTACAGACGAATGTTGAAAATTAATTGGACTGATAAGGTAAGGAATGAGGAAGTTCTGCGTAGAATCGGAGAGGAAAGGAATGTATGGAAAACACTAACAAGAAGAAGGGACAGGATGGTAGGACATCTGTTAAGACATCAGATAGTACAGGGAGCTGTAGAGGGAAAAACTGTAGAGGTAGACAGAGATTGGAATACATCCAGCAAATAATTGAGGGCGTAGCTTGCAAGTGCTACTGTGAGATGCAGAGGTTGGCACAGGAGAGGAATTCGTGGCGGGCCGCATAAAAAAAATAAAAAAGGGTCTGTTCTCGTTAAAAAGCCTCACTGCTTGCTATGAACCTGCCTCTGGGTTGTAAGGTGTCATATAGTTTATATCCATTAATTGTGCGTCATAATACTTGGCACTTAAATAGTGGTATCTATTTATTCATAACCGATACAAAAGAGTTACATGTTTGCACATGTTACTGCCCTTCAATGTAGTTACCAGCGTTGTGTAGAACCCGTTGCCAGGTATGTGGAAGGCGTAGTATACCGTTAGCAGAGCCTGTTCTGTTGATGATGCGAATGGAGCGTTCTACTGCCTGTCGAATCTCTGGAACAGTTCCGAAGCGAATGCCACGAAGTGGTTCCTTCATCTTCGGAATCAAATCAGAGTCACCATCACCTGCGACCAACTTTGCGAAAGACGCGGCGAAACATTCTACGCAACCCACCCTTCATTTTGCATGACAATGCGCGGGCCCATACAGCGCAAGCTGTGGCTGCTCCTCAGTTCGGTCAATGGGTCTGGGAAGTACTGTACCATCAACAACAGGTTCTACACAACGCTGGTGACTACTTTGAAGGACAGTAACAGGTGAAAACATGTATCTCTTTTGTACCGGTTGTGAATAAATAGTTGTCACTGTTTAAGTTCCAACCCTCGTAAAACAGTCCACTAGCAATTGGGTATACAACTGAATCTTAAAATACGATACATCTGGTATATGCAAAGTACATATATACGCATGAGAAACGAAAGACAGAATGTAAATATAAATATAAAGTCATAAAAGACAAGAGGCATCCCCTACGAGATTACACATCGACGTGAGTAACGTACTAGAAATCCATTTACAAAAGTTTTGTGCTTGCCAAAGGTGTAAGGAGGTATTGTTTTACTTTTGTTAAAGTTCATCTTATAGCCCCTTTTCAAGACACTCTCCATTCTGTAATACGACCACACATAGAGAATAGCACTGTTATCCGAATGTCTACGAGCAAAACAACCTCGAAAGTGGCCGTTGATTAGTTCATTGATTAAGTTGTGTAGAACAATACAAAAGAGCAATTCCTGCGACACCGAAACTTTATCCTAAACCTTCTCTTTCCCACCGCTGCCAAACAGCGATGGTGCCCCGCGTCCCGAGCCGTACCTGTGTGTGTGTCTGTGTGTGTGTGTGTGTGTGTATGTGTGTGTCTGCGGAGGAACGCCGAGTCCCACGGGTCGACGGACGGGGTGCTGGTGGCCGTGTTTGCGATTGGCCCATCGTGGTGACGTCACTACCGGTAATGGATTCGCGGTCCGCCCAGGCCGCGACCAGCTCCGGTTACAGCTAATTAATTAAGCCGCGCTGATCCTCGCAATGGGCTTATTTCAGCCCGGAGGCTGCACCCGTACCGACGGCTCACAGCCTCCTCGGCTTAGCAAGGCGACCGGGGATGGTGTTCGCGGCTCAGGAGACAGTCCGGCATACCCAAGGTACTGGCTGCCTTCCCTTCACAAACAGTGCGTTGAACGACTGTTTTTTCTACACATTTCTAGTAGCACATACGAAGGACTAGGAGTAACTAGCACTTATCCGGCAGATGGCAACCTGAGTGATCTGTAAATCATCAGTTGTTGTTTCTCTGGAGGATTAGGGTGGTACAACTGATGGTTGAAATGGCTCTGAGCACTATGGGACTTAACATCTTAGGTCTTCAGTCCCCTAGAACTGAGAACTACTTAAACCTAACTAATCTAAGCGCATCACACACATCCATGCCCGAGGAAGTATTCGAACCTGCGACCGTAGCAGTCACGCGGTTCCGGACTGAAGCGCCTAGAACCGCACGGCCACCACGGCCGGCTGGTACAACTGAGCCTATCAAGAATTCCTCTAGTGTGCCAACCTCCTTGTCTCAGAATATCCCTTGCATGTAACGTCTTCTATTATTTGTTGGATGTAGTCACATTTCTGGATTCCTCTGCAGCTTTACCCTCTAAAACTCCCTCTTATACAGTGGAAGTTGTTCGTTAATTTCCTCACAAATATCTTTTGTCTCTCTTTGTTAATGTTTACCACGTTTCCCCTCTTCGCCGATTCTCCCGAGAACCTCCTGTCATTCCATATTCTTCTGTAGCACCAAATTTCAAACTCTTCGAGTCTCTTCCGTTCCGGTTTTCCCACAGTGCGTGTTTCACAACCATACAATGCTGTGCTCCAAACTTACATACTACATACTACGAAATTTCCCCCTCAAATTAAGGGCATCATTTGATACTAGCAGACATTTCTTGTTCAGGAATGTCGTTTCTACTTGTGTTAATCTTCTTTCTTTGTCCTCCTTCCATCATGTATTATTTTGCTTATTTCCTCATTCGAGGTACGCTGCGACGGGATGGTAAGTCCGAAACTGTTCAGTACTGAGGAAAATGTATAATTTTTTTTTTATTTCGTCCACATCAGTTGCACTGATATAAAATTTTGCTGCAGTGGTTATCGATTTCGGGCTGACATCTCAAATCACACACCTTGTTATTCACTGTAACTATTTATAAATACGGTGCAAAAGGCATGAATAACTTCTGTACAGAATGTGCACAGTGGTCAACAAATACCCTCATTGATATTGATAGAACAGACACATAGGCTGATAACAATAAGGGTATTTATTGCCCACGGTATATCTTATGTATAGAACATATTCGTACCTTTTGGCACCATACTGTATGAATAGTTACAGTTAATAACAAGGTGCGTGGTTAGAGGATGAACCTGGTAACCACTGCACAATATTTTGTATCAATGTAACTGAGATGGACGACGTAAAACATTATCCACTTTCCTCATGTATTACTTTGCTGCCAAGGTAGACGAATTCCTTTACTTATTCTAGATCGTGGTCCCGAATTTTGATGTTAAGTTTATCATTAATCTCATGTCTGCCACTTCTAATAACTTCCGTCTTCCTTCGGTTTACTCTCAAACTACACTATGTGATCAGAAGTATCCGGACAGCCCAAAAAATATGTTTTTCATATTGGGTGCATTTTGCTGCCACCTAATTCCAGGTATTCCATATCAGCAACCTCAGTAGTCCTTAGGCATCGTGAGAGAGCAGAATAGGACGCTGCGTAGAACTCACGGACTTCCAACGTGGTCACGTGATTGGATGTCACTTTTGTCATAAGCCTGTACGCGAGATTTCCACACTCCTAAACTTCCCTAGATCGACTGTTTCCGATGTGATAGTGAAGTGGAAACGTGAAAGGACACGTACAGCACAAAAGCGTACACGCCGAACTCGATTGTTAACCGACAGAGACCGCCAACAGTTGAAGAGGATTGTAATGTGTAATAGGCAGACATCTACCCAGACTATCACACAGGAATTTCAAACGCTATCAGGATCCACTGCAGGTACTATGACAGTTAGGTGGGAAGTGAGAAAACTTGGATTTCATGGTCGAGCGGCTGCTCATAAGAGACACATCTTGCCGGTAAATGCCAAACGACGCCTCGCTTGGTGTAAGGAGTGTAAGCATTGGACGGTTGAACAGTGGAAAAACGTTGAGTGGAGTAACGAATCACGGTACACAATGTAGCTATCCAGTGACAGGATGTGGGTTGGCGAATGCCGGGTGAACGTCATCTGCCAGCGTGTGTAGTGTCAACAGTAAAATTCGAAGGCTGTGGTGTTATGGTGTGGTCGTGTTTTTCATGGAGGGGGCTGACACCCCTTGTTGTTTTGAGTCGCACTATCACAGCACAGGCCTACATTGATGTTTTAATCATTTTCTTGCTTCCCGCTACTGAAGAGTAATTCGGGGATGGCGACTGCATTTTTCAACACAATCGACCACCTGTTCATAATTCACGGCCTGTGGTGGAGCGGTTACGACAATAACATCCCTGTAATGGACTAGCCTGCACAAAATCCTGACTGAATTCTATAGAACACATTTGAGATGTTTTGGAACGCCAACTTCGTGCCAGGCCTCACCGACTGACATCGATACTTCTCCTCAGTGCAGCACTCCGTGAAGAATGGGTTGCCATTCCCCAAGAAAGCTTCCAGCACCTGATTGAACGCATGCCTGGGAGAGTGGAAGCTGTCATCAAGGCTAAGAGTGGGCCAACACCATGTTGAATTCCACCATTACCGATGGAGGGCGCCATGAACTTATAAGTCATTTTCAGGCGTCCGGATACTTTTGATAACATTGTGTATATTCTGTACCCATTACATTGTTCACCCTATTAAACACGCCTTGTAACTCTTCTTCACTTTCACTGAGGTTAGCGATGTCATCAGAAAATTTTATCATTGGTATTGTTTCACCTTGAATTTAATCCTACTCTTCAACTTTTCTTTTATCCCTGTGTTACAACTTTCTTTATCCGGTCACTTTTTTCTTCGTCTTCCATTCTGATTTTTCTTTCGTGATTTGTACGTATTGAATATTACCCGTTTCCCCTATAACTGACACATTTTTCCTCATAATTTCGGACATTTGTACCACATTTCGCTATCGAACGCATTTTCTGTGTCGACATGTTCTACGAGGGTATCAGGATTTTTCGTAACTTAGGTTTCCATAATCAAGGGCAAAGAACAGCCATTCTCATGCCTTTTCCTTTCTTAAAGTCAAATTGATCGTCATTTAACAAAGCCTCAGTTTTCTTCTCCATTATTCTGTATATTATTCTCGCCGACAACTTGAATTTATCGGCTGTTAAACTGGTTGTTCGGTAGTCGTCGCGCTTTTTGTTTTCATCGTATTTCCCGACATTATGGTGGTGTCTCTCCAGATTCATAAATTATGCAAACCAGCACAAATTTTAATTCAATTCGTCTGCTTCGATCCTTATCGTAGATAATAAAAGAGAGGCTTAAATGTCTCAGGGAAACATTTAATTATAAGATCTATAAGATCACCAATGGTACAAGGACTTCCCATTACGTCAAATGCTGGGTTGCTTGCCATTATCGGAGAGCCTTGGCAGTAGTGACAATATGTAAGGGAAAAATGAATTGAAGTTTGTGTTAGGGAAGGCACTCAACTTAGGTAGTTCGTGCAGCAATGTTGACCATCGTACTGCGGTGGTGTAATGGTTAGCATTTCTTCTTAACAAACAAGAAAACGCGGGTTCGTCCCGGCCGCAGCCCAAATTTTAATTCATTTCGTCAGCTTCGATCATTAACACCAATAGTCCTTTGCTAGCTTCTTCTCACCAATGAGTAATGAAATTCAGGAGGAATGTTATCTACGCCAAGCGCCTTCTTTAATTGTAAGCATTCCAAAGCTTTGTTTGACTCGAATACCGAATCCCCTATATCTTTCATATCGACTGCCATTATTCCATCACGTCACCAAACATTTCCTCCCCTTTGTGGACGCCGCCAATGTGTTCTTTCCACTTATCCACTCTCTACTCTGAGTATAACAGTGGAATTCCGCTTGCACTTTAAGATCAATGTCTTTTCTTTTAATTCCACTGAGGATTTCTTTGGGTTTTCTATGTGCTGAATCGGTACTTACGACTCTCATTTGTTTTTCGATTGTTGCGCATTTTTATGGTAGCCATTCCACCTTTGCCTACCTTCACTTCGTATTTATTTCATTCCTAAATGATAAAGCTGAATTCCTCTCTTCTTGTGTACAATTTTTCTGTCGCTTCTTCCGTCTTGCAGTTGAAGTATTTGTTCTGTTGTCCACAAGGTTTCGTAACTTTTTCCTTCCTTGCACCTAATTTTTCTGTCCAACTTCAGTGATTATCCCGTTTAGAGATGTCCATTCCTCTTCAACTGAAATGCCTATATACTTATTATTCCACTAACAATATCCTTATTGAACTTCAAAACCACTTCATCATTGCTCAGTACTTCAATATTCCATTTCTATCCACTCTGATTCTTACGGACGATTTTATTAATGTTTCCACTGTTCACCATTACTAAATTGTGATCTGAGTCTGTGTCTGTGTCTGTGTCTGTGTCTTACAAAACAATATTTGATTTTGAAATCACTGTCTGATAATGATGTAATCCAGGTCGAATCTTCCCGTCTCACCAGGCCTTTTCAACGTGTATAAAAAAATGGTTAAAATGGCTCTGAGCACTATGGGACTCAACATCTGAGGTCATCAGTCCCCTAGAACTTAGAACTACTTAAACCTAACTAACCTAAGGACATCACACACATCCATGCCCGAGGCAGGATTCGAACCTGCGACCGTAGCGGTCACGCGGTTCTAAACTGAAGTGCCTAGAACCGCTCGTCCACACCGGCCGGCCAGCGTGTATCTCTTCCCCTTGCTGTTCTTGAAAAGTGTACTCCCTATTACTAGCTGAAATCTATTGAAGAATTCCAAAACCTGTCTCCTCTTATTCACCTGTAACTCTTTTCATTCCGGCTCCTACTACAGTCTTCTAGACACCCATTACACGTTCCTAGGCGCTCAGTTCGGAGCCGCGCGACTGCTACGGTCGCAGGTTCGAATCCTGCCTCGGGCATGGATGTGTGTGATGTCCTTAGGTTAGTTAGGTTTAATTAGTTCTAAATTCTAGGGGACTGATGACCGCGGCAGTTAAGTCCCATAGTGCTCAGAGCCAACCAGCCCATTACACGTTCAGTACCATCATATAATTTCTCTGTCTCTTCTGCTTGTGACTTCGGCAGACATACTGCTCTTAAATTTGCTTTGGTTTACGTCTATGGTAACAAACTTTTCGTCAACAGATTACCGGTTTCGGTGTGTAACGACCAATTTCAGATCTGTTTTATACAAACAATGTCCTAATGTACTGCAGCCATAGTGGCATCGTCAAATGTTAAATTCAAAATTGCATTTATCTTTGACGATGCCAATATGGCTGCAATACATTAGGACATTGTTTTTATAAAACAGATCTGAAGATGGTCATTACACACCGAAACCGGTAATCTGTTGACGAAAAGTTTGTGACCATAGACGTAAAGTAAAGGAAATTTATTCTACATACAGGTCACTGTTTTATTCGCGACAGTGTCGCAGCTTGTGATAACTGCTCTTTTTGGCGTTGGTTAGCTGTCGATCCGTATAACAATTGCACTTCCATCACTGAACCGTTCATAGTAACTCACACTCTGCAACTATAGTTAGCGAGGCCTATTATCTTTTTTGACTTTCAGTAGCACCACCATGTCAACGTTGCCAGAGAAGGCCAAGCGGGAATGGCCAGAGGAGACATTAAAAGCTTTCAAAAGCTTGAACGATTATGAGGAAGATACATGTCGCCTGTAAGAAAATCAAAGAGGCCTTAAAGAGAAATGGAAATGTGAAGAATTACATGGAAGGGTTGTGTGAAGTAAACGATTTCGAAGACAGCGTTATAAAAAGGGAAGAGGAAACAGATGAAGACGATACGATAGATATGATACAGCGCGAAAAATTTTAAGCAGCGTTAAAATCCTAAGTCGAAACAAGGAAACGGCAGCAGACGACGTTTCCCCAGAACTGTTGAGATATTTGGGAGAACTTAGCTAGACACTATGCAAAGAGAATGTAGGAGTATCTATTCCAAAGAAGGCATGCGCCAAAAGGAAAGAAAATTATAGAAATAGCAGTTTAACGCCAGAAACGCCGATGGGGCATTTTTCTGGCGTAGCGAAGTTTTAACGTCTCTCCCTCTTCTAATTGTTTTAGGAGAAGAATATTTCGTAGAGTAGTCTATTTAGAAGTAAAAATCAATGCTGTCAGTTGCTTAATTTTCAGAAAGAATGATAAACATATTTGTCCAATTGAGTGAACTAAGCGCTATTGTTCGGTACACTTTGTTGTTAGCCTTTATTGTGTTTGCTGCTGCAGTGTAGATATGAAGATGTAATTGTTGCGTGTTCGACAGAATAAAAATATATATCAATAGAACAAACATGTACTGTGATGCAGTGCAGCAAGACTCGTCGTCGCGGACACACGGATGAGAAGATGTTAGCTCTGATAAATAATACTGAAGATGTTGAATCCGAAGGGGAATAATATGTAGACGGTATTTTAATTGATTATCATTACGATGCAAAACAAAGTACAGTATAGAGCTCGGACGGATCGGAGGACAGCGATGAAGATTCTTTTGAGTCCCCAACTGTACATAGTAGTGAAAAAGGTAAGTATTATAATGATTCCGAGATCATATATTTTTCTTTTCCCATTTTTCATTACAGCTGCTTTCCTTCTTCGATAAATTCTCATTTTACTTACCTCTATGTTCCACCTGACACAAAGGGCAACCACATTGCCATGGTACCAGGAAAGGCAGTTGAGGTGGTTCTGGTAGTGCTAGCATAGCTGCTACGGTTGGCATTTTTCATGATTAAACTCAAGAACAGATTACAGAGAGAGAAGATGACGAATCTCATCATGATGATGCAAAATTGAGCCATGTACGAGCTTCCCCAGTAATTTGACTGTCGGTACAAGGATTGAAACTCCAGATGGAAAAAAATGGGAAGCAATTCCTACTAATACTAGAACTCCTGGAAGACATGCATAGCAAAATGTTCTTGGGGAGCACTTTGATTCTTCTCAAAACGCGAAATAATTTATCATCAGTGATTTTCCATCCAGGGCTTGGCATTTGTTTGCTGACGAACCCAACTGAAACACATTCAAAAATGCACCTAGCAGAGGCATATAGAGTGTTGGTATGTGACAAGTCTTCTAATGGTCTATGCATAGCATTCACTTTATTTGAAATGAACTTTTACATTCTGGATGCCTTGATCCGTTGTGTATCGCTCCATTTTAGCTGATAACAGTACTCACAAATGGCTACTGATAATCATAATCAATAATAGCAAATCAACATACAACATTCGTTTAAATTTCACGTCTGGCAACTTAACACACTAAAAGAGGCACTCAATTTAAAACTAGTGTTCTTTAAGGGACACCCTTTATACAGGGCTATTACAAATGATTGAAGCGATTTCATAAATTCACTGTAGCTCCATTCATTGACATATGGTGACGACACACTACAGATACGTAGAAAAACTCATAAAGATTTGTTCGGCTGAAGCCGCACTTCAGGTTTCTGCCACCAGAGCGCTCGAGAGCGCAGTGAGACAAAAGGGCGACAGGAGCCGAGAAAGCGTATGTCGGGCTTGAAATGCACTCACATCAGTCAGTCATAACAGTGCAACGACACTTCAGGACAAAGTTCAACAAAGATCCACCAACTGCTAACTCCATTCGGCGATGGTATGCGCAGTTTAAAGCTTCTGGATGCCTCTGTAAGGGGAAGTCAACGGGTCGGCCTGCAGTGAGCGAAGAAACGGTTGAAAGCGTGCGGACAAGTTTCACGCGTAGCCCGCGGAAGTCGACGAATAAAGCAAGCAGGGAGCTAAACGTACCACAGCCGACGGTTTGGAAAATCTTACGGAAAAGACTAAAGCAGAAGCCTTACCGTTTACAATTGCTACAAGCCCTGACACCCGATGACAAAGTCAAACGCTTTGAATTTTCGGCGCGGTTGCAACAGCTCATGGAAGAGGATGCGTTCAGTGCGAAACTTGTTTTCAGTGATGAAGCAACATTTTTTCTTTATGGTGAAGTGAACAGACACAATGTGCGAATCTGGGCGGTAGAGAATCCTCACGCATTCGTGCAGCAAATTCGCAATTCACCAAAAGTTAACGTGTTTTGTGCAATCTCACGGTTTAAAATTTACGGCCCCTTTTTCTTCTGCGAAAACAACGTTACAGGACACGTGTATCTGGACATGCTGGAAAATTGGCTCATGCCACAACTGGAGACCGACAGCACCGACTTCATCTTTCAACAGGATGGTGCTCCACCGCACTTCCATCATGATGTTCGGCATTTCTTAAACAGGAGATTGGAAAACCGATGGATCGGTCGTGGTGGAGATCATGATCAGCAATTCATGTCATGGCCTCCACGCTTTCCAGACTTAACCCCATGCGATTTCTTTCTGTGAGGTTATGTGAAAGATTCAGTGTTTAAACCTCCTCTACCAAGAAACGAACTCATTGATGGGGACATGCTGCGCCGAGTGTGGGAGGAACTTGATTATCGGCTTGATGTCTGCCGAATCACTAAAGGGGCACATATAGAACATTTGTGAATGCCTAAAAAGACTTTTTGAGTTTTTGTATGTGTGTGCAAAGCATTGTGAAAATATCTCAAATAATAAAGTTATTGTAGAGCTGTGAAATAGCTTCAATCATTTGTAATAACCCTGTATTATCTGTTCTTGCTTACTTTTAAACAAAGTCATTTTGTACGGAAATTTTTTTGACTTGGCGGTACTTCTATCATTATGGGTTTATTTGTGATATTATGCACACATTTCAACTATTTGCATATTTAAGTTGATGCGAACAATATAAAGAAAATATCCAATTTTTATTTTGTTAAACTAAAATATTTTAAAACTAGATGAGTACCCGACGTAATTCTCTGTCCATTTGCTTCGCCCCCTTCTCTCTGTCCACTTGCTCCACTCCCACTCTCCGTCTATTTCCTCTTTCCTTTCTATGCCGCAATTCCTCTTCCCTCCTCTTCCTGCCCATCTCCTCGTCATCCCTTTCTCTGTCCTTCTCCTCCTCCCTTCCTCATCCCTCTGTGTCGCAATTGATATAATTTTATAGGTATATTCCGCGGCATATGTGGTAGATATTGTCTGCTAAATGTGTTGCGAATATAGTTACTACCAAAGGCTAATAAATTTAAACGTCATGATGTCATGCCTGATGGTGCAGTTTTACTTCATGAACAGTGAAAATATCGTAAGTGATGAGTCTTCTTATCATCGTTTTTTGGAGGCTGTAAGCGATAAAATGATTCGCAAAGGTTTGAAGTATGTCCAAAGTTTGATGCAGGCAAGTGCTCTCGTTCTCAAATATTGGTTAGCGCATGGTAGCTACACATTAAGCAACGTGTACATTGCGCAACTATGGCATCTACGTGAAATCGCACTAAATAACGACTTCTTACACGAGCATGCGAACGTATGACTTTATTTCTCTTTCTCGTAAAACATAAAAGCGAATAATCAATAACAGAATACTCTAACTCCATAGAACAAAGGCAAAGAATGAACGGTACTCAGATTATTAACGTCTCTGCCGCCGACTGCTGCATTGTGCGTAACTGTTTAATTATCATTCATCGCCCACACAGCTCCCTCCCGGTAGAGTGGAGCTCCAGGTACATGAGGAAACTTGTATCGGACCTATAGACCCGATCTTGTGTAAATCACCGGTTGAGTGTCCTGTTCTTCCTTCGCATCTTCTACCAGATTCAGTTTATTTGCTGTTCTGGAACATGTTTGCTCCTGTTGTGGCACCATATTCTGCTGAGAGTCTTGTACGTCTTCCTGTTTTAAGCTTTCCGCCAGTACAACATCTGAGCAGGCTTCACTCGATCTAGTACGACAGTAACGAGTTTATTGTGATGAGCTTCGTCGTGTTTGCATTAGATTGCGGTACCGTATACGATCCAGTGTAAGATGAATGCAAAGGGGCTCCTACCGCGTCGGTTCGTAAAATCACATGCGAACCGTTGCTTAAGTCTCGGAGCACAAATGATGATACGTCACCATGCCATTTCGACGGTTGTGGCTGGAGGTTAATCAGCTGTTTTTTAACCCTCTTCAGTAAATACGGTGGGTCAGTCTCGCTCTTACACTCTTCAAAGAACTTGCCGGGAAGGCGTAAGGTTTCTCCGTACACACGCTCTGCCATGGATGCCCCTGGGTCTGGTTTGAGAACAGTACGTAGTGATGTAGAACAAATGTCACCACGGCACATCAATGCAGCCTTAAGTGTTCTGTGCCATCGCTCTATCATTCCCTTATTTTCTGGATGATAGCTTGTTGGACGGTGACGTCGAATCCGCAAATGTTCGCTAGTTCAAGAATTAATGAGGATTCGAATTGACGACCTTGGTCAGTCGTGACGTGCAGTGGGCATCCGAATGTTGCTATCCATGTCACCAAGGAACTTCTACTGACTGTCTCCGTTGATATGTCTTGAGTCGGTACGGCTTCTGTCCACCTCGTAAACCTGTCAATTGCTGTTAGAAGATAACAGTAACCTTCAGACATCGGCAATAGGCCAACGATGTCACACGTGTTCAAAACAACTAGATGTCCAGTGAACGTATCCCACTGGTTTTTTTTACATGACGTCCCACGTTGCAACGGTGGCAGGCAGTGTATGTCTCTGTCCACCTTCGACAGTCATTCGTAGCTCCAGGCCAGACAAAACGTTCTGTAAGCAACTTGATACTTGCCGGTTACCTGGAGGAGCCAATTTAGGTATATTTTCGAATATATCTTGCCGTAAACGTTCAGATACGAGCAGTCTGTGTCTTCCTTGTGAGGTGTTACACCATATTTTAACGGTCTCACCTTCTGGACGTATTTCCCGCAGTCTCAGCTCTTTGGAGGTGCTCTACCGAAAAACTTGAAGTTGTGCGTCTTGTAATCACTCTCTTGCCAATCTCTCATAATCCACAGAATTGATCATCGCCGCGATCCTTGAGAAATTTTGTGCTACGACATTCTTCGCTCCTTGTACATAACGTAAGTCCGTGGTGAACGGGCTTATGGATTCTGTCTGAACTTCCTAGGTGACAGAGCATCTGTACGCTTGCTGAACGCAAAGTTCAGTGGTTTGTGGTCTGTGAACCTGTAAATGATCTACCATCCACATAGCGCCGAAAGTGCCTTATTGCCTCATACACCGCTAACAGTTACAGTTCCTTTGTGCTTCTGTGAGTTTCTGTGAGAAAAACCTCAATGGCTGCCAGTGTCCAGCAGACCCTTGATTTAACGCTGCTCCAATGACTATCTGACCTATGCCGACTATTATAGCTAATTTCGCATCATTTTCTGAATGGGTCAGTAAAACCACTTGCTTCCGATTGTCTTTATGTATTCAAAGGCTTGCTGCACGCGTGGTGTCCACTCTAGCTTCTGATATTCATTGGCATTAGGGCCTGTCAGCCCCTGTAAGCAGCTGCTCCCGTCAGACGTCGACGGTAAAAATTTACACCGCCTGAAAGCTTACATAATTGTGGCAAATCCAACGGCCGAGGTGTTTGTTGTATAAATGTCATATTATCTTCCAACGGTGGATGCTGTCTGCTGAAACTGTGTGTCCATCAACTGTGAGTTGTCAGTTGATCGTTGGAGAACAACATTACAATCGCAGGTAGTCTGCGTAAACCAGCTATGTTGGCCACTGATGCCTCGTCTACACGGATGGTGTTAACCCAATCAAAATCAGCTAAGCCCTGACGACTAATTGCACTGGTTATCAATCGGGTATCATGTATTTTTTTTTCTAGATGTAAAGGTGACGTCCATGCACTATCAGATCTTCGTATCACTCCTTTTTGTAACAAAAGTTAACCTTCGGCCTTTGCGCCCACGAATCTGTCTGGTGGCAGACTTCTCCGTATAAGAGACACTGGAGGGTCTGGCAAGGTGTTTATGTGGTTTATGTGGTGTAGCTCTGACACTTTTACCGAACCGCCTCGTCTTTCTCTGAATTTTCCTAGAAGCCTAGTTACCGTTTCTTCTCCTTTCTCGATTCGAGCCAACCGAATGTCAGTGGTGATAATGTATGCGTACAGAAAATCTGCCCCTATGATTGATTCCGGCACTTCCACTATTACAAACTTCCAGCGACAGGTCCCACTAAAACGTAAATTCACGTCCTTGCTGCAACCTTCATACGTTGTTATCGCCTGTTTATTTGCTGCCCTGAGGCGAACAAACGAACCGTCCTTGACAGACATATCCCTCTCTACCGGCAATGTGCTTACTTCTGACCCGGTGTGTACCAGATAATAACATAAAGTCGTCGTGATAAAGGCAAAAAGAAAATGTTTGTGCTTACAATCTCCACGTTATTGACACGGCGTACGTAATTGCATGGTAGAATACATTGACCTCTCGTTCACCGAACCGTTTATGATACCAACATACACAATGTCATCAAAAGTCCCCCAAAACATACTTTGTCACATTAGGTGCATCGTGCTGCCACCTAATGCGAGGTACTCCGTATCAGCGACCTCAGTAGTCATTAGACATCGTGAGAGAGCAGAATGGCGCACTCTGCGGAACTCATGGACATCGAAAGTGGTCAGGTGATTGGGTGTCACTTGTGTCATACGTCTATAAGCGAGATTTCCACACTCGTAAACAGCCCTAGGTGCACTGTTTCCAATGTGATAGTGAAGGGGAAACGTGAAGGGACACGTTCAGCACAAAACGTAAAGGCCAGGCCGCGCGGGGTAGCCACGCGGTCTGAGGCGTGTTGTCACAATTGCGCGACTCACACCGTCGGAGGTTCGAGTCCTCCCTGGGCCATGGGTGTGTGTGTGTGTGTGTCGTCCTTAGAGTAAGTTACTTAAAGTTAGTTTAAGTAGTGTGTAAGCTTAGGGACCGATGACCTCAGCTGGTTTGTCATATAAGACGTTACCACAAATTTCCAAAAAAGTTTAAAGGCTGACCTCGTCTGTTGACTGACAGAAACCGCCGACAATTGACGAGGGTCGTAATGTGTAGTAGAAGTGTATCCAGACCATCACACAGGAACTCCAAACTGCATCAGGATCGACTGCAAGTACTACGACAGTTAGGCAGGAGGTGAGAAAACTTGGATTTCATGGTCGAGCGGCTGCTCATAAGCCACACATCACGCCGGTAAGTGCCGAACGGCGCCTCGCTTGGTGTTGACGATAATGTTTGGTTTGTGGGACGCTCAACTGCGCAGTCATCAGCGCCTGTACAAAGTTCCAATTTTCACACAGACCAAATTTTTCACATTCCAATTTAACCCCTGTCACGGATGATGATGATATAATGACGAGGACAATACAAACACCCAGTCCCCTGGCAGAGAAAATCTCCACCCTGCCGCGAATCGAATGCGGGAGCTCGTGCTCCTGAGGCAGCAACGCTGGCCACTAGACCATGAGCTTGATGTATGGAGCGTAAGCATCGGACGATCGAACAGTGAAAAAACGTTGTGAACGTTGTGTGAGGTGACGAATTACGGTACACAATGTGGCGATCCGATGGCAAGGTGTGGGTATGGCGAATGCATGGTGAACATTACCTGTCAGCATGCGTAGTGCCAACAGTAAAATTCGTAGGTGGAGGTGTGGTCGTGTCTTTCTTGGAGAGGGCTTGCACCCCTCGTTGTTTTCCGTGGAACTATCACAGCACAGGCCTACATTGATTTTTTAAGCGCTTTCTTGATTCCCACTATTGAAGAGCAATGCGGGGTGGCGACTGCTTCTTTCAACACGATAGATCACCTGTTCGTAACGCACAGCCTGTGGCGGAATGGTTACACGAGAATAACATCCCTGTAATGGACTGGCCTGCACAGAATCCTGACCTATAGAACACCTTTGGGATGTTTTGGAATACCGGCTTCGAGCCAGGCCTCACCGACCGACATCGATACCTGTCCTCAGTGGAGCACTCCGTGAAGAATGGGCTTCCATTCCCCAAGAAACCTTCCAGCACCTCATTGAACATGCCTGCGAGAGTGGAAGCTGTAATCAAGGCTAAGGGTCGTCCATCACCATAGTGAATTCCAGCGTTACCGATGGATGACACAATGAACTTGTAAGTCATTTTGATTACGTAGTATAGTTATTCAGGTTTCGCGTGTTCACTGTTTCCTAAGTGCGCTGCCGGACCCTATGAACCAGTAATATTCCAAGCCACGATTTGTCTCTGTAGCCCGTATAGTTGTTACTGAAATTTTGCAGTTGTATTTACTGTTGACTCTCGTGCATTGCCGCAGCCTGATGCGCTTCCGACTTCGCTACCACTTCTGCGATGCTCAGTGTACTTGCTGTCTGCATTATTTCAGTAAACACTATCGGCTAGTTGGAGAATAGTATTCATGTCACATCCATCGTTCGTAGATACCACCGCTCTTACTGTCATGGGAAGCTGTGATGTCCAAACGTACCGGAGGGCAGCATCGGAAAATTCTTCCTCCGTCACTATCATCCGTAACTCCCGCCAAAATTCTGAGAGGGATCCGTCACCTTATCGCTCGTTGCGTAACACGTGGTGTGCCTGTTGATCTAACGGTTTACTAAGCGTGCTTATCAAAATCTTCTTTAGACTTGTATATTGCTGTGCTGTTGGCGAACGCTTAATTTCATCTTCTACCAATGCTGCTGCTCCGGTATCCAGACTATTGACTGTTATCGCTTTTTTCCATCGTTTGTTACTTTATTACGAGTGAACGCCAACTCTAACATCGAAAACCAGAGTTCTGGTTTATCGGACACGATCTGATGCGTGAGCACCTTCAAATCCTCTCTAAATGAATTATCGTTTCTCGTAGCTTCGTCGATTGCGGAGCCTCTCCTGCGCAGCAGTACTTTGCAGCATTACTTTGCAGCAGTACTTTGCAGCAGTACTAAATGTGACGTAGAACTTCCATCATCTGTCGTCTGCGTCGGCGAATTTGCGTCGTCTCGCTTGTTTGTTGCTTGCAGTGCGAGTTCATCTGGATCAGGGGTCACAACTTTATGGCCGCTACGTAACATCATATTAAATAATAACTTCTTATTCGCACATGCAAGAAAATTCAACTTTATTTCTGTTTCCCGTAAAACATAAAAGGGAACAGTTAACAACGGAACATTCTAACTCCATAAAACAAAGACAAAGAATAAACAGTACTCGAATAATTAACCTCTTTGCCGCCGACAGCTGCACTGTGGGTAACTGTTTATTTATTTAATTTATCTCCCACACAACACAATAATTTCACATGTTTAGCTGAGCTCATCTCAGCAGTACTCAGTTTATGTACACTCCTGGAAATGGAAAAAAGAACACATTGACACCGGTGTGTCAGACCCACCATACTTGCTCCGGACACTGCGAGAGGGCTGTACAAGCAATGATCACACACACGGCACAGCGGACACACCAGGAACCGCGGTGTTGGCCGTCGAATGGCGCTAGCTGCGCAGCATTTGTGCACCGCCGCCGTCAGTGTCAGCCAGTTTTCTGTGGCATACGGAGCTCCATCGCAGTCTTTAACACTGGTAGCATGCCGCGACAGCGTGGACGTGAACCGTATGTGCAGTTGACGGACTTTGAGCGAGGGCGTATAGTGGGCATGCGGGAGGCCGGGTGGACGTACCGCCGAATTGCTCAACACGTGGGGCGTGAGGTCTCCACAGTACATCGATGTTGTCGCCAGTGGTCGGCGGAAGGTGCACGTGCCCGTCGACCTGGGACCGGACCGCAGCGACGCACGGATGCACGCCAAGACCGTAGGATCCTACGCAGTGCCGTAGGGGACCGCACCGCCACTTCCCAGCAAATTAGGGACACTGTTGCTCCTGGGGTATCGGCGAGGACCATTCGCAACCGTCTCCATGAAGCTGGGCTACGGTCCCGCACACCGTTAGGCCGTCTTCCGCTCACGCCCCAACATCGTGCAGCCCGCCTCCAGTGGTGTCGCGACAGGCGTGAATGGAGGGACGAATGGAGACGTGTCGTCTTCAGCGATGAGAGTCGCTTCTGCCTTGGTGCCAATGATGGTCGTATGCGTGTTTGGCGCCGTGCAGGTGAGCGCCACAATCAGGACTGCATACGACCGAGGCACACAGGGCCAACACCCGGCATCATGGTGTGGGGAGCGATCTCCTACACTGGCCGTACACCACTGGTGATCGTCGAGGGGACACTGAATAGTGCACGATACATCCAAACCGTCATCGAACCCATCGTTCTACCATTCCTAGACCGGCAAGGGAACTTGCTGTTCCAACAGGACAATGCACGTCCGCATGTATCCCGTGCCACCCAACGTGCTCTAGAAGGTGTAAGTCAACTACCCTGGCCAGCAAGATCTCCGGATCTGTCCCCCATTGAGCATGTTTGGGACTGGATGAAGCGTCGTCTTACGCGGTCTGCACGTCCAGCACGAACGCTGGTCCAACTGAGGTGCCAGGTGGAAATGGCATGGCAAGCCGTTCCACAGGACTACATCCAGCATCTCTACGATCGTCTCCATGGGAGAATAGCAGCCTGCATTGCTGCGAAAGGTGGATATACACTGTACTAGTGCCGACATTGTGCATGCTCTGTTGCCTGTGTCTATGTGCCTGTGGTTCTGTCAGTGTGATCATGTGATGTATCTGACCCCAGGAATGTGTCAATAAAGTTTCCCCTTCCTGGGACAATGAATTCACGGTGTTCTTATTTCAATTTCCAGGAGTGTAGTTCATTACTGTGTGATCTCAAATATCTGAAAGTCTCAAGGATAGCACTTCATTTCAACTACATAGATTTTACGTACGGTATTTAAACCTCGCTTTTAATTTTAACCAATACCTATGGTAAGGCGGCCGCTTTTCACAGTTCTTTGCCAGTTACACTTACGAACACCGACTATTATGAATACACATCTCACTCGCCAACGTGAAGAAACTGAGCTCCTTGACACAAATACACAAATGCAAGGCATCAGCATTTGAGGTCTGAACTTAATAATGAGCAACTGATATTGTACTGATGTCGCTAGCGAGAAGAGAAAAGAACACCAGATTAACTAGTGTGCTTGTCTAATAATTTTCGAATTTACGACGTGTACAGAAAAGTGACAGCTAGTGTATCCCAATGAAGGCCACGAAATTCTGTAAACAGTGCTGACAAGTTTTTGCTACGTCTGTGGAGAAATGACACCTCTTTGTAAAAACAAAACAGTAAATCAAATAAAAACTTCTGTTATAGTTATTTTGGCTGTAAAGTCGGGATCAGGATAAAGACTGGGCACGACATGTTAATTGCAACACCTGAACCAGCAATTTCCGAAACTGGGGTAATGACAAGGTTTGTTCAGTATCCCTTCCAAGTCTTATGATGTGAAGGGAGGCCACAGATCACTTAACACATCGTTATTTCTGCATGGTTACCCCTAGTAACGCAATTTTATACAAAAATAAACTGACAGTGACCTCACCTAATATTATGTCTGCCATACGTCCCGTTCCACATGGTGATGAGTTAGTTGTACCTGAACCAAAAATATTATACCATGTTCATCCTGCTGAAGTTAACAGCGAAGAAGTTCAGTTTTTAAATTTAGCATCTCAAAAGATCAAGATTTCCGAAGTGATATGTCTTTTGAGAAGCCTTCCACAGTAACCCAAAATTAATTCAGTGATTTCATAAGAGATTTTGAACTTTCAAAACATAAAAGTGAAGTTCCTCCATCGCACCTGCAGATATGTACAAGAATGGGATGTCATGTCACCAACTGAAACGAAACTATATCAATTAATCGGAACATTTTTTTTACAACGCCAGCCAATTTTGTACCATTCATTAATATATAAGGTTGAATAGAAGTTATTGGAATTACTTATGTTCCTGAAAGACTAAGATTGTTCAGTGACTATTATTCGTGCCGCTTGGAAGCCTTACTCCCGATTGTTAGCGAGTTTCTTTTTCTTCCAACTGCGTATGCTGTTCATACGGAAGGGTCTTTTGTAAATTTCAAGGGCTGCAAATGGCTCTGAGCACTACGGGACTTAACATCTGAGGTCCCCTAGAACTTCGATCTACTTAAACCTAACTAACCTAAGGAAATGACACACATCCATGCCCGAGGCAAGATTCGAACCTGCGACCGTAGCGGTCGCGCAGTTGCAGACTGTAGCGCCTAGAACCGCTCGGCCACCCCGGCCGGCTCAAGGGCTTCTTTGAAGTCACGAAGTCGGAGGCATACAATTATGTTACACCACATATTGTTTCATTTGCGAATAAAACAGCAGGGTTCGTGTGTCTCATTGTGGCTAAACTTATTGGCCCAGAGAAATTCGCTACAGGCAGGCATGGAGAATATTCCACATGAGTCACTAGCTGACCCCACAAAGTTGTTACATTAAAGCTTTACACATAAAATTAGTTCTCACAAAAAATTTGTAAAGAGAAAGAACTACAAATGCGAAGCCTTATGGCTCGTGAGGGAAAAACTCCCAGGAATGAGTTACTCAAAACTCAAAGACGATATCCTGCTTACCCCACAGATATGAGAACTTTCCAGAGACAAGCTGTTTGATGAAATGTTACGTGATGATGAGAAAAGTATTAAAAACATTCGTTTCGGTTACTTGGGAAATCAGAGAGCTAAAGATTATAAGGCAGTTGTGAGTGAACTGTTATGATGTCATGAAAGGCTTTGCAGTCACGTATCTCTCAAATACACTTCCTTTATGACCATCCCGATTTCTTCCCTCAATATGGGGAGGGGGAGGGTTGTAGTGCAGTCATGTAGAAGACGTATTTAAGGAATTAGCCTCCTGCTATTTTCGCGGACTACTACTAGACTATTAATAGAGATACTCAAGAAACAAATTACAAGTGACAAAGCCAGTGTAATCGTGCAACTGATTCATAGTTTGATGAAAAATACATTATAATGTCAGTACACAACACTGATAGCAAAAGCGTATATAATATCTAATCATGCGCCTTACTCGTATGTATTATTATCTTCTTTGGTCATTAAAAAATTATGAACTGTTTTGTATGTTTAATAATTTTTACAAGAAACTGTAAAACACACAAAGAATTCTTCAGTTTAGTTTCAATTACTTTACCAATTTTTGGTTTAACGTTTACTGAATTGTATCAGCACAAGTTATTTTATATTATCCGCGTTATTTTTCACCTCACTGATTCGCCTTCTACTGAATGTTTCTAGGGTATATAGAACATATATATACATAAATATGCATGTGTAAAACAGTTCACGTATTTCTGAAATTCGAGCTACTTCTTATAATGAATATTTTTCATCATATTGTATCGAAATAAATGTAGAGACTCTAAATTTAGGTAATTTACAAATTTTAAATGAAATTTTGTTGCATAATGTTACCATCCGAGGTTCACTTGAGACAGACAGCCACGTCCACCCCACACTTACTTGTGACTGACTGCTCAGGTATCGTGTCTATGTTCGCGCCATATGCCACATTAGCCGCACTTTTCCGGGGGCATACGTTGCGCAACTGCAATCGGGACAACAATTTCCCTGATTTACGGTCCTCAGTTTAATACGTACGTCATCAGTGGTATTTATAAAAAAAATTATAATCTGCGATTCCGGTTTCCTAAAGTAGTGTATAGATATAATATCGCTACTTGGAACTAAGAAGTCTACGAAACCACCAATTTCATTTATCAGTCCTCTAGTTTCTTTTACGTGGATGTTAACATATCTTTCAAGTTTAGTCATCCATATATCCTCCTCCAGATTTGGCTGCACTAGAAAGGCACTATTTATCTTACGAAACCTTTGGATGGAATTTTTGCTCTGAAACACGTACAAGGTTAATAGTTTATGGGCTATTATTGATAAAATGTGGGCATTATTAATAAAATTGGAAACTATTACATCAAACGAGTGACCGAGGTCATGCCATATGTTACAAAAGCAGAAGTGGAGTTATCAAATGAATGTAATGTTCTTCTCTTCCACAACTGTCGTCCCTTCACGCATTACCACAACTCCCATGGAGGCTCCAGTGATTGTCCCGTTAGCATACTAACACTGCCCCACCGACGTTCGACCAAGGCGTCGTGAATGCTTCGAGCAGCCTTTCTCCTGGACACGACCGTGCTTCTGATGTCACAAGAGTCGTGGTTCACCTGACCAGGTGATGTGTTGCCACTGAACCGTAGTCCACTGTCGATGATCTCGTAATGCTGCAATCGTAATAGACGATGCCGTTGAAGAAGCATGGAAATATATACAGGGTGTCCCAGAAATGTTGTAACAAACTTCGACTCGTTGATTTAGGAGCTCCTGTACTTGATGTTACTGTCATTTCTGCCTAAAACTACCTTTATGCTATCGTCAAAGTATAGTTTTGTTGTGAACACACATCCTCTCCTTTAGAACTCGAATTGCACTCGCCTGAGCATTGTGACCCGCTTTAGTAATTTTCTAATTCAAAATTTCATACTTTTAATAATTTTCATGTAAGCTCCGTTGCCAGACCCGTCGGCCCTGTCACCTAAGTCCTAGTCGACGTCAGCATGTTGCATTATGTTAATAGCAAGCATACGCCCCAGTCTAGGAAGACACTTCCTGGGATTTCCTGCCACGTATCAACTATCGGATAATAAAGACGTACCATTCTGAACTGCATAAGCCGTATGATTTAATACAGTTTACGCCATGATCGGGACTGCTGTTTGTCCTGTCTGGTAACCTTTACCTATAACTGAAGAGCCGCGGATTTAACCTTTTCCCCTGTGTCTGTAGTCAGCTATCCATCGTCCTCTACAATATCTGGTACGACAGTATCATGCGAGAATGGTCGGACAAGGAAGCGGCTTGGCTGTGAGAAGACAAACCGCTGGAGGTGACGGAGGAGCCGTAGACAGGGAAGATCGGGGCGGTTAGGCAGCCAGCGATCTAGCGCAGAGGGTGGCGGAAAGATGTGTTGTTTCGCAACAGGCCGTAACACACTAATCGGAAACCAGTACGGTGTACAAGCTGCGTCAGCCATACGTAGAACATAGGAAGAGTAAGTCCATACCGAGACAGTGGGGTTGGTTCCAAGACACAGAATTATACGTGAGGTACAGCTTCCTAAAGCACAGGAGAGTGACTGTCAGGACGCAGCGCTCGGGAGCGACGTCATCGAGGAACTCAGTGTGTTCATTTGAGATAGTGCGAGCGTCGCACAAGGGGAGGATTGTTTGCTGTCGACTCAAACATTGCTGTCCGAGTCGACGTCAACGCACGGTACTAAACTGTCCGTCCTTACCGTATTCAGTGTATATCAGGAAAATTCTCATTTTCTGTTTCTACACGTAACATAGACATCATTTCACTCTCAATCGCAGAATGTTTCTTCTGCAAAGTTTCAATAATCCCTTATGTAATAGCATTTAATACGAAGGAGAGTCAAATGAAAACTTTAAACGTGTAATTAAAATTCCACATTCCCCGCCATTGTTCTATAAGTTATCTGCCGGCCGCGGTGGTCTTGCGGTTCTAGGCGCTGCAGTCCGGAACCGCGGGACTGCTACGGTCGCAGGTTCGAATCCTGCCTCGGGCATGGATGTGTGTGATGTTCTTAGGTTAGTTAGGTTTAAGTAGTTCTAAGTTCTAGGGGACTGATGACCTAAGATGTTAAGTCCCATAGTGCTCAGAGCCATCTGAACCATTTTTTATAAGTTATCTGTGCTGTTACCAGTGACGGAAGAAATGCTCTCCAGACTGTAACATACTACAAACAAGCGAAATGCGCCGCAATACCAGTTCAAAACAGCTGTCCCGCTTCCAAAAATGGTTCAAATGGCTCTGTGAATTATGCGACGGTCGCTCGGCTCCAGACTGTAGCGCCTAGAACCGCACGGCCACACCGGCCGGCCCCGCTTCCAACTTCCATCAAAAAAGAACAACGTTCTGTTATACGAGGGCAACCCAAAAAGTAAGGTCTCCTACTTTTTTATAAGTACAGAATTCTGTTTGTGTGGCAGTTGGTCACACAGTTATGAAGAATGCTTCACGCGCTCTGTGTAAACATGCGCACGCCGCGCTGACGCGCTCAGTCTTGGCATGGCAGCCGTTGAGAATGGAGCTCCCGTTGGATGTTACCGCCAAGTGCAAATTGCGCGCAGTTATCCGGTTTTTGAAAGCAAATGCCACTGCGCCGACTGAAATCCATCGCCTATAGACGGAAGTGTATGGTGAGTCGTGCATGGGTGTCAAAATTGGTCGTAAGTAGTGTAGACAGTTTGCAGCTGGTCGGACCGAAATTCAGTTCGAACAAAGGAGCGGGAGACCGTCAATTTCTGAGGAGACGGTGTTGAAGGTTGAGCAAATCATGCCTGAAGATCGGCGGATCACCCTGGATGATCTCTGCTCGTTGGTTCCTGTGGTTTCCCGAAGCACGGAATTTTAACGGAAACTTTGAACTACCGGAAGGTGTGCGCAAGATGGGTGCCATGCATGCTGACTGAGGACCGCATGCGGCAACGAGTTGATGCTTCCCGCGCATTTCTTCACCGCCTTGCAGCCGTACAGGACAACTTTCTGGACTCATTTGTCACGGGTGACGAAACCTGGACATACCACTTTACACCTGAGACCAAGCAACAATCACGCCAGTGGCGGCATCATTCTTCCCCAAAGCCGCGGAAATTCAAACAAACACAGTCTGCCGGTAAAGTCATGACAGTCGTTTTTTGGTATCGGAAAGGGGTATTGTTGGTCGACTTACGCCCACTGGGACCACAATTAACGCTGACAGGTACTGTGAGACTCTGAAAAAACTCAAACGGGCAATTCTGAACTGGAGAAGAGGGTTGTTGAGCAAGGGCGTACACATTCTCCATGACAACGCTCGCCCACACATCGCTCGGCAAACCGTTGCTCTCCTGCAACAGTTTCAGCGGAACATAATCACCCGCCCACCCTGTAGTCCTGACTTAACGCCCGGTGACTGTCACCTGTTCCCTAGGTTAAAAGAACATTTGGACGGAAAGCGATTCAGCTCCGACGACGAGGTGAAAGAAGAGGTTCATAACTTTCTGAACAGCATGGCGGCGAGCTGGTGTGACATGGGCATACAAAAACTGCCACAGCGTCTACAGAAATACATCGACACAAATGGTGATTATGTCGAAAAATAGCTAAATGTTCAAGATCTAAACTGATGTAAACCATTTGTAGAAATAAGCAGGTCCATGTACTTATAAAAAAATAGTAGACCTTACTTTTGGGATTACCTTCGTACGTTTTATAAGGAATGAAATACACTATGTGATCAAACGTATCCGGACACCTAGCTGAAATGCCTTACAAATTCGTGGCGCCCTCCATCGTTAATGCTGGCATTCAATATGGTGTTAGTCCACACGTAGCCTGGATGATACCTTCCACTCTCGCAGGCATGCGTTCAGTCAGGTGTTGAGAGGTTTCTTGGCGAATGGTAGCCCATTATCCACGGAGTACTGCACTGAGGAGAGGAATCGATGTCGGTCAGAGAGGCCTGGCACGAAGTTGGCGTTCCAAAACATCCCAAAAGTGTTCTATAAGCTTCAGGTGAGAACTCTGTACAGGCCAGTCTATTACAGGGATGTTATTGTCGTAACCACTCCACCACAGGCCGTTCATTATGAACAGGTGCTCGATCGTGTTGAAAGATGCAATCGCAATCGCAGTGGGAAGCAAGAAGGTGCTTAAAATATCAGTGTAGGCCTGTGCTGTGATAGTGCCACACAAAACAACAAAGGGTGCAAGCCCATTCCATGCAAAACACGACCACACCATAACACCACCGCCTCTGAATTTTACTATTGGCACTAGACATGCTGGCAGATGCCGCTCACCGGGTATTCGCCATTCCCACACCCTGCCGTCGGATCGCCACATTGTGTACCGTGATTCCTCACTCCACTCAACGTTTTTCCACTGTTCAATCGTCCAATGTTTCCGCTCCTTACACGAAGCGAGGCGTAGTTTGGCATTTATCGGCGTCATGTGTTGCTTATGAGCAGCCGCTCGACCATGAAATCCAAGTTTTCTCACCTCCCGCCTGACTGTCGTATTACTTGCAGTGGATCCCGATGCAGTTTGGAATTCCTGTGTGATGGTCTGGATAGATGTCCGCCTATTACACATTACGACCTTCTTCAACTGTCGGCGGTCTCTGGCAGCGAACAGACGAGGTCGGCCTGCACGCTTTTGTGCTGTACGTGTCCCTTCACGTTTGCACTTCACTGTCACATCAGAAACAGTGGACCTAGGGATGTTTGGGAGTGTGGAAAACTCGCGTACAGACGTATGACACAAGTGACACCCAATCACCTGACCATGTTCGAAGTTGGTGAGTTCCACGGAGCGCCATATTCTGCTCTCTCACGATGTCTAATAACTACTGAGGTCGCTGATACGGAGTACTTGGCAGTAGGTGGCAGCACGATGTACCAAATCTGAGAAACCTATGTTTCTGGGGTTTGTCCGGATACTTTAGATCACATAGTGTATATCGGCGACTGAATTTCCTGAATGGTGAGCAGCACTGGAACAAGTGTATGAGTGAAGTTCGGGAATTGCGTGACTTCTGTGACAGACGCTCAGCGCGCGGGTCAGGCACGCACCGGTAAGACACTAGACTTTATTGCACAAGTTGAAGCCATTGTAACGGAAAATCGCCGTGTGACGGTGGATGAAGCAGCCGCAGGTCTGAATATCAGTCGCGCCTCAGCACGTCATTCACGATGTGCTTTACTTCCGCAAAATGTCTGCAAGGTGGATGCCACGGCAGCTCACTCCAGAAATGAAACAATTGCGCGTTTATGTCTGTGTAGAACTTTTGCGTTACTTTGAAGCAGAAGGTGACGTCATCGAGTGATTACCTCATGTCTGAACCATGCAAAGAGGAGATGGAGAGGAGCAGCAGACGGCACGCGAGTGACTGCACACACGACTGAAAGAATTCTTTTCAGATGAATCCGTGTACTTCCTATTCCCTGGAATAACTGTATTGAGCGACAAGGAAACTATGTCAAGAAATGATAAAATTATGTTCCACTTTTCTTCAGAAAAAAATAAATAAAAAATACTTCAGGGTTTCATTTAACTCCCCCCTGTACAAACCTCCCTAGGAAAAATATCACTTGTCAAGCGTCTCTGGTAATTTTTAAAATCCATCCCATCTAGGATCTTCAGCGTACTAACGAGTTAACTTTTCATGTATTTCATTTGCAATCGCACGTAATCATAAACCATTTCGTATGCCAATCACGCTAGGAAAGGACAAGTTTATTACTCCTTGTCTGTTATTTCCGTTATTTCATTTGCTATCCATTTGCTAACTAGAGTTACTTGTCAGATGTTCCTATCTGCTTCTCCAACAGGTTTTATTGAGTTTTGATGTACATAACGTTTTAATGGCTCGTAAATTTCGGAGCCAGTAGGTGCCTGTCTTCATTTCTTTGCTAATCTTGATTTATATAGCGGTTTAATGGACTCATTACGGGAAATTTATAGCCAAAGAAAAATAAAAGGAAGATTAGAATTTAACGTCCAGTCTACGTTGAAGTCATAAGAAGGAGCACACGCTAGAACGCGACTAAGAAAGAGAAGGAAAGTAGACATGGATCGTTCAAATGAAATATTCCAGGTTTCACCTTACGTGATTTATTGTTATTTTTTTATTCCCTGGTTTGGCAAGATTAGTGCATTCACCCTCCTTCCTCCCTTATGTAAGGTCACGGACATTGCAATTTGAAGTAGTTGTTATATTTACTGACGCGTAGTTCTTAAAGACAGTACATGCGTAAGTGTAAATGCCTTATATTATAATAATTGTGTTATATTACAACTACACAAAAACTCAAACTTAAAACAAAAGGCGGAAAGCAGACAATAAAACTGAGAAAAAAGGTAAAGGAGTAATTTCCCAAAACAATATAGACTGAGGTGCCAAAAGTCATGGAATAGCGATATGCACATATACAGATGACGGTAAAATCGGGTGCACAAGGTATAAAGGGGCAGTGCACTGGCGGAGCTGTCTTTTTCACTCAGGTAATTCATGTGAAAAGCTCTCCGGTGTGCTTATGGCCGAACGACGGAAATTAACAGACTTTGAAGGCGGAATGGTAGTTGGCGCTGGACGCATGGGACACTCGATTTCGCAGATCGTTAGGTAATTCAATATTCCAGGTCCACGGTGTAAAGAGTGTGCCGAGAATACCAAATTTCATGTTATACCCTTCACCAAGAACAGTATACTGGCAGACTCCTTCACTTAACCACCGAGAGCAAATGGCTCTGAGCACTATGGGACTCAACTGCTGTGGTCATAAGTCCCCTAGAACTTAGAACTACTTAAACCTAACTAACCTAAGGACAGCACACAACACCCAGCCATCACGAGGCAGAGAAAATCCCTGACCCCGCCGGGAATCGAACCCGGGAACCCGGGCGTGGGAAGCGAGAACGCTACCGCACGACCACGAGATGCGGGCAACCACCGAGAGCAGTGGCGTTTGCTAACACGTAAGCAACACTGCGTAAAATAACCGTAGAAATCAATGCGGGACTTACGAGGAACGTATCTGTCAGGAAAGTGCGGCGAAATTTGTCGTTAATGGACTGTGGCAGCAGACGACCTCATGGGCTTCTGACCATACCGGCGAGGTCCTAGACGATTAGAAAACCGTGTCCTGATCGTATTCCATTTGGTAAGAGCTGATAACAGTGTTCACGTGTGGCGCAGAACACTCGAAGCCATGGACCCAAGTTTTCAACAAGGCACTGTGCATGCTCTTGGTCGCTCCTTAATGCTTTGGGCCGTGTTTACACGGTGCAACTAAACCTTTACTTACTTTTATCATTTACACACTGACCTACAGACTTTTCCCTGACAAAGGCAACTTAAGCTTAACCTATTCATTTACTACCCACAAAAATGGTTTAAATGGCTCTGAGCACTATGCGACTTAACTTCCGAGATCATCAGTCGCCTAGAACTTAGAACTAATTAAACCTAAGTAACCTAAGTACATCACACACATCCATGCCCGAGGCAGGATTCGAACTTGCGACCGTAGCGGTCGTTCGGCTCCAGACTGTAGCGCCTAGAACCGCACGGCCACTCCGACCGGCACTACCCACAATATACAAGCCCAACGCTATCTGACTGCTATGCAGTGACAACATTACTTCCAATAATTAACACGAAAGAATGGCCCTGATTTGCAAGAAATACTAAAAATAATAAAAATCCAAAAAATATGAAATTAAAGAAAAGTGAAATTACCTCCAACTCTGTTAATTGCCTAAACTCATTTCAATCATGAACCTCATTCTTTTCTATAAGACACTTGAGAGGGTCCATGCGTTCTCTTGCATGCTGCCTCTCATTTTCATCAATTTTACTAATGTTTTATGTCATTGCAAGATGGTAACAGGCTGAATAAGGATATTCTAATGAGAGTATTTGTACTAAGAGCTCAATGTACTTTTAACTTGATTGGTATGCATGTTGGTAACTGTATGTAGTCTTGCTTTAGGTTTCTCTTACTTCCCTAGGTGGCCTGCTGCGAGGCGGGCACTGGAGGATGATAGGATGATACGGCACACGACATTTCCGGTGTGTGGGGGGTGGGGGGGGGAAGCTCTGCACTTCTGCGAATACCGAGGGTGGTACACCAAGGGGCTTGAAGCCTGGCAGGACGACTGACCACAGTCGAGTTTCGCATACTGTATGAATTGCGAAAAGACCAGCGAGCAATCTTAGTGCCACCGCAGTTTATGAGTTTACCATTCTGGCGGTTCTGGAATGAAGACTGTTAGCGCCAACTGACTGTATTGTCCTCATGATTCTGAGAATAATTGTGGACCGTGCCTTGCTGGGTGCGACTGTCTGGTGCTGGATGGCCGGTGGTTTAGGCATGTTGTTTTCGTAGCCAGTCAAACACCAAGTTCAGTGCCCTCAGCGAAATAGCAGAGGCATGATTGGTCAACTTAAACTGAAGCCAGTTGACGTCATAAAGCCCTGTTCGAAATTGGAGGGAACGGTCGCTATTGGCGCGAATGATGTCTAAGATAGTATGGGGGAATTTTGGAATCAGCACTGAATGCTGTTTCAAGGCTTTGCGAGGGTAGTGGGGAGTTGAGTAACGTTGGCTTCACTCTTGCGTTTTCGGGCGCACGGCATTCGGGATCTGGTCTTCGATGGTCTTGCGACTTAGTTGCACTTTTTTGGAATTGTTGTGGAGCATGACTGTGGTCATGTTTCATTCTGCAACCCAGATTCTTACTCTCTGTTTTCGCGCCTGTACCTACAGGGCGAGTAACAGAGTTGCTGCACAGCAGAAGTCGGTGCCTACATCATCAGAACGCTGCCTACCGACGACGAGCTGCAGGTTTCAGGACTGGTAAGGTACTCTGTGGCTCCGGCATTGTAGGACCTATCATTTTATTCTGAAGTCCTCGGCAGCACGCGCGCTCGCTTTCGTACAAGTCCTTCTTGCTTTTCTCCATGTGATCCCATTTAAGCTCTCACTACTAATCGTAAAACTGCATTGTAGTTGAGGGAGTAATATTTTATTCCTTAGGACCTCTAGTCATTATCGTCCATCTATTGGATCACAGAGAGTAGGAGACCCATGTTCTCGAGCCAACTCTTATTCTCATAATAGTTCAGTATACCCCATCCTTTAACCTACTGTTTGTGTCGATAATCAAGTGCCCTTATGTTCTGATGTACAATAAATTTCGTTGTAATTTTTAATCAACATATCATTTTGTAGGTACATCCAGAATCCCATTTCCTGTTATTTATTATCATAAGTTCTCTCTCTCTCTTTTTTTCTTTTTTTTTTACTGAGTAGATTACGATTTTTATGAAAGTATTGTGAGTGTGCACTCCTTATTTTACCAACTAGCAGGGTCCACTACCAATTCCTTTCATTATCGTTGTGCGCATAATTAATTAGGTGGTAAGTAAGGAGAGGGTTAAGTGCATGTCTAGTTCTCATGCAAAATTCGTCAGAATTACAAACTCTTCTCCACCCCGGAATGTCACGTAATATGGCGACCCTTGCCTCGATTCATTCCTGTGACTGTTGAGACGCTGTCAGGACGTGATCGGTAACATTTTATGATTAAACAAAAATATCATAATTAATTTTATTTTGAATACTTAGATTTCGTGGTAGAAGCATTTTGCGCCACGCTTAAATAGTAATTTCATGTTGTATTGTTTTATGTGTGTTGGTTGATGTGTGTCGGTTCTGTACCACATCACATTCCGTTTAAACTTACAGCGTTGTACCGTGAATGAATGCCCACTCGTGGGACGCGACTGTTGTCGAACGCATCTCAAATAAATAGACTGCACACTATGGAGCTCGATCAGGGTAGTAACAGGGCTGAGCCACATGAAGGAATGTTCAGTTTTCCTACGGGACGGGAGGTGTGGAACACAGACAATAGACGCGAGTCGGAGGCAGACCGAGAACAGGAGGATATGAGCGGTGAAATCAGGGATAAAGAAGGGTTGGTAGAAGTGAATAGGCATGTGGAGGCTCTTGTTTATATAAATAAGACCACAGATGAGAGCACACCGAGGAATATTCGGCCACGACAGGATAACAGTGCTCAAGTGTCTAGAGTAATATCACCAGTTGGTGAAGAAGGGCCGACTCTAAAAATGGTTCAAATGGCTCTGAGCACTATGGGGCTCAACTGCTGAGGTCATTAGTCCCCTAGAACTTAGAACTACTTAAACCTAACTAACCTAAGGACATCACACACATCCATGCCCGAGGCAGGATTCGAACCTGCGACCGTAGCGGTCTTGCGGTTCCAGACTGCAGCGCCTTTAACCGCACGGCCGGCCGACTCTGCCGAAGGATTTATCATTAGGGATTTTGGGGGTGGTAAAGGACGTAAAGCAGAGCCTAGAAAAGAGAATGGATGAAGCAGAGAACAAGGTATTTGCGATTGTGAACGAAGTCAAGAGTAAAATAGCTGTGGTCGGTAAGACGAGTGCGAGGCGAAGGATGTAGAGTTAGCAAGGGTAGAAACAGCTGGAGCCAAAAAATTGGCAAAAATCGCAAATAAGCCTGCAGAGACGAAATGAACACGTCAATGCGGTAGGAATTACTGCAATAAAAGCCCAGGGGAAGGAAGAACTTGCGAGTGGAAAGCGTTGAAAAAGCGTTGCGGATACCACCAAAACATGCGAAAGCGTAGAAGAACGTGTAGAATCCCTGGAACGCCACGTATAAATTGGTACATCGCATCCAGAGACGGCGACTGGCGGACATGGAAGTGTGGCACCGAACGGCGGCCCACCGTGCACCGGCTCGGGGCAAGGTAGTGGACTACCAAGCGCGCACAGCAGCCCAAGGAGCGAACGGATGCAACATTACTGCCCGAACGGAACAACTAACGCTCAGTGCCAGTATCATTATAGGGCAGGACTATGTGGTCACAGCATGAACCAGGAGATGACAGCTCGCCTCGAACACACGGGCGCGTTTGATACTGGAACCATCAGAAATGTGCAAGAGGGACCAGAGTTTGATTACAAACACTTTTTATCGGTCCTCAAATTCCAAAATTTCCGGGAAAATGAGGCTCACTTCATCCAAAAATTTGGCTGCCACATATTTCTAACACGCTACCAATATCTTGGCAATTGCCAGCAAAATTAGAATTTATATGCAAGCAGCTGAGAAAATGCGCGGTGTTGCGGGTACATGCCGAACGTATCAATAATTCACCGACGCGTTTCTCGGAACGTATTGGTCGCGCGAAATGCAAAACCGAATAAAATAGGAAATCATTTTGAGTCCAGATCTGGAAGTGTCAGGATACAAGAGCCCCACGAAGCTCTTTGAGGCTTTAATTAAAATAATCAGTTTCTTGATGCGCCACATAGTGAAGGTGAAGTAATTATATTCGCGAAACTGCCAAGCAACTACCAGCAAGCACTTGTAGGAAAGTACGGATCGAATATCGAAACATTCAAAAGCCTTCTGCAAGAGCTGGAGTTAATTTCTGAAAAAAAGTAGCGTATGATCGAAGGAAATGGCAACATAACTCTTACAATGCCGACTTTCGTGGAGCACCGCGCAATAACAACAACAATGACAGGAGGAATGAGCGTGGTGGAACATCCGGGAGACAGGACTATGGGAGACAAAATTCAGGACGGCAGAGTAGCTGTCAGAGGCAAAATGATACCCGCCAGTACGACACGAACTGGAGGCACAGAGATTCACATGAACAGCGGGATGAGTCAATCGAAATACGTGGTCGTAACCCGAGTTCCAATCACCGAAACAGAAATGGAGGACGAGATTGAAGCCAGGACCGTGCGGATTTGTCTCACGGAAAATCCGCACAAATACTCGTACAGAGCCGCGTACATATGTTGAAATATAAGGAGCGCAGTAACGTAGTTTTTGTATAGGCGAAAAAGTGTTGGTGAAATCTTTTCGGCTTTCGAATAAACAAAAACAGAAATGCCAAAAGTTTTTCTCAGTGTGCAACCGGCTCTACAGGGTTAAAAGAATAGCCAACCATAACACGTACGAACTGCAGGCACTGAAGGGCAAGAAATCCATTGATATTCACCACATATCCCACATTAAGCCGTTTGTGGAATAAGTCTTGTGTGTGAAACAAAAGGGACAAATTTGTAAAATAGACTGGGTTAGAAAACATCTTTCTGTTGTGTACGTATTATACATTAAGTGTGGTAATTTTTTTTATATTCTTTACATGTACACGTGTAACTTGTAAGGGCTACGAAGCAACATATGATCTTGCGCGATCTTGGTTAACTCTGTAAGCAAAGTGTCGATCTAACTTTTTTCCGGACTTTCCGTTACATGGAGGAGCCACCACTCTTCCGAGTCAATGGTAACATAGACTTGATCTTCATGTATGTTTTGTCTTTACACCGTACCTATTACTGTGTCTTTGTTGAGGAAGAGCTATCGATGCATATCGACAGTGTTCTGAGCACGCCCTACAGCGTTGCACCATTTGTTTGTCTTCGGGGTATTTGTCACTGGTGTTATGGGTACACTATTGCAGTGTTGCACCTATTTTCAGTGAGGTTTTTTCTTTTTTTTTTTCGTTGGCGCGCTGGCCACACCACAGTGCGTTGTGCCATACTCTTAGGGTCTGGAGGCGGATATACAAAAGTGGCCATTGTGCCCACCCATGCCGCTGCTGCTGGGCGTAACCTTTCGGAGTGTGGCGAGTTTCTCGTACGATGGTACGTCACGTCTCTGAACGTGTGCGATCGTCGGGATTTATCGTATGAGCGGTGTAATGCAGAAAATGGCTCTGAGCACTATGGGACTTAACATCTATGGTCATCAGTCCCCTAGAACTTAGAACTACTTCAACTTAACTAACCTAAGGACATCACACACATCCATGCCCGAGGCAGGATTCGAACCTGCGACCGTAGCAGTCGCGCGGCTCCGGACTGAGCGCCTAGAACCGCTGGACCACCGCGGCCGGCTGTAATGCAGAAGGTAAGAAATTCCTCAGCAAGTCAGGTAATTGGTGTCTTGGTGTCAGATCCAGCACACAAGAGCAGAGCGAAAGGATGATTTTTAGAAGAACTTGTTTACAGAGGCAGAGTCTTTGCTCTGTAACTTGCGACGTCTGCCGTGTTCTTTCTGTGTGTTTAAATTTTCCACCATAATTTCAGAATATCCAGTTCCATCTCAGATGAGCAGTGACCGACTCAGATTATCGGCCACACCAGAGAGCAACATCCATCGAGTTGTCTCAGTGGGGCAGGATGGGAGCGTATGTTTGGTAAACGGGTGTAGCTGATAAGTTACATATAGTATTTTTATTAATTTCCATTACTAAGGCAATTGTAGCTAGTTTTATCTCGTCTAATATGTGTTCATTGTGTATTTATGTGCAGCCGCCAAGTCTTGAGCAGCTTCAGGAATCCATTGAGGCCTCCGGGGTCAGAGACAGCGAGGTATTTGCGTTGGCGCCCATAGATAGCGTAGTTAGCGAAGTTAAATTGTCATCAGTAGTTCTAAACATGCTCCAGTGACGGGTAGGCCATAGTTGGGATTACATGTAGTAGTTTAGGGTTATCAGTAGCGTACTTCAGCTTTTGTTTATCTTAATGAGTCAATAATTACACTCACACTGGTATTAACAATGAGTCTATAGGTTAAGTCACTAGTCTATATAATTAATGCTATTGTAAATTCTCTCAGCAGAGTATAAGACTGACTTCGTAGCAGCTGGGGAGAGCTCCGCATACCATCCTAAGGGAGCCATGGGTCTGATGATGGTTGTGTAAAAATAACCGAAACCGGTTACCTATGTCATTGAAACATAAATGGTGTGATCAAGACTGAACTTTAGTCAAAATATAATAATATATCGATCACTGTATTCCAAAAATTTTTACCAAAAAATTTTATATTGAATTAATGCAATAGTTCTATCCATATAAATATTCATTTCTATCAATTTCTTTTATTGAATGTACAAAATATTATCTGAGACTATTGTAAGGAATTCTTAATGCTGTATTTGTAAAAAGTTTTGGGGAGGCACACTTTATAAAAGGATTTAAGTATGGTGCAGTTAGTGGGAACAGCGAGTGACTGCTGGACAAGAAGTGACGCTACAGGGTGGTCGGTGTGGAGTAAATGGGCCAGAGCCGCAGAGAAAAGCCTGAGGGAGGCAGCTGTCAGTCACGACACGTCCCCCCTCTGCCCGAGGGCTCAGAGGCGCGTGCTGCCTACCTGCACTGCGCAGTGAAAGTAAGGCGGCGGCTCAGCTGGCAGACACCCCTGGGTCAGCAGAGGGCGGACACAACCCGCGGAATCCCACAGGGACAGGTGAACCCGTTAGCTGCTGGCCCAGGAGACAGCACGGCGCCGCTCAGCGGTAACGCAGAGATGGGGATTCCACTGGAGAAGAGGTGCCGGACGACAAAGGCGTGCTCTAACAATGGCTGCATGAAGCATCGGAAAGAAGATCTCATGAGCTGCACTTATGACGGACGCTCTTTATAGTTCCTGCACGAGTTCGCATAACTCACTATAATAGATCAGACTGCTTGCCCAAAACAGTTCCGTGCTGGGTATTGCTGGACTGCAGTTTGTCAGTATCCTCTCCCCTCCTGCAGAGAACAGTTCTGAGCAATAGGCCACACTGATCGATCTGCTATACTTGTTTTAACCTCCATCAGATGACTCCACGAGTACTGGAGTAACTCTAACAGTAGTATCCTGTATTGCAATTTTTCGGTCTAGATAAGGCTGTGTTACCGTCTTTGGACAGCCAACAACCTGTCCTATGAATTTGTCCTGAATCTTGCGGTCCTCAATGACAATCAGAGCCTGTACACGTGCTTGCCATCAAACCGCACAGTACTGCAAATCAACAATACGCTGTCCTACCACCCTATGAGCATCCTGTCGACTGACAACGCCACTACAGAGAGGGAAGGATGATTGGAGATGCTTCTGGATGCCATTTCCGCTCCTGGTTCAGAGAAATGTTAGATTGGTGGCCCACACCACTAGACGCACTCCTCCCAGCAGGCGCCCCTATCTCCATGCAAGGAACCACAACCCCGTTGCACAGAAGAGTGCAGAAACGTCCATGTGTTGAGTGATATGTTGTGTGAGGTCGGCGTGTGAACGATGTCATGGTCAACTTTTCTTTTCTCACTAAAACAGCTGTATGAACCCAGTAAAATTGGTGCCCCTAGTGAAAACATTTTTTTTCTGCCCCCCAAACTTTATTTAAGACTAGAAACTGGAAATACAATGTCAACTACATGTATATTGTTTTGTTTTGTAACTCCCAGTCTTCTTTTTTTATATAAACCTTGATGTTCAAGATATTCTGGTTCCCTATCAACATGTCAGTTTGGAAAAAGTTTTTTTTGTGTTGTTCACTATGTTCCATAATCTTCGATCAGACAGGTACACTTACAAAATTTCTGTCTTTTTGTGTACACTACATCTCTCTATCTCACTTACAGTGATGCCCGTCAAGTGTCACTATATACACTAATTTCTTGTGTATGTGCCAATAGTTACAAAATATTATACACAATAATATGCCACAGTTAAATGAGAGTATTTTTGTTTGTTTTGCGTATGTGAGCAGGATATCTGTGGTTACAATTCTGGTTAGTGGTGAATGGACCATCAGTCAATCAAACACTGTGAAAAATTATCATCCTTTCTGTTCAGGGAGACGGCGTGAGTGTGGTTAAATGTTTCAACCATGAAGCATAGAAATATTGTTTGTCTTTTCGGCTTCATGCAGAAGTATGTGTGTGCTTGATTTGGGCACCAGTAGCTAATTCTTAAATGTTACCTTATTCAGAAGCTTGCAGATCCAATAGGTCAACATTTTATTGCAGCTTCGAACTTGGCCATCTGGCATGTGTTCAACATTTGTATGACTGTGCGAGTATGTCCATCAATGACAACTGGTTCCCTGAGAGTGAATTTGTGTTGGGTGTGACTTATTCGTCAATGTAAGATTTTGGCAAAGTAATAGAAAAATTCCAATTTAATCTGACAGTTCGTTGTGACATTTTGCAAACTGTTTAGACAGGTCCTTCTTGGGTGATGGACACATTACCTCTGTCAAGTGGGTCAACCACTACCAAAAGTAAATTTTCATCAATTTTATTAATGTTTTATGTCATTACATGGTGGTAACAGGTCGAATAAGGTTATTCTAGTCAGAATGTTTGTACTAAGAGCACTAAGTACTTTTCACTTGATTGCTATGCATGTTGGGAACTTTATGTGGTCTTGCTTTTAGTTTCCTCTGTTGCTTCCCTGGTTGGCTTGTTGCGAGGCGAGCGCCGGAGGACGCGGCTCACTGAGTTTCCGGGGTGGAGCTGCACATCCGTGAATACTGAGAATGTCGTACATCAATGGGCTTGAGTACCTGGCGGGACGACTGACCTCGGTCGAGTTTCGCCTATTGTATGCAGGGCGAAACGACCTGCAACCCATCTGAGTGTCGCCGCAGTTTATGTGTTTACCATTCAGGAGAGTCTGGAATGAAGAATGTTGGCGCTGACTGACTGTATTGTCCTCATGATTCTGAGATTACTTGTGGACCGTGCCCTAGTGGTCGCCACTGTCTGGTCCTGGATGGCAGGTGGTATAGGCATGTTGTTTTCGTAGCCAGTCAAACGGCAAGTTCAATGCTTTCAAGTAAATAACAGAGGCATGATTGGTCAACTTAAACTGAGGCCAGTTGATGTCATAAAGCTGTGTTCGAAATTGGAGTGTACAGTCGCTATTGGCGTGAATGATGTTTTGAGACAGTGTGGGGGAATTTTGGAAACAGCACTGAATGCTGATCCACGGCTTTTCGCGGGTAGTGGGGAATTGAGTAACGTTGGCTTCGCTCTTGCATTGCGTGGGTGCGGGGCATTCAGGATATGGTCTTCGCACTTTTTCGGTACCTTTGTGGAGCTTGGCTGCAGTCATGTTTCATTCTGTGACTTAAGACCCAGATTATTACTCTCCGTTTTCGCGCCTGTACTGACAGGGCGAGTAACAGAGTTGTTGCACAGCAGAAGTCGGTGTCTGTATCATCAGAACGCTGCCTACCGACGACGAGCTGCAGGTTTCAGGACTGGTAAAGCATTCTGCCGCTCTGGCATTGTAGGACCTATGATTTTTATACTGAAGTCCTCAGCAGCATATGCGTTCGCTTTGCTACAAGTCCACCTCGCTTCTTGTTTCTCCATTGTTGTTGTTGTTGTGGTCTTCAGTCCTGAGACTGGTTTGATGCAGCTCTCCATGCTACTCTATCCTCTGCAAGTTTCTTCATCTCCCAGTACCTACTGCAACCTACATCTTTCTGAATCTGCTTAGTGTATTCATCTCTTGGTCTCCCCCTACGATTTTTACCCTCCACGCTGCCCTCCAATACTAAATTGGTGATCCCTTGATGCCTCAGAACATGTCCTACCAACCGATCCCTTCTTCTGGTCAAGTTGTGCCACAAACTTCTCTTCTCCCCAATCCTATTCAATACTTCTTCATTAGTTATGTGATCTACCCATCTAATCTTCAGCTTTCTTCTGTAGCACCACGTTTCGAAAGCTTCTATTCTCTTCTTGTCCAAACTATTTACCGTCCATGTTTCACTTCCATAGATGGCTACACTCCATACAAATACTTTCAGAAATGACTTCCTGACACTTAAATCTATACTCGATGTTAACAAATTTCTCTTCTTCAGAAACGCTTTCCTTGCCATTGCCAGTCTACATTTTATATCCTCTCTACTTCTACCATCATCAGTTATTTTGCTCCCCAAATAGCAAAGCTCCTTTACTACTTTAAGTGTCTCATTTCCTAATCTAATACCCTCAACATCACCCGACTTAATTCGACTGCATTCCATTATCCTCCTTTTGCTTTTGTTGATGTTCATCTTATATCCTCCCTTCAAGACACTATCCATTCCGTTCAACTGCTCTTACAAGTCCTTTGCTGTCTCTGAGAGAATTACAATGTCATCGGCGAACCTCAACGTTTTTATTTCTTCTCCATGGATTTTAATACCTACTCCAAATTTTTCTTTTGTTTCCTTTACTGCTTGCTCAATATACAGATTAAATAGCATCGGGGAGAGGCTACAACCCTGTCTTACTCCCTTCCCAACCACTGCTTCTCTGTCATGCCCCTCGACTCTTATAACTGCCATCTGGTTTCTATACAAATTGTAAATAGCCCTTCGCTCCCTGTATTTTACCCCTGCCACCTTTAGAATTTGAAACAGAGTATTTCAGTCAACATTGTCAAAAGCTTTCTCTAAGTCTACAAATGCTAGGAACGTAGGTTTGCCTTTCCTTAATCTTTTTTCTAAGATAAGTCGTAAGGTCAGTATTGCCTCATGTGTTCCAGTATTTCTACGGAATCCAAACTGATCTTCCCCGAGGTCGGCTTCTACTAGTCTTTCCATTCGTCTGTAAAGAATTCGTGCTAGTATTTTGCAGCTGTGGCTTATTAAACTGATTGTTCGGTAATTTTCACATCTGTCCGCACCTGCTTTCTTTGGGATTGGAATTATTATATTCTTCTTGAAGTCTGAGGGTATTTCGCCTGTTTCATACATCTTGCTCACCAGATAGTAGAGTTTTGTCAGAACTGGCTCTCCCAAGGCAGTCAGTAGTTCCAATGGAATGTTGTCTACTCCGGGGGCCTTGTTTCGACTCAGGTCTTTCAGTGCTCTGTCAAACTCTTCACGCAGTATTGTATCTCCCATTTCATCTTCATCTACATCCTCTTCCATTTCCATAATATTGTCCTCAAGTGCATCGCCCTTGTATAGACCCTCTATATACTCCTTCCACCTTTCTGCTTTCCCTTCTTTGCTTAGAACTGTGAGCTCTTGATGTTCATACAAGTGGTTCTCTTATCTACAAAGGTCTCTTTAATTTTCCTGTAGGCAGTATCTATCTTACCCCTAGTGAGATAAGCCTCCACATCCTTATATTTGTCCTCTAGCCATGCCTGCTTAGCCATTTTGCACTTCCTGTCGATCTCATTTTTGAGACGTTTGTATTCCTTTTTGCCTGCTTCATTTACTGCATTTTTATATTTTCTCCTTTCATCAATTAAATTCAATATTTCTTCTGTTACCCAAGGCTTTCTACTAGCCCTCTTCTTTTTACCTACTTGATCCTCTGCTGCCTTCACTACTTCATCCCTCAAAGCTACCCATTCTTCTTCTACTGTATTTCTTTCCCCCATTCCTGTCAATTGTTCCCTTATGCTCTCCATGAAACTCTCTACAACCTCTGGTTCTTTCAGTTTATCCAGGTCCCATCTCCTTAAATTCCCACCTTTTTGCAGTATCTTCAGTTTTAATCTACAGGTCGTAACCAATAAATTGTGGTCAGAGTCCACATCTGCCCCTGGAAATGTCTTACAATTTAAAACCTGGTTCCTAAATCTCTGGCTTACCATTATATAATCTATCTGATACCTTTTAGTATCTCCAGGGTTCTTCCATGTATACAACCTTCTATCATGATTCTTAAACCAAGTGTTAGCTATGATTAAGTTGTGCTCTGTGCAAAATTCTACCAGGCAGCTTCCTCTTTCATTTCTTAGCCCCAATCCATATGCACCTACTACGTTTCCTTCTCTCCCTTTTCCTACACTCGAATTCTAGTCACCCATGACTATTAAATTTTCGTCTCCCTTCACTGTCTGAATAATTTCTTTTATTTCATCATACATTTCTTCAATTTCTTCGTCATCTGCAGAGCTAGTTGGCATATAAACTTGTACTACTGTAGTAGGTGTGGGCTTCGTATCTATCTTGGCCACAATAATGCGTTCACTATGCTGTTTGTAGTAGCTTACCCGCATTCCTATTTTCCTGTTCATTATTAAACCTACTCCTGCATTACCCCTATTTGACTTTGTGTTTATAACCCTGTAGTCACCTGACCAGAAGTCTTGTTCCTCCTGCCACCGAACTTCACTAATTCCCACTATATCTAACTTTAACCTATCCATTTCCCTTTTTAAATTTTCTAACCTACCTGCCCGATTAAGGGATCTGACATTCCACGCTCCGATCCGTAGAACGCCAGTTTTCTTTCTCCTGATAACGACATCCTCTTGAGTAGTCCCCGCCCGGAGATTCGAATGGGGGACTATTTTACCTCCGGAATATTTTACCCAAGAGGATGCAATCATCATTTAATCATACAGTAAAGCTGCATGCCCTCGGGAAAAATTACGGCCGTAGTTTCCCCTTGCTTTCAGCCGTTCGCAGTACCAGCACAGCAAGGCCGTTTTGGTTATTGTTACAAGGCCAGATCAGTCAATCATCCAGACTGTTGCCCTTGCAACTACTGCAAAGGCTGCTGCCCCTCTTCAGGAACCACACGTTTGTCTGGCCTCTCAACAGATACCCCTCCGTTGTGGTTGTACCTACGGTACGGCTATCTGTATCGCTGAGGCACACAAAACTCCCCACCAACGGCAAGGTCCATGGTTCATAAACTCAACTCGTCAGCAGCATATGCGTTCGCTTTGCTACAAGTCCACCTTGCTTCTTGTTTCTCCATGTGATCACATTTGAGCTCTCCCTACTAATCGCAATACTGCATTGTAGTTGGAGGAGTAATATTTGATTCCTTAGGACCTCCAGTCATTATCGTCAATCTATTGGATCACAGAGAGTAGGAGACCCTTGTTTTCGAGCCAACTCTTATTGTCATAATAGTTCAGTACACCCTATCCTTTAACCTAGTGTTTGTGTCGATAATCAATTGCCTTTATGTTCTGATGTACAATAAATCTTTTTGTAATACTTAATCAACATATCATTTCGTAGATAGATGCAGAATCTCATTTCTAGTTATTTATTATAATAAAGTTCTTCTTCTTTCTTACTGAGTAGATTACAAATTTTGTTAAGTTATTGTCAGGGTGCACTGCTTGTTTTACCAGCTAGCAGTGTCCACTATCATTTCCTTTCGTTACCGTTGTGCGGATAATTAATTAGGTGGTAGATAAGGAGAGGGTCTAGTGCATGTCTAGTTCTCATGGAAAATTCGTCAGAATTAAAGAGGTACAAACTCTTCTCCATCCCGGCACCTCGCACACTTACCTCACAGAAAATCTCCATAACAGCACTTACAGCAAGTACAGAAAGCATCAACTACGGCCAGCTTATTCATGTGACATCCAGTTCTAAAAATTATATAGTTGTCAATAATTTCACAACCCAGACATTACCAACAACATCCATGCTCATTTTACATTTTCTTGCGTCTCAGTTTACTGTCCTACCAACACAGAGTCTCCACTAAGAAACATCTGTTCATACACTTCTCTGTCCACTCGCTAACTGCTAATCAGTCCAACCACAGAATCTGTTGCCTAAGGCGCAAAGGGCAGTCAGCGACATTAACACGGCCTATAGCGCTGCCAATATACAAACAGGCGACTTACCATGGAATGTACTGGGTCATATGCTCCAATTGAACCAATTATTGTCTGGAAATGGTTATGTTCGGCTACTTGGAGACCATTTTCAGCCATTTAGAGACTGCAACTCTTATAAGTGACGATATGCCACGTCATGGGGCCATATTTGTTCACAACTGGTTTGAAGAAAATTCTACACAATTCAAGCGAAGTATCAGGCGACCCAGATAGCCTCACATGAAACCCGTCTCTTTATGGGACATAATAAATAGGTCAGCTTGTGCAGAAAATTCTTCATTGACAACACTTTCGCAAATATGGAAGGCCATAGAGGCAACATGGATCAATACTTCTGCTGGGGACTTTCAACGACTTCTTGAGGCCATGCCACGTCGACTCTGTGCACTACGCGGGGCTAAAGGATGTCCGACACGAGATTAGGAGTCACATGACATTTTCCACGTCAGTATATTAAGACCACAAATCGTGGCGTGTAAATGAATGGACAAAAGACTTAGTTTCATGATGTAAGTCATTAGATTTATTTGTATTTTCTGTTATCTGTAACTAATCTGATGTTATTGACCGGGTTAGAGCACAGGTGAAACGGATACAAAGAGTTGTAACATAGAAAATAGTGTGGGGGAGAAGGAATGTCGATTGCACAAATGTGACATTTTGTGAAAATTGTTCGTTTAGGATATTTGAAAATTTTGTATGAAAGGAAGAGATAAAAGAAAGAAAGCGTGTGGCGATCACGGTTTTGGATACTGCGTACCCAGGGTACGCATAGTTATCTGTGACCATGCAATGGTGTATCGATAATGTCGTTACAGAAGACGAGGTCAAGCTGCTAGGAGTTGTCACCGCCTTGACCTTGTTTCAGTAAGTCACGGTAATCGAAGAAACCAAAGACTAACCACTGTAACATTTTCCCACTACTGTCTGTGGATAAAGTTTTATTTTTGTGAAATTTGGAGTCACACATACTTCTCTGGGCCCCCGAATACATTATTTCACTACGACCTTAGTTCTGCCTGTGTAACCCTAAGCTGCACACCTTGCGAACTGGATTTTACGCAAATGTGAACTAATGAATCGTATATACGCCAATTGGACTGACTGTAGTGACCTGGACGAGCCCTGTTTTGTTGGCCCAGTCGTAAACACCATGGCGAACTTCGTTAACAGTATTTGCTGTATTTGCTGCTTTAGTAAGATTTTCTGGTGCGAAATTCCATTGAATATCGCCTGCATACAGCTGGTAGTGACATTGAGAGAGTATGGAAAATATGTAATTATGGTAGTAGGAGGAGGAAAAACAATAGCCCGAATACAGATGCTTGAAATCTCTCAAGATATTATGCCTCTACACCGCGAATTTGCATCGCCTTTAGAAGAAACTGTGGGCGCTCTACAAAGTACAAGTCAGACCACTTCCGAGATGCGGCAAACAATCCTTGTTTCACATTTTTTATAGTTAGCATACCGAAACTGTGATAAGCGCAGGACTGAAGTCCCAATCTATTGGTTGTGCGTTGATACCATAGATGTCTTCAGGCAAATAACAAAAATGTTCCTTGAAACAAATTAACGCATATTTTCTTTTAAGTACTTGTCATACGCAAACTTGACCTTCAGAGTCGACGAGATCTTAAAATGTAATCTTTGCAGTTTTTCTCGTTTTCAGACAAACTCTGTAAACTTATGTCCAGATGATCACACGGGCAATGAAAACCACTTTTCTGGAATGCGAACCCAGCGTCCGCCATTGCGTTATTACGCTTTTATACTAAAAAACGGCATTGGTAATTCCAACTCAAATACTATTTTTTTCGGAATTCTTTCTTATATTTACACTGAGATGCCAAACGTCGTGTGATAGCGAAATGCACACATACAGATGGCGCTAGTATCGTGTACGCCAGGTACAAAAGGGCAGTGCGTTGGCGGCGCTGTCATTTGTGATTCATGTGCAAACGTGTCCGCCGTGATTATGGCCGCACAACGGGAATTAAGAGACTTTCAACGCGGAATGCTAGTTCGAGATAGACGCATGGGACATTTCATTTCGGAAATCGCTGGGAAATTCAATATTCCGAGATCCATAGCATCAAGAGATTGCCGAGAATGGAACATTTCCGCATCACCTACTACCACAGACAATGCAGTGGTCAGTAACACAGTTCTCATTTGTTATCTATGTCAAATATGCATTTAAGTTTTCATATTCATATAATCAACAGACACTTATGTATTACTCAGTAGGGAGAATAATCTTCATGAGACATACACTGAGGTTGTAAAAGTCAGGTGAGACTTCATAACATCATGTTGGACCACGTTTATCCCGGCTTAGTGCAAGAACCCGACATGTCATCGACTCAACAAGTTATCGGAAGCTCCTGCAGAAATTTGACCCATACTGCCTCTGTAGCTGTCCACAATTGCGAAAGTGTTGGCGCTGCAGGATTTTGTGTATGGACTGACCTCTCAATTATCTCCCATAAAAGTTCGATGAGATTCATGTTAGGCGCTGTGGGTAGGCAGATCATTCGTTCAAAAAGTCCACAAGGTTCCTGAAACTAGTCGTGAACAATTGTGGCCCGGTGACATGTTTCTAAACATAAAGTACATGAAAGGCTGCAAATGGTCTCCAGGTAGCCGAACGAAACCGTTTCCAGTCAATGATCAGTTCAGTTAGACAAGAGGGTCTAGTCCATTCCATACAAACACAGCCCACACTATTATGGAGCCAAAATCAGCTTGCACGGTGTCTTCTTCGCAAGTTGGGTCCATGGCATCAAGGAGTCTAAACCACACTAAAAACCTACCATCTCGGTACTCATCTGACCGGGAAACGATTTTCCAGTCGTCTAGGGTACAACCGGGCGGCCGAAGACTTCCGTTATAGGACGTCACTCTCAGTCCGTCATAGGCCTTATGAAAGAGGGCGGAGGAGCGGGCAGAGTTTCAGGGCAGTCTCTTGTTCCTGCGGTGGGAAAGTGCCCCTAAAGGTGGAAGAAACAGCAATGACCAACGATATGACGATGCAAAAGGCAATGGAAACCACCGAATTAAAGATATGTAATGTAGATCCATAGGACATGTGGCCTGTAATTGAAAAAGTGTCACGATGACGTCTTCATTGGCAAAAGATTCCAGAATAGTCCCCCATTCAGATCTCCGGGAGTGGTGATGAGAAAAAGACTGATTACCAACGAAAGTATAACGTTCTACTAATCGGGGCGTGGAATGCCAGAAGCTTGAACGTGGCAGTGAAGTTGGAAAATCTGAAAAGGGAAATGCAAGGCCTCAATCTAGATACTGTGGTGGGCAGTGAAGTGAATGGAGAGAAGACAAAGGTATCTGGTCAGATCAGGGAAATATCAACAGCAACAGAAATTGGTATAACAAGAGTAGGATTCGTTATGAATAGGAAAGTAAGGCAGAGAGTGAGTTACTGTGAACATGTCAGTGATACCGATGCTCTCATCAGCATCGACAGCAGACCAACACCGACAACGATAGTTCAGTTATACAAGCCGACATTCGAAACTGAAGGTGAAGAGACGGAAAAAGTATTTTAGTATGTTGAACGGGTAACACAGGCCATAAATGAAATGAAAATATTGTAGTCATGGGGTTCTGGAATGTGGATGTTCGGGAATGAGTAGAAGGAAGTATTACGGGAAATTATGGGCTTAGTGCTAGGAATGAGAGAGGAGAAAGACTAACTGACTTCTGTAATAAATTTCAGATAGTAACAGCGAATACTCTATTCTTGAACCACAAGAGGAGGAGGAATACTTGGAAAAGGCCGTGAGAAACGGGACGCTTTCAGTTAGATTACATAATGGTCAAACACAGATTCCGGAATCAGATACTGCGTTTTAAGGCGTACCCAGCGTATAGAATCAGAACACAGTGTGCTAGTAATGAAGAGTAGCCTGAAGTTTAAGAGGCTAATCAGAAAGAATCAATACGCAAAGAAGTGGGATACGGAAATACTAAGGAAAGACGAGATACGCTTGAATTTCTCAAACGCTGTAGTTACTGCAATAAGGAATAGCTCAGAAGGCATTGCAGTTGAAGAAGAATGGACGTTTCTGAAAAGGGAAATCACACAGACGTTACAAGGAAAAACACTGGAAAGAATAGGTAAATGCGAAAAAACCATGAGCTACAGGAGAAATACTGCAGTTGATCTATGAAAGAAGGAAGTACAAAAATGTTCAGGGAAACCATGAATACAGAAATACAAGTCACTGAGGAATAAAACAAATAGGAAATAAACTAAAGCTGAGACGAAATGGCTGCATGAAAAATGTGAAGAAATCGAAAGAGAAAGGAGTGACTCAGCATATAGAAAAGTCAAAACAACATTCCGTGAAATTTAAAGCTAGCGTGGTAACATTAAGACTGCAACGGGACTTCCACTCTCAAATGGTGAGGGAGAGCGGATAGGTGGAAAGAGTATACTGAAGGCCTCTGTGAGCGGGAATACTTGTCTGATGACGTGATAGAAGAAGAAATAGAAGTCGATTTAGAGGAGACAAGGGTCCAGTTGAAACGTGTCTGTTAAGTCGTTTCATAAGACGCTTGTCGAATTCGGTACAACTTATTCACTTCACTATCTGATTTTAGCTCAATTCATGAACTCTGCCAGAAAGACTGAGCACTCAGATAAGGCCTATTGAATATTATATGTGTGTTTTAATGTGGGGTTTCGGTTTTGTTTTATGGGAAACGCTGAGTTGGTCATCGTCTACAGGGAGCAGACGATGTTGCTTTTCGTTCGAAGGAGAGAACGGGTTGACCAACTTAGGTTTCTAATACCTGAACAGAGAGGTTTTGTCGAAGGCTGTTTTTGTGTGTGAAGCTGGTGACGGAGGGCTACACCTCTGGTAGCTTCCACTGCTCGGGGAGCCAGGTAATCTCGAAAGACATCGTAGCTCTTAAGGGGGGTTTCAGGTGATAGGAAGCAGGTTGAATTAGGACTTCGTTATGTTTAACTGTTGAAATACTTAAGAACTTCAGCTTAACTGAAGCGCGTGAAGCGAGTTATTTTTCCGAATGTGCCTTAATTATATTGCTTTATGTAGGCGAGTTTTGGGTGTTTGAGTTAAAAAGTGTGGAAGTTACTTTGTTCATTTTGAACAACGATGAAGTAGACTTTCAAACGGTAAATCTGATTAGGAAAAGCTGGTTAGAATCACTTCAACCCGTACGTGAGTGTAATACTGTGTCAAAGCGATTATGATTTTTAATGATTTTTAGTCTTATATTTTGTGGAAGTTGCTTTTGTGTGTCGATTTCGTGCCACGTGTTTGGTATTCAATGACCCTTCTAGTCCACCACGGCACCGCAATAGGCTTTATTTTAACAGTTTGCTTTTTTAAAGAGCTATAATTTCTGCAAGAATATCTCTTCTATCGTGCGCTGTCTACAAAGCTGCACAACAGTTTGATTCGGATTGCACCAAGTGCTCTAGTTCGACCGTTAGTATGTAGAATAATTATCGCACAACCTCGCGCATTGGTTAAACCTCTGTCCAGAATAGTGCATGCGTAGAATCGTAATACGGATCTCACTGAGATATTTTTATGGTCTGAATGCAAAGGAGATGATAGTATTATTGTCTCCCACCCCCGTTTTCTGTGTTTCTTCTTGCTGTAGTTAAATTGTGCTCTGTTACATTCTCACGTAATTCTTACTTAAATATTTCTAGTCAGGCACCAGTTATGTGTAGTTAGGATGTGCAACCAAATACTTAGATCCGTACAATAAATAATCTGCGTGAAAGATACATTCTGTAGTGTTGATCTTAACCACTTACTCCGATTTCCAATCCTGAATTAATCAAGTTGCTTCATGCACGACATGGATTGATATTTATCTGGCTACTTTAAGAAATTTGCATACTTGTAATTAAATTATTAAAGTAATTAAACTAATAACTTTCCAACTCCGTTTTTTTCTAAATGGTTAGGAAGGCTTGGGCTGGTGGTGACCCTGAATTTCTGAATTTTTATCATTATTTTTGTGAGAGAAATAGCTAGAAATGCGTGATAACGTATATGGCTCGATGAGAAACGTCGTAAAGATAGTAATACGTTACACAGTAATAGAATCAGAATTTAAAAGAGCTTTGGAAGTCTTAATATCAAATAAGCGAGAAGGGATAGATAACATTCCATCAGAATTTCTAAAAACATTGGGGTAAGTGGCAGCAAAATGGCTATTCACTTCGGTGTGTAGAATGGATGAGTCTGGAGATACATCATTTGGCTTTCGGAAAAACATATCCACACAATTCCGAAGATTGCAGTAACTGACTAATGCGAGAATTCTCGCACAATCTGCTTAACAGTTCAAGCATCCAAGTTGTTGGCAAGAATAATATATAGAAGAATGGAAAAGAAAAGCGATGATGTGTTAGATGACGATTACCTTGGCGTAAGGAAAGATAAAGACAGCAGGGGGCGATTCTGACGTTCCAGTTGACAACGGAAGCAAGACTAAAGAAAAGTCAAGACACGTCCATAGGATTTGTCGACCAGGAAAAAGCGTTCGACAATATCAAATCGTGCAAGATGTTCGGAATTCTGAGGAAAATAGGAGTAAGCTATAGGAAGAGACGGGTAATATACAACATGTACAAGAGCCAAGGGGGACTAATAATAGTGGAAGACCAAGATCGAAGTATTCGGATTAAAGAGTGTGTACGACACTAATGTAGTCTTTTGCCACTACTATTCGATCTATAAACAGAAGAAACAATAATTAAAATAAAATAAATGTTCAGGAATAGAATTAAAATTCAATGTGAAAGGATATCAATGATACGATTCCTTGATGAGATTGCAATCCTCAGTGAAAGTGAAGAAGAATTACGTGGTCCACTGAATGGAATGAACCATCTAATGGGTACTGAATAAATCGAAGAAATCGAAAGTAATGAGAAGTAGCAAAAATGAAAACAGCGAGAAACCAAACACGAGGACTGATGAAGTCGTAGATGTTAAGGAGTTCTACTACCTCCGCAGAAAAAAAACAACAAACAAACGAATGCAACAAATAGCCATCAAAAGCAGACTATCGTCAAACATAGGCCTTAATTTGAGGCAGAAATTTTTGAGAAGGTGCGTGTGGAGCACAGCAATGTATGGTAGTGAAATACGGACTGTGAGAAAACCGGAACATAGGAGACTCGAAGGATTTGAGATGCGGTGCTACAGACGAATGTTGAAAATTAGGTGGACTGATGAAGTAAGGGAAGCGCAGTTTCTGCGCAGAATAGAATAGGAATGAAATTTGTGGAAAACACTCACAAGAAGAAGGAACGGAGTTGTAGGACATGTGTAAGACATCAGGGAATATCTTCCATGGTACTTGAGAGAGTAGTAGAGGGTGTAAAAGCACTTGAGGAAGACAGAGGTAGGAATACAACCAGCAAATAATTAAGGAAGTAGTTTGGAATTGCTATTCAGAGATGAAGAGTTTGGCAAAGGGGAGGAATTCGTGGCGGACCGCATCAAACCAGTCAGAAGACAGGTGACTCAGAAAGAAAAAAAGATAAATAGATAAATGATCCAAACCCAAACACTCACCTTTCATTGGTAGTGATTTCCCTACTGAGCCTCATTGGTATTCCTATAGTGCTTTTGAGGATAACGTGAAATTTTAAACAACAGTTTCTAACACGCAATTCAACAAGACCTGTCGTTTTAATTACACAGAATGGGTATATGATTAGTGAGACTGCACTGTTCACATTGCTAAGTGTTCATATAGACAGTAAACTGTCGTGGAAACTCTATTTTCAGGATCTTGTTCGAAGACATAATGCTGCCATTTTTACTATTAGAACAGTATCTGAAGTAAGAGATAGTTCGACATGAAAAATAGTCTGCTTCGCTTATTTTCATTCTCTTATGACGTATGGTAGTATTTTTTGTGGTAACTCTTTTCATTCTCAAAGAGTACTTTGGCTGAGAAAGGGACGGTTCGGGCAAAAAGTGGTGTAAGGTTGTGAATCTCTTGTTGACACCTGTTCATTAATCTGGGTTTTCTGACATTGGCCACTCAATATTTGTATTCTTTACTGTCGTTTCTTGTAAACAATATCAGCTTATTCCCAAGAATTAGCAGCTTTCACTCAGTTCATATTAAACAGAAATCCAATCTGTATTTCGATCTCACTTCCCTCACTCCTGTGCAGAAAGACGACCAATATTCTGTTGTGTCCATTTTCAGTAAGCTGCCATAATAACTGAAACATCTTACCAGTAATCCACGCACTTTCAAATCTAGACTCAAGTGTTTGCTCATTGGTCAGTCCTCCTATCCTGTGGAGGAGTTCCTTGAAAAATTAAACTGATCCCTGTATCACATTGTTGACTGCGTTTACATAAACTTGGCCCTCAATTTGATCCTACGGAACTATACATGTAAAATAAATAAAACAAAAACAGATAACCAAATGAGACGATACACTGTCTAAGACTCTGGACTCGTACTTCTGAGACGCACGTTTGAAATATTCCTCCTGCCTTTGCCATTTAGGTTTTTCATGGAAGTCTATATCGCTGTAGGCAAAAGCCCGCATGTTCCTTTGGAAAGGGCACTGCTCATTTCCTTCCTTAAAGTCATTTAACTTGTCTACTTCTAAGGTAACCTGACGGGACGATTTTAAGACAAAGTGCCTATTTTTGTATCCCTATTTCCGTGCCAACGCCCCAGCCTGCAGCCTCTGCTTCGTTTGTCCTTGGGCTGACTGTTTTTTCATTTCCGCCCCTGCTATCAATATAAATCAGCATGTTACACATTTTGATCAAATTTTTACCTGATACGGTACAAGAAAGTATTTGTTTCTCTTCCATGATGCCTAAACAGTTTAGCTGTGACGCTTTCGCATCCTACCTCCATTACAATCTTTTCTCAAGGACATTCACTCAAAAAAATGTCTTTAACGAAGTTGCACTATAAGTGGGCAGTGGAAGGCAAGGAGACTGACAGAGGCCGAGTGAAGTTTCGGGCCAATCCCTGAAGATTTCTTGGGAAGCCCAGTTCTGAAAGCTCTATGCGAGCCTTGCTTTGTAGTGCTATTTCCGCAATCAATATTAGCCACAATCCGGAACTAGTCCACTAACAAATCATACTGTATTTTAATAGACTACCTACACCAGTTTCCTGTCTTGTAGATCAAGTAATATTTCTTTTTATTTAAAATCGCTACAAAAGTAGGTAGTGGGATATTAGTAGAGACAGATAGATCTTCTGTTCTTTCAAGAGAATGAAAATATTTTAAAGCGAGGTTAAACATTAAAACGGAAAAAAATATTCGTGTTTTAGTAAATTAAACACAGATCGATTTCTCTGATCTGTTTTTAAGATGAGTCTTGGTAATTATAAAACTGATGTCTTCCACTGATCATGTTGATGTAGCATAGTTTTGTGATTTTGAAGAAATAAGTGGGAATGAGATGTGGGTTTTGTTGATAACGCGTAATGAATGAGTAGTAGATGTGATTGGTACATGACGATGGCTAATGTGACACTTCTTTGGGAAAGTATTTAGGAAGGAAAGGGTTGGGATGATGGAGGACACTGAACCACGTTGTGGGAAAGGAAAGAAACCAGACCTGGAGAGGAAAACTCGTGAATCTGAAAAAGAATCAGGAATCTGAGAAATCTGGATTTCTGACCAAATTGGCTGAAGTAATTAACGTTACGTTGGGAAACGATTAGAGTTCTGAGAGGGAACTAATTCTTATTGGTAAGTAGACAGGCAAGCGCGGTGTTTATTGAGTACGGTGGGAGGAGGGGGAGGGGTATAGTCAAGAATGAGCGTCAGGTGGAAATCTAGTTACTGGCAGCATCTCCTCCAAGTGCCACAGGGTCATACAGGTACGAGAGGCGATCACTGAAAAAACTCTGCTCGTTCGCGAAGCTGCATAGAATTGGAGACAAAGGAAGTAACTGTTTGGAGGCATCTATGCACTGACGGTTGTCGTTACTTGAAGAATATTCGACGTGCACTGCAGGCCCATCGCAGTGTTCACGGCGTCTCTCTCACCCGTCTTCAGGATTTTCTGCCACGGACTCAACCAACTTATCAAAGAAATGTATTTGATATATGCAATTATATGAGTAACTTATTACATAATTTATGCCAAATACATTTATGGCTGCAAAATGCTATGAGGGGTCATGACGTACGGGGTACTAAGGAAGGAAATACAGAGTATGATGTATAAGCACATTGTCCCGGGAAGAAACATTAGTATTTGAATGGCTGGGACAGATTCTTTCGTTCCCTTTCAAATAAAGAACTAGGTTCTCTGACTGGACGATTTCTCGCCGATTTCAAAGAGTTTGTCCACACATGGACCATCCTCCTCTTCAGCATTACAATGCCAAGCCGCAAACGAGCGCTGTGACATTTGCAACAATTCGACGCCTTAGGTTCAGTGTCATTGATCGTCCTCCATTCAGTCCCGACTTGGATCCATCCGATTTTCACGTTTACAACATTTAAAGAGCGCTTTTGAGGCTTTCACTTTGACGTTGATGAAGCGGTGCAAGCAGAGGTGAGGTTGTGGCACCGTCAACAAAGGAAAATAGACTACACAGACGGTGTCAACCAACAGGTCTCTCGTTAGGAGAAACGTGTTCGTCACCAGGGTAGCTACAGTATGTTCGGAAATTAATATGTAAATATGAAGAATTAAGACGCAGAATGTTAATAACGTTCGTTTTAGTTAGAAAGCTTTAAGAATTGTCATATACATATTTCGGAGGTATTACTTTTCAGCACGCCGTCGTATAATGAAAGGATAATAAACCATAAATAGATAATCTCCTCTATTATTTTCTGGGTTTCCTGTCCGGTGGAGAATCTGACGAGTTTCCAACGTACTGCCGTGTCGTTTGTTGTGTCAACAGGTCTGTTACTTGCTGTTGTGACATGAGGCTCAGCCTGCGGTGACGATGCAGAGACAACCAACTGCGATTTCGTACCGTCGTTAGTACCGAGGCGTACGACTTGTAGATGTGTCGACGAGAATTGGAAATTAATGATGAAACAATTCGTTGCATGGTATCACGTTTGTAGTAAGTACGGGGTATACAGGTTGATGCATCTAAGACAGGCCACCGAAACGGATCTAGAACGATTAAATGTAATGAGGTGCGGTTTTCGCTAAGTTATAGCGTACGACGAAGAGAATTTTCTGGTTAGAAGCGGCATGAAAGGGAGGCAGAGGTTCAGAAGGCAGTGAGACAGGGTTGTAGCCTATGCTCGACCTTATTTAATTTGTACATTGAGCAAACCGTAAAAGAAACCAAAGAAAAATTTGGAGAAGGAATTCAGGCAGCAAGCTTCAAAATTTTGAGGTTTGCCGATGACACTGAAAATCTGCCATGCACAGCAAAGAACGTGGAAGAGCAGTGGAACAGCAGTTATCATCCTGAAAATATGATATAATCTGAACAGCAACAAAAGAAAACGAGGGTAATGGAATGCAGTCGAATTAGATCAGGCGATGTTGAGGGACTGAGATGAGGATACGATACACTGAAAGTAGTAGACGAACTGCGCTGGTTGGGCAGTAGAGTGAATATACTCGTAAAATGTGGACTGGAAATGGCAAGAACAGCGTTTCTGAAGAAGAAATTTGTTAACATCGAATATAGATTTAAGTGTTAAGCAGTATTGTATTTGTATGAAAGTGAGACGTGGACAGTAAACAGTCCACACAAGAGAAGCTTTTGAAATGTGGTGCTGCTGAAGAATACTGAGCAACACGTAACTAATGAGAAGGTACTGTATAGAACTGCGGAGAAAAGTTATTTGTGGTACAACTTGATTCAAAGAAGAGATCAGATGATAGGAAGCATTCTGAGACATCAGGGGATCGCCAGTTTAGTGCTGGAGGAAAGTGAAGGGCTAAAAACTGCAGAGGAAGACCAAGAGATGAATATAGTAAGCAAATTCAGAAGGATGTAAGTTGTAGTAGTTATTCGAAGATGATAAGATTTGCACAGGATGGAGTAACAGGGAGAGCAGCGTCACACTGGTCTTCGGACTGAAGACCACAACAATATCAAACGACAAATTACGAAGCAGGAAGTTTTGTTATATGTTATTACATACTTTTTTGCTGCGTCATTGGGAAGAGCCTTCGATGACGTCATCAACGTCTCAGCATACGTGGATAAAGATAATAGCGCCAGAAGCTGCTGGCACGCGTTCAAGAAAAGAAGTCCACTGTACAGTTTAAATCTGCCAAAGAGTTTGATCAGTGGAAGACGCGTGTTCTACACAGACATCCGCAAAATCGGCCTTTGTCTTAATCTTTGTCGGTATAAATAGAACCTTTGGGTGCAGAAAACTCCTTACAGCGCCAAACCCGCAACCTAATTAGCTGTCCTGCAAAGTTTAACAATCTTTTTAATGTACATCGCTTCCCCTTGCTTTCGTTCTCCCTGGTTCAAGAGTATATGTAGCTGTTAACTCTAGCATCCCATCACAAATCTGTGTGGGGCCAGGGGTATGAATAAATAAATAGAAAAGAAAAGTAATAGACCGTCTGCCTTATCAGCTTGCTTGTGAGACCTATCATTCATAAAATCCGCCGTGCGCGAGTGACTGGTGTTGCTCACGTAGCTGGTACTGGGTGCAAAGATAAATAATTCAGTCACGCAGTTTGAACTTATTTATTAGTGCAAGTTAGTGACGAAATATTATTTCTTACGTCAAAGCGAAATATAAACAGTGATCCACACAGTGACACAACTAAAATTTTCCAAAACTCAGAAAGTTACAAAAGGAATAAAAATTGGCCAGGAATGAGAAGAACTCGCGCTCTGAGGATTCCGCACAAATCTTATTATTTATATAGACCTTTAACCCATTTCTGAAATCGAGAATATCGACGAGTGTTATCGACATCGATACTGGCAAGATAACAATCATGTGTATTCCAAGTCCTTCGAGAATGTTTTAATTTCAAGTTTAAAGTCGGATACCAAATGACAAAAGAAAATTTTTCTTGTGATATGATTACAAGTTAACAGTTTTAGCATTTCTTTTCTTTACATGTACTATAAAACCTTGTTTCCTGCAGATTTTCGTGATCCTAAGTCAAGAAGATGTAGCTTATAGGTTTTAATAATTGAAATGGCCAGTATCAAAATACGGCCGTATCTTTAGATTGCATTGACTTAGAAGGTTAATGTTTTTACACCAGAAAGGTACCACACACTTCAGTACGCGACATAATTTTAACATTCCAGGAAAAAAGGGGTGTTAGACGGACAGAAAGGCAATCATATAATAAATATAAAAAATTATTTTTTCGTATGATGTAATTACAAATTAGCAATTTTCGGATTTTTTAATTTAGTTTTACAGTGAAACGTTGCTTACTGTCGGATTTCATGATTCTACATCAATGAGAAGTACCATACAGGTTTTGATGAATGAGATTGCGAGCATCAAAATATGTGAATTAAAGGCCGTATCTTCTGATTGCATTGATTAGAACCTTCAATTTTTTACACTGCGAAGGTCTTTTTTCCTGAGAAAAAGAGTTTTTTATAGTCTGACAGACAGACAGTGTGATCCTATAAGGGTTCGGATTTATCGTCCCATACCATAAAAGCAACAGCACTTAGAAAGTTCAAGCCTCTGCTAACAGCGCGACATCGCCTCCAGCGCCTCTCCCGGGCTCGTGTCCTTATTGGTTGCACCCTAGACAATATCGATAACCGTGGCATGCAGACGAAACCCACTTTCAGGTGGTAAGAGCTGCTGGTAGGGCAGACCCCCAAAGCCATGGACCAAGTTGTCAACAGGGCACTGTGCAATATGCTGGTAGCTCCTTAATGGTGTGGACTGTGTTTACATGGAACGGACTGGGTCCTCTGGTCTAGCCAAACCGATAATTCACTGGAAATGGTTATTTTCGGGTACTTTATGACCATTTTCAGCCATTCGTCGACTCCATCTTCTTCGCAATTTGAAGAACATTCTCTACGATTCGAGAGAATGATTTGGCCACCCATCGAACATTCATGGGAAATAAGCGAGAGCACAAAATCCTGCACCGGCAACACTTTCACAATTATGGTCGGCTTATAAACTGAGGAGGCAAAATATTATGAGTATCTACATACAAACGTTTTGGTCCATTTCTGGAAAGCAATTCAGCAGTGATTCTGCGCTTCATGGATTCGACAAGTACTTGACAGGTTTCAATAGTTTTGTGACACCAGATGCCTACGCACAGGTCACACACATCCCTTAATTTACGGACAGCTGCTTTTGGTAAGGGAGCTGGCGCCCGACAGCGTCCTAGCTAGGTTTCAACGGATTCAGATAAGCCAAACTTGATTGCCAACGCATCAACGTGACTTCACTATTATGCTATTCAAAAAATTGCAGCACGATGCTGTCCATGGGACACGGAAGTATCCTGCTGGATGATGCCATCCGCTACAGTCTGGAACCGCACGACCGCTACGGTCGCAGGTTCGATTCCTGCCTCGGGCATGGATGTGTGTGCTGTCCTTAGGTTAGTTAGGTTTAAGTAGTTCTAAGTTCTAGGGGACTTATGACCACAGCAGTTGAGTCCCATAGTGCTCAGAGCCATTTTTGATGATGCCATCTCTCTGTAGGATGACTTCAAGCGTAAGTGGTTACAGGTGATCCCTAGTAATGTTCACGTAGTCCACAGCTGTCATGGTGCTTTGATTACTACAGCAGGTTCCATGGAAGGCCAGATAAATGGAAGACATAATACTGCTGCCACAGGAATGCGTCCGTGGCGCGCTGCAGTTATCGAGCAGCCATTCGCCTGGATGATGGCGTATCTGGACACGACCAACGACCTTGTTCAAGCATAAATGGGATTCATCCTATCAGACGACACGATTCCATTGATCTGGGCCCAATCTCGATTATCCCGTGCCCACTCTAATCACAGCTGATGATGTTGCTTGTTCATAATGATAACATGTTGAGCTCATCTACGTCGGAACACCGTGTTCAACACTGTGAGCTGAACAGTGTGCTGCAAAACACGTGTACCTGTGCCAGCACTGTACCCTGTCGCCAGATCGGCCATAAATCGCCGCCTATCCTGCTTTAAAGAAAGGGGCAAACCTCTGATCACGATGTTCTGTGATGAGGTGTGTACGTCCAACTTTCTGTTTTCTACTCGTGGCTTCAGCAATCTTCTACCGCTTTACATGGATACTCATGAAAGCAGCACCCGAAAGACCGACCACTTTCGCAGTTCCCGAGATGTTCCCTCCCAGGCACCTCGCCACAACAATCTGACTTTTGTCAAAGGCGCTTAAGTCACTGGGTTTCCGCACTTGCGCCACTTATCGTCTCTAGACTAGAGATGGGGGATCCGCTCTTGAACTAATTCATAGAGTTGAATCTTTCAAAGGAGTGAACAATCAGTGATTCAGAAAAAAAGAACCGTAGCTCCAAACGTTTCCCACGGCAGAGAGAGAGAGAGAGAGAGAGAGAGAGAGAGAGAGACGGAGCATATCAGTAGCGCCTCTGCTGGTCAGAGCACAGTGCACGCCACACAACACAGCCAGCGCCGGCCTCTGCCCTGCTTCTACCTTGGCTGCCTGCATTGTGCAGTGCCCCATTGGATTTTGTGTTTCACATATGCCGTGCCGTCTCTGTGCGTCATCTGCCGCATGCAGTGCCTGGCGCAGCTTAACTTCGCATCGCACTCTGTCGGCGATCGTTTCAGTCACACGTCCTGCCCTCTGGGCAGTTGATGCGAGCAACAGGACAGAGAGCCACCTAGCGGATAACATAGGAACTACTTGCAAAAACCTGCTCTCAAGGGAACGGACGATTTGTCTCGGAGCGGGTGAGTTCACCGCTTTCCCCACCCTCGGAACTCGCCAACTCAACGCTCACCCCACCGTCTCGACTCTAGCCAGAGCGTTGAACAAAGCGACTCCGGTGTCACTCTGGTCTCTGCGGTCTCAGCTCATGCAGTAATACAGCTCGCGGCTCGACCTGCTCGACTCAGCGCCTCTGCATCGGAGTTCGTCCCCACTGGATATTGTTCTTCGTAGTAATACCGCTATGTATATTACATTATTATGTTATGTATACATCATTTGTTTTTATTTTATTTTTATTTGTTTAAACTGATCAGATTAGGTTCCTGACGACTCCTCTTACTATAGGATTTTTATTATGGACACTCGAATTTACGCTTTAATTACGAGCGAACCGATAAACGTATCGCAAAATGTGATACACCAATATTTTCCTTGTTTTATTCTGCATAAGGCTATATGCAGCACTTTCGTTTTAGAGTCAAATTTATATTTTTTTTCTTATTCTGGTACGGATTTTGCGATTTTAGGCGTCTTCGGAAGGAAACGTTCACTTTAAAAATATAAGGCTTGCGATGTATTTGTATGAGGTTAATGAAATTTTAATACATTATAGCCAAATATATTGTTAATGTAAATCTCAAGTTACAACATCTTCTGATCACCCAAAAAACCACGATAGTGCAAAATAAATCAATAATCAAAAACTTTGTCATATCGTGGAAATTTCAATAAACAATACAAAATTCTTACTCATTATCTGTGTTACTTCAAAATAGGATCAAATAAGATCAAAATACAGGTATAGTACTGGAATAAACCAAGTTTAAAGGGCAATGTGCCTTCCATTTATTTTCTATTGCAAATGAGTGGTGAGTCATGAAAAAGAGCTAATTCATTTCAGGGAGTGAACAGTTCTGATCCAATCTCTGAAAAGAACAGTTTTGCCCATCTCTACTCTAGACTGATTCGCCGTTCGTCTCTGCTCCGCTCATATATTTCTCTTGCCGCGTCACGTGCGCTCAGCGCCACCAGGCAGCATGCAGCCTCACGGGGGGCAGTGGTCATAATTTTTGGGTTCATACGCGTACAAGCAACATGCCGCAGTACTTCTGCAGGGACTTCCAGTGACCTGTTGACCTCGAGTTGCTCCATTACGCCGGGCAAAAGGAGGTCCGAAACGATATTAGGAGGCATCCCCTAACTTTTGTCACTCCAACATACGCCAATAAACATTTTGGAAACAGAGAAATGGGAAGCTCTGAGACATGTTCTTTCTCTTGTCACAGTAATACTCTGTCAGGATAAATACGAGGGCTATCGGAAAATAAGGAACGATAGATCGCGAAATGGAAACCACAGTGAAAATCAAAACTGTTTTACTTGCAACAGTTAGCTACACCTTCCAGCTACTTCCCTACACAGATGCCGCTCAGACTCGAACATCTGTCGTAGCGTTGTACCAACTTTTCAATTCCCTCGTTATAGAAGACAGCCACCAGTGCTTTTCGACAATTTTCTACTATGTACTGCAGCTCGTTGTTTGTGTCAAAATATTGTCTTCATAGTCAGCGGTTCATTTGAGCAGAGCTGAACCTCAGAGGTAGCTAATTACGGTCTGTATTGTGGGTGATCAAACACTTCCCATCAAAAACGCTGCAGGAGCATCTTCATTGTTCCTGCAGAGTGCGGCCGAGAATTGTCGTGTAGAACGAACTGCATGACAGTTATGTTATGTGGATTGCATAGTTTCAGGCGAAATCTTTCGCCAGGCCCTCATCCTTCACGAGAGACGCTAATTTCTAGCCAGCTTTACGTTCTCACTGTGAGCTCAGAACTGAAAAAAGCGACATGATGCGATCGACGGGCATACTAGACTCAGTGCCCAACGCATCCGTGCAAATTTCATCAGATTTTCACTGTATTTTCCATTTCGCGACCGATGGTTCCTTACTTTCCGAATAACCCTCGTACAAATTCCGCGTGCAGGTGCCTTCTTACAGCACTAAGTTTGCTCTCAATGACTGATTCCTTTCAAAATCATTTTTTCTTACCTCAAAAAATGATTTTCTTAAGTATATGAAAATGTTCATAACTTCAATAGTGAACTGTTTATGATTTTACAGGCAAATTCTAAAATGAGTCAGCCTTTATCCATTCTGTAATTTCAAAACCTACAAACAATTCGTCAACCAAAGTAGTCAGTCAATCGATATGAATATAGTTTTACCATTTCTCATCATAATACAAATATTTTTATATGGCCTTATAAACGTTGAAGATGTGCAGCCGACCATTAACACCTGCAGTGATTAAACAATTTTATATATTAACTGAATTTTCCGCCGGTGCTTGACAGAACAAAATGATAATACTAAAAACGAAAACACTTCCTAATGTTATAATTCTATTTATTTGTTCATGAACCAGCTTTCGGCTTCTGAGGTCCATCTTCAGGTAACAACTGAACGTCGTAAACGCAGTTAATCTGTGTTTTCGACAGTCATTTGTGGTCTGAAGATGGCCCTAGAAGCTGAGAGCTGGTTCGAGATCAAATAAATATAATTTTGCAGAACATTAGGAATTTTTTAAGCGTTACGATTCTGACTTATGAGGGGGATTTTATTATGTAACGGAAAGATGGGGATCTAAAGTATCGTTTTGGCCACGGTTATAAACTCAGCACAGTTTAAAAGATCAGTTACTCAAGCACGTAGTAGAGGGAGAATGCAAACGCGATCCTGTTTACCAACTACATTTATAGATCGTTTAGTTCCTCCGGAGTCGTAGCTTGGAATTGCTTGTTGCTCTGCTGTGCTTGCCCACCAGCTTCAGTGCCTCATATCTGTTCGTCCCAACTACGTAACTGCAATATACATTTCGGAGGAAAACTTGCTTCGTGTTATCTTATTGTCACAGCACTGGAATTGGTGGTGCGCGCTACGCATATTCCATTGTGCAGAAAAACGAAATGAGATTCCACGTTGCCAGTAGAGGAAATATTTGTAAATGACGCTACGTGCAGAGTATTTCCAAGAACTGGCTACGATAAATGTCAGCGGATTCGCCCTATTAAACCAGAAACTGTAGCTGTTTTTCCCAACCCATTTATTTAACAGGTGATATTTGCATAATTGAGAAGTGTTAATGGTTACAGAGGTAAAACTGGTGAAACTAGCTGTGAAAAGCAAAACGATTTCCGTAAAATTAATGTTTTGTGTTGCCTAAGTAATAGTTATTGCAATATCTAGTTCGTGTATCGAAGAAAATACTTTGCATTCTTTTTGTACAGTTTGAAACGTCAGCCTCTAGTTAGTGACATCGGCATTAAAATTATCTGAAATGCATTTTTGTGTGTAATCGTGACCGAAACATATGTATATAATATGGTTTAGGTCGTTTCAATGGGAATATCTAGAAGACTACCTTCTCTATAATGTGACACTCTTTTGTGTACTGTCTGTGTCTCTATGGATATTGTCAAACGAAATGATTGAAAGAATTGAAAATATCTTTTAAAACCTACACGGGTAAAGTTTATTTCAAAGGTACCAGAGACTCGCAGAAATTTTCTGCAAATTCCAAATGAAAACTGCAAGAAAGACTACATCCAAATCCAACAGTATTTCTCATTAGAAACTACATTTTATTGGTCTTTGTCCATAAAATCTAATTATTTCCAGAGGTTCTTTCGCTACTCACGAATTCCAGCAGCGCATGGAGGCTGAGTGTGGAGTCTCGTATATCTGAATACGGCTGGAATGGTAGAAAATCCGAAAAGGGGAACGCAAAGACTCGATCTAAATATGGGATGAGTCACAGATGTGAAAGGGAGAGAAGAACTCACGTCACTGAATCATTATAAAATGTTAACGAGCTCGTATTTTACCAATAATTCATTTGGAAGGGCCGTAAAGGAATGAATCTTTGATACCAGTTCACGTATGTGTATCACTTGCGCTCCCTTGTACAAATATGTATTGTGTGTGGTACGGTACAACTAGTTTCTCAACGTCTGCTCAAATGCCATTATTCCTTCCTGTCACGTCGTCTGCGAGGTCGTAATGAACGCAAGGGAACTAACGCGATGTTTCAACAGCGACAACTTATCGTCGTCCACTGTGCGAAAGTCACAGTCACAGAGCTATTGCCAGTTTTCTCAATATGCCTAAAAGAACGGTTGGAGCTAAAAGACAATTTAATAAGGAGAATCCTACAGAAACTGTCCCTCAAAAAGAGTGGCCGAGATACCTAAATGAAAGAGAAAGGTGATTGAATATACAAACATAAAGGGTAATCTTTGTCTAAGTGCGTCAAATATTGCAATCCCACTGCTGCAACAATACGGCATGGAAGTAATTCAGTCAACAGACCAGTTGCTAACTAGAAGAGAAACAACGGAAGAGAGGCAAGGAAAATGCCATACACGAAGAAAGTAAACAGAAGCAAAAGATTCCAGTTCATAAAGACCACATCAAAAGAGGGTCAGACACGATGATTGTTATCAAATCAGAGCATATTCAACGTTTTCTCCACAGGCAGATGAACTAAGTTGTGGCGATAACAAAATGTGAAGCTGTTGGCTAAAACTTTGCAGCCTAGTGTAAGTATTTTTGAGAAGTATCTTTGGGAAGTATCTTGGTATGGGATTTATTTCACCATCTGCTGTGGAACAGATTACTTTGATTGACACTACGTTAAACAAGGAGGAATATCACAATAACCAGAAGCAAAAGCCGAACACGAGTGCAGAAAACTTTGGGATTATATTTACATCTAAATTAGACCCAAGACAATGCCGTGACGCATAAATCGCACTCCGTAAAAAAAAAAAATGAAACTAAATAAATAAACACGAACGTTACTCAGACAACGCCTGTTCATAAGTAGTCTCTTAACAGAAAGCTTATGAGGAATAAACTCATAGAGGACCTGTAAAAGAAGCTCAGGGACAATGACGTCTAATTGGGATTGAGTTACAATATTATTCTTGTTTCCAAGATCAATGTTGTGATCAAATGATTAAGACACCAAAGAAACTATACTGTTAAGCTGTGATATATTATTTAAGAAAATATTACCGTTTTATTATACTTAATAAGTTATAAGCCATAGTTTACGTTTATTAAGAGAATAAACTATATTTTTCATTCATCGAAATTTCCTGTGTTTGGTAAATACATACCAGCGTTTGTAAAATAATTTCTTCTACTTGCAGTACAAGAGTGGAGGGAGAGTATCGAAGGTATGAAATTTGTTTCTGCAGCGTATGACACGTCGTGGCTGCTACATTTGATATACACATATATAACTAGAATGGGCAGGACACCGCAGTCGCGCTTGGTGACTTGGCGTAGCGCGTCAATCGTGGCGTCAGAGACAACACGTGGGCCGCTTATAAATTCTTTCAAGGACCAGCGGGCAGATTTATTAAAGCTTTTTCTGAGTTTAATGCCAGCACGGCAGGGTTGGGGGATTAGAGCAGGATGGAGGTTAGAGGCAGGCTACCTAGTATCACTTCCCTTTCCCTCAATCGCCCCCCCCCCTCCTCCCTTCCGCTCCCTGCCCCCCACCATCACCGCCACCTTTTTTCAGTTTTATTGCATGCGCCAGTTTTAAATTTACTCCGCAAACAGAGTAAATGGCGTAAGGTAATCCGGGCTCCTGCCTGAGTGTTTATAATTCTCTTTCGCCCCTAGTGCCAGCCATTTACATTTGATTGACGAGCAATAAAAGGGTAGGTCGGCGTCCGACGGGCATTTCATCCTCCTCTTCCATATCCCATATCCCCCGTCTCCTACGCAAGCGGTCTCTCACTCTCTCTCACTCTCTCTTTCTCTCTTTCTCTGTCTCTCTCTTTCTCTCTGTCTCACACACTCACACAGAGAGAGACGGAGAGGGGAGAAGGGGGAAGAGAGACAGGGAGAGAGAGAGAGAGAGAGAGAGAGAGAGAAGGACAGAGAGAGAGACAGAAGGAGAGAGACGCAAGGGAGAGAGGTTAGACAGAGATTGAAAGAGATCAAGCGAGATGGCAAACTACTTTGGAGACAGCACTTATTTCTGGGAGGGAAATATTTTCCAATCTCCGTTTAATCTTTCTAGCTTAGGCCTTCCGTGATTTATGGACAATAGTCGGATATAGAAAGGGTTCATTCACTAGAAGAAGAGACATATCCAGCATAGTTAGTGTTCTGGCTCTACTGACGTTGGTATGCTGGAGATGCTAACTGCAAACCTCTTCCGATTCAGAAATGGTATAATGGTACATCACAATTTCGTATTGTGAAACCTCCTGCCGTTCTTAACCTTATCTTGAACAGGTTGACTGGAAAAAAGAAAATGAAATACGGCAAATGGCTAAAATCAAATATTGGGGTTCATTTCCAATCCCTTAAGTCCAATTCAAATTTAAAATTATCCATTTTGCTATGTTTTTGGTCTATACTATTTCTAAAAATTCAGAACGTTCTTCATATTGAAGATAACACTGTCTTCCTCTTCAATTTCTTCTTCACAATCGACGTTTCGACGTCTCTGCTTTGATCTTCTTCATGGTGTGTGTACCCGATAACCTCTGCCCATTTTGCGTATTGCATACCTTATATTTCTTTAGCACTACAATAATCATTTTTAAGGTTTTGTAGGCGCATTTTACACGTCTCTCACTCCATTCGGGAATTCGCTATTAACGAATATGATTATTCGTGAAAATAAATTTAACTACAAATATCTGCAAACGATTCATCTATTTTCGAAAGAGCAGGAGGAGGAATAGATTAGCGTTCAACGCCCCATCGACAACGAGATCATTAGAGACGGAGCACAAACTCCTATTAGGAAAAGATGGAGAAGGAAAGTGGCCGCGCCCTTTCGAAGGAGCCATCCCGGCATTTACCTTAAACACTTTAGGGAAATCACAGAAAACCTAAATCAGGTGTGCAGGACTTGAGTTTGAACCATCGTTCTCCTGAATATTACCGAAACAGAGGAGATAAATAGCGCAAGAGCCTAAAGCGGAGATGGAGTGCAAATGGTACAGAAAGCATCATTCACATCTTTTGGAAAACCAGTAACATAATGTCTGCACTCAATAAGACCGGTGGCACCACTGGAATTGGTGCGTGCAGCACAAGAAACTGACTAAAATGCTGTCAGTCATTTTCCATCTCAGAGTCGTCCTCTACACTTAATGTACATGTACGAATTGAGTTAGCTCAGTGGACTCGCATTCGCGAGGACGACGGTTCAATCCCGCGTCCGGCCATCCTGATTTAGGTTTTCCGTGATTTCTCTAAATCACTGCAGGGAAGTGCCGGGGTGGTTCCTTTGAAAGGGCACGGCCGACTTCCTTCCCCGTCCTTCCATAATCCGATGAGATCGCTGTTTGGTCTCTTCCCCAAAACAATCCAACCCAACGAATTGAGGTACTGCAACTAGAAAGATACCTGAACGCAACAGGGTTTATTGGCACCTACCAACAAGATGCAGAACAAGTGATTGCTGCACGTAATGCACTAATTTATGAAATGAGTTACGCGTAAGAGGACACGTCGAATTCCATACCACTTAGGAATTCAAAATACTTCGTAGTATTGCTACAGATGCATGTCCAGTGTGTGCTTCTGCATTGTCCTGTAACTATCTTAACAGAAACATTTTGTGCTGTACCCTGGGGCGTATGCTCGCATGCAGTACAGACGGGCCTGCCGTGTTGCCTAGTCGGCAGACGACAACACGTAGATATCAGGTTTATAGTGTGGCTTGCGGAAAGCTCCACTCGGTCCGCTGTCGTCAACCCCACCATAAGTGGCTTCAAGGTCGTAGTATTGTTTCCCTACGCCACTCACATGTCCGACTAGATCCGGTGTCGTCAACGCCGCCATAAGCGGCTTCAAGGTCGCAGTATTGTTTCCCTATCCCACTCACATGTCCGAAAACAGTACGGGACATGTAACCCTCTACTCAGTCAGCTCTACCGGTTGCGGGATCAGTTACGAGCAGACGAGCTGTCGGCATTGCGATCGACGATCTAGCCCTCACTATCAGCAAGTGTTTGCTTTGTCTTATACAGCTAAGTGCTCATTTAACTTTCTTATTTATGACTTACAAGGAAACGTCACCAACTTGGCCACATATTTTAAGGAGAAAAATGGCACACTCGCAAGATAGCAACACCACCAATCACTGACGAGAGAAAATTTGGGACACAATTGCGACAGTACGCAATCGTGACCTTCTGAATGGGCAATGCTGCCGCCTATTGCCCAAACCCGAAATACTACACAGTGGGGAGAGTTTGAGATATGTGAATTATACAGTTGACATTGGTAACACATTTCAGTTACTCGTCAACGTGCGCGGTTTCTAACCTTTATATGGTGTCTTTGCTTTGATAATTGTTATGTTGCAGTTCACAAACACAGTGTAAAGGAATGAAACGAATCAGTATGTATCTGTTAAAGTGAAGTGCATCTGCAGGAGATTCGCTATTCTTCAACGCGATTAGCACGTGATTAAATTGTAAATCGAAAATCGTTAACTTCATTTAATAATAATCCTTCGGTTTCTGCGGTTCAGTAATTTTGATTTTGTGGCGGATGTATAGCGGCGGAATATCAGTACGAGACTGTTGTTAGAATAATATTGGACATATCTGTGCGTGAGGCTGACATACTACGTACTCATATTACTCACAATTTTTTGCGTAGAATAACGTGTTCTCGAACAATATTTCAAAACTCGTCGGGCAGATGCGTTCACCTTCGCCCTCTTCTTCTCTTGCCTTCAGCATCCCGCTAATAGGAGGGCTCTGTATGCTACTAAAGTGTTCAGAACTTCGCACTACGGAAAATTTGGAAGTTTGTGGTAAGATCCTGTGGGACCAAACTGCTGAGGTCATCGGTTCCTAAGCTTACGCACCACTTGATCTAACGTAAGCTAACTTATGATAAGGACAACACACACTCCCATGCCCGAGGGCGGACTCAAACCTCAAACGGGAGGAGCCGCGCGAACCGTGACAAGACGCCAAAACCCGCGCGGTTCGAACTAGGGAATTAGATGGCTGCAGCGGGGCGAGGTGAGTGATAAACGAAAGATAGGCGTGAAAGTTTAAAATCTGTAAACTCTGAAGGTCATATCTGCGTACTATCAAAATTATGACCTCAAATTTCGCACGGGATCGATTACTGGCGCTGATATCATGCAAGGGTGGCTCTTTATCAAACATGAGGTCAAGTTGGTGGTTTTCCTTGTCAGGGATAAAAGTGATAGCTTGACTCTGTTGCCTGGGGCCCACGTATTATACTGTATGCTCGGTAACTGTAATAAATATACTGATTTTAGAGAGAGTTCCTTTGGTAGTTGCGTAACCACTGTTGGAGAAACTTACAATTTATGACGTGCCTTACAGCACTCGGTGAGTGCTGCCGCGACACCTTCCAATACCGACATAGACGCACTCACATTTGAAATGCCCTTCATGGAGTAACAAAGTTATAAAGAGCACTAAATGCGCCCCACTTTGTTTTATAACGTATTTTGGAAACACAATGTCTACTTGTAATTCTGAGTTATCCCTAGTTACATTGCCGTCATGTTAATCAGCATTTTGCAAATTAAAAATTGCAACATACAAAAAACTAGGAAAATATTCTAGAAACTGAATGAGTACGATGGAGAAATAGAAGTAATTTTATTGACAAACAATGAGTCAATCTTACAGCTACGCTTTTGCCGGCTGTTAATACAGACAACAGAGAAACATGAGGCCGGAGAAATAGACGGCCAGAGAGACAGTCTGTTCAGTATCGTTGAGGCAGGTGACTAACGGTATTAACGTTACGAGGTAAGCACGCCCCAATGTTGCGGCTACATGCAGCGAATGGTACGAGTAATATACGAGTAGTCTATAATGGGATGGTAGTAGAGTAAAAATACTATTAGCATATCGGATACTACACACGAGTGAGGTTTCTGAGGTCAACAGTATCTAAAGAGGATCTCAAATACTGCAGAGACGAAGTTTGCACACGAATAAATCGCCACAAAGGACGGCTACCAATGACTGACGAATGGACGTCTTGTCGCGCCAGCCACTACCATCTGCTATATTGTTTTAGTTCCCTCTACCACTTTCTTCCTGTGTTGTCCGTGTTTTACTGCTGGCGGCAAGCTTCGTCCCACGCTTCGGTGTGGGTAGGCACATATTTTTCCAAGCTAGTTTTCTGTGTCTTACATTCTGTTTTATCTTATTGTTCTGAGTCTTTTCTTGACACCCGTCTCAATTTGTTACTGAGCGGGCGCTGAAGACCCTGTCGTCGTGCGCCCTTAAAACCCTCTCCATCCATCCATCCATTGTCGCGCAGTGCTCCATCTCCCTTAAAAACGTGGACAGATTTAAAAATTGAATATGTGGATATAAAATCCTATAAAACTGTGCTGCCGGCCGCTATGGTCGAGCGGTTCTAGACGCTCCAATCCGGAACCGCGCTGCTGCTACGGTCGCAGGTTCGGATCCTGCCTCGGTCATTGATGTCTGTGATGTCCCTAGGTTAGTTAGGTTTAAGTAGTTCTAAGTCTAGGGGACTGATGACCTCAGATGTTAAGTCCCACAGTGCTTAGAGCCATTTTGAAAACTGTGCTCTTCTTAAATTATTTGGGTCACTGATTGCGAATCTGAAGTCGGAATTACAAAACACTAAATGTAGGATAAATTTTGCTTCATTATCGTTAACGGAAGGGTCACTGTAGGGCTGCAAACTGGAATATGTTCCGAAAAACAGATCTTCTGCTTCTGGTGGCATCTATTTATCTTCTAGAATTGTCATTTTCTGGAATCCCACGATTCGTGGATCCGAAGACGCCAAAGCTGATCGAGCACGTCATGCATCGTTTCCTCACTGCACTATTTGAACGTAAAATTTTCTCGGTAACGCCCAATATCCTTACTCCGAGCTTCCTGCGCGTCTTCCGATAGTCGAACAATTGGCAACGGAGCAGCTTCTATTGTGGCGTATCCGTGCATCAAAAGTATGTAGACTGATGTCGGCATCGGGCACTACTGCACACTACTGCAGAATATTTTGTACCGTCTAGGCAATGCCACATGGTCCACGACCACTATATATATATATATATATATATATATATATATATATATATATATATATACTCCTGGAAATGGAAAAAAGAACACATTGACACCGGTGTGTCAGACCCACCATACTTGCTCCGGACACTGCGAGAGGGCTGTACAAGCAATGATCACACGCACGGCACAGCGGACACACCAGGAACCGCGGTGTTGGCCGTCGAATGGCGCTAGCTGCGCAGCATTTGTGCACCGCCGCCGTCAGTGTCACCCAGTTTGCCGTGGCATACGGAGCTCCATCGCAGTCTTTAACACTGGTAGCATGCCGCGACAGCGTGGACGTGAACCGTATGTGCAGTTGACGGACTTTGAGCGAGGGCGTACAGTGGGCATGCGGGAGGCCGGGTGGACGTACCGCCGAATTGCTCAGCACGTGGGGCGTGAGGTCTCCACAGTACATCGATGTTGTCGCCAGTGGTCGGCGGAAGGTGCACGTGCCCGTCGACCTGGGACCGGACCGCAGCGACGCACGGATGCACGCCAAGACCGTAGGATCCTACGCAGTGCCGTAGGGGACCGCACCGCCACTTCCCAGCAAATTAGGGACACTGTTGCTCCTGGGGTATCGGCGAGGACCATTCGCAACCGTCTCCATGAAGCTGGGCTACGGTCCCGCACACCGTTAGGCCGTCTTCCGCTCACGCCCCAACATCGTGCAGCCCGCTTCCAGTGGTGTCGCGACAGGCGTGAATGGAGGGACGAATGGAGACGTGTCGTCTTCAGCGATGAGAGTCGCTTCTGCCTTGGTGCCAATGATGGTCGTATGCGTGTTTGGCGCCGTGCAGGTGAGCGCCACAATCAGGACTGCATACGACCGAGGCACACAGGGCCAACACCCGGCATCATGGTGTGGGGAGCGATCTCCTACACTGGCCGTACACCACTGGTGATCGTCGAGGGGACACTGAATAGTGCACGGTACATCCAAACCGTCATCGAACCCATCGTTCTACCATTCCTAGACCGGCAAGGGAACTTGCTGTTCCAACAGGACAATGCACGTCCGCATGTATCCCGTGCCACCCAACGTGCTCTAGAAGGTGTAAGTCAACTACTCTGGCCAGCAAGATCTCCGGATCTGTCCCCCATTGAGCATGTTTGGGACTGGATGAAGCGTCGTCTCACGCGGTCTGCACGTCCAGCACGAACGCTGGTCCAACTGAGGCGCCAGGTGGAAATGGCATAGCAAGCCGTTCCACAGGACTACATCCAGCATCTCTACGATCGTCTCCATGGGAGAATAGCAGCCTGCATTGCTGCGAAAGGTGGATATACACTGTACTAGTGCCGACATTGTGCATGCTCTGTTGCCTGTGTCTATGTGCCTGTGGTTCTGTCAGTGTGATCATGTGATGTATCTGACCCCAGGAATGTGTCAATAAAGTTTCCCCTTCCTGGGACAATGAATTCACGGTGTTCTTATTTCAATTTCCAGGAGTGTATATATATATACCTTTCTTCGACGTGGGTGTGACCCCCTTGACAGAACGCCACACATTTATGTTATAATTAATTGCTAGCTCATGAAGATGAAGCTTTAGGCTTCGAAACCGGTTTTCCGAGGAAAGAGAAATTACTAATTCCTATTAGTAACAACTCGAGTGCTACTTATCTTGTTTTATCCCTAAAACTTGGAAGGATCGCTGTCGTATATTAAACAGGCCACACAAACAATATTTGAGAAATGTATCGTTGTCCGACTCACTGTTTGCCGGAAACGAACGCGGCATGTGTCGTGTCGAACAGTGACTGGATTGCTACCGCACCATTGGCCAAGTATGCACCGGTGCCATCTACGTGCATAGGATTTCGCGGGACTCAAGTCGGAACGAATACCTTTTCCTGTTTCTATTGAGTCCAGGTTTTTAATCGCTTTGGTCCACCATACGTCGCCTCTGCAGAGCCACATGGAATGACCGACGGTCTACTGTGAGTCACAGAACAGCTAATTTGAATTTCTAAAAGGACTGCAGGGAAAGAAACGTAGCGAACAGGCTTCAGCACCCGATGGTCGACTTGCGTCCACATTTCTTCACATCACATTTGACCACTCAGATTACAGATCAATGCTCTCGTAACTTCGTCCTGCAGCAAGTCCATGACTACCATGGAGCCTCATTATACTGTGATGAAAAAAATTGGTTTTCCTGGACTCTATTTGTAACATATCTCAGTAATCTATATACTGTAAAGAGAATGTGCAGAAAACACTTTTTTTATCTTTTCATTTCAGTACGGCAAGATTTACCTGCACCCCACGCCCTTGTCAGTTGCCATCTAGACGCATGTGAGGCGACGTAGCACATATGACAGTACCACTTCCATCTTTTCACTTAATCTACCGAGAACCTTAGTTCTAATGTGCCTTGCTCAAGCCCACGCTGGTTTTCCGTTATGTCGACCACCGACAGTTATTTTCCATGGATCTCTCCTTCTCAGTTATGATGATTCCCATGAATCGCTGAAGGTGCCATCATACTACCCAACTGTTCTGTCCACATGCTCAACACATTGGCAGTCTTCGAGATGTTTGAAACACCTTACGGTGTTTTTTTTTTTTTTAATTCCTCGTTCGCGAACGCCAACGCAGTTAAATTGGTTCGCCGAACATCGAACTTCAGATCTGAAAGTATGAATACTGTACAAATGACGCAACAAGGTGTATCAGTAGAAGCAGCGCACTGATGCATTTCTCTCGATATTTCTAATTTTTTAAGAAAAAGTGTTTTCGTAATACGCCAACTGGCTGACACTTTTAGTTTTATAAAATACGGCAGTTGACATATTTCTCAACACAGACTATATTCTTGTTTAAATGTTCATGTTGGCATATTGTCTTTTGGTCGCGATGTCAAGTAGTCTGTCCACAGTGTGCTGCCTTCATACCACTGAAGACGGCCACCGGTGCCCAATCGATAGGTACATGGGCATCAAGGTCTAAGGAACATATGTGTGCAGAGTGAACACTAATCTGATCATAAGTATCCGGACACTTATTAGTGTACATGATCATGTGCTGTGTCCACCTTCGCCCTTTATGGCGGCTTGAACTCTGCTGGAAGCACTTTCAGTAGGGCGTCTGGACGTCTTACGAGGATTGTCAGCCCACTCTTCTCAAGAGCTGGAAAAAGAGAAGTAGTGATGTCGGACGCTCGGATCTGGAGCGAAGTCGATTTTGTAGCTCAGCCCAAAGGTGTTCATTGGTTTGAGTCCGGGTACTGGGCAGGCCACTCCATTTCAGGAATATTACGGCCCACCGACTAATGCCCCACACTTGCTGCTTTATGATAGGGTGCACTGCCATGCTGATACGGTCACCGTCTTAGAACTGTTGCTCTGCTGTACACAGCAACAATAGTGTACAATAATTTTGCCACTCTCCTAATTTCCTAAGCTCCCCGGCCTGCCTAGCAGAACTATCACTCCAGGCAGAAAGAATATCAGAGAGAAACGGCTTATTTACACCCACAGAGATTGTCAGGGTTGGCAATGGCGGGTTGGGAATCTTACCTGGATAGTTCAGTTGGTAAGAGAATTGCTGTGAGATACAAGGTTCCTGGTCAGAGTTGCTGCTGGCAGAAAATTTAAAAATTTGTGGTTTTGTTTCTTTAAGTGCACCAATCTCATAGGCTCTCCCAGAATTATTCAGTGGATTGCTATCTCTATTACATCGCTCTGCCAACAAGTTACGACACCAGGAGCTCATATGAACTCCTTCGAGTCTGGTGTCATAAATGCAGGATAAACAGGATTTTTACTAAATCTTCAGAATTTTTCGCTCTAGCGTGTTATACATGGTTTCAATAACAGACGCACTTCGGTTTCCTTGTATCCTTACTAGTCTAAGTCTTCCAGTCCCTTTATGTATACGGCTCATTTCTTACCGGTTTGTATAACTGAGAAGTGAAATGAACAGTATTAATGCTTCATAACAACGCACTGCCGGACGAAAAAATTGACACATCCACAAGACATTGTCAGATGTCAATGTAATTACGCACACGTAAACAATTTCAGCGGGTATGTAAATGATTAGGGTTAGAAATTAATTCGCTTACTACTATAGAGTTTGAAAGGAGGCACATGATGGGTCTCCATGAGGGCGGCAAGGTCAAATAGTGCAATATCCAGATTTGTGGGGCATTCGGGTGTGACACTATCCCGATGTTGGACTGGAGCGCAGGCATACTTGTAAAAGTTCCGACTGACCAGTTCTGGTTTGTGCAGCAAGCATATCGTTACCCGTTCACAAATGCGCCTACCATCTGAGAACCAGTTCTCCCTGCAACGTTCTGTGTCATCCAGCACCACTGGTTAAGGACTGGCACCAGCCGTATTAGCGAATTACCGTTGTTTTCGTAGTCTGTCGCTAACACAACAACACAAACGGCTGCGTTTGGAGTAGTGCCATGAATGGGAAACACCGACTGATGACAAATGGCGCCGCATTTTGTAAAGCGATGAATGGCGGCTCTGCGCTGACCATCGCCAGCAACTAAGGCGGCGACCTGCGGAGACATCAACATTCTTCCAACGTTTTGGAGAGGCACAGAAATGTTAACTCCTGTCGACATCACTTATAACTTCAGTTCACGGCTGGCAATGATTGAGAAATCTCTGATGGCAGAGCGGCAAGCCACTGAATCCTGCGTTCTCATGTGTTACCTCTCATACGACTCTGTCGTGGTGCCATTTTTCGTCAGGACAGTGCTTGTCCACACATGGCACATGTCTCCATAAACAGTATGCGTGATATTCAGGTACTCTTGTGGCCATCAAGATACCCATTTCTGTTCCCTACGGGACACGTGTGGCACCAGTTCGGACGTGAGTTCCATGCCAGCGCCAGTATCTACGGTATCAAAGTTCATTTACAGTAGTTTGTTACATTGCCTCAAGAGAGGACAGAACGGTTCTACGAAAGCGCTCCGAACCGATTCCGTTTATGCATCCAGTCCACAGGGGGTGCAATGTTGTGCTGATAAGTGGGCACATTCTGCAAAGATTGTTAGTAAATGAGATTCGATGTTGTAACCTTTGATATAATATCATGCACCCTCTCAGCTTATAAAGTTTAATTTCATTTCCTGCTCCTTTTCTGTCTGCTTCACTTTTTTAAATTAGTTGTGTAATTATTTTAAGGTATATTGTGAACCGGATTTCGGCTTTCTAGATCATCTTCAGATAGGACTAAATAAGTGTACATGATGGAACTTAGACATATTTCATGAGAATCAGGAATCACTGCACCAATTCGGAATGCTATTCCTGTCTTTCTTTATTTAGCAACGATATTTCCCTGTACACAACAAAGTCGGCGAAGAAAACCGCAACACCAACAAGAAGTTGTGCAACATAAACGAATGTTGGTAGGCGTGTTGCTACATCTGAAAGATGATGTCTATTCAGATTTTGCACCAGGAGCATAAGAGTAGCGCCCTATAAGGGCGCAAACCAGGTTTGCTTTAAAGACATTCAGTAATGGTATTGACCGTTAGTTACCTCGCAGGTTGGACTTGGTGAGTTTATGTTAGTCAAAAATGGTTCAGGTGGCTCTGAGCACTATGGGACTTAACATCAGTCCCCTAGAACTTAGAACTACTTAAAATTAACATCACACACATCCATTCCCGAGGCAGGATTCGAACGTGCGACTGCAGCACTCGCGCGGTTCTAGACTGAAGCGCCTGGAACCTCCCGGCCACAGTGGCCGGCCTCTTTTAATCAACAATGCCTTTAAGACGACAAAGACGCCATTATCAATACCTCACTGAGTTCGGACGAGGTCGTGTAATAGGGCTACGAGAAGCTGGATGTTCAGTCTGCGATATTGCAGAAAAGCTTCGCAGGAATGTAGCCTTTGAACGTGGCTGCTGCCAGCGGTGCTCATGGGAATATACGGTCGCACGAAGACCGGGCTGCGGACGGCCAGATAGCACTACCGAGAGGGAAGACCATCGTATTCAGCATATGGCTCTGGAGCATCGGACTGCGTCCGCAGCACCAATTTGAGCAGCAGTTGGTACCACAGTGACACAACGAACTGTTACAAACCGGTTACTTCAAGGGCAGCTCCAAGCTAGACAGCGTGTAAGGTGCATTCCACTGACCCCAAATCACCGCCACTTGAGACTTCAGTGGTATCAAGCGAGAGCTCATAGGAAGGCCGGGTGGAGGTCTGTTATGTTTTCTGCTGAAAACTGGTTCTGCCTCGACGCAAGTGACGGCCTTGTGTTGGTTAGAAGGAGGCCAGTTGAGGGCCTGCATCCAATCTGGCTGCGTGCTAGGCAAACTGGAGCTACACCTGGAGTTATGGCCTCGGGTGCGATTTCGCCGGACAGCAGGAACCCTCTCATGGTTATCCCACGCACCCTGGCTGCAAATTTGTACGTCAGTCTTATGATTCGACCAGCTGTTCTGCCATTCATGAACAGCTCTCCAAGGAGTGTTTTCTGACAGTATAACCCTCGCCCACATACCGCAGTTGTAACCCAACATGTTATACAGAGCGTCAACACGTTACCTTGGTGTGCTCTATCACCAGAACTGTCTCCAGTCGAGCACCTATGGGGCATCATCGGACGACGGCCTGGGCATCATCAACAAAGAGCATTAACCGGTCCTGTATTGACCGATCAGTTTCAACAGGCATGGAACTCCATCCCACAAACTGACCCCTGCAGCTATACAACACACCACATGCACGTTCACATCCTCGCATTCAACATTCTGGTGGCTACATCGATTATTAGTGTACCAGCATTGCACATTTGCAATGCTTACATTGACCTGTGATCTGCATTCCATGAGCTTGACGTCTTTCTCATCCAGATAATTTACAGCTTTCAGTTTAGTAACTAGATATAGAGCGCTGACATCTTCATTTTCAAGAATTGAGAAGAATCTCTCATAAGGAACTTGTCACTCAAATCAAATCTGTTTAGAGATAATCTAATTTTAGTTGTAATATCTGGGATTTGATCGATACCTGCTTGAATTCTTATAGATTTTCGTGTCTTGGTTTTGTTTTACGGTTCAATTTAGTGATTTTTTTCATTTTCTATTCAGAAGATTAAGACGACAGGTCAGGACACAGAACCAGAAACAATTTTCCTTTTTCTGTAAATCCACAAACAAGGTATCACTGTTGACGACCTTATGCAAATATATAAAGTTTTGAAAGATATCTTACATCTAAATACGGTGCTTTGGCTTCTGAAGAGGCACAGGATCATCCTTCAGCTTACATACATTGGCCATTAAAATTGCTACACAAAAAAGATGACGTGCTACAGACGCGAAATTTAACCGACAGGAAGAAGATGCTGTGATATGCAAATGATTAGCTTTTCACAGCATTCACACAATGTTGGCTCCGGTGGCGACACCTACAACGTGCTGACATGAGGATAGTTTCCAACCGATTTCTCATACACAAACAGCAGTTGACCGGCGTTGCCTGGTGAAACGTTGTTGTGATGCCTCGTGTAAGGAGGAGAAATGCGTACCATCACGTTTCCGACTTTGATAAAAGTCAGATTGTAGCCTATAGCGATTGCGGTTTATCGTATCGCGACATTGTTGCTCGCGTTGGTTGAGATCCAATGACTGTTAGCAGAATATGGAATCGGTGGGTTCAGGAGGGTAATACGGAACGTCGTGCTGGATCTCAACGGTCTCGTATCACTAGCAGTCGAGATGACAGGCATTTTATCCGCATGGCTGTAAAGGGGACGTTTGCAAGACAACAACCATCTGTACGAACAGTTCGACGACGTTTGCAGCAGTATGGACTATCAGCTCGTCGACCATGGCTGCGGTTACCCTTGACGCTGCATCACAGACATGGGCGCCTGCGATGGTGTACTCAACGACGAATCTGGGTGCACGAATCGTAAAAGTCATTTTTTAGGACGAATCCAGATTCTGTTTACACCATCATGATGGTCGCATCCGTGTTTGCCGACATCGCGGTGAACGCACATTGGAAGCGTGTATTCATCGTCGCCATACTGGCGCATCACCCGACGTGATGGTATGGGGTGCCATTGATTACACGTCTCGGTCACCTCTTCTTCGCACTGACGGCACTTTGAACAATGGACGTTACATTTCAGATGTGTTACGACCAGTGGCTCTACCCTTCATTCGATCCCTGTGAAACCCTACGTTTCAGCAGGATAATGCACGACCGCATGTTGCAGGTCCTGTACGGGCCTTTCTGGATGCAGAAAAAGTTCGACTGCTGCCCTGGCCAGCACATTTTCCAGATCTCTCACCAATTGAAAACGTCTGGCCAGTGGTGGCCGAGCAACTGGCTCGTCACAATATGCCAGTCACTACTATTGATGAACTGTGGTACCGTGTTGAAGCTGCATGGGCAGCTGTATTTGTACGCGCCATCCAAGCTCTGCTTGACTCAATTCCCAGGCGTATCAAGGCCGTTATTACGGCCAGAGGTGGTTGTTCTGGGTACTGATTTCTCAGGATCTATGCACACAAATTGCGTGAAAATATAATCACATGTCAGTTGTAGTATAATATTTTTGTCCAATGAATACCCGTTTATCATCTGCATTTATTCTTGGTGTAGCAATTGTAATGGCCAGTAGTGTATGAACAGACCGTCTAATGACCAGAGTTCACAGCCATGTAGAATTTTTCAAAGGATATCATATTCACCATTGGTTGCAGAATTTATTCATTTCACAATTGTAATTTCTGCCTTTGGGCCGTATCCAAGTGGTGCTAAAAGAATGTTTCAGCGCATGTCTGACTCTAAAGTGATAAGGCTTATTTTAGATTATTACACATATATACACGTGGAAGCATTTTAAAGTCTGACGCGTGCTGAAGCAAAATTCTCTGCAATCGAACTTGAAAAGGGCCCAAAGGGCGAAATTGCAATTTTGAAATAAATAATGTCAGCAGTCAATAGCGAATATGATGTCCTTTCAAAAATAGATAGAAGAAACTGCATTCTCTTCGTATGGTCGTCCATCCACTTGCAGCATGGAAATATTTTCCATGAGGTGGTTCTTCGATGAGAGAATTCGCAGTTAATTAAAAAATTATCAATATTATCCCTTCATGAATCTTATGCCTGCAAGATAAATACAAGAGGTTTTTTCCAAAATGTTTTTGGTCAAAACACACACGCCTCTAAAAGTGGTAGCATTTTATGGTGTTTTGACAAACACTAATGATTTAAATAAGACACCATTCAGTACGAGTTGTATGGACATACCTTTCGTTCAGTTTTCGGTAGTAAATTAAACTACTGAAATATGTGTAATATTACCAATACTGAAGTTTTCTTTTATTTTCAAACACGTTTGTCTGTAAATTTTATATTTTAAATACATTAATATGCGTTTACTGACTTGTTGAATTTTTATTCGTTCACTCTCGTCTGTTATGGCTGCCTCAGCTCGCTCAGAAATTCTGTTTCTCAAATAACTGTTGATTCCTTGCATGGAGTTAGAGCCACTGTCAAATGATGACTGATAAAAAAATTGGCTATCTTTTACTATTGTGAAGATCTTCGAAACAAATTATTATATAGTAAAGGTCTGGAAGAAAAGTGTCGTTTCTTTTCACGTATGAAGTTCCGACGATCTCCCCACGTGTTTATGAAGTTGGCTGCGTTTTTAATTTTAGTTCGCAATTTCCAGTTTCTGTGTTGCAAATCGTGATTTTTCAAGTAAGTCTCCACTTCCCACGTAGACAATATGGCACTTTGATGCGTAGTTAATTTACATACCCCTTACAAAAGAAAACTATTAATAATGGTTTGACAGATGAATTAGTAGTTTACTTCCAGCTTTTTCATGCTAGTAATTTCCACGTAAGTATATATCGTTTTATATAAACGAACTGAAAACGAAGACATTGTACTTGCTACGCTTACAAGCTTCCCTCGAAAGTGAATGACAACTTGGGTGGTCCACGCTGGGTCGTAAACAGGCTTCATAATCCGTACTACCGGTCAGTCTACGGCGGACGCTCTCTAGCTCGCTTGCAGAAAACTGGCCCGTCACGACAGCCGATTAATGTGATGCTTTTTAAGAAGGCATCCCGCTAAGGAAATCGAAGTAAGCAAAGTGTCTACATAAAGCAATCAATAAATTTATCACGCAGGGGTAATACTTCCGCATACCTGATATTTTTTCTGGAAATTTATCTAAAACACCAGCATGTACCTGATTCTACATGGGATGGTGAAGGGGTAAAAATGAAAGCATCTTTAGAAAGAATGATCACCACAGAGTTAATCCCCAAAAATGAACGAGTATCCCCATCGATATTCAACACCATTCAGTTTTATAGTGTGTTGTTCTAAGCTGGAGACTAATGTTTCATCCCGCATTGTTACAGTGGACTGTATGATCCAATTATTCTACGAGTCAGCAACACATATGTATAGATACTCAATACGTTCATAATTAAGAATTATCAGTTGACAGTTTGGTATATTTTAAAAAGCGTTGGAATTCTTGGAAGTTGTAATCTATTTCAAAATGGTTCAAATGGCTCTGAGCACTATGGGACTTAACATCTATGGTAATCAGTCCCCTAGAACTTAGAACTACTTAAACCTAACTAACCTAAGGACAGCACACAACACCCAGCCATCACGAGGCAGAGAAAATCCCTGACCCCGCCGGGAATCGAACCCAGGAACCCGGGCGTGGGAAGCGAGAACGCTACCGCACGACCACGAGATGCGGGCTGTAATCTATTTGTTAATCTACCACCACTCTTTGCACTACATCAATCATGAGGAAAAGATGACGTTATGGAATATGTAGAAACTATTTAAGTGCGACTAAAATCTTCATATATTGTGCAACGTTCATAGCTCAAATTCTGTCAGCTGTTTTACGACCTGTTGGTGCAAAATTATGCACATGTCGTGATGATCAACGCCCACTCGTCGAGCACGGTACTCGCTAACCGGCTGCGGACATCGGAACGTGAGTTTTTCTCAGAATAGGTTTATTTACCTCTGGCAGAGGCGTGCCAAGAAAAGCAGGCAGGATTCGCACCGGTGTCTTGAATGTAACACATGCAGCACTCTCCAACACCCGACTCATAAATTACGAAGATTAAAGCAGAATGTCTTACATCGAAAAGATTTTAGTGGTAACGTCTGAGGCGATGCATCTGTTGCGAAGGAAGACTCGAATCCGTCAGCTAAATGTGAAATATGAAATATACACTCAGTGATAAACATACTAGTATTGTAATCTGCAGTGCGAATATTAAATGTATGTACAACCACACCACGTTTCGGTAGTTTTACGTGGTTTTCTTGTACTACTCAGGGCTGTTTCCTTCAGTGAGGCCACGGCCGACTAGTTATCCAGTTCTCGACCAATCCTAGCGTGTGTTCCGTCTCTAATGTTACAGATCTCGATGGGATGTTAAACTTTAAATTACTTTTTGATTCCCTCTAGGAGGAACATCAGGTCAAGTTTCGGTAGACACATTAAGCTTACGTAGTGGACACCATCAGTTCACGTAAAACCTCAGTCAGATGGAGGATTTGTTTGAAAGCTGTCTACATATGTACTTGGAGGAGGAGGTGATTGGTGTTTAATGTTTCGCGGACAACGTGGTCATTAGAGACCCAGCAAAAGCTAGGATTAGGAAAGAATTGGGAAGGAAACCGGCCGTGCTCTTTTAAAGGAACCACCGTGGCATTTGCCTGAAGCGATTTAGGAAAATCACAGAAACTCTAACCAGGGTGGCCGGACGCGGGTTTGAACCATCGTCCTCTCGAATGCGAGTGCAGTGCACTAACCATTGCGCCACCTCAGTCGGTCACATATGCACTTGGAAACGGGGCACATAGAAGATAGCAAATTTTTACTCACAGCGTCTGATGAAGGCACTTTCTAGCCATCCTGTTAAATATTCTCCGAAATATGCAATCAACATCCGATTGCATTATTTGAAAAGTCCCATTTTATTAACGAAAACTTTATAAATAAAAAAATTAAAGCAAGAAATCTTTTTCGTTTCCCTCAGCCACCATCGGAACGTTCAGATTGTAGAAAATTAGTAAATAAATAAAAAATAACAAAACGTGAACATGCATTGAGAAACATCATCATTAACTACAGCAATGCTGAAATTTTTCAATGTTTGTTCACCGCTTTTTACGATCTGAACGATCTGGAAAGTGTTGCAGAAGACAATCGAAACTAGTCTTCGTGCTGTAGCTTTACAGTGAAAATTGCGCTCTAAGCGTGAAAATTTTTTTCAGTAAAACATTTTTTTTTATTTAAGACCACTTGACAACGTCAGACTTCGCTGAATCGTAAAAAATCGTTTTATGTTTGTGTCCTTTTGTGTTTTCCGGCCGGCCGGAGTGGCCGTGCGGTTCTAGGCGCTTCAGTCTGGCGCCGAGCAACCGCTACGGTCGCAGGTTCGAAACCTGCCTCTGGCATAGATGTATGTGATGTCCTTAGGTTAGTTAGGTTTAACTAGTTCTAAGTTCTAGGTGACTGATGACCTCAGACGTTAAGTCGCATAGCGCTCAGAGCCATTTGAACCATTTTTTGTGTTTTCCGGAGTCCTGGAAGGCAGGACTCAGTCTTCTCCCCATAGCTGTCAATGTTCTCCCCGATGTACAGCGTGTAACAGGTATAAGTGCAGATGTTTCTATTGGAGGATGAGGCTGGTGCACTGAACAACATTACATCAGTAATAGGGCAACCTTAGTACTACGACATGCTGCATTGTTGCCAAATGCATGTAGACTTGGCAACAGCGCATGACACCATCCCAGATGGCGGATTTTGGCGGGAAAATAGGCCAACTAGGCAACGTCCACTAACCTAACCCTCGAGAAAAAATGGCGGGAATTTTGAATTTTGGCGGGAAAATAGCCCAATTGGGCTACATCCACTAACCTACGCATCCAGAAGAAATAATGACTGGAAATTTAAATTCCAACAGGATAATACATTCAAAACTGTAGTTGTCTTTATTATTGTTCATTATAATTGACTATCATTTATTAACCTTCATTATCATCCATTATCATTTATTATCATTCATTATCACTCATTATAATTTGTTATCATTTATTATCGTTTATTATTATTTATTATTATTGACCTGCCTCCACTAGAAAATTACCTCCGAATTCAAATTCCAGCACGATAATGGCTGCAAAACGTTACTTTTCTTTATTATTATTATTCATTATCATTTATTAACATTCATTATCATTATTGTCATTTATTGTCATTTATTATCATTTATTATTATTATTATTTATTGTTATACGCCTACCTCCACTAGAAGACTGCGCCAAATTCAAATTTCAACTCGATAATGTCTCGAAAACTGTACTTCTATTTATTATTATCGTTTATTATTTATTCAAGATGTCCGATTTTCTCGGCGAGAAAGTCATTTTCCTTACATCCATAACAAAAATCTATCACAAGTACAAATCCCAACGCCATAATCGATCACACGTACGAACTTTCTCTGTCACTTATCTTTTTTTAATGGTAACCTATCAGAATCGCGTCAAATATTAAAGTGTACTTATACTAACCTAAGTCACGTCCTTTGATTTTGCAGGGGGGAAGGGACTGAAGTCTTTATTTCAATCTGTACCGTCATCAATTGTTCTCCAACAGAGTTAGTACAGATTATAGAGATCACAGTCCAGCCGCCACGAGGCCCCCAGTCCAACTGAATTAGTTCATACGGTCGCCGCCGATCCGCACCGGACCGCGCGCCACCGGCAAGCGAGCGGTCGCCTCACGTGACGGCCGTCGGATGCGTCAGTGCCCGCTGCCGGTCCAGAGGCCGTTCACGTCACAACCTACTGCCGCCGGACAGGCCCGCGTTGGTCCAGCGACGTAAACATATTTTCGTGGACAGCGGAGTCCACCCCAACCGACCAGTTGGCGCCAAAGCTGTTCGCTGGACAGGTTGGAACCTGCCGATGCAGACTTCATAACGGTCGGTCGATTGATCCAGCACCTGGTTGACAAAGAATGCCCTGCCGCACGTTTGGCGCCAATGTTTGCTCGAGAGTGGAATTCGCCATGACGTAACAACAGGTGGTCCAGCACATGTGCACGCCACGACGTCCCTCGCTAAGTTAATTGATCAACCGACTCTCATTATTCAATCTACATTCTGCACTTACCTAATCGAAGATCGTCACAAAAACACACGCCCGTACACGCGAGCCTTCGTGTGTGCCGAGCTTAGTACCTCCACAAGTGAATGTAAGAAAGTTCCCATGAGTACTTAATTAAATTGATCAATTAATTAACCTCTTTGATGCGGAAAACTACCACGTCCACCTAGACCGGGAATCAATTTTCCACCAGTGCCACACTCACCTGGACTCGGAATGAAATAGTTGAAGTCCCTACCGACCACCACGGCCCATTACCGACCTATGTTCGTCGGCTAACACGTACTAATGTGTACTGCCGTTTACTAACGTGCACCAACCTACATTAACGTATATCACTTTTTTCTATAAAAATAAGCCATGTTTGATTTCTGATGGTCAGTTCGTGTTTCGCTACCAACACAAGGAAATTGTGGCAAACGAAGCCACTAACCTAAGTTACCTGCGATGATTCAAAATCATCGGCTTTGCCTCTCTCACACACCACGAGCGCGAGACCGACCACGTCACAGCCTGGACCTTTATACTCGCGTCGGACATACTCCTCTGTAAATATTCTATCTTAACTGTGACCCGACTACTGTTGTTCAATCCACACGGTCGAGGACATGGCCAGAGCACACCCCCAGTACCTAAGAACATAGCTCGCCCAACCTGTAGTTAACCGCTGAGAGACGGAGATATGCTGCAATCACATCCCTCGCGCTCTCGTAGCTACTTGCCTGAGCAATTCCATCTAACAAAACCTCCTATTAGAAAAAATAATAACTAACTCGAACTCTCTCATATTCTATATCGTCCCACAAATAGTTAACGTACATTTTATTTATGCATCTAGTACATCTATCACTCTCAAACAAAAAAACACTCGTCCTGACGAACCTGGTGTCATGTTGCACAGTCGGCAGACACACGAACAGCTCCTAATTTCAGTGCATAATGTCAAACTGCTCTTAAATAATGCAGTACAACAAACAGTAAACATCATCAGTACTCGTAATCTGCCCAAATAACGCATAGCAAAATAACTCAACAGACGCACGCATTGATCCTGTCCCACACTAAGTCACACGTCCGACAGCTCTCAATTCACTCAGAGGTCTCTGTTCGACCCCTCAAACATGACTTGATGACAGCCGTATTCGCACCTAACACCTGAGAAATTCATATCACCTACACGCCGAACATTACTATCCAAGCCAGGCCGCGCGCGTCGTCTGTCACCGTCCTAACTCAGTGCGGTTCAACACACATGTTAAGGCCGCATTCCATTGCTTGCCGGCCTATTTGCGACACATCTCCACCTTCACGTCTGTTGTCAGAATAGCCGAGAGCGAGTTCACACACACACACACACACACACACACACACACACACACACGGTCATCCTCTCTAGTCATCCCATAACATAAGCAATACTAACTTTACAATCCATTATAGACAAACCCTACACAATGTAAGCCACAGTAATTTTACAATACCGACTATATGCCCCAATGCTCTCCATTCCTAAGGAAGCGCTGTGAACCTGCTCTTTCTTCCTCCACACGTGACACTCAGCGGTAATCAGCCCTTCTACATCAATGGACAGAAGTCCCTCTCAGAATTGTTCCACAATTTCGGCGATCGCTTCCCCTCAACACAAAGGCGTTACTTTCTTTTCTTCCTTGCCGTCTCGCTTTTTTTATACGAACATCTCCAGAGTCATAGGCTACAAGAACACACCAAAATTTCTCGAAGTACAGCATCCTGTTAACCTCTGAGTAACTAGAAACAAACAGACCAAAAAATGATATTCGCACTCTCGAATACCGAAGTCGTTGATGTCATTATACTTACAGTTAAATGTTACAATCGCGGTCTCAATTTATTGTCATTCGACAATGAGCTAGGTATCGGAAATACACAATCTTGACCCCTGTTACTCTGGAAATATCTCTACCGTCCTTACCACTTCCTCTCTACTCATCACATAACATAAACAATATTTAACTTCACAATGCAATATATACAAACGCTACACAATGTGAAGCACATTAACTTTACAGCACAGTATATACACATTGACACGAAACAGTGCACTTATCCAGTATATCTAGTCAGCATGCGAAAAAAAATTTCCTATTCCTACAGCGTCTATACACCCTAATGTTCTCCAATCCTAGGAAAGCACCGTCAAGCTGCTCTTTCTCTCTACACACCTGACACTCGGAGCTAATCTTCCCTCTTACATCAGCAGACCTAAGTCACCCTCAGAACTCTTTTTTACTAATTCAGTATCGTCCCCCCTCAGCACAAACGCTTTACAGTCTCTCCTTCCTCGTCTGTTCGCCTTTCTACAAACAACCTCAGACTCATACACTGCAAGAACACACGTAGTCTGTCCATAATATTACACGATTTTAGCTGTACTTCTCAATATCATGCACTAGGCTACACCCTACCCGTCACTAGTTCATCATAATTCCCAAGACTTCAAATTAATTCTCTACAAACGCCGAACTTCATCTATGTGCAGAATGCTGTAAACCACTGACTAACTAGAAACAAACATACGCAAAATGATATTTCCACTCTCGAATACCAGTCTCAGTCATGTAACATATTCCAGATCTTGGCTATAATTTACACGTCAACTAAGGTCTGTCCCAGGTCTAGAGAACAGACAGGTGTGTATCCAACACACCACAATCGTTCTTCACTCAACTAAATAAAGGAAGCAAATGTGCGGAAGTAGTCAAGCGAACAATCTACATCCCATCGAATAACACTCCAACCCAAATCAATCATCATCTCAAATTCTGACTTGATCACCAAAGCCGCCCAACACATACTATTACTTCACTATTCAGTCGTCTAGAGGACATCAAAGTTAACTCTTACAGATCGATACACTCCAACAGGTCTCTGCATTCGAACAGCTGCTCCAGTTATTTATAATTATTTATTATCATTTATGATCATCTATTAGTATTTATTATAATTTATTATTTATTATTATTCATATCATGCGCGTGTGTTCGCCACAAGGTCCGGAGTCCAACTGGGTTAGTACACATCGCCACCAGCAGAGGGCCTCATTCAAGATGTCTGATTTTGGTAGGGAGTTTGAATTTTAGCAGACGATCATACAATTCGTTTACCTAACAAAAATGGCTCCAAGTTCAACTGTGTTTAGCTCCTATCACAACCACCAGAGCGCTCTGTCATCACGTCAGTTGATTACGCAATTACCATTTTTCAAGATGACTGCACCCAGTGTGAAATGTGTCACCTTTCCCGAACCTGCATGCTACAGTAAAAGTCCAACTTGGCTTTAGTCACACCCTACACATCGTTCAGCTGATCCCATTTCCAGATCTTTGCGTATCTGATATCTACAATTTAAGTCCGAGAAAGACATATCCATTACCTTCTGCAGCCTGTTTAGAGACAGAACGACCTCACTTACTGGAACAGGACCTTGTCTTGACCATTCGCCGGAAATGCGAGCGCCGTCGGCGATATTTCAAAGCTACATATATGTCCATCTAAACAGCCGTCCACTCAGCCCCAGGACCAGCATGCCGAGGTGGGCTGTCTCTATACCCGCTCTCCAGCTATCGTCTAACCACATACACTGCACAAATGGATTCCTGAATAGCACAGATCTCTATCCTCACCTGTATCTCCAAGTCGACATGTAAACACTGTCTCCCCCCAGCTAGCGAACCCGACGTCATTCACGCTGCACTGACCATCTCCACTCGCAAATCTTAAACACTCTCACATATAAAAGCCTATTCACTCCTGCGAAAACTGACTTAATGATAAAAAACATTCTCCCTCTCTAAGCATATATTAGTATTCATTTAGAACAAATAGACAAACATAATTCCCAGAAGAAGTCATACATATGATTAAAAAGAAAAAAAAGACCTCAAGTTACGTTATCCGACATTTATTTACTTGTCCTAATGATACAGTCGTAGATGAGTCGCGTCATTCACTCGCTCAGTCCTTCAACACACTTTCACACTTATTTGTATAGAAAAAATGTGATATACGTTAATGCAGGTTGGTGCACGTTAGTAAACGGCAGTACACATTAGTACGTGTTAGCTGACGAACATAGGTCGGTACAGAGCCGTGGTGGTCGGTAGGGACTTCAACTATTTCATTCCAAGTCCAGGTGGGTGTGGCACTGGTGAAAGTTGGTTCCAGGTCTAGGTGGACGTGGAAGATTTCCGCATCACAGCAATTAATTAATTGATCAATTTAATTAAGTAGTCATGGGAACTTTGTTACATTCACTTGCGGAGGTACTAAGCTCGGTGTCCATGCATGTGTTTTCGCGACGGTCTTCGATTAGGTAAGTGCAGAATATAGATTGAATAATGAGAGTCGGTTGATCAATTAACTTAGCGAGGGACGTCGTGGCGTGCACATGTGCTGGACCACCTGTTGTTACGTCATGGCGAATTCCACTCTCGAGCAAACATTGGCGCCAAACGTGCGGCAGGGCATTCTTTGTCAACCAGGTGCTGGATTAACCGACCGACCGTTATGAAGTCTGCATCGGCAGGTTCCAACCTGTCCAGCGAACAGCTTTGGCGCCAACTGGTCGGTGGGGGTGGACTCCGCTGTCCACGAAAACATGTTTACGTCGCTGGACCAACGCGGGCCTGTCCGGCGGCAGTAGGTTGTGACGTGAACGGCCTCTGGACCGGCGGCGGGCACTGACGCATCCGACGGCCGTCACGTGAGGCGACCGCTCGCTTGCCGGTGGCGCGCGGGCCGGTGCGGATCGGCGGCGACCATATGGACTAACTCAGTTGGACTGGGGGCCTCGTGGCGGCTGGACTGCGATCTCTAGAATGTGTACTAACTCTGTTGGTGAACAAGTGATGACGGTACTGTTTGAAATAAAGACTTCAGTCCCTTCCTCCCTGCAAAATCAAAGGACGTGACTTAGGTTAGTATAAGTGCACTTTATTATTTGACACGATTCTGATAGTTTACCATTGAAAAAAGATATGTGACGGGGAAAGTTCGTACGTGTGATCGATTATGGCGTTGGGATTTGTACTTGTGATAGATTTTTGTTATGGATGTAAGGAAAATGGCTTTCTCGCCGAGAAAATCGGACGTCCTGAATAAATAATAAATGATAATAATAACTAGAAGCACAGTTTGGAATTTGAATTTGGCGCAGTTTTCTAGTGGAGGTAGGCCTATAATAATAAATAATAATAATAATAAATGATGATAATATATGATTATGAATTATAGTAATTGACAATGAATGATAATGAATGTTAATAAATGATAATCAGTAATAATAAAAAGTAAGGTTTTGCAGCCATTATCGTGCTGGAATTTGAATTTGGCTGGCACTTTCTAGTGGAGGTAGGTCAATAATAATAAATAATAATAAATGATAATGTGTTATAATGAATGATAATAAATTATAATGAATGATAGTCAATAATAATGAATAATAATAAAGACCAGTAGGGTTTTGCGTGCATTATCCTGTTGGAATTCAAACTTCCAACGATTTTTTTTCTGGAGGCTTAGGTTAGTGGACATCGCCCAATTGGCCTATTTTCCCGCCAAAATTCAAAATTCCCGACATTTTTTCGCGAGGGTTAGGTTAATGGACATTGCCTAGTTGGCCTATTTTCCCGCGAAAATCCGCCATCTGGGATGACGTCATGCGCTGTTGCTAAGCCTACATTCCGTCATCTTGGATGACGTCATCGGCGCCATCTTGAATAAATTTGGCAACAATGCAGCGTGTTGTAGTACGAAGGTTGCCCTACTACTTACAACAGTATTTACGTCAGTTACAGAGTAATAGATATCCACCAAAAGTCGTATGTTTTTGTGTTGGTTAGTACCTACAAGTACTTGTGGCAAGAGCAAGAAATTAATGCTTATTTTCCCCTGGGCAGCAGGTCATGTGTTGGAAGCTTGGATTCTTGGATGCAAAACAATTAGTCTATACTCGATTTAGTGGTGCAGTATGTGTGGAAAATGTCAGTTAGTAAAGTTTGTTACATGTTTGTGGCAAGGCTGTTCAACGCAGATAAACAACAATTAACACACTGATGTGTATACGTTTTAAGGTACCATGTATAAAAATATCTGCACTTATACCCATTACACTATGTATATGTCCTATCAGTGATGTCATTTGTTATGCATCCAAAAACAAGTCGCAATGAAAGGACTTTGACCAGCAGTAATTACAATCCTTATATATTGTTAAAATGTATGTATGTGTGCACGTACGTTCGACATCTTCTCCTAAACCACTTGACTGATTTCAACCAAACTTGGTACACATATCGCTTACTGTCTGGAAAGGGTCACTGTGGGCTTAGGAACAACTTAACTGCACAAGGGGTGGCAGTGGAAAGACAGTCAAGTACGGCAGAGGTTCCATTATGATTTGGGCAGCTATATCGTGATATTAAACTGACCCTACCATTAACCTCACTGGCCGGATTACTGCGAATCAATATCTTGACAATGAACAAGCATATCTCGACTATGACAAGAATGTTGCTTCCAAATACTGACATATTCCAACATGACAATGCGCCCATACACACAGGTTAAGCGTGTTTTGTGGAGCATCAGAATATCATCAGATATCTTCCCTGGTCAGCACAATCGCCGGACCTCAACATCATTGAACCGTTATGGGGAGTTTTAGAGCAGAGATCGAGGAGCAGATTTCTAACTCCAACATCGTTTGACGCATTTGGTGGATATTTTGGCGCAAATATGGATAAACATACCGTTGTAAATTATTCAGACGCTCTATGAATCTAATCCGCGAAGAATTACAACAGTTCACAAAGCCAATTGACAACTCTTTATAAATAATTATTAATAATGTGTATATGTCAGCTGTTCATATTATTTTTTCCAACCCCCTATGCACCTTCAAATCTCGTCCACCTCCTGGTTCTGCACAGAGAGATAGTCCACCATTCCATCCTTCGTTGGTCAGTCCTATTTGGCCAGACTGGAAGCATCTCCACTACATAATGAACAGTCACTTCATGTTGTTTTATCGCCGTACACTTTCAACTCTGTATGAATTGTGGCAGCGTTGTTTCCTTCAAATGGAGGAAACGAAGTACCTCATGCTACTACATGTTGGACTGCCCTATTCTGCTTCGACCCTTCAAGCAGTATATTACAGTACTGGGTTGCTGGTACTTCAATGTATCAAGTCTGGAAACATGTACAATACCATGAAACATTGGTTTTCCACATGACAGCTACCATTCTATAACTGTTCCTCCTAAATGCCACGATTGTCTATGACAATTATTCGAAAAGTAAGGTTCGCTTTCTTGTAAAACATAAACCAACACAGAAATTTTTTAAAAAATATTTTTCTCTGATTCCTTGCATGTTTCTCCATTTTTCTACATAGCCTCCGTATGTTTTTAAACATGTGTCATAATGTTCTATAATTCATAGACGTCGGCAGTCTGTGAGGATAAACAGACTTAACAGTTTCTTTCATCTCGTCATCTGTTGCGAAGAGCCTGCCGCCGAGAAACTCCTTTAGGAAGCGGAATAAGTGAAAATCGCTTGGCGCAAAGACTCGACTGTACGGTGAGTGGACGATCTATTCCTACGCAAAAGTTCTGGTCAGATTTTTGATGTGAATGGTAGAATGGGGTCTAGCATTGTCATGCAGCAACAAAACTCCAGAAGTCAGATTTCTCATTTAGTAGCCTGAGAACCCAGAAGTGGCCACAATTTGTGAAATTACAACTTCTCAGAGATAATTTTGTGCAAAGGTGATCTACCCACGTTCGGAAATTCTAATGCTTAATTTGAAATTCTGAATCTCCGATCTTCACGAATATTTTTGTCTACAACTTTGACGAAATCTGTAAACAGCACACTGCGATAATGCAAATGTCGTCGCTTGACGAGCAAGGGATGCCTGGAATTGGTGTGCATGCTCGTTTCAGTGCTAGCGCGACATTCGATCAGCTACTCTGATTTGGGACTTGCTTTCCGAATGACCATCGCACACACACACTGTTCTGCAAACGTTCAAAGGGCTGGAAAGTTGCGAGATGTGCCGCTTTTTTGAAACCTTGCGTGACTTACATGTCGTTTTCGCTGAATTTAACCCCGCCCAGATAGTCGAGCACATTAAGGCGCCGCTTATGCGACTCAGAGAGGCGAGACTAACCCGAATCGAATATGCCTCGTGCATTTACGACGAGCGCTGGTTAGCCAGCCAGCGCGAAGTTGGTGTTTATGTGGTTTTCCCTTCCCATTGTGCCAACGATTCTCACCCTCTCTGTGACCATTACTCTGAATGCAATCAGGTATCGCGGATATTATCTAGCACACGTGCCCCCCCCCCCCCCCCCCCGCCCTCTTGCTCCGCCTTCTCCATCCCGCATGGTCCACACCGTCATTAACAGTTCCTAACTAAATCCTAGAATTAAAAGGAATATTTTGCACACTTTTGCGAAAGGTAAATGGTTCAAATGGCTCTGAGCACTATGGGACTCAACTGCTGTGGTCATAAGTCCCCTAGAACTTAGAACTACTTAAACCTAACTAACCTAAGGACATCACACACATCCATGCCCGAGGCAGGATTCGAACCTGCGACCGTAGCGCTCGTGCGGTTCCAGACTGTAGCGCCTTTAACCGCTCGGCCACTCCGGCCGGCTAAAGGTAAATTATATTTAGTTTTTGTAGGTGTTTTATTAAACCACGAACCAAGCAGAGAATGGATACTGTTTATTTCTAACAACTTTTGTTTATATAATGATGGTTTTATCAGTTTATAGCCCATGGTACCTGCAACTCGTTCTCAGAGAAGACCGCTAACTATCCGTATTGACAGTAGCACTTATTACATGGCATGCTTCCTCTGTATCACTCCTCTTCCTAGCAGTACATGCTTACCGACAACCTTTCCTCACATTACAAATCAACTTAGTTAACTTGTGTGCACTGTACCTTACGTTTGTAAATTTCTTGATTCCTGTACTCCTTCTTTTGGAACAGTCCCTACAACAATTTAGTAGCCGTTACATAGTTACTGTGGTGTTGCGCTATCAGTCAGCTCATGTATCTGTCACGAAGTGAATAATGAAGCAATTTATGGACCAATGCGTGATATTTTCAAGAGATATTTAGGTTTATGTGACGTGTATGTCCCAGTTTTATTGCAACAGATGCTTGCTACAAAATACAAAGGATGTTTATAGTGGCTGGACTATGTGAGGAAGATATTGATCTTGCATTGGTTTAACAAGTTGTAAGTCCATCACATTGTCTCATGCAAGAATTTGCCAAAAATTTCCTTTTCTTGTCTTCTTTTCTTCCCAAAACCTGTTCATTAATGCACTGCGTTTTTTCTTCCTTTCGTCGTTCCATTTTTTTCCCTGTTGATTCTTTGGCTAGGCCTTATTCAAGTTTTTTGTTTCTGATTTTACTTCTGAATTGTTCTCTGTTCTCAATATCTTTTTCTGAAATTTTCAGTTGTTGAAGGTTTTCTTGTATCTCTTTCATCCTATTAGAATTAATTTGCTTGCATTAACGATGTTAAAAATTTTCTTACTGAGTCTGATTTCTTTCGTCCTACATAGGTGTCCATATAATTGTAGACGTTTTTGCCTAAATTTATCCGTTCCTTTGCAGTTTATGTGACCGAAGTTCCGTTTCTGAGTACAGCGCCATAATTTAGTTTCGCAAAGGAAACAAAATCGAACCCTTTTTCTTTTAGCGCTGAAAGATCTCATTTTATCCCTCAGGGAGTAATTACCTCAGTTTGAGAACCAACCACTGCACTAGGCGGATACCCCAGTGGTGCCCACATTCCGCCTCAGACCCACATTAAGTAAACAATGAGACCTTATGACATTACACATAGGATTACTTACAGGTGCAGACAGATAAGGTAACTAGATTGTATCCTTGGGGAGGGGGGGAGGGAGGAGGGGGGGAGGGGGGATGAATAAGGGACGGACGACCTTAGTTGTTCAGTCCCTTCACTCAGTAGCAACAGCCATGAGTTGAAAGTACTTCAGAAATGCGGGATACGCCCCTCAGTGAGGAACTGCTAATACGTAAGTGAGCGGATAAGAGGGTGGATTGTCTGCTCCCGACGGCGAAAGCCTTCTGCAGCTGACAGTATGCGGCTCTAGAAGAGCACGTGACACGGTTGCACCAGGTGCGATCTCCACCTGGCGAGCCGCAGTCTGCAGTCTTTTGTCGGCGGCCTGGCACGTGGCGCTATTGTCTGCCTCCGCCGCCTGGGGCCTCTGTTGTTCTTCGAGGCGTTCACAGTAATTTCCAGGTGCACCACCATCTGGATTAATAATGATGTCATCCCGCCTCGCTTGATGGGCGAGGCACAATTTGTTCCTTACTGAAAGACCTCTCCCGTGGAAGTGCCACCATGTACTTGGATGATAAATTATTTGCAGCAGCTATCTTGGTTAAAGGGGAACGTTGGGAACTTCCTTATTTCATCATGAGCTTCAAAGATGTCAGTAACTTCACGCATTATGTCAGAACCGGCCTTACCGCTAAAGCCTCAGTGCTCAGACAAAGAACTTCTTCTAATTTCCATAACAGCATTTCATTATACATATCTGTTCCTATAGCTTTTTCTATATTTTGCCGAAGTGCCCTTCTTATATAAATGTCTGTTTAGAATATTGTTGTAAAGTCAGTTTTCCACGTTGCTTACTTTGTTGCTTAATGTAATGTAGAATACCAACTTTTTTCAGTAGATTGTCTTTATCTACGTTGATGGCTTCTAACGTGATGAGTTGATTTCTTTCTTGCTTTGTATTTATTTCTCAGCCTGCTTCTTAGTAACTTGAAACTCTAAGGTGATTACGAGCTGTAATTTCCTGCACAATTTTTTTTTCTTTTTTTTGTAAAATATTGCCATACATAGTCAGTTCCATATTTAATTGCATTTGCGTCCTGCCATGTCGAATTGCTATTTGTTTTCTTCTGTAAAAATGTGTAAATATTAAACATTTTGTTCTCATCTGTGAATTCTCCTAGTGTACGATACCTGCCATTTATGGTATCAAACACAATATTCCACCAGATGAATGTTTTAACCTATTGTCCTACTTTTGAGTTAAAATTCACCGTCGTCATATTGTAATGAGATTTGCTGTCATGTGTCAGCTTCTGTAACATTTCGTAGTTAGATAACGATGTATCTCCTAGTAATGATTTTGGTGCGCCGTCTCCAACGATTTAAAAGGAATATCCTTCGTTTTATTTCTAGTCTAGTACTTCCTGTGCTACTTGCACTACAGTTTTCTTTTCAACAATTAATCTTACATCTCAATTTCACCAGTTCTATGTTTCTCTCTAGCAACTTTTGTCTTATTTTAATTCTCTTTAGTCTTCATCCCGTTCTAATATCCCTGTTTTATACCAGGCTAGGCATAAAAAACTGTACAGCCATGAGTCATAAAATTATCACCGACCACAGTGAACTATTTGCAAGTAGTTAAGAGAGTTACAGAGAGGGCCATAAACTATCACTAATAACTTTCTATGAAGTTCATAAATTTTTTAAAACATCATGAAATACAAGTCCACCTTATGTCAGCGCACTCAAAATGGCTCTGAGCACTATGCGACTCAACGTCTGAGGTCATCAGTCGCCTAGAACTTAGAACTAATTAAACCTAACTAACCTAAAGATATCACACACATCCATGCACGAAGCAGAATTCGAACCTGCGACCGTAGCGGTCGCTCGGTTCCAGACTGTAGCGCCTAGAACCGCACGGACACTCCGCCGTTTGCCTTCAGTTAAGATGAACGTCGGTAAGGTATGGAAAAGCATGGTAACCCGAAAATGATACTAGAACAAAATATTATTTTATAGCACTAATATTTTGTGTCAGAAAAGATAAGTGTATAAGTTGACAATGAAGTCATTGATTCAATTGATCAGTTTTCTATTTGGAGCTGTTGAGGAGAACAGCAAGAGAGCGTTAAAACTAAAGATCCAGTGTATCTCAAATTAAAACTTACAACTCGGCCTGTGTTTTTTTATTTTTTTATTTTTTATTTTTACTTTTTTTTTATTTTTTTTTTTTTTTTTTTTGGAGTCAAGACTTTGACACTTGTATTTTCAGTCGGAAAATCATTGTAAAATTCCTTAACGTGCAATGGGGCGACGAATGATTAGAATTATTGGGAAAGACAGGAATGCAAATGTGAGTCAGGGAACAGAATGGAGTGGAAGACAATTGTGGCTAACAAAAACGTTTGCACGTGGGCTGACTCGTCGCTAGAAGAATAGATGGAAGAATGTCTTTGCTGTATTCCAAGAGTTAATAAAAGAACGAGACAACGACGTAATGAAAAGTGAAAAAATGGCATTAGGAGAGAAGAAGGAGCAACATGGAAACCTAAAGATAAATACCACAAAGAGAGAGACTTCTCGAGAAGACATTTATCAGGTAACGAATATCAGCTGGCTTATTGTGGAGCAAGTCACTGTACAAGACTATAATTTTCAATTGATACGAGGTTAGCCACGTAATGCTTTCTTTGCCTCTGCGGTACACGCAGTTGTGATGTACGGATGTAACATATCTTACATACATAATTATCTATTGCTTGCTGTATATGAACAGTAGAGTTTAACAGGTTTTCGACTGGTGTTTTTTGAATCACTAAGGCAATTCAAAGTACAGAACTGATGCTTTTCAAAAACAATTATAAGGCTAAACATGATGACAGGCCCAAATCGTGGCTCAGTCCACCTGGTGGCATCACGAGTACGTAACACGATAAGAAAAGTATCTAAGCGGATAAGAAACGAATGGGCAACCATTCTAGCAAGGGTACGGGCCGCAGCTGGTGGCATCCACTGACGTAAGTGACTTTGACACAGCGAAGACTCTCGGGGCCCGACACATGGGAAGGAGCCGCTCGGAAACGGTGAAGTTGGTCTGTTATTGCCGTGCTACTATCGTGAGCGTTGACGGAAAGTGGTTGAAGGATAGTGGATACGGAGACAATGTGCTTGCGCGCTCTTTAGGTAACGATAGGCGACGATCTGTGGGAGGTCTGACGGCAGAGTACAGTGCTTGTACAGGCAAAAAAGTTCTTGAGCACATTATTCAGCACGTACAATGCGCCGCAGCAGACAACAGTTACATATTTCCATGTTGACCGAACGAACCGTCATTTACAGTTGCAGTGGGCATTAGATCATCGATATTGGACAGTGGGTCAATATAAATATGTTCAGGCCGTATCTGAATTGCCGTCATCCAAACGAACGGCAGCTCGAAATACGCACCGAGCCACGCACAAGGACTGGTGGTGGCAGTGTTATGCTAGAGGGCGTATTCCTCTCGGCTTTCAAGGGATCTGCGTTAGTAATCAGAGACACTATCACAGTTCTGGATTACATGAACGTTATTGCCGATCATCCTAATTTCTCTTCCATTGGCAGTGGTATCTTCCAATATAATGCAAATTGTGTCAGACATAGGGGATATAAAAATGAAAAAGCTGGCATACTATGCTTACTTTCATTCCATAATGTCATATGGGATTTTTTTTTTTGGGGTAATTCATCAAGACAAGCTAAAGTTTTTCGGGCACAAAAATGTGCAGTAAGAGTTATATGTGGTGTGAACTCAAGAACATCCTGCAAAAGCCTGTTTAGGGAATTAGGGATACTTACTACTGCTTCCCAATATATTTTTTCCTTAGTGAAATTTGTCATTAAAAATATATCACTTTTTCAAACCAACAGCTCAATTCATGGAATCAATACTAGAAAAACAAATAATCTTCACAAGGATTTAAAGTCACTTAGTCTTGTACAAAAAGGTGTGCATTATTCAGGAACACACATTTTCAATAACTTGCCAGCAGGCATAAAAAGCTTAACAACCAATGAAATTCAGTTTAAGAGTATACATACGAGGGCAGTTCAATAAGTAATGCAACACGTTTTTTTTCTGAAACAGGGATTGTTTTATTCAGCATTGAAATACACCAGGTTATTCCCCAATCTTTTAGCTACACAACACTATTTTTCAACGTAATCTCCATTCAATGCTACGGCCTTACGCCACCTTGAAATGAGGGCCTGTATGCCTGCACGGTACCATTCCACTGGTCGATGTCAGAGCCAACGTCGTACTGCATCAATAACTTCTTCATCATCCGCGTAGTGCGTCCCACGGATTGCGTCCTTCATTGGGCCAAACATATGGAAATCCGACGGTGCGAGATCGGGGCTGTAGGGTGCATGAGGAAGAACAGTCCACTGAAGTTTTGTGAGCTCCTCTCGGGTGCGAAGACTTGTGTGAGGTCTTGCGTTGTCATGAAGAAGGAGAAGTTCGTTCTGATTTTTCTGCCTACGAACACGCTGAAGTCGTTTCTTCAATTTCTGAAGAGTAGCACAATACACTTCAGAGTTGATAGTTTGACCATGGGGTAGGACATCGAACAGAATAACCCCTTCAGCGTCCCAGAAGACTGTAACCATGACTTTACCGGCTGAGGGTATGGCTTTAAACTTTTTCTTGGTAGGGGAGTGGGTGTGGCGCCACTCCATTGATTGCCGTTTTGTTTCAGGTTCGAAGTGATGAACCCATGTTTCATCGCCTGTAACAATCTTTGACAAGAAATTGTCACCCTCAGCCACATGACGAGCAAGCAATTCCGCACAGATGGTTCTCCTTTGCTCTTTATGGTGTTCGGTTAGACAACGAGGGATCCAGCGGGAACAAACCTTTGAATATCCCAACTGGTGAACAATTGTGACAGCACTACCAGCAGAGATGTCAAGTTGAGCACTGAGTTGTTTGATGGTGATCCGTCGATCATTTCGAACGAGTGTGTTCGCACGCTCCGCCATTGCAGGAGTCACAGCTGTGCACGGCCGGCTCGCACGCGGGAGATCTTGCTTGACCTTGCGGCGATGATGACACGCTTTGCCCAACGACTCACCGTGCTTTTGTCCACTGCCAGATCACCGTAGACATTCTGCAAGCGCCTATGAATATCTGAGATGCCCTGGTTTTCCGCCAAAAGAAACTCGATCACTGCCCGTTGTTTGCAACGCACGTCCGTTACAGACGCCATTTTAACAGCTCCGTACAGCGCTGCCACCTGTCGGAAGTCAATGAAACTATACGAGACGAAGCGGGAATGTTTGAAAATATTCCACAAGAAATTTCAGGTTTTTCCAACCAAAATTGGCCGAGAAAAAAATATGTGTTGCATTACTTATTGAACTGCCCTCGTATATATATAACTTCTGCACAATTTCAGTGCAGTAATGTGTTCATTGTAAATATGTGTGTGTGTGTGAGTGTTTAAGTACAATCTAACTTCTGCACCATTCAGTGCAGTAATGTGTTCATTGTAAATAAGTATTATAGTAGTTGTATTACACGTTTATTACCTTACAAATAAATAAATAAACTTTTTTATTTTAAATTCAGTGCATTAGTATTTGTAAAATGACTCTTTCATATAGTGTTCATTAAAAATGACGATCATTCCACTTGGGACCTGTGGAATGGTACATTAGCTTATTTGTTTTAGTTGTAAATATTTGTTATGTATTATTGTTTTTCTGACATGTTCTACATCCTGGAGGAGCTCCTCACTACGGATCAATTGGAATGAAAGTAAATCTAATCTAATCTAATCTAATAACAGTCCGCGTCGCAAGGCGAAAATCGAGTTACAGGGGTTTGAGGAGGTAATTTATGGAATTATGTGACCCCCGGGTAGAAATATGGAGCCGCGTACGTCCGGAAAGTCACACAGAATCACTGCCGTATTGAGTTCGAAAGGTCAATCAACACGCTATTAGACTCATCAACGTAGCTGCGATCTGTGGAAGTTAAACCTATCAATTATTTAGGAATTTCTGCACAATACATGTTCTGTTGATTTACCAATTTTCATAATTTGTAACTTAAATCAGAAAATTTATTGAAGATTAGGTGTGATACTACAGGCTGTGCCGTGTAATACTGTTGCCAATAGCCTTGCCATAGCATAAGACTCTAATTTTTCTCGCTGTGCCTGGTCAAATTCATAGGATTTTTCGAAAATCGTTCGGCTGTAGTGTTTGACCGAAAGTTAAACATTGGTTCAATGGTGGTGGTTAGTGGTTAACGTCCCGTCGACAACGAGGTCATTAGAGACGGAGCGCAAACTCGGGTTAGGGAAGGATTGGGAAGGAAATCGGCCGTGCCCTTTCAAAGGAACCATCCCGGCATTTGCCTGAAACGATTTAGGGACATCACGGAAAACCTAAATCAGGATGGCCGGAGACGGGATTGAACCGTCGTCCTCCCGAATGCGAGTCCAGTGTGCTAACCACTGCGCCACCTCGCTCGGTAAACATTGGTTCAAGTTTCTGCTCAGCTTCACCAGGAAAAATTATTTAATTAAAATAAATATGAATATTTACCGTTTTCTTAAGAAGATGGGTCAGACAACCTTCCTCCCGTTGCTCTTAGCCAGTTGGCGCGCGATCACTAGAACCGTGATTCTACACGGACCAGTCACATTGATAAAAGCGTGTCACGGGGACACGGAATCAGTGCAGTGGTCGTCGCACCGCAGAAACAGAGCGATTTATTTGACATCCAAAAGGAGATGATCCTTGGCTTTCGAGCCAAGGGCGAAAGCCTTTCCGAAACGGCCAAATCTGTAAACTGTTCACGTGCCGCCGCGTATACCTTGCCTGGCAGTATGGCACTAACCCACACCAGCGCAGACGCAGTTACCGAGCACCGAGGGCGATAAATGACAGTTGTGAACGAAAGTTGCAGAGATGTGTAAGGGCGAACAGACGAGCAACTGTTGAGCGACTGACCGTCCAGATGAAGAAAGGGGCTACCAACACCGACGCCCCAACGCCCGATAAGTGCACGTTGCTGCGTATGGACTCTCGCAGCAGGCGCCTGGTTCATACACCCAAGCTAATTGCTGTTCATCGGCGACGAAGGCTGGAACTTGCGTTCCAGTACCTCAAATGGACGTCCACTGAGCGGCAAGAGGTGATCTTTTCAGATGATCCTCGTTTTATGTTCCGTCGGACTGAAAGCAAACTCCCTATTAGTATCGTCGGAAGGGTTCAGGCCGGAGGACGGAGCGTTATTGTCTGATGAATGTTTTCGTTTCATCCCCTCCGTGATCTCGCCATCGTGGAAGTGACAATGGTTCAACTAGAGTGTGCATCTATACTTGGGATCCATGTCCATCCGTACATGAAGGATGGTTTTCCTTGGCACGATGGCATTTACCAACAGGACAATGCAACGTCTCACATAGCTCGCAGGATGAGTTCACCATACTCCGCTGGTCACCAACTCCCCGCATGTAAATCCAATCGGGTAAAGCACCTCGATATGGCTGTTCGCGCCATGGCTCCTCAACCGATAAATCTAGCGCAGCTGTCCACGGCACTGGAGTCGGCATGGCTGCACATCCCTGTCAGTAAAACACAGACAAACCATTATTCCTGGACTATTTCTTGTGGATCAGAATACAATCCAAGAAGCCTTGCGGTTAATGGAGCTCATCTATGCACCAAGACAAATAATGCATAGTACTGGTGCCGTTTTACTAGATGCAGGAAAGGCATTTAACGAGGATTTGCACTTAGAAATAACGTGCGGGATGAGTCAGGAGGAAAAGTACATGCTTTGAGGGGTAACAGTATTGGTGATTTTGAACAAAACACTACACATGGACATATACCTGCTCCAAATGGTTTCCGAGATACAACACGTTAAAAAAAATTAAAAATATTAAGTGTCATGTAATATTTTGTGTAATGTAATATCTTGTATAGACACCTTTTATTAACCTGACACGTTCCACATCATTACGAAGTGTCGTATTCATGATCTACGGAACAAATACTTGTCTAATCTAATCTAATCTTAATGTAGATGTGCATTTTCTGTATTATACAGTACAGTGTTGTCGTTTACAACCTATCAAAGTAGTGAAGGCGAACTCGAATCGAACAGTTCGTTATAGGACACTAGTGGCCTCTCAAGTCGGAGAGCTAACTCAAATTAGCCTACAAAAGCTATTCTCGAAAATCACTGGAATAAGGCACATGTCCATATGAAGTTTTCTGTTCAGAATCACCAGTACCTTTCCTTCTGTCTCACGGTGAATAAAATTGTAAAACACAACTTTCCACTTGATTTTCTGGAAATTATATTCCCTTTCTTGCGAGCTATACAGTACGTAACAATTCAGAATAGCCTCCTGTTATGTTTATGATGCAGCAGTATCACATCTAAACTTCAATAAATTTTGTGATTTAAATTACAAATTATCAAGCTTGGCAAAGTTCAGAATAGCAACAGCCAATTAAACAACATAGCAGGTAGATTCTCTCAAGGTTCAGTCATGAGTCCAATAGTCGATTTACACCAATGATATTTCGCAACAACCACTGGTAAATTGTCCTCATTTTCAGAAAACAGTGTAAGGGGTTCACCACCCTGCTGGAGCAAATATAATTTCGATGTATTGCTCACTCGCTGCCTGTGACAGAAAATGCCCTTGCTGCAATAGAGTCACAGGTCAGAGCAATCCCGGCAGTATTTGCAATCGCTCGCTGCTACAGAGTAGTTGCAGTCGCTTGCTGCTACAGTGCAGTTGTAGTCTGTCGCTGGTACAGCGCAGTTCATAGCCATGTATTGTAAGGTAAATTTTATTATTTTTATTGGTATGCGCGTAGTTAAGTCATTTGTGTGAGATGTTATTATGAATTTTTTCCAATCTTTTTGTGATTTGTCAGCACCAGTTGACCCAGATTTGTATTATTCAATTTTTCATATAATGGATTGCGGATCTTTATTAATAATGTAAAAGATTTTCACAGTATAATTTTTACCAGTCAATTACCTTAAGTCATAAACAGTCCCGACCCAGAAATATCCAAAAATATTTCAGAAACTTTCTCAGATCATAGTCATGTGTTCTTTAGTAATCAGACGACCAGCTGTGTCACTAAGTAAAGTCAGTTTTTCTATTAATTCATATCTCAGACAAATGTTATCCAGTATTAGTAGATAGTCCAGCATTACACTAAGCTGTGCCATTCACGAGCAGATATACAGACAGCGTTATCCGGCGACACTATCATGAGGTGAGAATTTTTCCATTTATTCAGATTAATTTCACAGGGCCATGGCGTAGCGTCGCTTACGTCAAAATTTATCAGTTTTCATGACTTAAGATATTAACAAAAAACATTGTCATTTTTTATTATTTTATAAGGGAAGGTTACAACAGAACACGTACTGTTCAAAAATTCCTAAATAATTGATAGGTATAACTTACACAGATCGCAGGTACGTTGATGCGTCAAAACGTTAACACCACCTACTTACTTGCGTGTTGACTGACCTTTCTAACTCAATACGGCAGTGATTCTGTGTGTATTTCCGGACGTGTGCGGCTCCACATATCTACCCGCAGGTCACATAATTCCATAAATCACCTCCTCAAACCCCTGTAGCTCGATTTTTGCCTTGCGACCAGTTACGCCGCTGAAACTATTCCCCACTCATCTCAGCTCCGCTTATGTACCTTCCACACCACGCCAAATGCCCACAATGTCACCAGGTACCATTCAGTTTGGCAGTGGTCAGCGGTTGTCACGTTTTGGTTCACCAATATATGGCTGAAGTTAAACTGAAGGCTTAATATCATTAGGCCGAAAGTTGCCTGGGATGTTACCAAAGGCCTGAATGAAAGAATTGTGCGAAGTACCTCCAAAACACAAACCGTTCTCTTCACCTATAAACGTATAGCCCAAAATCAGCATGTATTTCCACCTGGGAGCGTAACATAAAATTCTTGGCCATTGTATAAGATTCAAGATTAAAATTCAGGAAATACAGTGAACTCATTACAAACAATGGATCAGACTTACTTTGTCACATGTATCAGCCTCTGATATGCTATTGGGCGCCAGTTCTGCGTCCACAAACCACCGGAACGTAATTAGTGTGATCTGCATGACCTCTCAGTAGACATTTGGTTACACAGACCTCGGGAAACCCGCTAAGGACTTATGGAATTCTTACCATGCAAAAACGCTCTTATATCACGTTCCGTAAGTGATCTAACACGTTGTTAAACAACTACTAATAATGTTTTATATCATCACCCTATTATTCTCTTACATTTCCTCGGTTTTAAACCAGTAACAAGAATCCAACACAAAAACGAACTCAAAGCTCATTAACTCCAAAGGAAGAGACCAAGGAAAGAGACAAAGCCAATCGCGATCCTTGGATTCAAACAGCCTAGAACATTTCTGATTGTTCGGAACGTACAACATTCAGGTTATTCATCTACATCTACATCACTACTCTGCAATTCACACTTGACTGGCACAGGGTTCTTAGAATCATCTCCAGACTAACCGGTTTGTCTGATTATTAAAAATGATCTACTTCCATAAGTGGTTAAAAAAGTCTTACCTACAAAGGCATGCCGTAATACACGATTATTCAAGATCCAGTATTCAATTTAAAACACAATCTGACCACAAACAATTCAAGAAATTAGTTACAGAAGCACAATCACATAAATTTCCGCAAGGTTAAGTGAAATTTACGTACCTATGTGGTTGGACATCAAACGGTAGTTAGACATTGATAAAGTCGTAACAAAAAAACATGCCTATTGGATATGTTGAACTTGTAGCCAAACGAAATGCAATTTGAATGTTTCCCCATGACTGTATTTATTGAATTTAAACTCGAAAAGATTTATCACTGAGACTTCGTCAAATCAACAGAATACATCTGCACAGCTGGCCGAGGTGGCCGAGCGGTTCTAGGCACTACAGTCTGGCACCGCGCGACCGCTACGGTCGCAGGTTCGAATCCTGCCTCGGGCATGGATGTGTGTGATGTCCTTAGGTTAGTTAGGTTTAAGTAGTTCTAAGTTCTAGGCGACTGATGACCTCAGAAGTTACGTCCCATAGTGCTCAGAGCCATTTGAACATCTGCACATCTTATTAAAAATGGGACAAGGCCTCATTATAAGGCGATACACAACACCTATAGATATTGGTCACTGGATATACAGGTATTTGCTGATTATTGCGAAGACTATTTCGTGATGCACTGAAAATGAGAAACTGTGGGTAAACATGAAATTGCACATAACATCCAACGTTTACAGATATGTATCTTGCCACCTTGTGGCTTACAACAAAATGAGGAAGGCGTGCAAAGTTGACGGAAATATACATAAAGTTATTAAAGGCAGACCTCAGCTTTTGCTTGCTCGACATACGAATTTTACACAAATGTGTGCTAATTCAATCGAACTTGACCTCTATACATTGCGACGCAACGCCTGAGTACAGAAAGACACGATAAATTACTCGAATTTAAAGGGTGACAATGCAATTAAATGCCTAGGAATTACAGTTACGAACAACTTAAAGTGGAATGATCACATAGGTAATGTTGTGGAGTAGCCAAACCAAAGATTGTCTTTTATTGGCATAACACGTAGAAGATGCAACATGCCTACTAAGTAGACTGCCTACACTACGCTTGTTCGTCCACTGATAGAGTACTGCTGAGTGGTACGGGATCCTTACCAGATAGGGTTGACGGAGGACATCGGAATAGTCCACAGAAGGGCAGCTCGATTTGTATCATCACCGAAATAGGGGAGAGAGTGTCACGAATATGATAAGCGAGTTAGGATGGCAAGCATTAAAACAAAGGCGTTGTTTGTTGCGGCGAAATCTTTTCAAGAAATTTCAATCGCCAAATTTCTTCTCATAATGTGAAAATATTTTATATCACTACCCTAAATAGGGATAAATGATCATCCTAATAAAATAAGAGAAGTCAGAGTTCGTACAGAGAGATTTAAATATTCATTTTTGCACGCGCTGTTAGATAATAGAACAGTAGAGACATAGTGTGAAGGTTGTTCTAACAACCTTGTGCCAGAAAAATTTGAGTTGCTGAGTAGTGATGTAAATAAATAACCTCACTGTTGAGCGCTCCAAACAATTTGAGGGGTTCTAGACCGTTTCGGTCTGAGGAGCGCCATTGCCTTTTATCTCTTTCCTTGTGTCTCTTCCTTTAGAGTTAATGAGCGTTAAGTTCGTTTGAGTGTGGTTTTGTTGTTACTGATCTGAAATTGTGGGAATTTAAGACAATAACACTTGTTATGATAAAAAACATTATTACCACTTGTTTAATAACGTGTTAGAGCACTTACGAAACGCGATTTTTACGACAAGCGAACTACCGGCTGAACAGTAACGGTAGCCGGTAACTGTCGGCGTAATAAGCGGCAGGAATATGAATGAGAACGGTATGGTTCTGGAAACGTAAGGTTACGATATGAGCACGTTGAGAGGGTAAAGGGCTTGTTGCTTCATTGTATGCAAATGTATTCGGAATACAATGATATTCTTTCGAATTTGCACAGGTTCCATTCCCAGTAATATTAAGTTCCGCAATTCTAATGGGCCAGAGGTTCCAGAGCGACGGAATTGTGCCCTTTATTTTATTTCTCATTTTTCACCAAGCAGAAGATACCTGCAGAGGAACTATTTCTTTGAGGGTAGTTGTTTGAACTATATTCCACGAACATCGTTTTGAGGTAATTAGGTTTTCTGTTGTGTAAATACAGTATAAGCACGTATAGTGCAGGAATAGCCATGAACACGAACATACATACACACATATAGAAACACAGGGTGTATGTTACGGAACAATCTTCGGGAGGTAAATGCTGATGTGTACGCGAGATCAAAAAATTTCCGTTTGGTGGCGTTGCTGCAGCATATACGTAAAGCAGCGTGACACCGATGCGGATGTATAAGCACCGACATGTAGGCAAGGGATTAGTTTCGCATTTGTGTCTTTCCGACGTGTGTGCGGTAAATGCGGGAACGTGAACTACGGCGACTTTATTACCAAATGCATCCAAACAGGATGAATGTGTTGTTATTCGTTTCTTTGGCTGCCGGACAAAGACCGGTAGACATCCGTTGGCGTATGAAGAATGTGTGTGGGACAACATGTCTGTCGAAAACCACCGTTTTGGAATGTGCACCAAGTTCCGTGTTGGTCTGGATTCGGCACGAGGCGCCGGGCGCAGAAGTCGTAACGCAGAAGTTACGCAAACTCAAGTGCCAGACGCTCGAGCATCCACTCTATAGTTCTGATCTTTCCCCGAGCGACTATCATGCCATCGATAATTTGGAAAGGCCTTGAAGGGTAGACGATTTCAGTCGGACAATTTTTTGTTGCAGGCAGTTACGGACTTCTTCACGCAGCAGGACTCGGTACTTTAGCAAACGAGTATCCTCAACCTGGTGCCTCGGTGGGACGTTTCTCTTAATCCTCAAGTCCACCTTACCTTATTCGCATACCGATTCTGGACTGTAAAGCAGTGGAACGGAATCTTTCATTTCGCCCCATAAAAAGAAACAAAAAACTTAATATCAAAATGTGACCGGAGCGGACGATAAGTCTGCAATTAATACTGGTACATTACATTAAACATCACATTTTATTAATTAATTAACGCGTATTTTCCAGTGTAAATGGCTCTAATGAACATTATTCTCTGTGTTGGAGATTGCTTGTTTTTAGTTAAGTCTAAGCACAATCGGTGGCCCCTTTATTCATTCCAGAATCAGGCCACGAGTTTACGTCTACAATCAAGCACGTGAAAACAGACGACACGCCATACAAATAAACCGAGCCACTTACCCCGATGGACAGCACCACCCATCTCTGAAAACCTTTGCATCCTACTTCCGGCGTGTGTATGTATGTTCTTGAGCTCTTTCGGTTGACCACGGGACAACAGGCTCTGCACGATACTGAGAACACCCCAGCACAAGCTCCATGCACGTGGTCGGCCAACATGGAGCAAGTGAAAGACGGTATTATATCTTCTGCATTAGATCCGATACTATCCCTATCAGTTGTAACGTGTTCACCCTCATGAGAAAGATTTCCTTCGTGAGTAGTGCATCAGATCACCACCTCTGCGGAATTTCTGTCTTTATCACTCCTCACTGACGAAGCGATACTTTTTAGAGATGGCATCAAAGATCTACATACTCGTCCATGAGGGCCACTTGAGTTCACCGATGAAATGGTAGAGCCGTCGCATCGGCAACAGGTTACCATGAACATTCGGGCAAGGATTAGTGGCGACCATCTACTTGGACAATTTGTTTTGCTACAACCCCACAATAGACTCACATACACGACATTCCTGGAGAAAACTCTGCACCTTTGTCTGAAAAATATGCCTCTAGCAATACAATTGGGAATGTGACTGATGCATGACGGAGCGCTGATCCTTTCCGCTGGAAAGTGACGGGTACAGTGAACTATTTGCCGATATTCAGACCCTTGAATAGCGCATCCGTGTAGCCTGTGCCTCTTCCGCTACAACCTGGAACTTTCCTAAGAGTGAACCAGTCCGTAATGTGACTTTTGTTTTCTTGTATGGCATCGTATGACACCCTCTATGAATACGTTTTCTAACATGAAAGAAATTAAACACACATAATGTATAATATAATGTGCCACTCCTAATTGCTTCACTGCAGACGCACAGTACATTATCTGGACATGAACTGACGGAAAAAATATTGCAACATCAAGAAGAAACCGTGCGAATTAAATGAAAGTTGATGTCTATTCACATTTCGCGCCAGTTGCATAAGAGTGACGTTAGTAGCGCCACTATGAGGATATAATTCAGTAACGGTCGTGAGTGTTAGTTTCTTTTGAGATTCAATATGATGAGCTGATGTTAGTCAGGAATGCGTTTAACACGACAACGACGTCATTATGAACACTGTTGTGTCACCGCCAGACACCACACTTGCTAGGTGGTAGCTTTAAATCGGCCGAGGTCCATTAGTACATGTCGGACCCGCGTGTCGCCACTGTCAGTAATTGCAGACCGAGCGCCACCACACGGCAGGTCTAGAGAGACGTACTAGCACTCGTCCCCAGTTGTACGACGACTTTGCTAGCGACTTCACTGACGAAGCCTTTCTCTCATTAGCCGAGAGATAGTTAGAATAGCCTTCAGCTAAGTCCATGGCTACGACCTAGCAAGGCGCCATTAACCATATCTAGAGAGAGTCTCACTTGTATCATCAAGAATGCTGTATACAAATGATGGATTAAAGTTAAGTATGAAAGAAGCTACGTACTTTTCTTTATAGCATTCATTACGCATCCTGTTTCAGACATCAAGCCAGCCGGCGTGTGCAACGCGTGCATTTCGGTTACTTCCGAGTGGCGTGGCTGTCTTGCTACGCCACAACAAACACCTCACGGAGTTTGAACTAGATCGTGTAATAGGGCTACAAGAAGCTGGATGCTCCTGCTGCGATGTTGCAGAAAGACTTGACAGGAATGGAGCACTGTTCGTGATTGCTGATAGCAGTGGTCACGAGAATGTACGTTCGCAAGAAGACCGGGCTCTGGACGGCCACGTGACACTACCAAGAGGGAAGACGATCGCATTCGGCGTTTGACTCTGGCACGTAGTACTACATCTGCAGCAGCAGTCTGAACAGTATCTGGACCACAGTGACACAACGAATCCGTTACTTCAAGAACAGCTCCGAGCCAGACGCCCTGCAGCATGCATATCCGGACCCCAAAGCGCCACAATTTACGACTTCATTGGTGTCAAGCGAGATCTAATTAGTTGTAGGGTGGATGTCTGTTGTGTTTTCTGATGAACTCTTGAAAGGTGGTTCTGGCTTGGTGCCGGTGATGGCCGTGTGTTGGCTAGAAGGAGGCCAGTTGATATCCTGCAACTAAGATGTCTGCGTGCCAGGCGCACTAGAGCTACACCTGGGGTGCGATTCCGTATGACAGTAGAAGCACTCTCGCGGTTATCCAACGCACCTTGGCTGCAGATTTGTACGTCAGTCTGGTGACTCGACCTGTTGTATTTCCATTCATGAATAGCATTCCAGGTGGTGTTTTCCAACAGGATAACGCTCACCCACATTCTGCTGTTGTAACTCAACATGCTCTACATCGTGTCTATATGTCCCCTGGCCTGCTCGATCACCAAATCTGTCTCCAATAGAGCGCACGTGAGACATCATCGGACAAAAATTCCAGCGTTATCCACAACCAGCATTAACCGTCCCTGTACTACGTGACATGTAACTCCATCATACAAACTGACATCCTGCACCTGTACAATACAACGCATGCGCGTTCCCATGCTTGCATTCAATATTTTATCGGTTACACCTGTTACCAAAGTACCACCATTTTACATTTTCAATGGACCATCACTTCACATTTGCAATGGCTAATCTCTCGCTTACATTAACATGTGATCTTGCAATGTTAATGGCTTAAATAAGTTAGCCAGACAAATAGATTTCATAAATGTCATTATTCTAGATTAATTATTTTTTGGTGTTGCGATTTTTTTTTTACATTCGAGTATATTAATATGAACGTTTGAGTTTCTTTTCTTGTCAGAATAATCTGAAGTTGGTCCCACATTTAATACTCATCTTGTATAATGGTACGAGGAAAATAGTACGGTACCCTTGAGCCTCAGAAGGTTGATGATGACCACCTGGTGAAGGCCCATAAACTTGTTCTGGGCACTTTAAAGTTTTAGGAAAAACAAACATTTTATTTTATTAGTTGATTTATTTCCCCTCTAAAGTCTACGAAATCAAACATTTTTCATTCATCTAATCGCTTGAACCCTGGCCGAGTGTGGTGCTACAGTGATTAAGGCCCTCCACTCCTATATCTGAGAAAGTGTGACACATAAATCGCCTCTTGTTTTGTGTGATCATGTTTGGTTCAAATGGCACTAAGCACTAAGGGACTTAACATCTGAGGTCATCAGCCCATAGACTTAGAACTACTTATACCTAACTAACCTAAGGACATCACACACATCCATGCCCGAGGGAGGATTAGAACTGGCGACAGCATCAGCCGCGTGGTTCCGGGCGGAAGCGCCTAGAACCGTGTAATCATGTTTGTCCATGGTGTACATAACCAATCATTCATAGCATAATCAACAAATACCACGAATGATTGAAATTCTTATTATTCGTCTGGATAGACAGGCATATACAAAAATTAAAGGTTTTGACAATCAAAAGCTTTCATACTTACGCACTTACATTTCAAAATTAAACATCCCTTAAATAATTTTAATAGAAATCCGGGACGGGTCATTTAAAAGGTCAGAGGTTATTCCTTTAAATCGCTCATTAACGGAGCTAATGTCACATCACTAATAACCTGTTTGTGTACCGTTAATAACCTCATTAGTTCAATTTTCTAATCAAGCGCCTCTGTACTTGCACTCCAGTAGACGTAAATATTTAGATCTAAGGAGTCACAGATACACTAACAACCACCACAGTAATGTTACTTATAATAAAACAATATTATGGGCAAAGAAAAAATGGCGGAATTTTGCTGAAAACAAAAATGTCAATCGCAAAACAAAATTTACAGCAAATTAGGAAATTTGCTACTCAAACAATAGAAAACGTTACAATACAATATTTCTGTATCAGGCACACCAATTTCCGTTAACAAAGAAAAACTGATATTATGGGCAAAGTTCTAATTTCTCGAAAACTGACAGATGAAATAATTGCTGTATGAAGTTACAGGTGAATCCTTTCTCAATATTAGCAATGGAACTAGTTACATTATTTCTAAATTTTGTGACTAGTCTGGTAGCTGGCCGTAAATTTTGCGAGAGGAAGATGTAAAATGCTATGAAAACACTAACACATTAAGTCACATTATCTTGTCGTTGTCAGTCGCCTGTGTGTCCGAAAGTCCATTTGGATGAAGTAGAGAGGTGAGTACAACTCCAAAATCTGGATGTATCCATTCTGCTTTATTTATGAACCCCAATCTGAAACATTTCTGTGGAGGACTTCAGTCTGCATAAAACGACAACGGGTTTTAGGCGTAACTAGCATACAAAAAATTAATTTGTCTACCTAGCAGGCAACGTTTCTTCAGCTCGTCGTTAAGTCTGTTAAAATCTAAAAATAAATATTTACGTTTTAATATACTGGTTTGTGACGTGCGATACAATCTCCCTGCAAAAACTTCACTTTAAATGGAAACAGACCTGAGATGAACCTGTCTGTTCGATACCATTAACGACCCTATTTTTTTTATTAATAAAATTTTTGTGCCTGACTTTCTGCCATCTTTACTTTCAACAAGGTATTCTGCAAGATTTTGTACATGAACACTGGATACACATAAAATTTATCTGATGTTAGTTCGTTGTTACGTCCCTTAATAGTGATGGTATGCGTCTACAACGAGATGCTGCGACCAGAAATCTACAATCCATGCACACTACTGTATTTACCTTATGTTTATAGACTATACAGCAAATTTATGCAGGACGGGAGAGAGGAGAGGTTTCCGTTAGAGAGAGACTGCTAACCCACATGGGAAGCCATCCTGTTATAGCACAGAATGGGTTTCCAGAGTTCTCTAGCAGTCCGTAGGGAACGATGTAAGTTCATACTTCCGCAGATTGGTTTATCGGTCCTTCTTGGAACAAGATAAAAGTATGAAAGTCTCCCAAACCACCTGGGACTCACGGTCGGCAGTAAACACTATATCGCGCACTTCGTCTGAGGACGGATACAACATGTAATATTTCGACGTATCTAGAACACCCTATTATGGCAGAAGTGATTTGTGAGGTGTAGGACAACTGAAGCCATAACTGTAACGCCAACAGAAAAACAGTATCATTTCCAGAAATACTAGCAAGAGCATGGTAGAACTAAAAACTGAATGATATACAGTTTGAAATTTCAGAAAGAAACTTTTATCCTGAAAACGAAGACGTATAGAGTTGAGATTTTGTATTAAAACACCCCACCAAGTAGAAAAGTAAGATAATTATTTACCGAAATACCAGTAATAAGAAAGTAAGTTACGACTGATTGCAAACTGTAAACCACTGTAGGAATCGTTCACAAAACAACTAGGAGCTAAACAAGGACGTTTCCTGAAGCATTACTAAATTCACGTAAAACTTGCCTCCATGACACGGAAAATAAATTTTCAAAAGTTCTATACATAATCGAAGCTAATATAGACGTTATAACGCTTCTTATTTGTTTATTTACTAGGTTACGTACGACGGTACGAGTCACAGTTACTTAGTTATGGGAACAGTCAGTACCGAATGGTGATTAGAAAACCCATAAGGAAGGAATTAAAGATTTTACATAACGCGATAAAATATTGAAAGAGATTACTGAGCTACGGTCACAGGTTCGAATCCTGCCTCGGGCATGGATGTGCGTGATGTCCTTAGGTTAGTTAGGTTTAAGCAGTTCTATGTTCTAGGGGACTGATGACCTCAGAAGTTAAGTCCCATGGTGCTCAGAACCATTTGAACCACTTGAGATTACTGACATTTATCGGCTCGTCAGCCTGCTGTCTACAGAAGTCTTCGTTCAACTGTATCTTTGCAATTTTTACCCAGCAACGAGTCCCACAGCATCGCGCTGTAGTGCGCAACATGGCCCACGTGCCCGATTTGCACTGAGGTGACAAAATCCGCTTACACAAGGTATTAAAGGGCAGTGCGTTGGAGGAGCTGTCCTTGTACTCATGCGATTCATGTGCAGCAGGATTTTGAAACATATACTGTGTTCGAACATAATGGATTACCTCGAACAGGGTGGTCCATTGACACACACTCAACACAGATTTGGAAAACATTGTTCTTGTGGAACACAACTAGCTCTTTACTCACACAGAGTGTTGAGTGCTATTGACAACGGATTTCAAATTGATTCGTATTTCCAGATTTCCAGAAGGCTTTTGACACTGTACCACACAAGCGGCTTGTAGTGAAATTGCGTGCTTGTGGAATATCGGCTCAGTTATTTAACTGTATTCGTAATTTCCTGTCAGAGACGTCATAGTTCGTAGTACTCGACGGAAAGTCATCAAACAAAACAGAAGTGATTTCTGGCGTTTCCCAAGGTACTGTTATAGGCCCTTTGCTGTTCCTTTTCTATATAAACGATGTAGGAGACAATCTGAGCAGCCATCTTAGGTTCTTTATAGATTATGCTGTCGTCATCGGAAGATCAAAACAAACTGCAAAACTATTTAGAAAAGATGATGCGAAAATTGGCAATTGATCCAAAATAATGAAAAGTGTGAGGTCATCCACATGAGTGTTAAAAGTAATCCGTTAGACTTCCTCACACGATAAATTAGTCAAAGATAAAGGCCGAAAGTACGATTAAATACCTAGGAATTAAAATTACGAATAACTTAAATTGGAAAGAACACAAAGAAAATGTAATGAGGAAGGCGAACCAAAGACTGCATTTTATTGGGAGAACACTTAGAAAATGTAACAGATCTACTAAAGAGACTGCCTGTACTACACTCGTCCGTCCTCTTTTAGAATACTGCTGCACGGTCTGGTATCCTTACCAGATAAGATTAACGAAGCACATCGAAAAAGTTCAGAGAAGTGAAGCACATTTTGTATTATCGCGAAATAGGGGAAAGCGTGTCCTGGCATGATACATAATTTAGAGTGTACATCATTAAAACAAAGGTGTTTTTCTTTGCGGCGGAATCTTCTCTCAAAATTTAAATCACCAGCTTTCTCCTCCGAATGCGAAAATAATTTGTTGACGCCGACCTACGTAGGGATCAACGATCATCAATAAAACGAGGGAAATAAGAGTTCGCACGGAAAGACATAGGTGTTTGTTTGCTCCCGCTCGCTGTTCGAGATCGGAATGATAGAGAATTATTGTGAAGGTAGTTCGATGAACTATCTGCCACTCACTTAAGTGTGTTTTGCAGAGTAACCATGTGGATGCAGGTGTAATTATAGCCGCACGACGGCAATTAACAGATTCTGAACGTTAACTGTTACTTCGAGCTACATGCATGAGACATTCAGTTTCGAAAATAGGGAATTCAATATTCCGAGATCCACCGCGCCAAGAGGGTGCGAGAATACCATATTTCAAGCATTGCCTCTCACCACGGACAACGCAGTGGCCGACGGCTTGACTTAACGACCGAGAGCAGCGGCTTATGAGTAAAGCTGTCAGTGCTAACAAAGAAGCAACAATGTGTCAGGTAACGGCAGAAATCAATACCAGACTACGATGAACGCATCCCTTAGGACAATGCTGCGAAATTTGGCGTTAGTAGGCCGTGGTGGCAGACAACCGAAGCGAGTCTCTTTGCTAACAGCAGCGACGTCATCTGTAGCGCCTCTCCTGGGAGAGGACCCTAGAACTGCAGAACCGTGACCTGTTCAGATGAGTCCCGATTACAGTTGATAATAGCTGATGGTAGCGGTCGAGCAAGGTGCAGACCATAAAAGCATGCAGACCCCAGAAGCCACAGACCCAAGTTATCAACAACGTTCTGTGCAAGTTGGTGGTGGCCCGATGAGGGCGTGGGCTGTGTTTACATGGAAGAGATTGGGTCCTCTGGTCCAACTGATCCGATGACTCACTGGGAATGTCTATGTTCGGTTACTTGTAAACCAAGGAGGAGGTGAATATGACATACAGAATCAGCAACCAACCTAATAGTAACGTTCTACGAGTCCGGGTGTGGAATGTCAGAAGTCTCAATGTTGTAGTGAATTTGAAAAGAGAAATAAGAAATCCTAAATATAGTAACAGTCAGTGAGGTGAAAAGGAAAAAAGACTAGGATTTCTTGTCAGATGAATATAGGGCAATATCAACACTAGCAAGTAACGGTGAAACGGAAGTGGGATTCACTATGAATACGAAGGTAGGGCAGAGAGTGAATTACTGTGAATAGTTCTGTATTAGAGTTGTTCCCATCATATTCGACAGCAAACCTGCACCGACAAAGATAGTTCAGGTATGTATGACAATGTCGCAAGCGGAAGATGAAGAGATAGAGAAAGTATATGTGAATATTGAATTATAATTCAGTAACTAAAGAGAGATGAAAAGCTAATAGTAATGGAGGACTGGAATGCGGTTTCAGGGGAAGGAAGACTGTGGGCTTGATACTAGGAATGATAGAGGAGAAACGCTAACAAAGTTCTGCAGTAAATATCAACTAGTAATCGCGAATACTCTCTTCAAGAATCACAAGAGAGATGTATTTCGAAAAGGTAGACATATACGGGAAGATCTTAGCTAGGTACATCATGGTCAGGCAGAGATTTCGAAATCAGGTACTGGGTGGTAAGGCGTACCAAGGAGCAGGTATAGACTCAGGTCTCAATTTAGTATTGATGGAAAGTAATTTGAAGTTTGAGAGACTACCCAGGAAGAATCAATGTGCAGTCAAATAACGGAAATGTCTGACAGAACAGACACCACTCTTTCATATAAATGAAAAAAGAGAATTAACCATTATCTAGAAGTTATTACTCGACAGAACAGCTAAGTAGTAAAGACAAAAAAATGAGGTTCCAATATACATTTCAAATAAAGTCAAAATACATCATCTCATAAGAGAAGAGAAGGAAGTGAGAGAGAGTGCAGAAATATTGGACACAAGCAAAAAAAGTGGCTGATTCATCGCACTCCGAAGAGATTAAAACGGAAGAAGATGAAGAAAGTAAGTAGACTGAACAAGCTATTGCGTTTCAGTGCCAGATACAATGAAGATAACCTTTATGATGATGATAGCAGCATTCAGTTTCTGCACTCTTCAACATGGTACTCTCAAGTTAGTTTTCCATCTATCCTCATTCAAAAGACTTTAAAACGTTCGACTTCACGCACTGTTTGAAGACCTTCGGACAATAAAATTTCGATTTTACAGGAGTTCCGTGTCAGAACATGTATGTATTATGTTTTGTTACAGCGAAGCATTAATCTGTTTTCTGAAAGCCACGAGCTCATCTGGTTCACTGTCCTCTTAGCTACATCATTAATTTACGTTACGTGTTTTTTACAACATTTGTGTCTGCTTCATTGGTTCACGCACGTCACGTCGGATAATGTTGTGGAAGATGTACAATACTTTAACGAGACTGCTGCTTGTCATCTTCTGGTGCTTAATGACGTGTTGCTGCAATGGCTCGTCAATATATACGCTGACTCGCTAGAAAAGCGCAGGAGCCGGAGGATGGGGCTATAACATCTTCGTAGACGAATCATACAGCACGGCGCCTACCCCCTACCGCAGAAACGGTCCACGGTCTTCGCATTCGCGACGCGGGGAAAGCGCGGTCGCAAAAAGCGGCCCAGTGCGCGCGGGGGTGGTGTTGGCGCACAGTTTAAGTGTGCGGACTCCGATTCTCCGTCTGTGTGACTCGGATTCGTTCGTCTGCAGCCTACGATACCTCAGTACCACCAGTGCTGGTTCCCATGCCTTGTTGAGTTGAAATCCCATGTCTCTTTTGATCAGGTTGTTACTTATACGTATTGCGACTGCTTCTTTATTGATGAAATCCTAGTACTTGGAAGCGGACGAAAGGATCTTCGTCTCTCCGTAGTTCACGCTGTATCCCGTGCCAAGACAGTGTTCAGCCACAGCAGACTTTTCTGGCTGACGCAGTATGGTATGACGTCTATGTTCAGCGCATCTATCCTTAGCAGTGCGACACGTTTGGCCAGTGTACGATTTCCCACACTGGCACTGGATTTTATACATCCCTGGTCTCCTTAGACCGAGGTTGTCTTTGACAGAATCCAGCACAGTTAGCACTCGCACTGGAGACGGTGGACACATTTTATTAGGTGTTCCTTAAACAGTTTGGTAATCTTGAAGAACAAAGAAGACCAAAATAAGATAGAAAAGCCATCCTTGTGGAGTTCTCTGTTTCTGCTGGCTGTTCTTGAGCTTTAGTGTATGCAGGTTGAAATGCCTTACGGATCTGTTTATCAGACTACCCGTTTTGTATAAACATAGAGTGAAGTTAGCTAAGCTCTGCAGATAAGCTCCCTGCATCTGAGATAATTCTAGCCTTATGAACGAGAGTCAACAACATGCCATTGCGTTGAGATCCAAGACATCTAAGTACAGGACACCTCCATTTTTCTCCACTTCCATGGTCATGTCAAAGCTCGGATGGAGGGAGCTTGCGGTCGCGGTTTTCCCGCCTCGCGACTGCGAAGACCACAGCCCGTTTCTCCGGCAGGGAGCAATGGATGTCACTGTGCTCTATGATTCGTCTACGATGACATTATAGCCCCATCCCTTGGCACCTGCACTTTTCTAGCGAATCAGCATATATAGTGGTGAGCCATTGCAGCAACACGTTAGTAAGAACCTGAAGATGACGACGTCCCGTTCAAATATTGCGCAGCTTCCACAACATATCCGTGAATCAATGAAGTGACTGCTACGTTGGGTAAGTCTCAAACAGATCAACACTTGTGTGATTTGCAAAAATAAAAATCTGCTTAGTAGCAGATCATTGATATACTCTGCCTGACTAAACAAGTGAAGCACCCAGAAGACACTGTAAGATGTCGTGGTCTCCTGACCTTCAGTGCTTACATATTCCGCCCTCACAATCATATTTCGCACATCAGGACGCTTCATTCGAACCCAAACTCGATATGATAAAGTCAGTGTTGTATAATTCATGCAAACGATATGCAATTGACAAGTGAGCGCACCGTGGTTTAAATACTCGAGGCTGGCGTCACAGACAAAGATATATGTTACTCTGTGCTGGCGTGCACACGTACATTCCAGACACAATGGTCACAGAGGAATTTAGTTTGGGAGAGAGGCCGCATAACAGGACACCGGTCCCTTCAGCCGGTGACCGCCCGTAGCGGACAGTGTGGGCCCGAGTGGAAAGGGGGGAACAACTCCGTGTCCAGCTTAAAAGCAAATTCCGCTACATTGTGTGGGAGCAGCCAGCCTACGCATTCTTTACACATAGCATGCAGTTTCAGAGATTTTTCACAGGGAGACAGCAAACGCCAAACGCCAAAGCTACAAGTTTCTGGATTGGTCGCCTTGAACGAAATGTCATTCTCCCGTTTTAGAAGATCAATGATGATTGGCAGACGATATTTCTGACGCCTTGAGCTGAAGGAATAATGGAAGAGACCGAAAAATATACCCCTTCACGTCTGGCGTGGAGAGGCGCTGTTCCATTGTCACTCTTGGAGCGAGAACATGTAACGAGAGCATGCATGCTCGTACGTGGCGTTTGCTGTCTCCTTGTGAAAAATCTCTGAAACTGCATGCTATGTGTAAAGAATGCGTAGGCTGGCTGCTCTCACACAATGTAGCGGAATTTGCTTTAAGCCGAACACGGAGTTGTTCCCCCCTTTCCACTCGGGCCCACACTGTCCGCTACGGGTGGTCACCGGCCGACAAGGGCTGGGTCGCCCTCTGAAGGGACCGGTGTCCTGTTGTGCGGCCTCTCTCCCAAACTCGAGAGAGCGAGGAACAAGTCTCTCTTCAGTACTTTACTGGGAGAGCACTTCTGTCGAGAGTGAATCAAAGGGCGACTCTATATTGAGTCCTTGCGATTAAGTGTTGGTCACTGTGTTGGCTGACACACTTATTGTGCGGTGTGAACGGACAGAGTTATAGTTAAACGCCTGCAAGCGAATTTTGAGTGGCATCGCAGTAGACTATTTATCTGACTGGTGTGGTTCAAATGGCTCTGAGCACTATGCGACTTAACTTCTGAGGTCATCAGTCGCCTAGAACTTATAACTAATTAAAACTAACCTAAGGACATCACACACATCCATGCCCAAGGCAGGATTCGAACCTGCAACCGTAGCGGTCGCTCGGCTCCAGACTGTAGCGCTTAGAATCGCATGGCTACTCCAGCCGGCCTGACCGGTGTACCCCGCCAATAGTTAGACTAGGGGCGAATAGGAATCCTTGACTTCATCAAGGCATAGGGAGAGTTTGATTGGCGAAGGTCAATCCAGATAGAACGAGAGTTATCTTATTTGTCAGCAGCGAGCGGCGCAGACGACAGTCATTGCAGCTTACAGTATTGTGCGCTACAGTTATTGCGAGCCCCATATTTCCTCCACAACAGTACACTTCACTGCATTTCACATGCAACAGCCTCGACCATACCTAGCAACATTCTAAAGGATAATTATTTAAGTTGAGTAGGTGCGCCTCTCAGCCATTCTGCCAAGGTAACAAGCATCTTAAACTTTGCATAGAAATTTCATTAGCGAATCCTATCCTTGAAAGGTAACTTCACATTCCGAAAAGAACCAGGATATAACTTGTTCAATTCATAACTAAAAGTGTCATTGCGATTTCTCAGAATTTCTGCAAAATAAATAATAACTTTCGTCACTTCCATGTTTTTCTTACACTAGCTAGCACTACTCCAGTACCCAAGTATCCCACTAGTTACGTAAGAAATTTTGTCAATTGTTGTGTCATTTCCTTACAGTGGACGACTCCAGAAGATATTTATTGCTGTAAATTTTTCAGGCATTTCTCTTTAGAACGTTAGGAGCGTCTGTCTGATTTCTGTAGTAGTGTGGGGGGTGGAAATTGCATCTTGCAGGAGCCACAGAGTAAAGATTACATCTCAGACTAATCCATTGCGCAGAATAACAGATCAACCCCACACCTCAGAACGTGACCAGATGCAAATGTAACTTCTTACTCCTTACACGTTGACATCGTCGGCGCATTTGTAAACGGTTAGAGTTGCTGTTTACTGTGACAGGTATAAAGAATACCGGAGTGCGTTAGTGTTCTCCATGCTAGATGCTGTAACCAGGTCTTTTAGGGTATATAACGGGCAAGGACAGCGTCAGATGTTGAGGCATAACTCGAGAACACGGAGAGGTCGCATACTAGTGAAAGGCAACGTCATCAAGAAGTGAAAGTTTGAAAGTGGCTCCATCGTGGATTTCCACTTGGCCAGCTGGATGAATCGTGCAATATACAGATTTGTGTGGCTTTCGGATGTGGCAAGACCCTATGTAGAATTGCCTGCGAAAGTGAGGACAGGCATAGACCTATTCATCGTCAAGATTCCGGTTGACCACTCCTGACCACCAAAAGGATCGCCATTTTGTGGGTCAAGCACGTGGAAATCCCTTGACATCTGTGCCTGCCAGCCGAGAATAAGGAATTGACTTCCTGCTACATTCTGTGTCACCCTGCACCATTTCCTGAAGACTAGCAGCAGCTGGACTGCTGAATCACCGTGCCATGCCTAGGCTGCCGTTAACACCTCAATACAAACGGCTGCGTCTGATATGGTGCCACGACCGGGAACCATGGTCTGCTCATGCCGAATGGCGTCGCACAGTGTTCAGCGATGAATCTTAATCCTGCACTCTCTCAGCTCAAATGATCCTATTCGATTAGTATGGTGGCGACTGGCGACCTGGGGAGAGGTCACACTCTTCCTATGTTTTGGAGTCGCATCAGACAATACCGTGGTACCATTTTTGAACAGGACAATGCTCATTCATATATGGCACGTGTATCTATAATTTTCTGCTTGATGATGAGGTACTCTTGTGCCTATCAAGGCCCCAGATCTGTCTCCAACAGAACGTGTGAGACATTAGCTAGGACATCCACTCGTTCCACAGGCAGCATCCGGGATGTCAAGGACCAGGTACAGCAGTTGTGGGCGGGCTTTCCTCAGGATAGAATACAACGGCTTGATGACACCCTTCCCAAACAAATCATTGCATGCATCCGGACCACCGGGGGTGCAACACCATACTGATAAGTCGTTTCATACCGACAAGGTCTTTGTAAGTTTGACACTATAATCATTGCTGTAACATTACACATCCTCTCAAATTTCTTTTTGTTAACTCCTCCCTTTTTGAGTGAATTTTTTTCTTAGGCAGTGAAAATCAATGTTACAGAACAGAACACCATGACATTCCTTGTTTACATGGCTGTAGCCAGATTCAATACTCCCCTGTTTGTTAACACTGGCAAGCAACCTTCAGCGTCCAATTTTGCAGGTATGAAGTGAACCGTTATTGAACTTTTACCATAGTCCTGCAATGCTTCCAATTATACATAGATATCCCATTGACAAAGTAATCAATTTTCTTCTTAAATCAAAGAAAGCACATTCTATCCTTTCCTGAAACCAAACTGCGAGTCCGACAGCAAACTTGTACTGAAATGTTCCACTACTTTTTTACATCCTGCTTTCGAAAACACTGTGAACGTCAACATTGGCCGCTAATTTTAAACATTATCTCTTTCAGGTTTCTTATTACATAGTTTCAGTAATGAGTATTTCAGTCTGATCACACCTGAAAGACAAACTGCACAGGAACACTGCACTGGTGAGTGTATACACAACTGCACAACAGATATATTTTGTACTGATCTTCATAATGCCACTTGAAAGTTCATCATTCCCGTGCCAGTTTCTACTCTCTAGCGAGCTAATAACTGATTCACTTTCATGTTTACCTGTTTTCCTTAGCTGCATGTGATGTAGTTGTCTCGGAACACCAGCTTACAAGAGTTCTGCGTATCTACTTGAACAACCAATATTTTGATTTCAATTTGCCAGCTATCGAAAGGAATTGATAATTATACATATTATAGAACTATGGCGAACAATTAACAGTCTCATTTTTGCACAAGAGAGGTTTCATATGTTGAGCACCCACATCTTGCCTTGATTCATCTTTCACAATTGACAGTATTTTGTTTTAATTTTGTCTTGAGAGCTTTTGGTGCAACGCATTGTTTAATTCTGATATTCTTCTGTACTTCACAGCTTTGTCTGTAGTGAAATTCTCTAACCACACTGCCTGTCTTCATATCACGACGCAACTCCCGTTTCCTCCTACACGATATTCTAAATCTCTTAGTTATCCACATCTGATGGTTACTGGTACTGCGTATCTGCCTGCAATTTTTTAGTGAGAAAGAGTTATCAAATAAAGTGATAAATGTTTGAAGAAATGTATTATATTTGTTGTTCAAGTTGTCTGTATTTTAGACTTCTTGTGAAGTTTCCCTTTAGAGATTAGTTCCTGATGTCTGCATTGCAGTGTGTCTGTCAGTACTTTGAGATATGACTCCATCTTGATTCTTTTCGGTATTACTATCTGTGCATCATGATCTGGCAGGTCACTACTGTTTTATTTCACACTGCGTCCCTCAATTACAGAAAACTGTAGCATCCTGCTGCTGTTTCCCTACACTCTTTTTCGAACGTACCCTGCCTGTAACAGGCTATAAGATACAAGTAAATGTTTTCTTTGGAGAATAAGAAGGAAATTATCTTGAAATTCCAAAACGAAATCCATTTCATTAGTGCAGTGTCTGTATTTGTCAGTGTCTGTATAGTTCGATGTAATGTTTCTGCACACACGTATGTATCGAATTATACAGATACTGTCAAATAAAGGCACTGTGCTAATATATTTCATGCCAAAGCAACCTCGCGAGAAAATAAATAAGCCACTGAGCGGGAATAACATAACTGTGCACTTTGGGAGTAGACAATGGGGCATACGGAGATTTGCTTCGGACCTGGAGTGTGTTCCGATAGCGGAAGTTGCTTAGGCGACCACTCGCGAAAAGCGGGAAATCCGGATTCCATTCCCATTCAGGCGCAAATTTTCATATTTCCATAGATATTGTGATACCGTACTCGCAGTTTGCGAACACATTCCATGATAAAACCCACTTCATGTCTTTCTTAAGAACCGAGACTAGTACATCGTGTAGAGAGAAAACAAACCTGCAGATCCGAATGGATGATCTTTCGAGGCCTATAGCGAAATTTCATGTCTGTGAAAATTCAAATTTTTTGCACAGTTTTGAAATATTTGGTCTTTATGATTTTTCTTTCAAATGAAACATTACATTTCGAGTAGACAGTTTTCTGCTTCATTCTGTAATTAACCCCTTGCGTAGAAATGGGGCACATATACCCTTCTAATGGAAGCCACAACGCTTCTTCGCTATGTAATTGATACTCTGCGATACAAATAATGTCAATGTCAAATCAGTTAAAAATTAATTTTACCTCTAATCTCCCTAACATTTTCTGATCTGCATTCCCCGTTTACCGAGTCAACGCTCGCAATGTAGAACCCTTGTTCAAGCAGGTATAACTCCCAATTGACTTCATCCTACAAGAGGTCTAGCCCTTCTATATGGCATCATTGGAATCTGGAGTTGAATGAAGACGGATCCACTTACTATAATTTTTTATGCATCACTGGCATATCAGATAAAGTGTGATGCTCACAATGCTCAGTTCACTATCCAGGAAACCTTTGTAAGAAAGAGTAACATATCCTAACGATGAAAAACTCTTGGGTTTCCAGTCTGGTGGCAGTGCTGAAATACAGAATGAAGCAAATTTTGAGCAAGATGGCTGTTAACGGATTACGTCACTAGCACTCAAACGTTGTAGAACAAAAGAAATTTAGTTGTATAAAATTTTCCGTTGTAGTAACTGAAACATTTGACTGCAGCACAGTGAAACTAGCTGCATTGTGTTTGGCTCAAGAAACGAGTAGAACGGTGTCGAGGTATCCCTCTGAAGTAAAAACTTTTGGAAATTTGTGGTAAGTTCCTATGGCACCAAACTGCTGAGGTCATCACTCCCTAGGCTTGCACACTACTCAAACTAACTTAAATAACTTATGCTAAGGACAACACACAAACCCATGCCCGAGGGAGAACTCGAAACTCCAACGAGGGGAGCCGCGCGAGCCGTGACGAAGCGGCTACCCAGCGTGGCCCCTCTGAAGGAGAGATGCTGTCTGTGTTGTAGTGAATAAATGTTTATCAACAATAAAGCAACTTCGTGGCTCGAGTTACTTGCAGCCCACAAGTTCACAACACAACTTATCCGATTTATGTTTCCCTCTTCGTAAAGCGCAACGATGCCACTCCAGTTCTCGGCACTTTGTCGTGTTGAGTAAACAGGAAGATTTATTTCCTAGTAATTTAGACGAGCCGCTTCCGTTCCCGAGGCCATTAAATTCCAAGGCACGCGGTTGAACTTCACTGTTAGAGTCTCACCATATCCGTGAGGGGAGGTGGCAGCAAACAATTTCCTCCATTAGTGTTCCGAGTTAGTAACAATGCCTCGTTGTGTGAGGGCACGTGACATATTGATGGTGATTTCAAATGGATAAAGACGTTAAACTCTACAGCCTCCCCGACGTGCATTAAGAGGCTACATATTGACACCTGGGCTCACTTTCACTACATATTCGTCCAAAATAATTATATACGTAGCAGTATGAAATTAACGGACGATGATATATAAGAAACGATTGAACCGTTGATATTTTCGTGAATGCATAGTAGAAATAACAGGTCGACTGGAACTGGAACACTCAATACCACCTTTTAAATTCAATCTGTGAAGAGATTTTATAACAAAGAGGACATGGTACTGCTGAAATTCACCGAAGAACGTGTACAATGTAGGATTAAACTGAAATTCATAGACAAAATTTCGGAGGTGGGTCAGATATATGTATTCTGGTATAAGGAACCCGTGTACTCTCGTGCCTCGTTACAGAATAATAGCATTTCGTTTGATTTCTTCCGCCGTTTATCTCGTATCTGCATAACACTGAAAATATCTGCACAACACTGCGAACGTCAACGATAAGCACTGAAGTATTCCACCTCGGCTGTTTTTTCGCCTTGCACGATTGGCGAATTTCGGCCTTACAAGTAATTTTGAAGCGCCGTAGGTGTCAATCTGTTACACAGTTACTGTCCTGTTATCGGACGACGCTATAGCCGACATGAAAGCGAGTATATAACGTGCAAACGTCGGAATTAAAACGGGAAAGCTTACTCCTTGCAGTAATAGTCATCTTTGTAGCTAATGTCACGTTATAGGAATCTACACGTATATAAAAAAAAGTTTTGCATCACCTCGGTTCCGAGAGTTCCGGAACATGTACAGAAAATTGGAATAGAGATCAACATAAACATCATTTCCGCTTTTTCTATTGCTCATGAAAATCACACATTGCGTGTTGCACCACCACATAACAAGACCTTCAGAGGTGGCGGTCCAGACTGCTGTACATACCGGTACCTCTAATACCCAGTAGCACGTTCACCGAAGCATGTCTATATTCGTCGTGGCATACTATCCACAAGTTCATCAAGACACTGTTCTACGTCTACTTCTACATTTATACTCCTCAAGCCACCCACCGGTGTGTGGCGGAAGGCACTTCACGTGCCACTGTCATTACCTCCCTTTCGCCGGCCGGCGTGGCCGTGCGCTTCTAGGCGCTTCAGTCTGCAACCGCGTGACCGCTACGGTCGCAGGTTCGAATCCTGCCTCGGGCATGGATGTGTGTGATGTCCTTAGGTTAGTTAGGTTTAAGTAGTTCTAAGTTCTAGGGGACTGATGACCACAGATGTTAAGTCCCATAGTGCTCAGAGCCATTTGAACCATTTACCTCCCTTTCCTGTTCCACTCGCGTATGGTTCGCGGGATGAACGACTGCCGGAAAGTCTCCGTGCGCGCTCGAATCTCTCTAATTTTACATTCGTGATCTCGTCGTGAGGTATAAGTCGGGTGAAGCAATATATTCGATACCTCATCCAGAAACGCACCCTCTCGAAACCTGGACAGCAAGCTACACCGCGATGCAGAGTGCCTCTCTTGCAGAGTCTGCCACTTGAGTTTGCTAAACATATCCGTAACCCTATCACGCTTACCAAATAACCCTGTGACGAAACGCGCCGCTCTTCTTTGGATCTTCTCTATTTCCTCTGTTAACCCGACCTGGTACGGATACCACACTGATCAGCAATACTCAAGTATAGGTCGAACGAGTAAGCCACCTCCTTTGTTGATGGACTACATTTCTAAGGACTCTCCCAATGAATATCAACCTGGCACCCGCCTTACCAACAATTAATTTTATATGATCATTCCACTTCAAATCGTTCCGTACGAATACTCCCAGATATTATACAAAAGTAACTGCTACCAGTGTTTTTTCCACTATCATATAATCATACAATATAGGAACCTTCTTTCTATGTATTCGCAATTCATTACATTTCTCTATGTTAAGGGTCAGTTGCCACTCTGTGCACCAAGTGCCTATACGCTGCAGATCTTCCTGCATTTCGCTGCAGCTTTCTAATGCTGCACCTTCTATGTATACTACAGCACCATCCGCGAAAAGGCACATGGAACTTCCGACACTATATTATATCATTTATACATATATTGTGAAAAGCAATGGTCCCATAACACTCCCCTGTGGCACGCCAGAGGTTACTGTAACGTCTGTAGACGTCTCTCCATTGAGAACAACATGCTGTGTTCTGTTTGCTAAAAACTCTTCAATCCAGCCACACAGCTAGTCTGATATTCCGTAGGCTCTTACTAGGCGTTGGTCCAGATTGTTCCACCACTCAACGGCGATTCGCCGTAGATCCTTCAGAGTGGTTGGTGGTTCACTTCGTCCATAAACAGCCCTTTTCAATCTATCCCAGGAATGTTCGATAGGGTTCATGTCTGGAGAACGTGTTGGCCACACTAGTCGAGCGATGTCGTTATCCTGAAGGAAGTCATTCATTAGATGTGCACGATAGGGGTGATCATTGTCGTCCATGAACACGAATGCCTCGCCAAAATGCTGCCGATATGGTTGCACTATCGGTCGGAGGATGGCATAAACGTATCGTACAGCCGTTACTGCGTCTTCCATGACCACCAGCGGCGTACGTCGGCCCCAGGTAATGCCACCCCAAAACAGCAGGGAACCTCCACCTTGCTGCACTCGCTGGACAGTGTGTCTAAGGCGTTCAGCCTGACCAGGTTGCCTCCAAACACGTCTCCGGCGATTGTCTGGTTGAAGGCATATGCGACACTCATCGGCGAAGAGAACGTGATGCCAATCCTGAGCGATCTATTCGGCTTCGGCTTGTTGTTGGGCCAATCTGTACCCCGTTGCATGGTGTCGTGGTTGCAAAGACGGACCTCTCAATGGACGTCGGGAGTGAAGGGAGTGAAGTTGCGCATCAAGCAGACTAATGCGCACAGTATGAGTCGTAACACGACGTCCTGCGGCCGCACGAAAAGCGTTATTCAACATGGTGGCGTTCCTGTCAGGGTTCCTCCTACTCATAATCTGTAGGTAGTGGTCATACACTCAGTAGTAGCCCTTGGGCAGCCTGAGCGAGGCATGTCATCGACAGTTCCTGTCTCTCTGTATCTCCTCCATGTCCGAACAACGTCGCTTTGGTTCACTCTGAGACGCCTGGACACTTACCTTTCTGAGAGCCCTTCCTGGCACAATGCGGACGCGATCGAACCTCGGTATTAACCGTCTAGGCATGGTTGAACTACAAAAAACGAATCGTGTACCTCCTTCCTGCATCGTTGTTTACATCTTTGGTCGGGGTTAGTGACATTTAAAAAAAAATTGTTCAAATGGCCCTGAGCACTATGGGACTTAACATCTGAGATCATCAGTCCCCTAAAACGTAGAACTACTTAAACCTAACTAAGCTAAGGACATCACACACACCCATGCCTGAGGCAGGATTCGATCCTGCGACCGTAGCGGTCCCGCCGTTCCTGACTGAAGGCCCGCTTGACCACAACGGCCGGCCGTTTAGTGACATCTCTGAACAGTAAAAAGGACTGTGTCTGTGATACAGTATCCACAGTCAACGTCTATTTTCAGGAGTTCTGGGAACCAGGGTGATGCAAAAAAAATTTTGATGTGTGTATGTGTACTCGCCTTCTTGTTTGGAAAACAGCTTTCCACCCAGGATATTTACTCGGTTCTCTCTTGGGTTGGCTGTATCTTCGTTTTTCTGTCACACTTCTGACTCGTTTCATGCGGCCGCGACAACTTCCTCTCCTGTCCCAAAATCTTTATCTCAGGGTCGCACTTACGGGCAAAGTCAGTAATTATTCGTTGGATAAACTCCAATCTCCGTCCTCTCCTAAAACATTATTCCTTGATGTCTTAAGAGATGGTATCGTTCTCTCCCATCTCGTCAGTGTTCTCCACATTGTACTCTCCTGGTTCTCATTTGTTATCTTATTAGTCTACCTAATTTTCTCCGTCCTTTTATAGCACAGTATCTCAAATGCTTCTGTTCTATTCTTTTCCGGTTTTTCCGAAGTCCATGATTCACTTCCATACAACGCTGTACTCCAAAGGAACATTCTCCGAAATGGCTTACTTGAAATTTGATATTTGCGGGTTTCCTGTAGGCAGGAACACCTCTTGCTCATGCTAGCCTCCTTCCTTCGTCCGACATTGGATACTTTCCTTTTAAGGCAGGTAAATAACTTCATATTGTCTACTTCGTGGTCCCCAACTTTGAAATTAAGTTTATCGATAATCTTGTTTATGTGACTCCCATTGGCTCCGCTTTTGTTCAAAAATGGCTCTGAGCACTATGGGACTTAACTGCTGAGGTCATCAGTCCCCTAGAACTTAGAACTAGTTAAACGTAACTAACCTAAGGACATGACACACATCCATACCCGAGGCAGGATTCGTACCTGCGACCGTAGCGATCGCGCGGTTCCAGACTGTAGCGCCTAGAACCGCTCGGCCACTCCAGCCGGCATCCGCTTTTGTTCAGTTTACTCTAAATTCATATTCGGTGTTAGACTGACAGTTCCATTCAACTGAGCCTTTAATTTTTATTAATTTCCTTTGACGATCTCAGAGTTACCAGCGAATCTTGTCATTGATATCATTTCACCCTCAAGACCTTTCTTTCATTTCCCTCAATGCTTCTCGTTCTACAGTAGAAGGGAGAGTACTCAACCTCTCTCTTACATCCTTTTCTATCCGAGGAGTTCGTTCTTTGTCTTCCATTCTAATTGTTTGCTCTTGGTACTCACGGATATTTTACGTTACCCGTCTTTCGCCTTTGCTGATGCCTATTTTTCTGAGAAAATAGTTCTAACAGTCTAGATGGAAAGGCACGTTTGTTAAAAGGTAACCGGTTTCGATTATGACATGATCATCTTCAGTCCTACAGCCATATTGATGGACAGTGGCCGTGCATGGCGTAGGAACCGCTGAATGACGATAGTTGTCTATGTCTGTAGCTCAGAAGACGATCATGTGATGGTCGATTACCTTTTAATAAACCTGTCATACGATCTCGATTGTTATAATTATTTTCAAAGATTGTATATTGATCGCTGACATTTCTAATAGTGTTACTGCAGCGACACAACTCTTATGCATTATATGGTGTTGCATTACTCTGTGTTTCGTGTGGAACGTTTCGGTAATTCCATATTACATTTTCTCTTATGGTAACGCATGTCCATAAAAAAACACGAATGGGTTAACAAAGAGAGTAATGGGCCATCTGGGACCATAGATCTCTTACACAAAAAACAAAAATCTCGGAAAATATACGCAAAGAACCTCATAAATTTTGTACTTTGGGTCTGGGTTCATCCTGTACGTAAAGGTATAGCGGTGAGTGAAGGGAAAGTAGATGCCAATGTTAGGACGCCATTAAAACATTCATGATGAGTAGAGAAAATGTAACTCGTGGTCTAAGGATGCTGCTTTCATTGAATCATTAGAAATACAGCATGAGTCTATTGTAGATATTTCGGATGGCATTGTTGGAGACAGAAAACGCCAGTGACGGTGGACAAGAAAATTCCAGTAGCACCATTTCGTGAAGAAAGATTCTTTTAGCTGCAGTAGCGCAAGCACTATACAAAGTTTTTTTTAATTTAAGTTTTGAACCACATTTCCAATAACATTCTGTTTTATAGAATTTTCATTTGTACAAATTTACTAATTATAGCCCTTGGTAGAAGGCTTGGGAATCGTTAGGGACAACGCTTGGGGTGGGATAATTCTATTTTCTTTCACGGTAGGGTAAAAGTGACATTGTAAAGTAGGGGTAGATTTAATTTTCGTTTTTTTTCGTTTCATTTTTTGGAGATTAAACTTAGATAAGGAGATAGGTCCGCAAAGGAAAAACGGAAAAAAATGGGTAGCATCTTTGAGTAATAATCAAATGTCCGCGCTGATTTGTGGACAGAAACATTTTTGTCTCTAGGAAATTTATTATATTCGAGCTGAGAATGATTTCAGCAACCCGATGTTAAGGGTATTGGTCTGTAACTTAAACACAGGAGTCATCAGTGCTTTTTTCCAGTCACGTGGCCCTTTTCGCTGGGGGGTGGGTGAAGTGGGGGGGGGGGGGGGATGATTTGCGATAAATGCAGGCTAATTAATGGTCCAATGCCACAGAGTACTCTCTGTAAAACTGAAAACCAAAATGGAATTCCATCTGGACCTGGCGACTTATTTGTCTTCAACTCGTTCAGTTGCTTGTCACGCCACGGATACCAAATTCTGTGCAGACTCCATACAGGAGTCATAAGACAGTATATTTGTACGATCCTCATGTGTGTAAGATTTCTTAAATGTGAAATACAGAACTTCATCCTTCCTTCTGCTGTCTTCTATGGTCATCCTAGACTGATTGATGTCTGACTGGGTAGAAGCCATCGACCAGCTTAGTGATTTTACGTGTGACAAGAATTTGTTCAGGTTCTCGGCAATACCTCTCGCTAAGATATGACGTTGGAGGTTGTGACTGACTTGAATTCTGCGCCATTCAATCGTAATGACTGGTGAGCGGTGACGTTTCAGTCTGTCGCCAGCCTAGATGCTTTGAAAACCATGCCAGCCAGGGTAACACTGGAACACCTTGTGTAACATAGCAGATGTTCTTTAAATCATTGTCCCGTCACATTAATGCGACCACCTGTCAGAAGTCTGAAGAATTACCCCTTCCAGCGCGGATGACTGCGAGATGTGCAGGAAGAGAGTCAGTGAGATTTTGGAATTACCAACAGGGATTTGGAGACATGCCAACCCAGTGCTGTGGTCAGCTGCGCTAGACTTCTCGGTTGAGCATTGATGGCGCGAACAGCCCCATTGAGGTGGTAACACAGATTTCTGTTAGGTTTAAATTCGAGGAATTTTGTGGCCAGGGGAGATCGGTAAACTCATCCTGGTGCCCTTCGTATAATGCACGCACAATGCGAGCACTGTAACACACTGCATTGTCCTACTTGTAGATGGCATCGTGGCAAGCAAAAAGCAACTGCACGTAGGGGTGCTCGTGGTTCTCAAGGACAGATTGTAACGCCGGAAATGCATATCCTCCTATTTCCATCTATTGTACTATATTTTTTCCCTTGCTTTGTTACCTCAAGATATGACATTTCTGTCTCTTTGTATATTGTAATTGTTTTACTGTTTATATATATATATTTATGCATTTATGTCGATGTATAATTTGTTTGGTTCGTAAATATTATTTGTATTTTTACGCTGGGTCTTGCCTAGGGAAAACTGCTATCGAACGATTACGTCGATAGGTCGTGTGAAGAATAAAAGTGTGTAGGATCTTTGGGAGTGTTAACTCTGCCGCGTGGAGCGCGGGCTGAGCAGAAGGAGTGTGGCGGGAGTAGCGAGTGGAGCAGGTGTGTTGTGTGACGCTCCCGCGAGTTGCCGCGCTTTCGGGGTTTGGCAGCATGTAATTGCGATCGACTTGCGATGATAGTTACTGACATGGTGTCGCGGACGGGAAGCATTAGCTGGCTCACATCAAGAGCCCGTTTCGTCTGGTGACCGTGTCGAGAAGAAGGCGCGCCAACATCCAACTTCTGCTACAGCGACGGCCGACAATGAGTGACTGTCGCCACCTCCTCGATCGACGGCTTCAAACCTTCAATCAACCAACAAGGAAGACTGGAAGCACGTAAAGTTTTAGAACTGTATGGCAGACCTCAGCTTTTAAAATTGTTCCATTTGCCTCGCGAAATTACAGCAACTTAGCATGAACCTTTGTTGCTCATTGTCCCTAATTGCATTACCAAGCAGGGTCCCTTCCTTTTCCGAAATGAACCCGAGTGTCGTTGAAATTCAGACGCCAGCATTAAAGTACAATCATTCGATGTCACTGCTTTAATAAGGCATTCATAGCTGGGTACAATATTTAGATTACACAAGCACGAATTAAGAGTGTGAGCTTTGTTACCGTATTTTAGCTTGCCTGTGACTGCAGCTCAGCTTGGTACGTACTAAATTTTACTATTGTTAATTGTTCAGAATCATTTAATTTAAGTTCAAAGTTAAATCTCTTCTTTCTAAATTGCGTAGATTCAAGTAGCTTTTGAAATGATTGTTGAGGTAGTCCAAGACTAACCGTATTTTACTGAATTTCGATGTGCTTCAGAAAGAAAGCTCACTATTAACTTCAGTCACTAAATTAACTTTCGATTTTCTGGTTTTATTAATTCTTTTGCTAAATTAAGTCAGGGTGTAGCGAAATTTATTACTTCTGACAAACTTTCAGTTTTCACACTACACGTGTCAACCTTCAGTTGCCACGCTTCTAGTGCTAATTATATGTGTAATAACCTTTCTTTTTCAGTTACTATAGTAATTGTCCTTAGGACTGGCGACCGTGATTTCCCCCAAATCTCAAATACCTAATTACCGCTAGTTAATTGTTAACGTAACGGCTGCACATTTACTTTCTTTATTAACTTTACCCCTTTTCAAATTAATTTCCACCAGTTTCATTAGCACATTTCCTTTCATTTAGATGTAACCCTTTCCTCCCTCTTTACCGACAGGTTAACTTCGGTGACGATTGCTTTTCCAAAACTCCCATTAGGTACACGCGGTTTCATTTTTCACTGTCATTAAGGTCGATAAGTGAGGGGGAGGTTACAAGATGCATACCAGCGTTGATCCCCTATGCCTTCCAGAATAATTAGATCACCCAGGAAATGCCACGAAAATATTCCTCATACCGTAATGTGCCCTACTGGTTGCAGGGTGTTTGCTTTCAGGCGTTGCGCTTTTTACACGCAAACGGTAATATGTCTCACGGAGAATAAAATGTGGTTAATTTGAAAAGGTCACCTTTCGCTACTCAGTGGTCATCCACTCGCGATACTGGCGTGCAAATTCCAGCCCTCATCAATGATAACAGCAGGCAGTATGAGTGCATGAGCCACGCGCCTGCAGCACAGGCCCACATGTAGCAACGTTCACTGAACGCTCGTTGAGGATACATTTTGGTAGCTCCTCGGTTCATTTGGACGGTCAGTTGCTCAACCGTTGCACGTCTATTCGCCCTCACACGTCTCCACAGCCTTCGTTCGTCCCTTTCATGTACGGATCGTGGTGCACCACAGTTGCGTCGACGTCAGTTCTGGACAGAGCCGTTTCGGTATGCACCATATATTTTAACGACGGCTGCATGCGAACAGTTTATAACTTCAGCCCTTACGAAAATGCTTCCACCCTTGGCCCGAAAGTCAATGACCATTAAGTTTTTGTCGTCAGATAAATTGCTCAGCCGGCCGGAGCGGCCGAGCGGTTCTAGGCGTACAGTCTGGAACCGCGCGACCGCTACGGTCGAAGGTTCCAGTCCTGCCTCGGGCATGGATGTGTGCGATGTCCTTAGGTTAGTTAGGTTTAAATAGTTCTAAGTTCTAGTATGCTGTAAGATCGCACCAGGTGCTGTGCCCACATGGCGAGCAAGACAGCCATATGGCAACCGCCGTTCTCCCTGGAATCTCCACATACAGATTTGTTCATCTGGAAGCTGTACACAACATTGCTGCACTTTTCATGAAACGAGGCGGTGCCATTACGGTTTTCGTTGGGCGACCTATGTCGGTACGCTTCTCGCGTCAAAGGAAGTCGTGCGGGCAGTCCGTAGAGCACCATACGTCGTCGTACTTCCGCGTGAATACTTCTTTTGCTATTTCAACAAACAAAAATACAGTTGCTCAAAATGTGAAAGTACTACACTTTTTTTGCTACAGACTATCCCATTTCCTAATTCGAGCTACATTACGTCGTTGTACAATCTTCCGTGGTAGGGTGAAAAATATGTCCTCGCGGACGCTAGTCGCGTGTGTCCGTTGAGATCCTTCATGGCTCAGAGTTGGCCCTCTGAACTCATCGATTTCATATTAGTACAGTAGTCGTGCCATATGGCCAACGCAGAAATAAATATTGCTGAACGATGAACCGGAGTCCCGATAAGCGGCGATCTTAATGGTTTAGAATTCCGACGCGTGATGCTACATGTTCTCCTTCTTATAGGGGGCATAATAAGACCACTCACAAGCAACCAACCAATATAAATAACGAATTCATTGAGTGAGTTTTCCTTATATAAAGAATGTAGACAGCATTACACTTGCCTACTTTCTGCAGTTAATTCATATCCAAGCAAATAGTACATACAACGTCAATCTTACGCTTTGCGCACCCCGCCTTCACGATGCTTCAATTTTAATACACTGTGTATGCTATGCTACTTACGTTAAAGAGAAGAATATCTATCACAGTCCTTTCGCATGTGGATATTTATAATAATTTAAGCCAAACATGTGTCACGTTGTTGTTTCGGATTCTCCAATTATACTATGCGATCACCGCCTACGTCACCGTGCAACAAACACTCACAGACGACAGGTAGCAGCAATGACAGTGGATGGCATATTCCGTGTCAAGGGGCCACAGAAATCACTGCATTCGCTTGTCGTATTGCGGAAGCGGAGCGATATATCTCACGTCCAAAAGCACATTGATTTGTTTTCGGTACAAGGGTGGAAGCACCTCTGAAACAGCTAAATCTGTGAAGTGTTAGTATGGCACCGTGGTTAAAGTATACCGTGCTTGGTAACTGTGGTGCACCACGGGCCGTCGATGACAGAGGTGAACTACGGCTGCGGCGCCCTATACGGGCCAGCGGTAGACCTGCAAGTCTGTAGCAGCTGGCTGCCCAGCTGAACCAAGGGGCTACGAACAGTATCTTCTCAACGACCGTTCAGCAGATATAGCTGCGTATGGACCTCAAAAGCAGGCGCCTCGTTCAAGCACCGACGCTGACTGCTGTTCATGGCGACCAAAGCTGGAAATCGTACATCAGTAGCGCAACTGGATGTCCACTGAAAGGCGACGAGTGACTTTTTCAGCTGTATCACGCTTTATGCTCCAGAGGACAGATGGCTATTGGTACCTATGGCGTGAAACATTTGAAAGCAAACACCCTGTAACAATGGTCAGAAGTGTCCAGGCCGCAGCGCATTCTCTGGATGATCTCATCTTTCCTAGAAGGCACAACGGATACACACAATTACGCGTCTATCCTTGGGGAGAATGTCCACCCCTAAACGCAGTTTTCTTTTCTCGGCACGACGGCACCTACCAGCCGGACAATGCAACTTGTCACACAGCTCGCAGTGTACGTGTGTGGTGCGCGGGATGAGTTTATCGTACCCCCCTCCCCCCATTCAGTCTCCCGCCGCCCGCTGGCCGCCAAACTCTCCGGATATAAACCCATGGGACCGTCTCGGAAGTGCCATACGTGCCAAGGAATCTCAATTGCGAAAGCTAGCACACTGGAGTCGACATAGCTTCATACCCATGTCGGTAGCTTCCAGAACGTCACTGACTATTCTTGCTCGTCTAGAAGCGGTCCGCACTAGGAAACATAGTTATTCGGCTTCTGGCAGGTGGTCACATAAACGTGGCCGAACAATGAACAAAGAAAGAAAAGAATTTTTCTTAGTTACAAGGGGAAGTCAAAAGAAAACGAGACAGAGAAAAGGTAGGTCAACTATTCATTATTTCAAAATCGATCCCCATAACTGTTAAAGTATTCATCCCACTATGAGAAAAGTCGGTCAATGTTTTCATGAAAAAATGTTTACGGTTGTCTCCGGAACCATTATTGTATCCAGGTGTGCACTTCTTCGTCCGATGCAAATTGATCGCCACGAAAATCTCTCTTCACGGCTTCAAAATGTGTAAATCGCATGGGGACAGTTCAGAACTGTGTAGAGGATGTGTAAGGGCTTCCCAGAGAAATTTCTGCAGCGAAGTTGAAACAACCTTGGCAATTTGTGTGCGGGTCGACTTACGCCAAGATTCGATTATAGTGTGACTGCTTCGCCGGCCGGTCCTCTCCAGGGGACTTCTAGGAGCACTGTCTGCTGAGGTAGAGAGCTTGCGTGTGCACAAGAAGCTTAGCACATCTACTGACAGGTTCTCCCAGACTGGACATGACGCAGTGGGCGGTCCTTAGAAGAGTTTCCAACAACGCCCTATCTCTCACATATCCAATCCCGTAGTCCTACCCGATTACCCGAGATATGCAACCGAAGGTGCTATGCGATCTGTGCGTGGTACATATGTAGATGTGTCATTAACAGAGTCAGAGGGATACAGGGTGACCACGCTGAGTAATTAGCCTTGCACCGTGCGGCGTTTCGTGATGTCGACTGAATATACACCCAATTCTAGTGAGACCAAAATCGAGACCACAGAACAAGAAAAAACGAAAACTGAGGGGCATGGTGAGACCTAAAACTCCCCAACTACATCGGACAACAGACCAGACCACAACGCGGAAATTGCCACGGAGAACGTAGCCCAAACGAAATTAAATCCTTGTCAGGGTCTCAGAGAAGAGACCTTCTCAACGGACATAAACACAAGGAAGGTAAACAGTGTCTTCCAAAACAAAATGTAGCAGATGGCTCTCTCTGAGAAGACGTGTGGGGACTCAAGCCCAGGAGCCAAATTCAGGCAGGTAAACCTGGACGAAGGCGCTCTTACATTTGTCTGTGAGGCGTCTGGCTTAAGGAGGTAGTGCCCTTGATATCTGCGTGGGAGGACTCGAAACTGTTAGTCAGATCTTCAGGACCATGAAGGTTTCAATTTAGTTACCAGAACTTTTTAAGGATGCTTCTCCAAACACTCTATTCTAGAACATAAGCACACAGAACCAGAAGGTCTCGACAGGGAACTGGAGGCTAATCAATCGAAGGGTAGCTAAACCTATGTAGTGGAAGTCGGTGAAAAATCCCGAGGGCAATGCGATAACAGTACCTGGTCGTCCTTAGTGTTCTCACAGATTACCATCAGGGTAATCAAAGGTATTGGAAGCGATCTTGTGGGTAAGATGGAGACTGCAAGTGACGCAGATAATCCTGCAACACCGCAAAGAGGCAACTTCCACCGTGAGTTGTCTTATGGGACGACAGGATGTGGACTTGACCTTGACCCAGGAACGCTATCTATATAAGGGTGCGTTTCAGGCCCCAGAAGAACTGGAGGTAAGTTTATTTACGCTAGAAACCTAAGGAACCCCTAAACCACATTTATGTCAAAAATAAAATTTCGTTTATGCTGACGGGGGACCTTGTTCAAGGAACGTAATGAGTAAGGAAGCGCGACGGAATTAGTATTGACCTCAGATTACCTTTCTTACGAGGACTGTACTCCTCTTTCACAGGAGGTGAGGAGACTCGTAGACAGATACTGGCAGCAGAGTGAGCAACTAATGGTTGGTTATGACGCCAGTGTCCAAAACCTAGTACGGGGAAGCAGTGACACCAACAATGAGTACCCACTTGAATTTTTACTAGAATTCAACCGAGAGATCGTGAATAGGGGCGGGAATCCTATGTTCAGGAACACGAGACGAGAATACTAACTGGCAAAATTTTTGGATTCATTCTAATGAGTAGTTATGTCAAACAATGGCATGTGGCCTTGGAGGCATTCTTATCTGATAACATATGTATAATGTCTCAGGCTGAAATGGGTGACGGGCATGGATGTGTGTGATGTCCTTAGATTAGTTAGGTTTAAGTAGTTCTACGTTCTTGGGGCTGATGACCTCAGCAGTTAAGTCCCATAGTGCTCAGAGCCATTTGAACCTTTTTTTTTTTTTTTTAATTAGTGACAAACATAACATGATCTGCAGGAGTCCCGGGAATACAGACTGGGACTCATGCAGGACGAAGCTCAACACACACTTTTCTGAATACAGTACTTCGATAAGGAATCCAGTAAATTTCGAGGAAACGTCAGATATACTAACGTCTGCCATTATGACCGAATTTGGAAAACTCCCAAATCACCAAGAACGCACAAACAGAAGTGTACCACGGTGGCTCAATAATCTTGAATCGCAAAAGGGGCGGGGGAGACGACTGTTCAACCTTGCATGAAGGAATTGACAATGAGTAAAACATCGAGAGTCCCTTTCCAAATACAATCTTGCGATTAATCAAGTGAAGTTATCATTATGGTATTCTGTGAGGACGTGGCAGGTACAGCTACTTGCGCCAGACTTCACAAAATCGTCACCACGATACCAGCTACTCCAGGAGCTACCTAAGGAAGGAGGACGGTGAGTATACAAAAACAGAGAATACTCAGCAACCAGACAAATCATGTGAAACAGCACTTCAACAATTTGTGAGGAAGTTGAAGAACGCCATACACTTTCAGGAAATAGCTATCCATCTTCTTGGATATCGAGAGGGCTTTTACTAACACGACGGTCGATTCCATGAACAGAAATGCAGAAGGGCATGGCGATGAGGCTACTATATGTACGTGGGTTAATACCATGGTGGGCAGAATAAAGCCAACAGCCATCATGATGAATGAAAAAATGATGATCAAAACCATCAGAGGGTCCCCGCAAGGAGGAGTTTTATAACCACTGCTGTGGAAACTAGAGGCGAATGAATTAATTTAAGAGACCGATGACCGTAGCAGTCTGGTCCCTTTAATCCCACAATTAACTTAAGAGCTAAATACTAGCGGCTACTTATGCCATGGGTATGCAGACGACTTAATCATAGTAACACCGGGAAAATCCGCCCGTACTGTTAGATGGTTGGTTGGTTGTTTCGGGGAAGGAGACCAGACAGCGAGGTCATCGGTCTCATCGGATTAGGGAAGGACGGGGAAGGAAGTCGGCCGTGCCCTTTGAAAGGAACCATCCCGGCATTTGCCTGGAGCGATTTAGGGAAATCATGGGAAACCTAAATCAGGATGGCCGGACGCGGGATTGAACCGTCGTCCTCCCGAATGCGAGTCCAGTGTCTAACCACTGCGCCACCTCGCTCGGTCCGTACTGTTAGAACTAGGGCACAATGTGCATTGAACATTGCGCAGAACTGGTGCAGGAAACAGGATCTAAAGGTCAGCCCCAGGAAAGCAGTTGTAGTACCGAAACTTCCTGGCGGATTAAGACTGTGTGCTGCACGCCTTTCGCGAGCAAGTGTTCTCTGGCGGAAGGTAGGCTGTGAGGACGGGTCGTGAGTCATGCGTGGGTAGCTCAGTCGGTAGAGCACTTGCCCGCGAAAGGCAAAGCTCCCGACTTCGAGTCTCGGTCCTGCACACAGCTTTAATTTTCCAAGAAATATCATATCAGCGCACACTCCATTGCAGAGTGAAAATTTCATTCTGTTTTAGTACCATCTACGGGGAAGCCTATCCAGCACAAACTTTACCTGTAGAGGTAGTAGTGAAGTACGTGGGGGTAAACCTGGATGCGAAACTTCATGGACTCCTTACATGATGAGTATGTTTCAATGCGAAAGCTACTCTTGTGAGCACCAGAAGAGCCTGTGGAAATGACTGCCGTCGAAATCCCGAGACTATGTACTGGACATGTACCACTGTTATTACACCCGTGCATATCCAATACATATTCTTGGGATTTAGACCTCAGTTTTTCCACAGGATCTTCTAGTGCTCATGATAATTTGTGGGGCTACAGTATGGTGGAAAAAGTAGAAGGTGGCTGCTAAGGCTCTTGATAAGGTACCGAGATAGGCCTGCTTAGCCATAACATGAGGAATTAGCAGCACACGCACTGCTAGGACGGAGACCATGCTGGAAAAAGCCCCATTACACTTGTGGGCTAAAAGGGAGGCAGCGGCAGGGGAATATCGAATCAAAACTGCAAATAACTGGATACCTTCAGGACAAGGATATCCCACAACAATAAAGAAAATAGAAATATGGGAAATGGGAACTGCTGGCGAAATGTCTGTTGACTGTACAGTAATTTCCAGCCGCTTCGACAAACCTTTCAGGGTAACGATTGCACGCAGGGAGCAGTGGAAGAACGAACCACAATACCGTGCACAAGACATAGTCTGGTTCACTGACAGATCGCAAAAAGACGAAAGCGCTAGGGTCGAGGTACATTAGATATAGCCTAGTATAGAGAGAGCAGTTTCTTTAGAGATGCAGACCACAATATTCCAGGCGGAAATGCCGCTCTCGGGATACTCGTGTAGGAGAATTGACGTAGGCGCTTCGAAGATCATAGTGACTACATTTATTCAGGCAGCCAAGTGGCTCTGAAATCTCTATACGCCCCTCCAACGAGATCAGAGATCATTGTAGGATACCAAAAAGTTCTTTGGAGACTAGATAAAAGCAACAGGGTAAACCTGCTGTGAGTTCCAGATCAATCAGGAATCAGTGGCTATGAACTAGCAGGTCAGGGCAGGTGCGATGACTCCATTTAATGGACCGGAACCTGTCCTAACCGCTGCGAATACATAGAAAGAAAGATCCTTTATCATTTTGCAGTTCCATAAACTATCTGGGGGTAGGCATTAGGAGTGATTCAAAATGGAATGACCATATAAAATTAATCGTCGGTAAAGCAGATGCCAGCCTGAGATTCATTGGAAGAATCCTAAAGAAATGCAGTCCGAAAGCAAAGGAAGTAGGTTACAGTTCACTCGTTCGCCCACTTCTTGAATACTGCTCACCGGTGTGGGATCCGTACCAGATAAGGTTGATAGAAGAGATAGAGAAGATCCAAATGAGAGCAGCGCGCTTCGTTACAGGATCATTTAGTAATCGCGAAAGCGTTACGGAGATGGTAGATAAACTGCTGTGGAAGACTCTGCAAGAGAGACGCCCAGTAGCTCGGTACGGGCTTTTGTTGAAGTTTCGAGAACATAACTTCACCGAGGAGTCAAGCAGTATATTGTTCCCTCCTACGTATATCTCGCGAAGAGACCACGAGGATAAAATCAGAGCCCTCACAGAGGCATACCAACAATCTTTCTTTCAACGAACAATACGAGACTGGAATAAAAGGGAGAACCGACAGAGGTACTCAAGGTACCCTCCGCCACACACCGTCAGGTGGCTTGCGGATTATAGATGTAGATGTAGATGTAGAACGCGATGGTTAAATAAAAATTACGAAACTGGATTAGAAGGCAGCAAGTAGAATACTGTACTATGATACAAAAACAAAAAAAAGAAAAAACATTGCATCCTAATGACGTCAAAGCCGTTTTCTAAGAGAAATTCTGTAACTCTAACACAGACAGGCTAAAGTCATGTAAGGACTAAAGACAGGCAATGGCAACTTTAAGCAACACCTATACACTATACGTATACAGAGAGAAGCTCCTGTGAGGCTGTGTGGTGAGGTTGATGAAACCGTACCTCGCGTAATCTTCCAATTGAAGCGTTGGAGATCGAGAGACACTGAACTTTCTGGTCAAGTATACTAAAGAAATTTCGTCTAATAAATAACTAGTAAAGAGCCTCCAACTACTTTTAAGGATACTGGTTGGCTTCACTAGAACCACAGGGAGGGAAACCTCGTAATAAAACCTTGTATTGGTGCTGGCAGTAGTGGAATTGGATCGTTGTTGCTTTTATCTCCCTGTTTAAATTACCAGCCAGCGCCAACTTTTCACACCGCTCTTACAACTAATCGCGTCTCAGAGATATACTGCCAGTTGCTGGCATTTACGGTCAACCAGGACCTTAAGGGCTGCAGTTGAAGAAAGACGAAATGGAAGCTGCTCAAGTGTTGGTACTAAATGATGATGCACGTCCACATCATACAAAACTTGGCTCTTTGGACTTTACACCTTCCACATTATTCCACTCTTAAGCCATCAGACCGTGGCATTTCTGATACTTAGCTAGCGATCTTTCACCGAAATCTCTTTCTAATGACAATGTTTCCCAAACAGGTGTCTATTATTTCTAGTGGAAACCGTGGAATTTCTTGAATCATACAGAGCGGCAAGTATCTCAAAACAAAGAGCCATAAGTAAATAATGAGGATATATTACTGATTCATATCTATTTTTTGTTATTTTCTCAGATTCCGAGGAACCATCTGTGGTCAAGCTATTGCTTCAAGTAACAAAACACTGCAGAATGCTGATTAAAAGAAGATTCGAAGAGTTAGCGGTTTCCATATTACAACAAATGATTACAAACAATTTTCTTCGGGTTTGTATCCGGATCATGGAGTCACTTTGACACCATATTTCCGCGGTACACCTGGCCACCATATTCAAGTTAGTAGGCTGTTGCACGAACTCGTCGGAACTGAATTCAGACTACGAGCGGTGGTCCCTTTGAACGCCGAGGACGAGCAACAGTGCGTGCACAAGAAATCATCTTAACTGCCCTCTAGCGCAATGAATGTATGGCGCCAGAGTGGTGAAAGCTGATGAAATCGATAAATCGTTGTAAAAAACTATTGTGATGTCTGAATAAAATACTAAATCTTACTGAAAGGGTAACCGTTGTCTCTATTTATAAGATCGTCGGACAGTCGAAATTCAATGGATTCCTTTAAAACACGGTTCCAGTAGTGAGACGCAGGGGCAACCATTTATGTCCCTTTGTAAGACAGACTCTGCCACAGCAGATTTATCGGGTTTTAAAAATATGTGTGTCACCAGCACCAACGCCATACACATTTGTCTGATACAAAGACTTTGAAAGATCCTGTATATCCAGAACGAGTAACATGTCGAGGTGCAGCTTTCGCTAAATTGTAGTTGGCAGTGTCACGAATTTAAATGCAGTTGCAAATTACTTAACGTTGATAGCACCAAATAGGCACCAGTGTCTATTATGAAACTAAACATACAGGGTGTCCCACGAGGAATGGTCATTATTCTTGGATGTGACAGGAACAATAATTTGAAGCAAAGACATTCGTATGGACATATACCTTATTCTTAATGGTTTCCAAGACAGAACACATTTAATGTACATTGTTATTTATTTCCTGTATTATTCATAACATTGTCAGGTTTTCACACGAACAACAGTTAGGAAACGTAAGAAAATACATTTTACAAAATAGAAATGGGAAAATATGTATTTTTAAACCAGTCACCTCTGAGCATTATCTTACACATGACATTACCACTTAACAGTTCACAATAAATATTCGAATATCGAACCGTAAGCTTCAACGCATTTGTTCATTTTTTGATGAACGTGAGCTGTTGTTTGTGTCAGTGCCTCTGCGAGTTCCCTAATGAGGGCAGCAGAATCTGTGGTGCAACCTATCAGTTCATCTCGCGTACTCATCCTTCGTTTGAATATCTCAGTCTTCATCCAATCCCATAGAAAAATCTAATGATGTAAGGTTCAAATGGTTCAAATGGCTCTGAGCACTATGGGACTTAACTTCTGAGGTCATCAGTCGCCTAGAACTTAGAACTACTTAAACCTAACTAACCTAAGGACATCACACACATCCACGCCCGAGGCAGGATTCGAACCTGCGACCGTAGCAGTCGCGCGGTTCCGGACTGTAGTGCCTAGAACCGCTCGGCCACCCCGGTCGACAACGATGTAAGGTCTTACGACCTTGGTGGCCCATTAATTGTAATACCACGACCAATTCAGCAAGGGTACATGTGGTTGAGATATTCTCTCACAAGTCTTGTATAATGCGGAGGCGCTGCGTCATGCTGGAAGTGCATTGCAGTCCGCGCGACGAAAGGAACGTCCTCAGGCTCTTCAACATAGGAATTGTCACAAAACAGCATGTAATACTAGCGGAGTTTGAGTTCAACTGTGCACAACGACAGTACTACATTTCAAAAAAGAAAAAGGTGCCAGCAGTCAGACACCATTCCAATGTGTACTTTTACTGCTGATCTAGATTTCAGCTACTGCATAGCTATCTTCAGTCCTCCAGTAAGAAAAATACAAGCATCAGTACTGAAAAGATCTAAAAGTAAAACCACGTTCTACAACTGTAGTTTCAAAGGTAGAGAACCTATAGTTTAAATCGATTCATATAGACTCGTCAAGCTATCCACATGGTGGATAGAGCAATGCCCTCTATACCACTAAAATCAACGCAAAGTTATCGGTAGAATTTTTGTATAAAACTGATATTAAAATTAAAAGACTAAAACCAAATAACCTTTATGGAAATTAACAATTTTGGCATAAAGCAAACTATGTGTGAAAAAAATTACAGAACATGGACTTAGTGGAAAATTAACCCAGTAAATAATTATTCACTGAGTATGACTGGTTACTTTATGCTTTTATCAAAGTACAGATATCATAAAAACGTTTTATTGTTTTTAAAAGTGTTTTGTCACATTTATTTATTAGGCTAATTTTCTACTAACTCTATGTATACTAGCTTTATAAAAAAATAATACGGGTAGCTTTGCGTTCATGTTAGTGGTATAGAGGGCGTTGCCTTAACATTACTCTAATATCGTAAGTTGCGGGTGCTTGCAGTGTTCTGGAAACAACACCTCTGTTAGAATCGACAATGTACGTCTTCAAGTTGTATAGTACCGCGTGTTTTCACAATCGTGCCCCTTCTATATGACACTATTTAAATGGCAGGTTACCAAACTTCGCAACTACTATCGTAGAATGTAGTTTTAATTTATATAAACTAAGTACTCTCCCTCCTATATTTCCTAGTATTTTTTAGCACTGAAGCTTGCTATTCAGTAGCCGAAATCTAGGACTCCAATGAAAATTCAGATTGGACGGGTGACTGATTGCTGAACTCCTTTTCCTTTTTCGCAAGTAAGTCTGTTCCGTCATTCGTTTCTCTAAAGGGCCTGGATCTATCAACATGTGACACATCATGCCGCACCAATCATTTATCGAAAAACGAGCTTAGAATCAGTATACTTTCCTGTGACTATCGATGAGTATTACGTGCGTTGTTGATTAGTTAGTAAATAGTATTAATGGAAGAAAGTGACAAATGACGACCTCACTCAACTCGTGATAAAACTAGTGTAGCATTATCGCCAATGTGAAAATTGTCAAGGCGCTGTATTAGAAATGGGCACAAGCTTAAGATTTTCAAAGTTTTGGAAATCGCCTGTGATATTCTTCAACAGCAACAGAACTACCATCCCAGAAGTCGTCAACATACTCCATACCTACACATCTTAATCAGTGTATGTATGTGGCAGTTTAGTCAGCGCGGGCACAAACACAGTTAAACGGTGCTCCTCTCTGGTACACGCTCGAGCCCTCACAGTACGTCCCTCACAACGCACCATGGACAATTGTACCTTCAGCGGTCCAGTCTAATGTTAGAAAGACATTCCGAGCAAAGAGGTGAAAGCTACTAGATAGGCTCGTCTAGAATAAAATGACAAAGATGTTGGATCGGAAAGACACATACATGCATACCATTATCCCTAAAACAAATGTACATTACAAGTGCTCTATCTCGAAAAGCATTCCGAATATGTGCCGTAACACTGTGGAGTATTTATATAGATGTAGACTTTTTGCTTGAAACAAGTGTTGCTGTTGTATCCCTGGAAACTGGCAATTCTCCTAGGACACCCTGTATTTTTATGTGTTAGTAGAAAGAGCCTTCGAACAACTACGGTACTCGATTCGCGTAATCTCAGCTCCGAAATCACTATACATCTGTGATAAGAAAAGATCCCATTCACGAGTGCCTACTGTACCAAATGTTACTAAACACGTAACTGAGGTACGGTTCGTGGATTTAACTGTGCGCTTGAAACGCATATGTTTGTATTCTGCCGTTGTAACGATCAGACGACTTAATAGTGAAGCTGTTCATACTATCACTCCGTTTACGATAGTTGTAGAAAAGGTTCACATTTTCCATTATGGTAAATGTCGAGACCAACGGTGCGGTTGTATGTTGAAAGATATCTTGATCGTTCCAAGACCTCCCGATCTGTCTGTGAAAAAATTATAAATTTTTTCCATCTAACTGGAAGTTTGTGGAAGGAAATACGCTAACGAAAACGAACAGCATCTGATTAGATAAACGTTTTAGCAGGAATGATGTACAATCCACACTTCACTATAAGGCAGCTTGAACGTGCGATAGGGATCTGCCTACAGGATCTTCTGCGAATACCACATTCCAACGTTATTCGTCCTTTTACAACTTCGCTCCATAAACAATGTCATTGTAATGACTTCCAAAACTCTGTTACAGTTCTCCAAATGGCGTCTGTAAAATCAGTAAATAATGAGGCGTCTCTGTGTAAGAGTTTTTTATGGATGAAGCCTAGTTTTAAAAATCATGAGCAAATAAATCTTCACAATATGCGCCAAGCTGAGCTGAAAATCCTCCCTGGGTGAGAGCTGCGGATAAACAAAGACCGTTGTCTATTAAAATGTTGTGCGAGAATGGCATTATTGGTCTCTGTTTCATGTATATAGACTGAAGCGGCGAGTGAAAATTTGCACCACGGCCGGGAATCGAACCCGGGTCTCTTGCTTACTAGCCAAGTGCATTAGTCACTAAGCCATTTGGCACAACAGTTCCCACATGCACGGATTACCCTGGCACCCTGCGCCCTCGATCTCATCGTGTGTAAGGGGAAGGCTGGGGCGGCACTGAGATTTTGGACCGAGAAGGGATTTGTGCGAGGGTAATCCGGGAAGTTGTGCGAACCGCTGTCCCACCTCGGTTACCTCCCTAGTAACCAGTAGACAGCGGTGCGATCCCGGGCCTAGGTACAAATTTCCACTCGCCGCTTCAGTTACTACGCATAAAATCATATCTGTATGAGACCAGTAAAATCTCTGAAATTGTGTCATTTCTATAAGGTCTCTATTTCATGGCATCTACAGTTTGTGATGTAATCAAAATCTGAATTATTTGATACTGATAGGTATCGGTAATCTCATTTTATAAATCAAAAGGTCATATAAACGTGCCCAATAAAATTTCTTGTTTCGTACATAATTATTTTATGTTATATGTTGACAAAAAGTTTCGAAGTTTAAAAAAGTCTTTAAATTTAAATTTGCGCACTTCTGCTAAATATTTATCAGTTAATGTATTTGACAACATCTACATCTACATCAGTTCTCCGCAAGCCACCTGAGGGTTTGTGATACTTGTAGTACCACTAACTGATCCCTCTTTCCCCGTTCCACTCGCGAAATTTCAATAATATACCTATCCGTGACAGACAACGTCTCTCCCATAGCGTCTGCCACTGGACTTAGTTGAGCATTTCTGTAACGCTCTCGCCCCGACTGAACGATCCCGTGACGAAACGCGCCGCTCTTCGAGGGTCTTATCTATCTGTTCCATCAGTCCAAACTGGTAAGGGCCCCAGACTGATAAGCAACACTCAAGATTCAGTCGAAAAAGGAGCTTTTTAGGCCACTTGTTTAGTAGAGGTGTCGCATTTCCTTAAGATTCCTCAGTGCAGCGTCTGTTTTTCCTACTATTTGTTTGATTCAAGGCCAGACATTCCTAGATATTTTACGGTGGTTACTGTTCCCAGCAATTTCTCTTGAGTATTGTAGTGGTGAAGTAGTGTATTCCTTTTCATAAGTAGGAGCAATATATTACATTTACCCACGTTCAGAGGCAAATGCCCGTCCCTGCGCCATTCATCATCCTTTGTAGGTTCTTCTGCTAACCGATACAGCCTTCTGACATTGCCATTTCCTTAGAGAGAACCGCATCATCTGAGTTCAGCCTCAAAGACCTTCAGACGCTTTCTACTAGGTTTTTTATATGCATTGTAAACGGTAAAGTTCCTATCAAACTTTCTTGTGGTACCCCCGAAAATTCTTTTAAATCTGTAGATTTTGTTCCGTCGTAAACGGTAATGGTCCTATCACACATTTCTCTCCTTATGCTTATTCTCACTTCGTTCAGCTTTTGTTTGTCAAGTTGTCACTTTCTTCAATCTGTGACAATGTTCTCTTTGCTTACGTAACAGTTTTCTAACACGGACTATTAAACCACCGCGGATGTTTTCGATTCCTTAAGACTTGTTTCGAACATACATGTTTAAAGCATATTGAACGATTTTTTTTGCATTTGTGCTCCACATCTTTATCCCCAGCTCTAATTAATTGATGTTGATTACTCAGATATTATGGAATTTATATTCTGTCACTCTTGCCAAGAAAAAATATTTTCCTTCCTTTCTTAACATTCCTTGTAATAAGGGTAGTCAACAAGTAAACCTATTTATTTCATATATGATTTTTGTATTTTGTTGACTAGGGGAGACTTGTTGGGATGTAATGGAGGCAAGTCGTGTTTGTGAGCCCTAGAAAGCTGACATTGTAGCTGAAACTGATAGCTCAAGGAAGCAAACGAATGTTTCATTTTGTTATTCCGATGTTTGAGAAGTTAAAATTTATTTCATTTCGTATTAAGTGATTCATAAAACTTTCAGAATCCTGGCATCAGTAGATGTTCTTCCAACAAACCAGACCGGAGAACATTATCATACCTCAATAAGAAGACAACGATGCCAACTTCAAAACAATCAGTTAAGTAAAAAGTTATATTTTACTAAAACGAATATACCTTCCAATGCAGCTCCATTCATAACAATGGTAAACGTCCATCCCACGGGCAAGTCATTGTATAGACACTACTGAATAACTATATTACAAGTTTCTAACAGATTTTCTGCGGCAGTTATTGGAAGACGTCCTCCTGGAGATAAAGCTACTCATATGGATCCAACACGGTGGATGTCCTGAGAACATCGCCGATCGCAGATAAAACTGCATGCACAACTCCACTCGGCCAATAGCGGCATAGATTTCAATTTCCAGTAGTTGCTCCAGTCCAGAATGAGATTTTCACTCTGCAGCGGAGTGTGCGCTGATATGAAACTTCCTGACAGATTAAACGGTTTTAACCTATCAGGAAGTTTCATATCAGTGCAAACTCCGCTGCAGAGTGAAAATCTCTTTCTGGAAACATCCCCTAGGCTGTGGCTAAGCCATGTCTCCGCAATATCCTTTCTTCCAGGAGTGCTAGTTCTGCTAGTTTGGCAGAAGAGTTTCTATGAAGTTGAAAGGTAGGAGAAGAGGCACTGGCAGAACTGAAGCTGTGAGGACGGGCCTTGAATCGTACTTGGGTAGCTCAGTTGGTAGAGCACTTGCCCGCTAAAGGCAACGGTCCCGAGTTCGAGTCTCGGTCTGGCACACAGTTTTAATCTGTCAGGAAGTTTCAGTTTCTCCAGTCATCATACAGCTTTGCAGGAACCTGCGAATCAAGCCGTGTGTATCTAATTTCACATGAGAACTATACTGGAGCTACTATTAGCTTAAAGTCCCCCTTCAATGCTGTTAGGTTTAGACCATTACTGAGAACTTCAACACCAGGGCCACGCCATCTAATCACCAACAAGCTAAAGTTGAGTACTCACTTCAACAAAGACTTTGGATATCTCTGATATGTGGCGCACGTTGCTGCTATTGTGACTGTTCCTGTACTGATAGGAAGGTCACCCCTGAAGGTGATTGTAAACATACACACTGCTGCCATGAACATTACCGACTGGTCTAAAATCACACGATTCGATTGTAGCAATTTAGTTGAAAGTAATGCACAATTAGGGACCCATTACAATCGTCTGTGGAACAGTAGAGTGAACGTCCATCGTCTCACAAAGGACAGTCGCGACCGCTGATTGGCTCCGCATCATCATGCTACGCGCAGCATGCCTCGAACATGCTCGAAACGAGCTATTTTTTGGATGTAAGACGAAAATCTACTCTATAAAAATCAACATGGATTCGGCATACAGAGATCTTGCGAAATTCAGCTAGTTCTGGTCCGCCATGAGATCCATAGCGCTGCAAACGTCGACGTTCAGGTTTACGTAGTGTTCCTTGGCTTCAGCAAGGCATTTGACACCGTCCCGCAATATCGTTTGGTGAAAATAATATGAATTTACCGAATATCGAACCAGATTTTCGATTAGATTTTGGACTTCCTTGGTGAACTCAACACGTCGATCTTAATGGAAGAAAATCGAAGAATTTAAAAAGAAATTTCAAGGGTACACCAACAAAGTGTGATAGGTCTGGTACAGTTTACAATGTACACAGTGTGTTTCAGGTGGAATGATAAATATTTTAGGTTGTAGTAGTATAGACAAATTGCAATACAAATGCCATATAACATGTGTCTAACTTTTACTAAGTGTAAGTAGGCTGTTTAGGTTTTTATATTGGTAAAGCCACGTAGCGCTCTGTATGAAAATTACTGACTGTGTTGTGTGCAGCCTGTGGCTGGTTGGCATTGTTGTAATTTTCGCCATTGTAGTGGGCAGTTGGATGTTAACAGCACGTAGCGTTGCGCAGTTGGAGGTGAGCCGCCGGCAGTGGTGGATGTGGGGAGTGAGATGGCGGAGTTTTGAGAGCGGATGATCTGGGCAGACAGTAAATTTGTAAGACTGGATGTCATGAACTGATATATATATATATATATATATATATATATATATATATATATATATATATATATATAATGACTTTTGAACACTATTAAGGTAAATACATTGCTTGTTCTCTATGAAAGTCTTTCATTTGCTAACTATGCATATCAGTAGTTAGTGCCTTCAGTAGTTAGAATCTTTTATTTAGCTGGCAGTAGTGGCGCTCGCTGTATTGCAGTAGTTCGAGTAACGAAGATTTTTGTGAGGTAAGTGATTGATGAAAGGTGTAGGTTATTGTTAGTCAGGGCCATTCTTTTGTAGGGATTTTTGAAAGTCAGATTGCGTTGCGCTAAAGATATTGTGTGTCAGTTTAGTGTTGATCAGAATAGGCAAAGAGCGAAATGCCTGAGTACGACAGTTCTGCTCAGCTGTTTGAAAATCAAATAACGTAAGATGTTTATCAGCACAGTACTTCATTAACTTTTCTAAGGGGACGTTTCATATGTCGACCCTTAGCCGAGGATACCTCACTGGAATCTTCTGATTTTTTCTTGTAGTTTGTGTAATTAGTGTAGCTATTGTTTATTGATAGCGCGTAATTGAAGATAATCTTCTTTGTAGTTTTTCATTGTTGTACAGTAAAACAGTGTGGCATGCATGTAGATTTGCACCAAGTACTTTGCAGCTGCGCTTGCTATTAACTAGATATTATTTTCAGTCTATGTTAATGTGTTTTCTTATTTTACTCTTCAAATAGTGCTTTTCTGTGTTATCGTGTGAAACATTGTGGCAATTATGGCGTGTGAAAAACGTAATACTAGGCTCGAAAATAAACTGAGAAATGACAGTGAAGATGATAGCAGTGTATCAGCACCACCGTGTAAAGAATTAACTAATGTTCAACATAGTAATTTGGTAACTGTGCATAGGGAAATGGAGCGGGCGGCAAATAATGGTGTAGACAGTGAAACAATTAGTGAACAGGGAAGCATTATCGATCGGTCGGCAACAGCTCACAATGGAAGAACACCAGAGACAAACACAGCAACACTTAGACACAATGGAACAAAATCAAAAACAGGTACAGCAACAGCTTCAAAAGTTAGACACCACGATTGAACAAACACGTGAAGGTTTAACTGCTGACTTACTTAAAATCGAATCGAAATGTCAAAAAGTCTGTAATGACGTAAAAACACAAATTTGTGAGCATTTCCAACCTATTTTTTCCCGTCATGAAAATGCATTACAGAATCACGAAGCAGCCATAAAGGAACTACAAACTATTGTTCATGAAAATCACGACACCTTGCAAGCTAAAATTGACTCAGTTGCATCTACCGATTCAGTTACGCAACTTGCAAAAACTCAGGAAAACTTAAAGAACACAGTAGATACGATTTCAACACAAATGGACATTTTGAAACTTTGTTCAGAAAAATACACTGAGGAAATCAGTTCACTATCAGAGAAAGTAGCCGAACTTTCGGATCAGTTCACTAACTTATCTACGAAGGTAGATGATAATCTGAATGACACAAGACCGGTAGTCTTTAATGACACAGAAGAGTACGAACAAATTAGTAAATTCAAACAAAATCAGAATCAAATTAATACGCAACACCAAAGAGAAATCCGGGAAGTACAAGATCAGTTGACACAGGTAATACAAGAATTACATATTTCAGAGGACACTCGCGCTCCAGTAAGGGAAGAGGGACATAGAAATACGGAACAGCCGCAAAATAATAACACAGGGTACTTTGGAAATTATGGAAGAAATTGGCAAGGTACACCGGATTTTGAGATGGAACCGCCGAAAAGAAGTAACAATGACCGATATGCGACTCGCCGACATGATGATTTTGACTATAAGCTGTTCATTACTACACATAAATTCAAAACATTTAAGAGTTCTGGAAACGACATTCATCTACAAGCATGGCTTCATCACTTCTCTTATTGTTTTCCTACCAACTGGTCATTGGAGCACAGGTTAGAATTTATGTGTGGCTACTTAGAGAATGAACCAGCTGTAAGAATGCGATTGGTCATGCCTTCCTCTCAGCATATTGGTCTCAAGCTACACAAGATCGAGTAAACCATAGCATAATAATGATGAAACATTTCGAACAATCTGAATTTTCCAGTCTTGTCAAATATTTCTAAGAAATGTTACATAATAATCAGTATCTTTCAAACCCATACAGCCCCTCATAACTCATCCACATGTGCTTAATCAAATTGCCTGAACATTTACGACATATTATTTTGGCAGGACGTTGCAAAGACAACATTGAAGCTTTTCATGGACTGTTACAAGAATTGGAAATTGACACTGACAATCGCGGAATGCGAAAACAGGAGCAAAACAATTACAAGTCACATCTGTCACAATTCCGTGATGACAGAAATAATAACTGGACACGACAAGGCTATTCTTACAACGCAAATCGTGACCAAAACAGACACCACCCATATGACAACTGTTGGCAGAGTAGTGATAGTTACAGAGAAAGATCACACATCCGTAGTAATGTATATGACAGAGATAACCATAGAAACAAACAATATGGGAACCAAAACAATTATTATCAAGGTAGACAGAATAACTTCAGACGCAACAGTTCAGCGCGCAGTTACGATTCAGGGAGAAATTCTCCACCACATGACCGACAAAAGCCCGCATCTCGTGGTCGTGCGGTAGCGTTCTCGCTTCCCACGCCCGGGTTCCCGGGTTCGATTCCCGGCGGGGTCAGAGATTTTCTCTGCCTCGTGACGGCTGGGTGTTGTGTGCTGTCCTTAGGTTAGTTAGGTTTAAGTAGTTCTAAGTTCTAGGGGACTTATGACCACAGCAGTTGCGTCCCATAGTGCTCAGAGCCATTTGAACCATTTGACCGACAAAAAGGAAACTAGGTAAACTACTGACAAAACGACAGACCTGAATTTCATCAGAACTGGCGGGATTCAAACAGGGCAGGGCCCTCTCGACAAGGTGAATTTGTAGAAGTTAGGTCTCCTAATCCCAATAACGATGCGCGCCAACAAAGAGACAGACAATGACTCGCACCGCAGGCAGCCACGTCCGCCGGCTGGCTCAGCGAAAAATAACATAGACACTAACTTTGAGAAAAACTGTAGCATTCCTTACCGAAGTATACAACATGATAATTGCTTTGAAGTTGAGGCTAAAACATTGCACCACATTCCACATGTAAAACCACTTATTGAGAGATAATCTGTTTTTTCAACTTAGTCTTTGCTATAAAATTTTTCACTTCACGCTACTAGTATGCTTTGTCAGACTTATAAACTATTAACATGCAACAGTGGTTGAAGTTAACTATACAGTTAAGAACCTAGGGAACTATTTAGACAAGTAATTACAACTGCATTGTTATAATGAACAGAAGACATAGTGTTATTGTGTGTGTACATTCTTGCTTGTTAGTTCCACGATTATGTAATGACTATAAGGCTTACATACTTAGAACATATACCAGTACTGCTAATGATATTTTACTGCAACATTTTGGTTTACTTGAAAATACATTATGGATTTAAAGTGCTTTCTGAGAGATACCAGATGACACAGTGGTTAGTTTATTTGACAGCTACACGATTATATCACGACGCTACTAATGTGTGACACAATTTACATTGTTGCTTTTGTGCTGTATCTGCTTTATATCTGCACAGTTTTTCTGAATTCTTCTGGAAAGTAAAACATGTTTTAGTAGTAACTTTTGTGGTATAGCTACAATGAGACACCCGTTTTCGTATCACAACAATAGGTTACAGTATAGTACTTTCTTGATCACGGTCATGTACATAATAACTACGATATCTATACACATAGCATTTCACTTTTGCTTATTGCGAGGTAAGTACATTGAATTCTACAGAACTTTGCTTACGGACGATGATAACTATGACACTTCCACAGAATTATCTTACAGCAAGATGCACATTTAGTGCTAATGGCCATGTATTTGAGTGATGAATTTTGTATTTAAAACATTTATTTTTAAAGATTTTTGAATTACAAAGATACAAAGGTTTCCTGTGATACATCTCATTCCATTGCTGTAATCTGTAACACCTGAAGGTATAATTACTTTAATCCTCAGGGGGGGGTACACGCTTACTTTGTGTACCATGTGTTTGGCAAGCACAAGGAACTCTAGCTAATATGGTATTTGCTTATACAATTTTACTCATCGGTACCATATTTCTCTAACACATAATTACACAGCTATCTGATCATTTAACTGAGAGAGACTAACATTTTTTACTACATCAGTGACAGATGTTTACGCAATTACACAGTTGGATAACTTCACACTTATGAAATTGTATTTTGTCTGTACTTTGTGAACTGTTCATATTTTTTCAGAACTGTTGTGATACTATGAGAGCTCTGAATGATGTATTTGGTATGGGATCATGATTTTTAAAGTACGTTTGAGGTAGATGACAATATTGAAATGAGCAGAGAATTTTTTTTAGGTTTTGAAATTATTGCAGAAAGCTACGACGTTTTTGAGATTTGACTGAGGTGTTATGATGTTGTTATTAGGACGACGATGTGTATTATCCTGTTGAGGTATGTTTATGATCAATGAGCTGATGCTATATGAGGAATTTGATTATGCTAGATGTTTATTATGATGAAATATTGAAGAAGTGTCGACAAATATGTATATCTGTGATAAAGTAAGGAATAATGAGTAGTGGTTAGCGACTCTGATTAGTGAAAAAGGATGTTGGAAACCAAGAATCTTACTTTAAGAGTTATGAAATGTGTGTATATGTGTGAATGTATCACAATGCCAGCGAAAAATTTTTGGACACTGTTATATTTATAGGATTTTATTTCTACACATTTGTAACGCAAATTCTCAACCTGTGAATTTTTTTTTTTATATGAGACTGTCACTGCTGTCGTAAATATTTCGGTAAGAAAGTTAAGTGACCTTCACGTAATGCATCGTGGGCGCCCAGCTGTGCTACCTGCATGGAGAAAAAGCCATTAGGTGAAAAAAAATTAGACCATTAACGTCGATATTGACATTTCTTTGTAGAAGGCATCGCAAATACGACACTTTCTGATATTTACTGAAATGACTAATGAAACGATGTGAAACATTTCACAGCTATTGTCTTGCTAGTTGAGAGACTTTTTACTGCCTTATGAAATGCCATATGGCTAGTGAATGACGTTTCACCCCTCGCTTTATGTATTTATTTGCTCATATTGTTTAGTATCTAGTTTCTAGTTGCACAGCAGCATCGGTTAAAATAAAATTTAATAGATGTACTAATATCACTATTTTCTGTCTACAGACCCAGTAAAGAATAATTTTATGATGTACTTTCTAAGAAAAGAGGGCACAAATAGACATTTCCCTTCACAGGAATTGCATACATAATTTTTGTCAATGACTGGGTAACTTGTTTCGTAGAGTAAGTAAAGGTGATGCATCACTCTAGTGTTAAGATTTGACATAGTTACTAGACATTTCCTATCTTTACTGTAATTTTTTTTGTGCTTGAGCTTTGTCATGTTTAGGTATAAGTTATAGCATTTGCTGCTGCTGTTTGCCAGGCATAGTGCTACTGAATTTCACTTTGTATTATTCTGTTAAGCCAGTTTTACTACTGATTTATTTTTATTGTTTGCTGCACATTGCCTTATATTCGTTGTAATATTGCAATTGCTTTGCTAATTTATATTTATTGCTGCTTGCATTGCCAATTTGCATTTTTTGTCATTGCTCTTTGCGTTAATTGTTTTGTGCTGCTGCATTGCCTCGTCCCTTAGTTTAGCATCTGAGCTCAGTAGATTTAAGTTAGCTTAAGAGGGGGTAGGCTATATAAGAGAATGATTTGTGACGAATTGGAGGAAATGCATTGACAAGGTACAAAAAAAAGGTGAAATAAGAGGAAACATCTATGAAATGAAGTTTTGGGTTGGACTGCAGTACCAAATGTCACACTGAAAACAAACCCTGTCCTGTCCTTTTGTGTTATTCTACTATGTGTCTGTCTACCTTGTGTATTTGTGATCTTCCTATCTTTATGTGTTTATCTGATAAGACTTATGTTGTAGAATTTTTCTAATACTCAGCTACATTCACTATGATGAGGAATACTGTTATCCTCAAACATAATTTGCATTTATAATATGTTATTTAATTTGTAAATATGTTTAGACATTATTTATTCTGTTTTGTTTTAATGCTCACGTGTGAAGTTGATGTTTCGAAAGTTATTCAGACCTTTTATGTATTTACTTATGTAATAATTCCTGTAACATTGATGTATATGTTTATTTCTATTCTTTTGTAAAGCCCCTATTACTACAAATGTTATCTGTACTGTTATGTTCTTCAATGATGTATTTTGTACCTTTGTAATTGTATTCTTATGTTACAAATTTATAATTGTATAGACACCAGTTCTTCAAATTAAGTTACATTTTACTGCACACGTTTCTGTTGGTCATAGTATATGCACAATAGATGAGAAGTTGGGACTGTTAGTGTTTGCACATGTGTTAATAAATCAGCAAGGGACTGGTAAACAGCATTGCTGGTTCCAAGGACAATTCCAAAAACCTTGTGAGTGCACAAGTGGTGGCTTATGGACTTGCTATATTATCCGCAAAACTCTTCGTTGGTGATTGTGCACCTGCACAGTTGCAACAGGTGGCTGCTGGCCGTCTCTACAAGGACAACAGTGGGTCTGCATCTTTGATGGCCCACCAATACCATTATTTCTACAAGAACGTCAGTGGGTCTGATGATAAATATTTTAGGTTGTAGTAGTATGGACGAATTGCAATACAAATGCCATATAACATGTGTCCAACTTTTACTAAGTACACAGATACAGCTGAGTTAAATCGTTTTCGTTTCGCGTGTTGGTACGCCGGTTGCTATGGGCTGCCATGGGTGTATTTGTCGAATGTCAGCAGTAGATATTGATGTTCACATTGTGAAGTTGTGCCTTAGTTTACACTGAAGTTTCCGTTGTCATCTGTTCGCCAAATCTACTGTGTTGTAGCGTGTAAATATGCCGCACGTATTTAGGCATGATGAGTGTGCCGATATGGAATGGAAACGCTGCTACTGCATGTAGAGAATCCGGCATACCATTTCCCAACAGCGGACTACCAGATTCAAGAATGTTTACTCGTTTGTTCAGCACACTGCATAACACTGATACAGTACCAGCAGTCATATTGCATCTGAACTTGTAAGTGAACAGACTGTGGATGAAGTAGAAGACATTATTCAGTCGGTAGAAGGTAGCCCTTCAACAAGCACACGTAGAATTTCTGCACGTATAGGTGTTCCACTTAGAGGCAATAGAATGGCGGTCGTTACATATGCACGGGTTCCATCCATATCATTTACGGATCATTCAACATCTTCGAGTGGGAGACGAAGATAGATGATTATAAATTTGTCACTGGATACTTGAAAATCGCTTGGTAATCCCATTTTCACTCTTCGCTGATGAAGCCACTTTTATTCGTGACTGCATCAATAACACTCGCAATTCACATCAGTTGTCTGAAGAAAACCCACATGTCACTGTGCAGACACATTTCCAAGAACGCATCTGTTGTAAATGTGTGGTGTGGTTTGATAGACCGTCAGTTGATTGGGCCTGTTGTGTTACCGTATCGTCTTATACGGCCCCTTAATCTACACTTGCTTGAAAATGAGCTTCGAGCATTGTTGGAGAGGTTCCTTTGGTTACAAGAATGCGTATGTTCATCCAGCATGACGGGGCTCTTGCACATTGTAGTCGTCAGGTGACACATCATCTAAGGCTAACATGCTGCAGGAGATGGATCGGTACATACGGACACGTTTCTTAGCCACCAAGTTCCCCCGACCTCACCCCCTTCGGATTTTTGCCGGTGCGGATGGTAGAAAGGCAAAGTCTACAAAGAAAAAGTAGTCACAAGAGCCGATTGGATCGTAAGGATTATGTGTAGTGCAGCCCTCTAAAAGGAACACAAAAGAAGTCCTCAGAAGAGCTGCACCTGTTGTTTTCAAAAGAATCGAAATTGCATTGAAGTTGGCGGTGAAGTTTTGAAAATCAACTGAGAACGTCCTCATTTACCTTTGCTTTAAGTTTTTTTGGATTACTTACTGACAGCTGTATCTCTGTACTCAACAAGAATGGGACACATGTGGCATTTTTATTGCAATTCGTCTAAACTACCACCTCCTAAAATATTTACTATTCATCCTGAAACTTGCTGTATAAATTACCTAGTAGAAAGCGTTGGAAGCCCTTTAAAAGCGTTCGAGATGATGCAGTAATAAAGTAGCAACGCCAGAAGATACTATCGATTTGCGTAAGGACCAAGCAGAGGATTGATGAATTGTGCAGGGATTGGCAGTTGAAGATATATAAATGTAACATATTGCGCCTACATAGGATAATAAATCCATTATTGTACAACTACATTATTGATAACATATTGCTGGAGAAGGAAACCGCCGCAAGTATCTAGGCGTAGGTATCCAGAGCGATAGTAAATGTAATGAACACAGCTAATGGGAAATGAAGATGGCAGACAGTTTCATAGGAAGTATCTTAAGGAAACCACTAAAGAAATGGCTTACAAGGCGCTTGTTTGACAGATTCAAGAGTATTGTTCGTCAGTCCGGGACTCTTGTTAGGTACCACTGATACAAGAGATAGAGAAGACCCAACGAAGAACGGCGTGTTTCGTCAAGAGATCGTTAGGTCGGCACGGAAGCGTTGTAGATATTATCAACAAATCCCAGTGGTAGACGCTATAAGAAAGGCGTTGTGCATCACTGAGTGGTTTACTATTGAAATTTTGAGACTACTTTCCAAACAAAACATAATTCCTCCCAAATACATCTCGTGAAATGACTCAACGAATTAATTCGATAAATTAGAGCTGATAAAGAGATTTTCCGATTGTCATTCTTCCCGCGCCCCATTCACGAGTGAAACAGGGGGAGGGGTGATCAGTTAGTGATAGCAAAAGTACCCTACGCTACACACCGTCAGGGGGCTTGCGGAGTACTGATGTAGATGCAAAACGTTTCTTGATGTGCGTACTATTTCATATTAAGTTTTGGACATGGCTGTTAATTGTTACTCAATAGGTTGCTGACGTCATTTTTGTTGTGTTTCATTCTTGCCCTGTCGCGTGACAGCTGCTGCGTGCAAGAACGTTACCTCAATATAGCAACTACTTTTGCGCTTTGCGATTTGTTTACTGTTCCCTTAATCCATATATATATTATAAAAACGGATCTACGTTCCCTCCCCCCCCCCCCCCTCCACCGGATACATATGTGTGTTCCATATCTTCTCCTAAACCACCGTACGATTGTCAACCAAAAGTGGTGCACATATCACAGACTGTCCGGAAATCGTCACTTTAGAGGAAAGAATCGCCTACCTATCAAAGAGGTGGGGGTGGGAGTCAAAAAGCTGTGTAAACCACAATGCGCGAACAACCATACTCGACTCATCGAGTACTTCAGAAAGAGAGCACTTAGTGACTTCAAGAAACTTTCAACATCATTTCAACCCCCTATGAAACTTTCTCACCGACAACTACCACAGAATAACGAAAACAAAGAGTTTATCGCTTATTATCACTAATGCAATATTTATGACATCTGTGCAATGTTTAGTTCTTGTGTAATAAATAATTGAAAGTGTTCCCGGACTTTATGTACGCCCTGTATTTTTGCCGTTCATGCAGTAAAACTGCAGCATAAAACACGGAGTTTTAATTTATTAATTCTTTACTACTAACTCTATTGACAACAGATTCCACAGACAATAGCCACATACACCACTAGATGTAGCTGCAAAATTATATCACTGCACACCAAATACTTCAGGAGATACGTCAGAGACATTAAGCTATGTGAAAATCAAATCGCAAGGCAAAATTCTCGCAAGATGTGAACAAGTACTTGTGAAATACGTTAAATTTCTGTGAAATATGTTCGACAGGTGCGTACGCGGGCAAAGCCAAGGGTAAAACCTTATCCTAATCTCCTAGAACGATATGAGCCACATTTGAAAACCATGTAAGTTACGAGCTGGAAGTAAATATAACTTATTGGGGTGAGCGTGATAACTTAGGGAGAGAAGGAGGCCAGAGAAGGTGAACAGAGATGTAGGAGCAGATGAACAGAGAGAAGGGGAGGGGGAAATAGACAGAGAGAGGAGGAGGTAGTCAGAGAAAGGAACGAGGAGGAGATAGACAAAGACAGAGGGAGAAAGAGAGAGGCAAAGAGGGTGTGGAGGCAGAGATAAAAAGAGAGTGGTAGATGTGGGAATGGACAGAGAAAGGAAAAACGAGGAGATGGACAGAAAGAGGGGGAGAAGGAGATGGACAGAGACAGTGGGAGGAGGAAATGGATAGGCAGGGGAGGAGACAGATGAAGAGAATGGGGTAGGGAAGAGATGGACAGAAGGGGAAGTAGCAGATGAACAGAGAAGGAAGGGAGGAACAGTAAATGGACAGAGTAAGGGTGAGAAGGAGTGGACAGAGAGAGGTGCTGGGAGAGATGAACAGAGAGTGTGGGAGGGGTGAATTTGGTGGACAGGGAGACGGGATGGAGAATTCAACACAGGGGGTTGAGGAGGAGATGGACGGAGAGAGGGGATAAGGAGGAGATTGACTAATAGAAGACTGAATAAAGTACATCCCTGGGCAATGCCGGGTACTCAGCTAAAACAACATAAATTGGCGAGAGGATGGATTCACGGTATATTAATCCAGCAATTAGTAGTAGGGGGTTCGTTCTTGCTACCTTTATGTTGGCCACCAAACTTATTTGGAGAATACAACAGTGTGGTATTCGTCTCAGATAAAATCCTTTATAGCAGTAAAGAAAATGGTAACAACTTTGGCAGCACCCTAGTATACAAACTATCATCAGGCTCTCCGGCAATTGCAGAGGCAGCCGCTGCGATGAAAGCCTCCGGCGACACTGGAGAGCAGAAGCTCGCAAAGTGGCGATGACGTTGCCTGCCCAGCGGTCCGCGGCGCTGCTTTGAGCGGCACCGCCTGCCTTCTGCCGCCGGCGTCTATTCCTGCGGCCAACGTAAACCTCCGGCCGGCGATCCCCTTCCCCAGCCCGTCTCACTCTTTGTTGTCGCCTCGTTAAAGACGAAAATACGTGACAGCGGCAAGTGCTCCCCGAGCGGGGGCAAACAGCGGCTATTTTACGGAACGGAGGCTCGCTTTCCTCGCGGCTTCCCGCCCCCGTGTCGGTGCGCCCCCTCCGTCCTTGCGCAGTGCTTACACGCCGAATCATCGCCGGAGAATACGGACAGAATTTACGACTGGGTGCTATTTCTTCGGGCGTACACGACCTCTCGTGGGCGGGAACGGCTAGCTGGACGCTGCTCTAAACTCGGGAGGAGAACACAACGCGCTCTGGGAAATATTTACCGAAGGCCTCATAATCCTCTACTTCTGTACAAACAAAATGTAGAATAAACACGAGTTTAATGACGATGTACGGCTGTAAATATTTCTGAAAATGCTCTACCATCAACGGAGGAAGCGGTTGTGTAAATCAGTGCCTAACTGTGACTCAAGTAAAGGAGGAATGTCGGTCTTAGCAGTCATTAAAATCTTTCATGCAGATTGTGCCCCACAGCTCTTAAGTAAATGAAAAAAGCCGTATTACAAAACCTGTTCAGTAAAAGACTGACGCAGCTTTAGTGTGGTTCAAATGGCTCTGAGCACTAAGCGACTTAACTTCTGAGGTCATCAGTCGCCTAGAACTTAGAAATAATTAAACCTAACTAACCTAAGGACATCACACACATCCATGCCCGCGGCAGGATTCGAAACTGCGACCGTAGCGGTCGCTCAGCTCCACACTGTAGCGCCTAGAACCGCACGGCCACTCCGGCCGGCCAGCTTTAGTAGATTATTTATTTATTTATTTATTTAACCTGGCAAGATTAGGGTCATCAGGCCCTCTCTTACATCTAACCAGGCATTCTACTTATTTTACATTCATATGTTTTAGTAGGCATGTTAAACTACATCTAGCACAAGAAGTGAAATAAACAATTAGAAAGGTACACGTGGAAAAATACATACATATAGAGTTTACATTCGTAGATCATAAGCACTGTTATAATTAGACATTAATGTAAAGACAGATTTTAGATAGGAGTGCTGGCAGCAGGGAGTATGAGGGAGACTCATGGTGAAGGAGGAGAAGAATAGAGAGACATGATGAAACATAATTAAGGAAATATAAAGGAAAAGAAGACTGCGTAGCTAATAGAGGTAGATGAAGAGGAAGGCATCTCAGGAGCAAGATAGGAGACGCTAGCTTTGCTATTTGACAGATGAGAGGATTGGCCTTGTACATTAATTTTGTGGAGAACTTTATGAGGATGATAGTAGGAAATGCTTCAACTTCTTCTTGGAAGCAGCAGGAGATTGAATTTTGCGCAAGGTAAGGGGCAGTTTGTTCCAGAGGCGGACAGCGGCAACTGAGAAGGAGTTTGCAAAAGTTTTTGTTTTGTGAGTGGGCACAGTTAGGATACCAAATAAGAGTGACCTCGTGTTTCGATTATGATGGCATGACAGGTTTTTAATCTCTGAAGCAAGGTACTGGGGTGCTTGCGCGACGAGGAGTCGGTGAAGTAGACATAGAGGGTGGTAGTCACGCAATTTGTCCGGCCGCAGCCACCCTAGCTCGGAGTATGAAGCACTAACATGATCATATCGGCGAATGTTGCAGGTGTAACGCACACAGGCATTCATGGTTAGCTCTAACCGTCTTTTGTTTTCACTACTCATGCCTTGTTGAATCACATCACAATAGTGGAGGTTCGGTAGAACGAGTGCTTGCACGAGCTGGCGTTTCAAGTCCTGTGGAAATATGTTCCGAAACTTTTTGAGAGCATAGAGACAAGCAGACGTCTTTCGGCACACTGCGACTGTATTCTCCGCCCAGTTGAGATGCTCATCCAAAGTTACACCCAAGTTCTTCACTGTTTTCTGATATGGTATTGGAGTACCGTCGAGCAGAATAGAAGGTAGCCGTTCGCGGAAATCTGAACTTATTAATTTCTGATGGGCTATTAAGATTACTTGCATCTTTTTTGCATTTAGTTTAAGCCCCAGGTTTTTCGCCCATGTCACTACTGAAGACAGATCATCATTCATCTGAGCGATTGCAGTGTTTGCATCTTCAGGTCTGACGCTTAGGTAGAGCTGGAGGCCGTCTGCATAGAAATGATATTTACAGGAGGACAGAACCGACGAAATATCGTTGACATATAAAGAAAACAAAAGTGGTCCTATGACTGATCCTTGTGGCACTCCCGAGGAAACATGTTTCCAGGAAGATTTTTCATTTACGCAGACAACACATTGCTGTCTGTCTTTTAAGTAGCTTTCAAACCATCTCATTGCACTATCAGAGAAATTACGCTGTTGCATTTTTCTGAGCAATATGTCAAAGTTGACAGTGTCAAAAGCTTTGCTGAAGTCCAGTAGCGTTAATATTGTTGCCTTTCGATTATCGATGGCATATTTCAGGTCATCAGTTACTTTAATTAGAGTAGTGTTTGTGCTGTGATGTTTACGGAAACCGGATTGAAATTTGTCATATAGGCTGAATTCATGCAAGTGTTCAGTGATTTGGTCATGAACAATATATTCAACTGCTTTGGAAACAGCAGGCAGTATTCTAATTGGTCGGTAATCACTAGGCAGTTGCGGGTTTTCGATCTTAGGGATGGGTCGAAATATGCTTCTTTTCCATGCAGAGGGGTATATTCCGTTCACGAGGGAAAAATTAAATATGTCAGTTAAGACATGTACTAAGATATCGGCAACATTCTTAATCATGGTTATACCGATACTGTCGTTGCCTATTGCATCAGAAGAGATTCTCATTATTGCTTTTCTTGCCGTATTTGTTGTTACATGTTTTAGATGGAAGGTATCGTTGTTAGTTATCCTGTTTGGGGGATTCTTGTGGACGGTAATTATCAGCCGTGCTGGTATTCAGAGGTGCAGAGAAGAATTCATTTAATTCGTTAGCTGACACATGAAAAGTAGATTCAAATTTTGCATTTCCGACCCCCCAGGTTCGGGGATTCTTCCATAGAGTCGTGAGCATCAGATCGCTGCATACAAGGGAGCGAGCGTGCCTGATTTTAGCATTGCGAATGCATTGTTTCACTCTGTTCCGTAGCTTTCTATATTCTTCGAAACGCTCGGGTTTCGGATCTGCCTTGAAACGCCTGTGGGCAGCATCCCTATTAGTCATCATTTGACGTAATTCAGCTGTCAGTCATGGAGCAGGAGATTTTCTTACACGGATTGTGCGCACAGGTGCATGTTTGTCATAGAGGGCAGTGAGTTTATCACCAAGTTCATTAATTTTGCCGTCGATTGTAGGTTCTCTGATTATTTGATGCCATGAGATTTCTGAGCAATCGGCTGTTAGAGCGTCAAGGTCAATACGTTTCATGTTCCTACAAGCTATGTAACGCGATTTGATCCTTGGGGGCTGCTCAGAGTAGGCCAGGAATATTACATCATGTGCTGAGAGGCCAGGGGCCGATGTTTGACCAACATCTCTTACTTTGCCAGTCTGTTTCGTTGCGAGTACGTCTATAAGAGTATGACTGTGCGCCGTATGGTGTGTAGGTTGTAATGGAAGAATGTTCATGCTATTGCAACTAAACAGTCTTCTTAGCTTTATTGCGGAGGGAGTGTCTCTTAGCAGGTCTATGTTCAAGTCACCCATTACGATGACATGTTCGTATTGACACTGAAGTGGATGTAATTCCGACTGGAAGGAACTGATTGAGTTTATTTTTGGCGGCTTGTACACGACGCCAGTCAAGAATTTCCGACTTTGTATATTTATTTCAATGAACATGAATTCAGCCTCTTTTTCTTCAGCAGGATTTGACGTACATAAGACTTTCGCTTTGAGATCTGTTCGTATATACGCGCCGACCCCGCCACCTCGCTTTTTTGATCTGTCTGCCCTAAGAAATGTGTACCCTGGGAGATGAATAGATACAGAGGATATGTGTAGATTAGTAGATGCGACCGAAAAACTATGTGAGATTACAAATACTGAGACAAGAAATCCGATCTGAATGACGCTTCTAGTCTCGATAATAATTGAGAGTGGTTCCCTCATGCATAAAGGTGTTTAGTATTCGACGTATACACAGAACAAGGTCTAATGAGACAAGAATAGGGCACAAAATAGGCCACGAGCCTTTCTAACACTCTGAGCCCAACAACATACAAAAGTTTATGATTCAAACGGCTCTGAGCACTATGGGGCCTTTCTAACACTCTGAGCCCAACAACATACAAAAGTTTATGATTCAAACGGCTCTGAGCACAATGGGGCTCAACATCTTAGGTCATAAGTCCCCTAGAACTTAGAACTACTTAAACCTAACTAACCTAAGGACATCACACACACCCATGCCCGAGGCAGGATTCGAACCTGCAACCGTAGCAGTCCCGCGGTTCCGGACTGCAGCGCCAGAATCGCTAGATACAAAAGTTTAATTTTAAAATTGTTCACAAAACTGACCTTTATGATTATGGTAAACAACGACTACAAGGAGATATAATAAAAAAGTAAACAATCAATTATTTCAAGGAGATGATTTCACTTTGGTATACTATTTTAAATTTTTCACACAATTAACCTTCATTATCACTATAAGCAACGAATACGAGAAGAAACTGACAAAAAATAATCAATCAGTTGCTTTATAGTTGTGGTTTCAATTTGCAACCGCAGGGACGTATAGTTTCAAGAACCCATCGTTTCATAAGATATATTTGAACGCAGTTTCACATTTTTCCTTGAAACAATCCCACATCTCGAAACTTCCGTCAACTGATAATACCTCAAACGTATTACAGTTCACTGTCAATGATACCCTCTATGTGATCACTATTAAAAAGAAAAAAAAGCTACTTGTCACAATCTCCCACAGTCACCCCGTGGCGACTCTGCTGCATTCGTAGAAGTACCTCTGTGTACCACTAGATGTCTGTCTTGCAATAGATCGGTGGTTTCATGCGAATGGTAGCCATACTCTAAAAAAAATGAAAGATTGTGTTCCAGTCGTAAACAACTGGTACTCGGAGGATTAAGGGAACAATTCCAGCATTCGCCTGAAAGGATTTTAGAGAAAAGCCGGACATCTAGATCTGCAGGGAGGGAAAGATTTATAAAGATAGCATCCCAGAATACAAGTTCAGTGTCATCCACTGCACCTCCTCGCATAGTGGCAGTGAGGTAGGCCAGGGAAGCCTAAAGTGGGTTTTGTTGTGCACAAATAGCAGTAGAACAAAGGCAACCTGTGTATTCTTCACCAGTGAGTACTGAAATTTCTCTCAGAATATCAGCGTTGAACAATATATGTTAATTTTGCTGTTAAAATTTACTTGTAACGTAAGTAGTCACACACCCATATACTAATTCACATTACGTTTAAGTTATGTAAGTGTAGCATGCAAATTTACACACGAACCAATCATGTACACGTAGCTGGTAAAATCCACATCATTTCAATAGGTGCCGCGGAAATAATGAAGAGCTTGTGTTGAAACAATTCTTTAGTTACTGCTCGTGTCGGTCTTATAATCATTTTCGTGTATCTTCATGAAAGACATTTTAGGTACAACGTAAAGACCACTAACGCCACATATTCGTTCTTCTCTTTTTTCGTTTTCATTGCGTGTTCTAAGTAACTCCACAAAATCAATTTTTCAGTTCTCGATGCTATATCTTTGGAAATAGCGAGAAATGGGCGTAGTACAGAACAGCGAGAAACTATTTTTGTGGATGATGATGATGTTTGGGTTGTGTGGTTATCAGCGCCCGTACAAAATTACAACCTTTGCTCAGTCCTCTCTCGCCACTTGCATGAATTATGACGAAATAATGAGGACAACACAAACACCAAGTCATCTCGAGGCAGGTGAAAATCCCTGACCCCGGCGGGAATCGAACCAGGGACCCCGTGTTCGGGAAGCGAGAAAGCGAACGCGAGATATTTTTGTATTCACCCAGAATGCATAATGAAAACATGAACAAAACGAATTAGTGATTGTATTTGACTTGACATTGTAATTAAAAGAGCTTCCAAAAGGATTGAACATGGTCAGCAGATCAAAAGCGGCAGTAAATTAAGAATTATTTTAATGCAACGTATGACGTTTTAATAGATGAATTTTTTTATGTCATCAAAGGAATCACTATCTCAATTGATAAAAGATGGAGGAAAAAAGTAAAACACACAAATGTTTGCTGACAATGCTGTTGTCTGCAGAGTCGTATGATCGCTGGGGGATCGAATGGAAATGCACAGTGACCTAAACAGCATTTCCACTTGCCGTACTGAGACGCAGGTCTCATTTAGTGTTAGTAGACGACAGGAAATGCTCGTAACAAGAACGAACCGGACAGAACCCAATTGCAACAATAGTGGTAAACTGCTGGAACCTTCCACGTCGTTTACATGTCAAGAGGATAGGTGTGAAAGGGGACGAACGTGTGGTTTCAGAAATAAACAATGCAAATGGGGAGTTGCATATCTAGGGAGGTGAGCCGTGGCGGCTTCTGTGAGGGTGCACGCACAACCCTTCTGGCGTCACTTGTGCGCACGTTCCATCGACTTTGCCCATTGTCGTGTCATCTTTGCTTGTTTGTGTGTTCTCTCTGGGGCTGTGTGTTGTAGTGAGTGAAAGTGAGGGCATGGAACTTGACGGGTGTGCCTGTTCTCGGCGTTCTGGCGATTGCAACGAGTTGAAACCATTGATCTTTGCGCTAAGGGGCCCGCGTTTTCCTGCAGCGTTGATCGTTGTTACCGCTGACTTTAGCGTGCAAGGAGCGGCTCTCGCCACGTGCAACCTGGTTACGAATGGCATCAGTCAACTGTGGTTTGCTAAATACGCCGAGATGTATTGGACAACTTGTAAGCAGCTACGAGCAGGAGGACCGTATTATTCGGTGCCTACCTGGAGTCATTAAGCTATTGGCCTCTTTGGCATTTATTGAAATTATTCATGAAGACTGTTCAGTAAGTACTGTACTTAAAGATTTTTAATTCTGCCCCGGAGTGAGCTGGCCAGGAATCCGGTTCTTTTGTGTTTTTCAGTGACTGTGTAGGTCAATATGGAGGGTTCTGTAAGCACCAACCTAGTACTCTGCAATTTTAATCTGGTACTTGAAATCATTTTTTGTTAGCATTGAGAATTTGATACTACTGATTGTAATTTTTGTTTGTTGTAGATCTTATGGTCCTTCATGGGGCGAATTACTGGATATTGCCTGTAACTAAAGTTGTTTGCGCTCAGTATAAAAGTACGCACGTGTATATGTGTGTGTGTGTGTGTGTGTGTGTCTGTGTGTGTGTGTGTGTGTGTGTGTGTGTGTGTGTGTGTGTGCACTCTGTTACTGTGTGTTGAGGACACCTTCGGGTTATAGGTGTACATTGTAACCGGCCATCTGCCATTTGGTGCGTATCCAAATTATAGTGTATTTAGTCGCTAACAGCCCCTAACCTTAACTTATGTAATCTTGTTTGAATTATGTTATTATATATTTTTGTAAATGACCTTGTACATTGTTTCTTGTTACTGCTAAGAAGGTTACTCTGCATTATTCATGAGCAGCGCGCTTCTCTAATGATGTTTCAGTAGTTGGTTTCCTTGAAAACACTCTTTAATTGGCCGTTTAAGAACAGCTGTGTATGGCTGTGTGTGTTAATTTCCATCAAATTGGTTTGCTGTTTGTTGTTTGGTATATGTTGACAGCTTCGTATCGGCAGCGGTTGACGCGTTGCTGTTCTGCTGGTGCGGGACAGGGACGTGTTTCCATTTTGCTTCATCGCACGAGGCGTAGGCGTCTGGCGGGTCACACGCGCTGCTGCGGATCTCCCGTTCCATCCTGAAGTTGAGTCGTTTAGTGTCGAGGGTGTCGCCGGATCAGGAAATAGTTTACCCAGTGTTCCCGTTGTTGTAAGGTTCTTTTGGCAGTGTGGTGAAAGCCTTTGGGCAAAATCAGCACTGAGTTTCATAAAAAAAGAGTGTTTAGTTGCCATTATCATTTTATTAGTGTTTTAGAGGCCCGGTAATTTACCTAAGTACTTAACTTGATTCATATGTGACAGGCGTGTGGCCAATCTGTGAAGTGCTAGTGTTCGCTTTGGATTTTACACGTGGAGTAGCGTTTGGCCAACTTGGCCGTATGTCTATATAAGAGTAGAATAACCAGCGGAAATGTATGCATTTTAATGTCTTTTATTTAATGTTTGTTAAACTTATATTAAAGTCCTGTTGTGGCAATATCCCACAGTTGCGGTGCTATTCGAAGGAACAGAGTGACGCTGTAGGTTTTTTTAATCAATTAACTGTTTGTAATCGGGCCACCATTGAATTGCACAGCTGACACGTTCTTCGAGTACCACTTGTAATTTTAATTATAATGGAAATGTACTTATGCATCGCGATTTTAATTTAAAAACCTTAAATATTTGTACGTATTTGGCAGGTATCTTGGTAACTGTTAGTTATTAAATAAAAATAAAAATAAAAGTGACGCATTAAGTTGGGTCACTCTTCCACGTGTTTTACTTAAGTTAATCCCGATCCTTGTCCTGCGTCTAAGGAGGATTTCGGGAAATTGCGAGTTCCAATAAAAGGCACTGCATACTGGCCGCTAGTGCGACGAGTTCTGAAGTACGCTAGTTCTGATAAAACAGACAAGGCAGCAGACCTCGAACGAATTTAGAGACGCGCTCGTAACATCGTAGATCATCGTGGTCCAAACGTAAATATAACAGATGTTGAGAAACTTACATGTGACTCAGTACAAGATAACTGATACTGTTGTGAGAAAAAATTCACTCGAAGCCGACTGTGCTTCAATTTTACATCCGCCATCGTACGCTTCACATAAGGAGCAAGACAAGCAAGGGATTATCCACAATGTACGATACTTCGTTACATCAGTAACAACATCTGTTATCAAACGCAATTTATGATTATATAATGCTCATCGTTAATGTCTACATCGAGTTATTTATTTGCTTTTTTAGCTCGGCATTTAACGCAGACCCATTTGACAATAAATTTACTGAGTATACTTTGAAAATCTGTTAAATATTTAAGTACATCAACATTTAAATAAGTGCCTAGAAAGATTGTTACACATAGGATAAGCATATAGAGTGCTGGGGAGCAGGTACAGATGCGTGATCATTGGTACCTTGATATGTACCAACTTCAGTGTCTCAGTTACTTTTTCCCTGCTGCTAACAGTCATCCCGCAAACACACACCTTAATTTACTACCTGATGTTTTCTGCACTGTCGTAACTGCACCGCGAGGTGGACTACAACTGTCAGTATAGACTATGCTCTTGTCTGTACCCATCCACACCTCAGTAACTGAGCTATTACCCACGGGAAAAGTATCTACGTTATAGCCCTAACACCCTGTATATTTGCAAGTTGAAGGTACAAGGCTGCGTTTAGATAACCGGAGCCCGCCATCTGATAAGTTTTGTGCGAGTCGTCGTGACCCAGGAGAGTTAGTCCATTTATTCAGTATCCAGTGCTCCACCAAGCAGCGAAATTCGAGTACGCTAAGCAGCTGACGTCGTGGGCACCGTTGACGACACAGTACGACATGCAGATGAGGCTGCAAGGAGATATTCTGTCCGTTTTTGCGTAAAATATAGCCGTAATTGTTCCTTGAAATTATAACAGATGAAATTTTAAAATAGAAAATTACAACATTTTAATTTTTTCCGAAAGAGGAGAGAAGGTATTGAAGGTAGTCGTCCCTTCACCGGCTCTACTCAGGGAGGTGGTCTCGGAATGTATCCTCGAGCCCGACGTCCCTGGGCAGTGCATCTCACTGTTAGTTTTAATAGAAGCATGACTGTTGTAATATCTAAGTTTTGTCAGCGTTTATACACTATATGTATGTTAACTAGACAGTTTGTGTTACAGGTATTACATGGTCATTTAATCTAATTATGGTTTAAAGTGTTGCCGAGTACAATAACTAGCCACGATGTATCCTACTTAATCTGTTGACAGGTTTCTATTCTACTTTATGTGTGTGTCATTATTTCTACAGTTAGTGTTATTTATTGTGTGTCTTCAGTTTAAATTTTGTGTCGTCATCGCATATGTGTTAATTTGCTGGAATATCTGTCTTTCATTTATTTTTAGATGCTAATTTAGTCTAATTATAGGTCTAAATAAATGATTTACGTGGCGTCTACTACAACAGCCGGCCACGAACTATCTTACTTCATATACGAATATTACCAGGTGTATAATCTAATTTGTCTCTGTGTTACTATTTCATCATTCAGTGTCGTGTACGTGTTATGTACAGTGGAGGTACGTCAGAGAGAGGTTTTGCCGAGATATGTTCACTCGTATATAGCCCTTTTTAAATGTGGATTAATGAGCCAAAGCGTTATGGCCACTACCCACCGCGAGACTGAATACTGCTTCCTGATGCTGCGGACACATGACGCGGTAAGGAAAACAGAAGGGCAGGAACAGAGAGGAACGAGAAATCTTTCTTGAGGAGGAAATGGAAACATCCACTGATAAATAGCTTTGGTAAGTCAGATTGTCATATACCGACACATGCGAACGACTATCTCGGACGGTGAGGCTGAGCGGTTGTTCGCGAACTACTGTCATGAGCATCTATGGAAGATGGTTGAAGGACAGTGAAACCACCATTAGGCAACAAGGTGTTGAACGTCCTTAACTCATCGTATAGCCTGAAGACTGTGCTTTTCCGCTCTGTAAACAAGGTTAGGTGACAATGTGTGGCAGATCTGATTGCAAAGTACAGAACTTTTGCAGACACAAGTCTTCCAGAGGACACCGTTCGGCGCACTTTGTTGGACACCGACAGCTACAGTTGTAAAGGACACTGGATTGTCGAGACTTGGCCATGAATCAATGGAAACGTGTCACTTGGTGAGATTAATCACGTTTATTGTAACATCAAGCCTATAATCGTCTCGGCAAAAGCCGTCATCCGGGCAAACGACTGCTCTAACGGAAGCAGGGTGGTGGATGCAGTATTACAAGTACGCCGTGGGGGACATTGACCTGTGGCAGTAATCGAAGCCATCATGATATCTGTGAACTACGTGAACATTATTGCGGACCACCTGCATCCCTTTCATCCCTTTGTGTCTTCCCCGACAGCAATGACATCGTCACAAGGCCGAAATCATGCTACAGTGGGCTGTCTATTAACTACCGGCCCGTAATTAATGCCGGCCGCGGTGGTCGTGCGGTTCTAGCCCTGCAGTCCGGAACCGCGGGACTGCTACGGTCGCAGGTTCGAATCCTGCCTCGGGCATGGATATGTGTGATGTCCTTAGGTTAATTAGGTTTAAATAGTTCTAAGTTCTAGGGGACTGATGACCTAAGATGTTAAGTCCCATAGTGCTCAGAGCCATTTGAACCATTTCGTAATGAATGGGAGTGGCGTGACCTGTGCGCAGTCGTCTGATGCTGCGTACCTCCGGAAACCTAGCAGTTACGAGTCCAATTCATTCCACTCGAAATCGTTCCTGTATTTCGTTACAAAGGTGAATCAATATTAAGCAAGCGGTCGTAAAGAGTTTCATAAAAACGTTTACATCATAAAGACGATAACAAATAATTGGCGTCATACAATAAAATCCATGAATGTGTCACTGTTATCAAATCCATACATTTTATGTATGTGTGTGTGTGTGTGTGTGTGTTCCACATCTGCAGGCAACAATTACTGTGTGGTAACGACCTCCTACATAACATAGTTCAGGAGATATTGCGTCATGAACACTGAGATGCGTGAAAAACTGCTACATCACGCTCGACGCTCAAATTTGTTACTGTTTTCTACTAACTCTATTTGCAACATATTTCGCAGACAGTATCACATATGTCGCTGAATGTGCTTAAGCAAATACATCATTGCACGACACATATTTCCAGAGATATACCACAAACATTGGGATGCTTAAATAATAGCCGCATCATGCAAGAAGTTTTAATACATTTATTCTTTTCGACTATGACACTCGTACAGCCGAGTGAAATTGAGGAAGCCTCCAACTCTGGCAGCACTTTAGACAGCCTTCAACTGCGAAGGGCGCTATGAAGAGGCGTTTCCATAGAGACGTTCAAAAACTCGCGTTGTAGACAAGCGGAGCATCTGTGTCCAGCTTCCGGAAACTGTCCGGGATCGTATTTTTAATATGGCTGCTGCTGTTATACATTTATACATTATGCACACTTCTTTGTAGGACTGTTTCACAATTTCAAATGTATTTTCACGAATACACTGAAATGAAATTTTTTTCATTTCTAATAGAATATCTAATAGAATACTAGGGCAACACAGGGTTTGTTAGCTAGTAGTAATATAAATTGCGCAGTCAATCATGAGTGTGGAGAATTCCCCTGTTTGTAACGTTAACGCACATAAATGAGTGCATTGTTTGACACATTTTATGATTGCCGAAGTCACTATTTGACAAAATTGACGAATACGTCGGTTTTATTACCTGACGCCAATTATTTTATGTCGTTTAGTAAGATGTTGTAAATCTTTTATGATCCTGATGATATTCCGTGGACCGAAACTGGTTGTTCAATAACGAAATTTCATCAGCAATTCTTGGCTGTAAATCATGACGTTCTTCAAATTAAAGCAGTTTGGAAATGATATGACTGTAGGTCGGAGTAATACGATTAGCGTTGCCCCAGCAAGAGTGAGTTGCCTAATAAAGTACTACTTTCTGCGTTGGTGAGTTTCTAATTGTGCTGTAGTATATTCAGGCCCTGCTTGTGCAAGTAGTTGATATCCCTCATAGTGTTGTTGTGACAGCGAGTTAAAATGGTTCCGAAAATAAGCCTAGTGTGGATCATTAATACCCGAAGGATGGAAAGGAAGGTATTTTTCTCATAAGGCGACTGAGAATGAAAAATTAGTTTCTTGCATCAAAAGGGAGTCCATGCAGAGACGTTATCCCTACTCACAGAAACCGAAAAAGTTCAAACAAACACAATCTACGCCGAAAATGTGTCCAACTCCATTGTAAATAAAATTTCTGGCGTCTTGTTGTACATAAGACAACTGGGAACATTAATATCAGCAGACACACACCATCAAACACTTTCGGTACTGACGTGCCGTCCAGAAACGTTCTGTACTGAGTCACAACACACGAGCTCCAGGAAACGTATTGTCTAGTCGCATCCATTGTTACAGATCACGAGAAACACGAAGATCGTCAAAACAGGCAAAGGTTGCAAATGTCGCGTCTGGTCACTGATGATTCCATAACACCAGCCACTTGGTCCCAAACAAAAATCTATTGAGGGATTGGAGATTACTCTCAAAGCGTACATCTAAGAGTTGCAGGCACAATCACTACAAAGAACCTATAGACTAAAGGATGTCTGAAAGAACTGTGGCGTCTTTCGTAGACGAGTCATAATTTAAAAGTTATTACCGAAGATATGTCAAAAAGTCCCGAAAAATCGATATTAAAATTGTTTTCCTCTTTAAGATACAATTATCTAAAAGAAAAATGAAGACAGTCATAACTACTACGATATCTCGGCATGATATGTCTCAACTAACAGGAGACTGTTGTTACACAAATTAGAGAAACTGTCTCCAGTGAACATGAACGAGTGTATACTGTTACGGGCATTGATTTACGTTGCCTTTAACGCTGGTGTGTCCAAGAAGAACTTTCACATTTGGTTAAATGCATACCAATTACCTAAGCTAGATTTGACGAAAAATGGCTCTAGTTATACAAATCATTATCAGTTGCATGTTTGGCGTTCTTAAAACTGCCATAGAATTAATACGTCTGTTTGGAGGGACTTAATGCGAGAACTTTTTTCTAAGTGTGTGGTGGTGGTGGTGGTGGTGGGTGGGGGGGGGGAGGGGGAATTCTCCTTAATACTGTCAATGATACCCTTTCAGTACTGATTTCAATTTTTGAAGGAAATAGGAAGCACAAGGAGATAGGTTTAGGAAGTAGGGTGGCTGGGGCAGAAAAATTAACTGTTTCTCGATACACAACAAAATGTGGCTTGTCACGAAAAAGGAACCAGAATCGGCTTGCAAGTAAAGTGATCTTTCTTTCAAAATTTGTCTCGCAGTCTTCTCAAAGGGCTGGCATGACATTGACAGCTCATCGATACTGAGGGAAGACTCCTTAAATGCTTAGAACCGCTGACTTCTAAAATATTACAATAAGACCTCGCTTTTTATCTCATTGTCAAAGCCGTAAACACAACACTCATCTACTGTGATAACCCTTAGCGAGAATATTATAAATGTTTACTCATGTTCTTTATGGTCTTAGATTATCGAACGAGAAACAGATTTTGCTGTAACTTGTATGTTCAACTTTTCCGTTGTCTCACAATGAGAAGCAAGTTGCCTGATCGATGTTTGGTCACATCAGACCATTCTTTTTATGCACATAAAGTCGAATTCCTGTCTGGTCGTGGGGCACCTTCAGTTCACCGAAGACCAAACCGAAACGGAACTACCGTTGATACCATTGCGTTAGAAATAGTTTATTATCTCAATAATCTTGCTTTAAGACATCAAAAATGTTTTCCCAATTTCCTCGTGAGTTAAATATGACAGAAAACGCTACGACTACCGTATTTTTATTCACGCACGTCAAAAACTAATCGCGTTTGTTACGTATTCAGTGTTGCCAACGATACGTCGCTTGACGCCTCTACGCCTAGCAAGGTAGACTACATTTTGTTCAGAACTTTATCATTAGGTAAAATTTTCTTCTAGAAACGTCATAAAGAAGAAATATGTAAATTTAGTTAGCAATAAAACGGTCCAAATGTGACTTGAAATCTGTAAATGTTAAGTACACTCTGCACTGTGACGGGAGTAACACTTGCGTGATCACTTATAAAGCAGCCGCACTACTTGCACTGAGTACATGAAGCAGTATTTAAGAACTACAGTCAACACTTCTCGTACTTTTTTGAACAATGCGGATTCTAGTTGCTAACGCTGCTTCACAACCTAAATCGCGAAACAACCCTTGAAAAGTGCCTACGTATGAAGAAATATCAATCTGTACAAATGCCCTGCTTGTATAACCGATATCACTCCGTTCCAGCCAAGATTTAAATTTTATTCAGCTTGAAATTTCGTACAAGTAACTATTCAAACAAACGCCTCTGATCTGCATATTGATCATTGGTTCCAGATATCATTAATAAGTTTGACTTAAAGACAAAGAATAGATTACAATTGCCATAGTTAAATGCTTTTCTTAGAGAAATAATACTCTTACTCCTTTGTTTGCACATTCTAGAAAGTAACACCAACTGATAAGCAGTCTGTATTTTGTAATAGGGTAAAAAGCCATATATTAGTTACATATCAGCAACTAGTGGTACTCAACATTATTGTTCATGAATAAGCTCTATGCTTATGTATCTAAATGATCCTTAATTGATTTAGTTCAGGAAATAACCGATTGTAATTATAAACTTTTTAATATTAATTTTGGTATCAAATTGTAGTAAGGTGAGTCTAAACGCGCAGTCGATCCTTCGTTACATCGTTGACTTCAATGAGATAAATTTACGTGAAGCACTTAATGATCTATCTAATTAAACATCAAATTCATAAACCACCTATTATACGAAATTAATACTGAGGAGAATTTTTTTACTTACGATACTATAATACTTAAATGCCAAGATGCTCATAAAATTGTGCATATGTCGAAAATTACAAACCAAAGAGTAAACTGAATAAGTCAGTGATGCAATTTTAGTCACCACCGTTTATTTCTGTTTTGTTTCAGCATGAAATAAATATCTTTTTTATCATGTATTACTTATTTTTATTCAGTAAATATTTTACTCTGCAGTACTTCTTTCGATATTAATTACCTATTGGTGTAGATATTCTTTCCTTCATTATTTTTATTTTGTATAAAATTAATATCACCAAGGAAGACGTACTGCTAACTAGTTGCATCTCTGAACTTCATTAATTTCGTTCCGTTAACCAGTGACAAACCAATAATATTTTTGTATTTAAATTACTGTCACGAACTTGTGAAAGATGTTTCTGTTACTTAACCTCTATACTATTCCTATTTTGGACTCAAGATACTTTTGTGGAAAATTCTCTTATTTTCAATAAGATTCGGGACTTTTTTCGGCACCGAAGCACTGTAGTTAGTTTTTCTAATATATAGGATATTGACGACAGTAGACAAGTGCTAGCAATTCCGTGTCCCCCAGAACAGCGATTTAAAATTCACAAAAAATACAAACAAAGAACCTATGTGCCACCACCACTTTAGGCCCTGAGGTTATACAGTCAATGCAAAATTTAAGCCTCTTGAGGTGTTGGAAAATCGTGACACGCTAACTGAATGGTCACTCACCGTTTAAAAAAAGGAAAATAATCATAACCGTGTAACGCCTGTAATACTGGTGCCAATGGATTGACATCTTGACAGTTTACGGCCAGTCAGCACCGTATGACCAATAAATAACTTCGTTCCCAAATTCTCTAGTGCCTGTTCGAATCAAAATACTGGAAACTGAGTTATTATTGCTCAATGGTAAATAACCGTCCGCTCCTCTACACCAACGGCTCACCAGACTTTCATCATAGCATGTGCAAAACCTTCAAATCGACACGGCGAACACAAGATTCGCTCAGAGTGCGATAACGACACAAACAAGAACGCAGCAGTACTCAGTTTCACGAGAGCTTGCTGCACAGGAACAGTTACAAAACATGGAACAATCCAGATCAGCATTCGCCCTTAAATCGAATCCGAATCAACACTAAGTTGATCCCAGTACAGTCCCAACAATGAAATAAACCTACCACCCAACGAATTATTTAGGCTCCCTCTTTACCATCACATAGTTAGATCTCCTTTACTAGCAATTTGGTGATTCACGATGGGAACCAATAGACGGCATTTCACTGACGTAACTCGCAAAGCTAAACACATCAGGTAACTCGAGCTAGTAGTTCCTCTGAACTTTAAGTAACCAAATTCTGTTATTACTGCGAATTCTACTACTCCGCCGTCACTATTCGTAATTTTGTTTCCTCAGGATAACTCTCCGTCTGAACTGACCGTAATATCCATGTTAAACGATTTTGGAAACATTTCCACAAACAAACGCACAGCCATACCATTACTTTTAACAATTAGATCATTATTTTATATGGCCGTCGATCCTTATTCTCGTTGCCGGCTGCTGCTCTTATAGGACTTCGCCGTTAGGGATGCTAATGCTGTCCGCCATCAATGTAGGTAAGAAATCTGCCGCTCGAAATATGAATATTGGTCGTCGCTTCTGCGTTAGTACTCTATACTATTTTAGCAAATGTATATGTAAGCAACATTTATAATTGTAAATGTTATCGCCCGCTGCGGGCCCGGGAGTTAGAATAGGCCCGAGGTAATTTGTTGTCACATTTTCTATAAACTTCCGGTTAATGTGTATCTCATATGTATTAAAATCCCAACCCCACCCCCTCCCCCGCACACCATGCACCACGGACCTTGCAGCTGATGCACAGGCTTGCGTGCCTCAATCACAACGGAGGGATATGTGTTGAGAGGCTAGACGAACGTGTGATTCGTTAAATGAAAATGAGGAGGCAGCAGCAGCAGCAACCTTTTCAATAGTTGCAGGGGAAATAGTCTGCGTGACAGATTGATCTGGCCTTGTAAAATCAACCAAAATGGTCTTGACGTGCTATTACTGCGAACGGCTGAATGCAAGGCGAAACTACAGCCGTACTTTTTCCCGGGAGCATGCAGGTCTACTGTATGATTAAATGATGATAGTATCCTCTTGGGTAAAATATTCCGGAGGTAAAATAGTCCCCTACCCGGATCTCTGGGCGGGGACTACTCACGAGGAAGTCACCATCAGGGAAAGCAAAACTGGCATTCTACGGATCGGAGCCTGGGATGTTGGATCACTTACCTGGGCAGGTAGGTTATAAAATTTGATAAGGGAAATTGATAGGTTAATGTTAGATAAAGTGCAAATTAGTGAAGTTCGGTGACAGGAGAAACAGGACTTCTGGTCAGGTGAATACAGGGTTGTAAATACAAAATCAGACAGAGGTAACGCAGGAGTAGTTTTAATAAGGAATAAGAAAATAGGAATGCGGTTAAGCTACTACGAATAGCATAGTGAACGCATTATTGCAGCCAAGGCAGACACGAATCCCACACCCACCACAGCAGTATAAGTTTATATTTCAAATAGTTTCAGAAGCTATGAAGTGATTGAAGAAATGTGAGACACAAGAAATTATTCTGATAGTTCAGAATGACGGAAATTTAATAGTGATGAGGGACTGGAATTCGATAGCATAAAAGGAAGAGAAGGAAAATTACTAGGTGAACACGGACTGGGGGGAAAGGAATGTACGAGAGAGCCGTCAGGTAGAATTTTGGACAGAGCTAATACTTGGTTCAAGAATCAGGAAAGAAGGTGTACACAAGGAAGAGACCTGGAGACAGTGGAGGATATCAGACATTATGTAACTGTAAATATGAGATTTCCAGGAGCAGATGTAGACTGTGACCACAATTTATTCATTACGAAATGTAGATTAAAACTGACGAAACTGCAAAAAAGTAGGAAATTAGGGATATAGGACATGGATAAGTTGAAAGAACCAGAAGTTGTTGAGAGGAGCATTAGGCAACGATTGACAAGAACAAGGGAAAGGAATATGGTAGGATATGAGTGGGGCGCTTTGAGAGATGAAATAGTGAAGGCAGGAGAGGACTAAATAGGTAAAAAGATAAGCTCTAGCAGAAATCCTTGGATATTAAATTTAACTAATGAAAGGGGGAAATATAAAAATTCCAGTAAATGAAAGTGGCAAAAGGGAATACAAACGCATAAAAAATGACTTTGACACGATGTGCAAAATTGCTAAACCGGGATGGATAGAAGGCAAATGTAAGGATTTATAAACGTATATCACTAGGGGAAAGATAGACATGGTCTACAGGGAAATTAAAGAAGTCTTTGGAGTACAGAGAAGCACCTATGTGAACATCAACAGCTCATATGGGAAACCGTTTCTAGCCAAAAAAGGGAAAGCTGAGAGGCAAAGGAGTATGTAGAGAGTCTATACAAGGATGATAAGCTTGAAGAAAAGATGGCAGGTACGATACTGCGAGAAAAATTTGACAGCACACTGAAGGATCTAAGTCGGAACAAGGGCTCTTGAGTAGATGATATTCCGTCAGAATTAACAGTAGCCTTGGGAGATCCAGCCATGACAAATCTTCTATCTGGTGTGCAATATGTATGAGGCAGACGTAATACTCTTAGACCTTAAGAAATATGCGATAGTTTCAATTCCAAAGAAGGCAGTTGCTGACAGGTGTGAATATTATCGACTTATTAGTTTAACGAGTAATGGTTGCAAAGTACTAACTCGAATTCCTTACAGAAGAATGGAAAAACTGGTAGAAGCTGAACTCGGGCTAGATCAGTTTAGATTTCGGAGAAATGTAGAAGCACGCGAGACAGTAATGACATTACCATTTGTCTTAGAAGATAGCTTGAGGATACGTGGACCTACGTTTATACACTCCTGGAAATTGAAATAAGAACACCGTGAATTCATTGTCCCAGGAAGGGGAAACTTTGTTGACACATTCCTGGGGTCAGATACATCACATGATCACACTGACAGAACCACAGGCACATAGACACAGGCAACAGAGCATGCACAATGTCGGCACTAGTACAGTGTATATCCACCTTTCGCAGCAATGCAGGCTGCTATTTTCCCATGGGGACGATCGTAGAGATGCTGGATGTAGTCCTGTGGAACGGCTTGCCATGCCATTTCCACCTGGCGCCTCAGTTGGACCAGCGTTCGTGCTGGACGTGCAGACCGCGTGAGACGACGCTTCATCCAGTCCCAAACATGCTCAATGGGGGACAGATCCGGAGATCTTGCCGGCCAGGGTAGTTGACTTACACCTTCTAGAGCACGTTGGGTGGCACGGGATACATGCGGACGTGCATTGTCCTGTTGGAACAGCAAGTTCCCTTGCCGGTCTAGGAATGGTAGAACGATGGGTTCGATGACGGTTTGGATGTACCGTGCACTATTCAGTGTCCCCTCGACGATCACCAGTGGTGTACGGCCAGTGTAGGAGATCGCTCCCCACACCATGATGCCGGGTGTTGGCCCTGTGTGCCTCGGTCGTATGCAGTCCTGATTGTGGCGCTCACCTGCACGGCGCCAAACACGCATACGACCATCATTGGCACCAAGGCAGAAGCGACTCTCATCGCTGAAGACGACACGTCTCCATTCGTCCCTCCATTCACGCCTGTCGCGACACCACTGGAGGCGGGCTGCACGATGTTGGGGCGTGAGCGGAAGACGGCCTAACGGTGTGCGGGACCGTAGCCCAGCTTCATGGAGACGGTTGCGAATGGTCCTCGCCGATACCCCAGGAGCAACAGTGTCCCTAATTTGCTGGGAAGTGGCGGTGCGGTCCCCTACGGCACTGCTTAGGATCCTACGGTCTTGGCGTGCATCCGTGCGTCGCTGCGGTCCGGTCCCAGGTCGACGGGCACGTGCACCTTCCGCCGACCACTGGCGACAACATCGATGTACTGTGGAGACCTCAGGCCCCACGTGTTGAGCAATTCGGCGGTACGTCCACCCGGCCTCCCGCATGCCCTCTATACGCCCTCGCTCAAAGTCCGTCAACTGCACATACGGTTCACGTCCACGCTGTCGCGGCATGCTACCAGTGTTAAAGACTGCGATGGAGCTCCGTATGCCACGGCAAACTGGCTGACACTGACGACGGCGGTGCACAAATGCTGCGCAGCTAGCGCCATTCGACGACCAACACCGCGGTTCCTGGTGTGTCCGCTGTGCCGTGCGTGTGATCATTGCTTGTACAGCCCTCTCGCAGTGTCCGGAGCAAGTATGGTGGGTCTGACACACCGGTGTCAATGTGTTCTTTTTTCCATTTCCAGGAGTGTAGCATTTGTAAACATTTGTAAACTTACAGAAAGCTGAAACTTCCTAGCTAGTTTTGCAAGTTTCGGAGAAGAGCTTCTGTAAAGTTTGGAAAGTAGGAGACGATTTACTGGCAGAACTGAAGGTGTGAGGGCGGGTCGTGAGTCGTGCTTGGGTAGCTCAGATGAAAGAACTTGCCCGCGAAAGGCAAAAGTCCCGAGCTCGGGTCTCGGTCCAGCACATAGTTTTAACCTGCCAGGAAGTTTCATGTCAGTGCACACTCAGCTGCAGAGTGAAAATCTCATTGTTAGAGACAACTTTTGACAAATTTGAGTGGAATACTCTCTTTGACATTCTAAAGGTAACAATGACACTCTGTTTAAAACTTGCACAGAAACCAGTCGGTAGTTACAAGAGTAGAAGGGCATGAAAGGGAAGCACTGGTTGAGAAAGGAGAGACCGGATAAAATTTGTACAACCAGCAAGCAGTAAAGGAAACCAAACAAAATTTTGGAATCGGAATTAAAGCCAAGGGAGAATAAATAAAAACTTTGAGGTTTGCCGATGAAATTGTAATTTTGTCAGAGACAGCAAAGGACTTGCAAGAACAGCGGAACGGAATGGGCAGGGTCTTGAAAGAAAGATATAACATAAACATTAATAAAAGAAAACTAGAACAATGGAATGTAGGCGAATTAAATCAGGTGTTGCTGAGGGAATTATATTATGAATCGAGACACTTAAAATAGTAGATGAGTTTTAGAATTTTGGCAGCATAATAAATAATGGGAGACGAAGTACGGAGGATATAAAATGTAGTTTGGAAAAGCGTTTCCGAAGAAGAGAAATTTGTTAATGTGGAGTAAAGATTTAAGTGTCAGGAAGTCTGTTCTGAAACTATTTGTACGGAGCGTAGGCTTGAAGGTAAGTGGAACATGGATGATAAATAGTTTGGGCAAGGAGAGAAAGAAGCTTTTGAAATGTGGTACTACAGAATAATGCTGCAGATTAGATTTATGGCATAACTTCATTAAAAGAAGTGATCGGTTGATAGGAAACATTGAGACATCAAGGAATTCAGTTTAGTACTGGAGGGAAGAAGGGGGGGGGGGGGTAAAAATTGCAGAAGGAGTCCAAAGGACAAGTAAAGAAGCAGGTTTAAATGGATATGGTTTCAGTAATTATTAGGAGATAAAGAGACTTGCACAGGATAAAGTAGCTTAGACAGCCTGCATCAAACCAATCTTCTGACTGAAGAAGCTAGCAACAACAACATTCCTCAGAATATGTAAAACAACTGTTTCAGTTACTTCACAGATAGTGATACCAAAACGCGACATACGGAGTGATAACTCGAAGGAAAATGTTTGTGACCGTGACAAGAGTGCTTTATTAATGAGATTGACTGTTAACACGTAACCCATAGTGGCGCGATTCGAATGTAAAAAATTGCCTTATTATATCAAGCATCCTTTTATATTATAGAATATATTTTAAATTTCCTTAGATAATAGAGTTAATTTCAAATAAAATGAATGTTATTATTATTGTTTTAACGTTTTGGCACTTGACTGATTGTCATTCGCCTTCTTGCTTCTCAATACAGTATTGTTAAGTCTGTATTACTATCACATAATTTTTACGCTCTTTGATCATGATCGGAGCACTCTTCTCACACAAAACACGTTCTAGAGAATGGATGACCAGATGGGTGACCAAAGTCACGTGCGTTAAACATGCGGAATCAGTCATTACAGAGTCGACCATGAGTTTTTTTTCTAGATATTTCCCTCATATGAAATTTTCTTTAATCGTGTCAGTTCTCTTTGAAATGAGTTGTTAATAATGCGTTTGACTGCAGAATATGTTAGTTTTTCCATTTAGATTTTGTACCCTTTTCGGTTAGAAAATCTGCTTTTTAATTAACATGTAAGCCACAGTGAGGTGGTAGCCACTGAACTCCAATTGTCTTGTTCTTCTGTTGCAGACATTTAATTTCTTTTTGGACTTTTTTAACCTCAGCCATTTTGGGGTCTTGTGTTGATGATTGCCGGTATAGTTACTCTGGAATCACAAAATATAAATGCTCTGTCAACTGCGTGTAACTGGTTGTTTAGGTGACTTGTTGTACTCTGATGGCTTCCACTTCACTTTCAAAATTTGAGTTGTGCGGTCCTCAGGTCTGATAGATAATTATGCTATAAAATCCTAACGCAGCGTTTCTTTCTTTTTCTATTAATGAACCATCTGTGTCGATGTGGAGCCACTGATCTTCAGAGTATCTCAGATTTATTGTTGCCAATGCTGTAGCCCTCATCAATAATGTACCTGTTCCACGTTTCTTATGGTTATCTGTTATGACTAGGTGATACTGCAGCCGTGGAAGCAAAATTGGAAGGAGTGAGAAAATAAAGTTCGGCAGTTGACACTGTGAACTAACGTTTTTTTTTACTTTTTAGATGCAAACCTTTGCATACCTATTTCAATAGGTGTTGATTTTACTCCACCATTTATAATTCTTAATGGACTTTGGAATTATTCCTGGACTTTTTCTATACTGTTGATATTTCTGTTGGTAGCTGTAACAAGTGCTCATCCATAATATGCATAATTCGTCTGAAAAAAGAAAGAATTTTGTTGTTTTGTAGAAAAGAAAGTAAGGTTTAGGGCAAGAACGAAGTGATGTTCAAGCTTTTGCTACTCTCCGTTTCGCATTTTTGTGTAAATGCAGTTTTCGTACTTCTTTTATATTTTCGGAAAAATTTACAAGATCCCAAACGCCTGAATTAGTTAACGAATGAACCTCTGGGCTGAAAATCAGACGTTCGTACGTTGTACCCACACAACAACTTGCGCTTATTATACACTTCTTTGTTAAATGTTCGCTTTTAGTCGCGTTTATTTGATTTCGTCACTTTTTCAGGCAACGGATCTGGTCTGGGAGACCCCACTTCCCTTGCGGCTAACTTTTGCTGATAATTTTCTTTTCTATTAGCGCTTAAAGGCCAACGGCCTTGCCACAGTGGTAAAACCGCTACCCTTCCGATCACCGAGGTTAAGCGCTGTCGGGCTTTGCTAGCACTTGGATGGGTCACCACCCAGGTATGTCGAGTGCTGTTGGCAAGCGGGGTGCACTCAGCAGCTCTTGTGAAGCTAATTGAAGAGCTACTTGACTGAGAAGCAGCGGGACCGTCCATGAGAACTGGCTACAGCAGGGAAAGCAGGTGCTGACCACATGCTCCTCAGTATCCGCATCTTTTGACGCCTAAGATCTGAGTAGGACACGATGGCCAGTAGGTACCGTTGGGCTTTCAAAGCCTTTTCGGACTTTGTTTTTGTAAGCGCTTACAACAACAGCGTTCATGTTGACACTGCACTCGAGAGCCGTTTTCTGCACCGTAAACAACCAACTCCTAATACAAACTGGCGTTTGTGGTTGGTTCAAATGGCTCTGAGCACTATGGGACTTAACGAGTATGGTCATCAGTCCACTAGAACTTAGAACTACTTAAACCTAACCAACCTAAGGACATCACACAACACCCAGTCATCACGAGGCAGAGAAAATCCCTGACCCCGCCGGGAATCGAACCCGGGAACCCGGGCTTGGGAAGCGAGAACGCTACCGCACGACTGGCGTTTGTGGAAATGATTCAATTCAAGCCATAGCCCCATTATCTGGCAACTTCATTACTTGACTAGAATACAAATGAAGCGCTGAGAATCACAAGGGTCCAAAGCACACCGTCGTCGATCTCACATTTAGATGAATATCAGGGCAATCAATGAGACAGCTTTTCGTGAAAGTTCATATATACAATGTGGACCCACAGCACAGATAAACCTGACACACCAAAAGATCAACAGATTTCAGGAGCATGAATAAATGCTACAGTCTCACAATCGACAATGATGTGTTTTACGGTTCTCAGCGCCTTAAATGGATTACTGTGTGTTGAAATCGAAAACTTAATGTACTATACCTCATTCAGAATCCCACACAATAGGTTTTTCTATCAGTATAACATACAGTGATGTCCGAACTAATTTTGCTCCACAGTGAACGAATTGGTGTATCTGAGCAGTGTGCTACCGTCTAGCGGGATTTATGCCAAGTGAACGTGGATAAAAGTGTGCTGGAGTGTGCTACCACCTGGTGACATTGACCCAAACTCGTAGTTGAGTGGTGAGGGCTAGCTGTGCGCGCCGTAAACGTGCACGTTGTTTATCAAATCTGTTTGTATTTGGCCTATAGGGCATATACGTCATGCCAGTTGCGCATGTGCAAAAGCTCCTTAAAACGCACACCTGAAGGAGTGCTCGCGACCCTGATGCGAAGTTTCATGGAGTCTAGAGGAGTAGCAGTGTAGTATAGCGCGGTAGATTTAGTGCCGTGTCTTTCAGAGTACCAGATCTATATTACATTTAACAGCATTCAAAGAAAAATAACCAATAAATCCGCAAGGTGTCAGGGTGTTCACGTGCTCTTGTGCTCTCACACAGCAGCCGCCACTGAGGTGCATCCCGGATAACGCAAAATGGTCTACAGATGAAGGTCAAGATGCATTTCGCAAGGGAAACTCCCTCTCGCACCCCCTCAGATTTAGTGGTAAGAGGACGCAGTGGATACCCGTCAAAAACGGAACACAGATCAAGCATGAAATAAGGAAGAACGTGTAACGAACTGTGAAAAAAAAATAAGATAGAAACAGTGAACGGTCCAAGAACAAGAAGTGCAACACAGAGGAGCGTAGAAGAATCACAGCGTCGTGGTGGAGTGGTTACGTTTTTGGACTACAAAATGGGTGAGCCTTGTTCAAAGCTCCCTATTGATATTTTTTCAGCCGTTCGCTGTGTTTAATTTTGTGTCTTTGTCATGATGTAACGTCCGTTTGCAACAGCGAGGTATAAAGAAGGGACCTATAATGAAATTTGATTCTACACTACTCTATTGGCAGCCGATGGTGGTGGTGGGTAGTGTTTAACGTCCCTTCGACAACGGGGTCATTAGAGACGGAGCGCAAGCTCGGGTTAGGGAAGGATTGGGAAGGAAATCGGCCGTGCCCTTTCAAAGGAACCATCCCGACATTTGCCTGAAACGATTTAGGGATATCACGGAAAACCTAAATCAGGATGGCTGGAGACGGGATTGAACCGTCGTCCTCCCGAATGCGAGTCCAGTGTGCTAACCACTGCGCCACCTCGCTCGGTTTTGGCAGCCGAAAGGAAGTGGTTTTCGAATGGGAACAGCAAATGTTTGATGACAAGGCGACAAGTCAACAGAATCCTCCACCGGAAAACACGCCTGGTGCGTCATACACGGCACTAGTGACATTACGCGTGTCATACGATAGGAATCTCTTATCGACACAACTAATTTGTACGGCGCAGTGGTTAGCACACTGGACTCGCATTCGGGAGGACGGCGGTTCAATTGCGCGACCAACCACCCTGATTTAGGTTTGTCGCGAATTTTCTAAATCGCTTCAAGAAAATGCCGCCATGGTTCCTTTGAAAGTGCACGGCCGACTTCCTTTCCCATCCTTCCCTAATCCGATGAGGCCGGTAACCCCACAGTTTGGTCTCTTCCCCCAAATTAACCAACCCCCTTATGTGTACGACTGGTAAGTGGGTGAGATATGCCTCCTTGTCCGATATAGGTATTCCTGTAAATGTGAATGTGATCATTTCCAAGTAAATGATGGAAATATAGTAGTTTGTCACATAAGCTGCAGCAAATAAACGCAACAGTTTCACAGTCAGACAGTTTCTCTGTGCTCTGTCAAAACATGTTTTTAACGTTTTTTGAAGCTGCGTTACATTTTCGAAGTTTTGGATCTTGAATTTCTTTGTTGTAAAACAGTTAACGCCTGTTTATTGTTGTTTCCATTTCTGTAAGACGTCTATGTGGTATCTAGCTCTCTCTCAGTAGTCGCCACATTTGCTGACGACGGTTAACGTATTCTTAACACATGACTCATTTTCTATAACCGAAGACTGCAGAAAGAGAATGAACATTTCAGTGACCGGACGGACAGTTAATAATGTCGTGAAAAAAATTAAATTAATTGTGAGAGGGAGCTTCTGCTTTGCAGTCAAACAGCGTGATCACTTACTTTTTTTGGCATTTTGTTCGTTATTGTTCGATGTATTTGGTCGTAGCGGACGTCACATGACATCCGTCGAAGTTCGTTGTCGGTCCCCTCACTCAGTTTTTTATCACACAGATCAGCCAGCTCTCTGACCGAACACGCTCAGCTACCAATCACCACGCTATTGCTCTCTCATCCTGCTCTAATTGCGTTTATTGTCCTTGGACTGTTCACTGTTTCTATTTTGCATTTTTTTCACAGTTCAGTACATCTTCTTCCTGTTTTCATGCTGGACGTGTGCTCAGTTTTTGACGTGCTATCCACTGGGTCATCGTACCACTAAATCTGCAGGGGGTGCGATGGAGAGGTTCCCTTGTCAGTATTAACGATCCGATGCCAAAACAGTAAAATGAATGTACACTTTGTGATCAAAAGTATCCAGACATCCCCAAAAACATACGGTTTTGTTATTAGACGCATTATGCTTCCACCTACTGCCAGGTACTCCATATCAACGACCTCAGTAGTCATTAGACATCATGAGAGAGCAGAATGGGACGCACCGCGGAACTGAACGACTTCGAAAGAGCTCAGGTGACTGGGTGTCACTTGCGTCATACGTCTGTAGGCGAGGTTTCCACACTCCTAAACATACTTAGCTGCACTGTACGGGCCGACCTCGTCTGTTGACTGATAGAGGTCACCACCAGTTGAAGAGGGTCGTAGTGTGTAATAGGCAGACATCTATCCAGACCATCACACAGGAATTCCAAACTGCATCAGGATCGACTGCAAGTACTATGACAGGCGGGACGTGAGAAAACTTGGATTTCATTGTCGAGCTGGTGCTCATAAGCCACACATCACGCAGGTAAAAACCAAACGACACCTCGCTTGGTGTAAGGAGCGTAAACATTGGACTATTTAACAGTGGAAAAGCACTGTGTGGAGTGGCGAATCACGGTACACAACGTGGTGATCCAATGGCAGGGTGTGAGTATGGCGAATACCCGGTGAACGTCATCTGCCATCGTGTGTAGTGCCAACAGTAAAATTCGGAGGCAGTGGCGTTATGGTGTGGTCGTGTTTTTCATGGAGGGGGCTTGCACCCCTCGTTGTATTGCGTGGCACTATCACAGCACAGGCGTACATTGATGTTACAAGCACCTTCTTGCTTCCCACTGTTGAAGAGCAATTCGGGGATGGCGATTGCATCTTCCAACACGATCGAGCACCTGTTCATAATGCACGGCGTGTGGCGGAGTGGTTACACGACAACAACATCTCTGTAAAGGACTGACCTGCAGAGAGTCCTGACCTGAATCCTATAGAACACCTTTGGAATGTTTTGGAACGCCGACTTCGTGCCAGGCCTCACCAGCCGACATTGATACCTCTCCTCAGTGCAGCACTCCGTGAAGAATGGGCTGCCATTCCCCAAGAAACCTTCCAGCACCTGATTGAACGTATGCCTGCGAGAATGGAAGGAGTCATCAACGCTAAGGGTGGACCAGCAGCATATTGAACTCCAGCATTACCAATGGATGGCGCCACGAACTTGTAAGACATTTTCAGCCAGGTGTCTGGATATTTTTGATCACATAGTGTAACTCTCAGTTATTGCTATAACAGTACTTCTTCATTTATTTTTTTTTGTCATCAGTCTACTGACTGGTTTGATGCGGCTCGCCACGAATTCCTTTCCTGTGCTCACCTCTTCATCTCAGAGTAGCACTTGCAACCTACTTCCTCAATTATTTGCTTGACGTATTCCAATCTCTGTCTTCCTCTAGAGTTTTTGCCCTCTACAGCTCCCTCTAGTACCATGGAAGTCACTCCCTCATGTCTTAGCAGATGTCCTATCATCCTGTAACTTTTCCTTATCAGTGTTTTCCACATATTCTTTTCCTCTCCGATTCTGCGTAGAACCTCCTCATTCTTTACCTTATCAGTCCACCTAATTTTCAACATTCGTCTATAGCACCACATCTCAAATGCTTCGATTCTCTTCTGTTACGGTTTTCCCACAGTCCATGTTTCACTACCATACAATTCTGTACTCCAGACATACAACCTCAGAAATTTCTTCCTCAAATTAAGGCGAGTATTTGATATTAGTAGACTTCTCTTGGCCAGAAATGCCTTTTTTGCCATAGCGAGTCTGCTTTTGATATCCTCCTTGCTCCGTCCGTCATTGGTTATTTTACTGCCTAGGTAGCAGAATTCCTTAACTTCATTGACTTCGTGACCATCAATCCTGATGTTAAGTTTCTCGCTGTTCTCATTTCTACTACTTCTCATTACCTTCGTCTTTCTCCGATTTACTCTCAAACCATACTGTGTAGTCATTAGACTGTTCATTCCGTTCAGCAGATCATTTAATTCTTCTTCACTTTCACTCAGGATAGCAATGTCATCAGCGAATTGTATCATTGATATCCTTTCACATTGTATTTTAATTCCACTCCTGAACGTTTCTTTTATTTCCATCATTGCTTCCTCGATCTACAGATTGAAGAGTAGGGGCGGAAGACTTCAGCCTTGTCTTACACCCTTCTTAATACGAGCACTTCGTTCTTGATCGTCCACTCTTATTATTCCCTCTTGGTTGTTGTACATAATTATTATATATGACCCGTCTCTCCCTATAGCTTACCCCTACTTTTTTCAGAATCTCGAACAGCTTGCACCATTTTATATTGTCGAACGCTTTTTCCAGGTCGACAAATCCTATGAAAGTGTCTTGATCTTTCTTTAGCCTTGCTTCCATTACTAGCCGTAACGTCAGAATTGCTCTCTCTCGTCCCTTTACTTTTCCTAAAGCCAAACTGATCGTCACCTAGCGCATTCTCAATTTTCTTTTCCATTCTTCTGTATATTATTCTTGTAAGCAGCTTCGATGCATGAGCTGTTAAGCTGATTGTGCGATAATTGTCGCACTTGTCAGCTCTTGCCGTCTTCGCAATTGTGTGAATGATGCTTTTCCGAAAGTCAGATGGTATATCGCCAGACTCATATATTCTACACACCAACGTGAATAGTCGTTTTGTTGCCACTTCCCCCAATGATTTTAGAAATTCTGATGGAATGTTATCTATCCCTTCTGCCTTATTTGACCGTAAGTCCTCCAAAGCTCTTTTAAATTCCGATTCTAATACTGGATCCCCTATCTCTTCTAAAACGACTCCTGTTTCTTCTTCTATCACATCAGACAAATCTTCACCCTCATAGAGGCTTTCAGTGTATTCTTTCCACCTATCTGGTCTCTCCTCTGCATTTAACAGTGGAATTCCCGTTGCATTCTTAATGTTACCACCGTTGCTTTTAATGTCACCAAAGGTTGTTTTGACTTTCCTGTATGCTCAGTCTGTCCTTCCGACAATCATATCTTTTTCGATGTCTTCACATTTTTCCTGCAGCCATTTCGTCTTAGCTTCCCTGCACTTCCTATTTATTTCATTCCTCAGCGACTTGTATTTCTCTATTCCTGATTTTCCCGGAACATGTTTCTACTTCCTCCTTTCATCAATCAACTGAAGTATTTCTTCTGTTACCCACGGTTTCTTCGCAGCTACCTTCTTTGTACCTATGTTTTCCTTCCCAACTTCTGTGATGGCCCTTTTTAGAGATGTCCATTCCTCTTCAACTGTACTGCCTACTGCGCTATTCCTTATTGCTGTATCTATAGCGTTAGAGAACTTCAAACGTATCTCGTCATTCCTTAGTACTTCCGTATCCCACTTCTTTGCGTATTGATTCTGCCTGACTAATGTCTTGAACTTCAGCCTACTCTTCCTCACCACTATATTGTGATCTGAGTCTATATATTCTCCTGAGTACGCCTTACAATCCAGTATCTGATTTCGGAATCTCTGTCTGACCATGATGTAATCTAATTGAAATCTTCCCGTATCTCCCGGCCTTTTCCAAGTATACCTCCTCCTCTTGTGATTCTTGAACAGCTATTACTAGCTGAAACTTGTTACAGAACTCAATTAGTCTTCCTCCTCTTTCATTCCTTGTCCCAAGCCCATATTCTCCTGTAACCTTTTCTTCTACTCCTTCCCCTACAACTGCATTCCATTCGCCCATGACTATTAGATTTTCGTCCCCCTTTACATACTGCATTACCCTTTCAATATCCTCATACACTTTCTCTATCTGTTCATCTTCAGCTTGCGACGTCGGCATGTATACCTGAACTATCGTTGTCGGTGTTGGTCTGCTACTTCTTCATATGTTTCAAAATGGTTCAAATGGCTCTGAGTACTATGGGACTTAACATCTGAGGTCATCAGTCCCCTAGAACTTAGAACTACTTAAACCTAACTAACCTAAGGACGACACACACATCCATGCCCGCGGCAGGATTCGAACCTGCGACCGTAGCTGTCTCGCGGTTCCAGACTGAAAGCCTAGAACCGCTCGGTCACTCCGATCGGCATATGTTTCATTTCAAGTTTTACACAGTTACATATTTAAATGTTGAAAAACATTATGAATATGTGTGGGTGATATTCAGTATCCATTAAAAGGTGTTTGTACCTATTGGCACGGGATATTCAGTATCCCGTTTGGCACAGGCCAAACGGGAGAGTACGCGGCGACCACGGAGAGGGCGCTGTTGGCAAGCTCTGAGAACGCAGCCGGCGCCTCCGGGGAACTCCTGAGTGACAGGCGCGGCGTATCAAGGGAGAGTTGGGAGGCAACGCTTCGTCTCGCAGCATCCTCCGCCGCAGACTTCCCATACCACACCACACCACAGCGAAGCTGTCAGCCTGGAACGCTGCTGGGCTCCTCCCACCCCCACCCTACCTCCCTCCCTGTCCCACACACATACACACACACACACACACACACACACACACACACACACAGCGTCGGCTGGCTCGAGATTAACGTAGAGCAACTACAAAGTACAAAGTGCGATACCGTTCCGAGAGGCAATGCCAAAAAAATCCAGAAAGATTAAATACACCGTTGTGCAAAACTTAAGGACGAAAGTAATTTTCGCGTGATCTATCGATGACAAGTGATATAACCCGATGAAACTTGGACCCTACATAGAAAGAACTGCAATGAAGTAGTACAGAAACACCAATGAGACGAACCGAAATGACAATTTTAGTGAAAGACAATAACTGTACTAAAATCGCCGTGATTCATAACGGACAATATCCCTGAGTGCATTTCGTGTTCCCACCTCTCACTATACGAGGGCAACCACCGGGATTGTCAGATACTATCTTTTTGGTGGTGTTATGATGTGGCCATTCATAGAGTTGCATGGGCCTGCTGACCACCAGATCTTCTAAATGCGGTGCAATCACTAGTCAACGTTATTTCGACAGAGTATTGTGTATTGTGTCTTTAAACTGGGGACCTAGAAACGACTGAGAGGCTTCGATTCTCCGTAGCCCTCAGTGCTTCACAAATCCACAACAGGCCACAGCGGTCCACCCACCCCACGGCCGCCCCACACTGAACCCAGGGTTATTGACACAGTACTCCTTCCACATTTGCGTGTTTTTAAAAGTTCACTCGATCCTGACTTCATTTTTCGTATTCTTTACCTCAGTCGGTGAAAATCAAATTCTTACAGCAGCACTCTGTTGTCCGTCTGTCTGTCCGTCTGTTACGATACCTTTCTATCAGTCACTGGCACAGGTATCTAGTTTAAATTTATGTCAAATGCTAAGATATGCGGTCCCTCGGCAGTGAAATAAGTTTACGCTTCCAAGTCAATGCAATCAAAAGATGTGCCGATTTATGTCACATTTGCATGCTTGTGAAGTTACTCATCAGCGCCTAGAGATGACCTGCCTGTATACCTAATTTTGTACAGAACCGTCAGAGCACGAGTCCTCCTCGCAGTTGTCCGGTTGTTTATGGTTACAAGGCGCGACCGCCCCGCCGGGGGTTCGAGTCCTCCCTCGGGATTGGGTGTGTGTGTGTTGTTCTTAGCACAAGTTAGTTTAAGTAATGTGTAAGTCTAGGGACCGATGACCTCAGCAGTTTGGTCCCTTAGCAATTCACACACACACATCTGAAAATTTGCGCGTCCGCGTCGAATAGCGTAGGTGAAGGAGCACTTGGAACAAGAGGATATTTGGCGAAGGGACTGCCCTAACCGTTCCTCCGAGTTCAATGGCAACGAGCACGTGAGGATGTCAAAATCTTATACATGGCTGTGAAACAGCAACTGTGTAAATGTGAAGAGCTTGAAAAAGCAGCCAACCAGCTGCAAAACAAAGGTTTATTAGCCCTTGACCTAGGTTTAGACGTTTTTAAAAACATCTTCTTCAGAAGGAGTGGGTCTTGTTACATCACATGATGGTACATTAGATTAGATGATGACGATCGGCTATTGTCATATATAAAAGAGACAAAACAAGAAATATCTCAATCCATGGCTTTAGATAGCAGCCAGACTACATACATCGCACTTCAGAATGAATGCTCACTGGTACATGCCCACAGGTAGAGGCTCTCGTCAACATCTACACCTACGTCTACATGGATACTCTGCAAATCACATTTAAGTGCCTGGCAGAGGGTTCATCGAACCACCTTCACAATTCTCTATTATTCCAATCTCGTATAGCACGCGGAAACAATGAACACCTATATCTTTCCGTATGAGCTCTGATTTCCCTTTATTTTATCGTGGTGATCGTTGCTCCCAATGTAGGTCGGTGTCAACAAAATATTTACGCATTGGGAAGAGAAAGTTGGTGTTTGGAATTTCGTGACAAGATTCCGTCGCAACGAAAAACCCCTTTCTTTTAATGATTTCCAGCCCAAATCCTGTATCATTTCTGTGACACTGTCTCCCATATTCCGCGATAATACAAAACCTGCTGCCTTTCTTTGAACTTTTTCGATGTACTCCGTCAGTCCCATCTGGTAAGGATCCCACACCTTGCAGCAGTATTCTAAAAGGGGACGGACAAGCGTAGTGTAAGCAGTCTCCTTAGTAGGTCTGTTACATTTTCTAAGTGTCCAACCAATAAAACGCAGTCTTTGGCTATCCTTCCCCACAACATTTTCTGTGTGTTCCTTCCAGTTTAAGTTGTTCGTAATTACCTAGGTATTCATTTGAATTTACGGCTTTTAGATTAGTCTGATTTACCGTGCAACCGACGTTTAACGAGTTCCTTTTAGCACTCATGTGATTGACCTCACACTTTTCGTTATTTAGGGTCAACAGCCACTTTTCGCACCATTCAGATATTTTTTCTAAATCGTTTTGCAGTTTGTCTTGATCTTCTGATGACTTTATTAGTCGAATTGTTACAGGAGTCACAGGATAAATTGTTTGCAAAAGTTAGGCATAGCTCATGCCAGGGACTAAGGCCAACTATCTGTCTAAAGCATGGCTTGGGATATTTCTTGTTTTGTCAGTTTTATATATGACAAGAGCCGCTTGGCTTCATCTGATCTAATGTATCATCATATGATGTAACAAGGCCCATACCTTGTTAAGAAGATATTTTTAAAAATATCGAAACCTAGGTCTAGAGCCAATAAACGTGTGGCTGTGTTAGGTAGACGTGTTGTAGGACGTCGACATGCACCAATGACCATCCAACAGTTGTCAAGTACGCTGCTGGAGAATTCCTTATAAGCCAGTAGCCAGTGTGAGAGCAGGTTGCAGGGCCGTCCGTAGTGATGACACATCCTATTAAGAACGATGTCCCATCTTTTGTAATGTTGCTTTGACTTCAGTGTGATTATTTTCCTTGAATAGCATTGTTGTTTCTTTTCGTCTCGTCGGTTATGTCTTTCAGATAGCTTCTGTACTATACTGCAACTGTTCTTGTATAGTCCTAGTTTCATTGAGCTGTCTTGATTGGGAGCGACGCGTCATGCGAAACTTGCTTTCGTCCTTTACTTTTTGCACACTTGTTATGAAACGTGGTTTTCGGTCATCATTAAAAGTTTCTGACGTAAGCAAGTAATTTTTAGGGCTCCGAACCTCAACCGGTAAAAACGAAACACTTGTGAGATCTCTTTGTTGTCTGTCTGTTCGAAGGCTAAAAACGCTTTTTCCGAGGAAAGCTGACATTTATGTCGCATACTAAGGTTCATAGTCCATGGCGACCCAAAAAAAAAAGCCTAAGCTTTTTAAGTCAATGCTATCAAAATATAGCCCATTTATGTCACGTATTTTGATACTTGCAAACTTGTTTTTGGAAAGAGGCTTCGAAGGGGACTACACATAAGTTACATATGTCGCACTTGATGAAGTAGTGACAGCAGAGTAGCAAACAGCTGTCCGGACGTCACGAGAAGAGGTCCAACAAACTTCTGCCCGGCTCTACGAAATGTAAGCAAACACACAGGGCGGCTCTGCGACGGCTGCGACTCGCGGAGTACTCCTCTAATCAAAGCTAGAAGGAGGCCACTGTGCAGGAGACGGCTGTAGATCAGCTAAAGATACGGCCGCTTTGTGAGCTCAGGAACGACCGCAATATATTCACTGTGCTCTGTGTTCGCACTTTCGGAGAGTGGCTGTCGCAGGTTAAGGGATGCCGAAACTCAGGAAACAAACCTCGGGAAATCGAATCAGGCGACAGATCATGAAAACATTATGGAATGAACTGTGAAAGTAAGTTTAGAGACACCACTGATTAGTGTGTCAACATGCCTGTTACAGTCTTAGGCCGTGTGCGCACTATCACTTTACGGCAGTAAGATTTTTCAGTACGAGAAGTAACTAGTCCGCCGAAATCCGGGGAATGTATTCGGCAATTCAGCAGCTGTCGTGAGATGCAAAGTACTGAACATTCGCCACTTAGTACTTAGCTGTTGTCACAACATCAATTGGTGAGCGCTACCTATACGTCACAGCTAGTATGGTTCTTTTGGAGAGTGCAAGGGAACTGCGCGTTACTTTGTTCGAGGAAACTGAGATGTAGGCGACTGATGCCGCAGAGAGCTGCTGTCACAGATCACGTTGTCTAACATGTCCCAAGTGATGGTTTCAGGGCGCCCACCACTCACGTGACAAACCACGCCCTCTTCCATACACAAACACACACACACACACACACACACACACACACAGGAAGGATCGCGTTCACTTCCCGATTGTAGCAGCTTTGGATAGGGACGCGGTTTTGTAATCAGATATTTTACTATTGTTTCGAGTAAAGCTAGGCTCAGCAGCGTAGATGAAGTCTTCAGAACCTCAGCCAGCGCAAACGAAGAATGTGAACGTGTTAATGGAACATATCTGTATCATGTTTAATTTGCCTCAAGTGGAGATAAACATTAATAACTAATGGACGAATTTCATACATCAACGTGAGGGAAAAGGAGAGAAAACAGCAAAATCTGTTGCAATACAAGGTTCGATCTAAATTTTGATGTCTTTAAAAACAACTTCTTCAAAAGGATCAATGATTAGCACATAAAATGGTTAACATTATGTTCATACCAAAATACAGGTATAAGGCAAAAGTAAAATTTAATCACTGATTTACAAACAATTTTTACACTTACTGCTTGGATGAAGTAGTGAGCGCACGTCAGATATGTAGCCATAAGGGACAAATGACGATCAAATTAACCTTATTAATAATAAAAACACAAACTATCGTGCTGACTGTCAGTAGAAAGAGCTTCACAATAATGTGCATTGACGTCGCTCCGATGTATCTACTAACTGACAACGCGACACTGTAGCCATGTTTTATATCCAGGAGTCTGCTAATTCTATATGGTACACTACATAAAAACAGTACTGATTAGAAATAATTTGAAACAAAATCTAATTCACTGAACCCGTGTACAAGAAGCTCACTTGACCAACTCAGGTGTTGATAAAATTGTGTGCAGTGGCTGTCCTAATTATTATATACAACAAACAGATGGTACTTTCAAAATAAGATACAAAGAACATTTTCTGGGCAAGGGAGGTGGAAATGTATACAACTGAATATTTGCCGAAACTTGCTACGTCTCGAACACTCGCCGCAGAGACTTGAAAAGTTGGCGCGTAGGGAAGTTAAAGGCTACAGATTAGATTTGCTGGTGGAAATGAAAATTGTTAAACATTTCTCTTACAACAACGGCCTTATTTTAAATGAACAGGTTCGACTTAAAAATAGGTTTTTTACGTTGTTTCAGGGCATGTCCTGGGCACCAAGGGATCACAAATTTAGCATTGGAGGGCAGTGTGGAGGGTAAAAATCGTAGAGGGAGACCAAGAGATGAATACACTTAGCAGATTCAGAAGGATGTAGGCTGCAGTAGGTACTGGGAGATGAAGGAGCTTGCACAGGATAGAGTAATACAGTAGCATGGAGAGCTGCATCAAACCAGTCTCAGGACTGAAGACCACAACAACAACAATACGTTGTTTCAAGCCCTTATTTTTGATATACCTTAGTCATGCAGGCTGTAACGAAGCTGTCATTTTCCTCTTTATCCATTTTCCTGGTATTATTGCCTCCTACATTGAGATGATAGTACATAAGAGAAGTGTTTAGACTTTCACCTTCCTTTTGTATCTGCTTGTGTTTCGGTTTCGCTGCAGACCGAACATTAACTCCTAATGTTTGTGGATACAATTTTATTGTATTTTGTCCCAACGAATTTATGATGACGGTTACACTGCAGCTAATTAAATCCCCCAACTTTCTTCCCTCTCACCCTTATCTTCCATCGTTTACCATCATTTCACATTTGATTTCATACATTGGTTTCCATAACATTTTTCTCGGCGATAACCAAATAAAACGACAGATGTTCGTCTTTTCTACTACCATACGGGTACCAAGTCCCTCTTTTCTACATCAATATTTTAATAATGTAACCGTTTCCTATGTTAGTGTTATTATTTTCCGCACTTATTACCCGCATACATGTACTGTTTCCTCGCGTCAAAATTTTCCTCAACTCAAGAGCAATCCACGCAACGTCAGTTCACTAACTGCTTTTGTGAAGAATTTTATAATTAAAGGCAGCACGATATTTTGCGGTTTTTATTATTATGGAGATGAATCTGGTTTTCATTTGTACCATATCGCTACATATTTAACGTGCCACCACAACATTGTGTAACCAGTAAGCGTAAAAATTGTTTGTAAGTCAGAGATTTGTTTTACCTTTGCTTATACATGCATTTTAACATGTACAAATTATGTGTTAATCATTTTCCTTCTGAAGAAGACTTTTTACTTATGTCGAAACATAGGTTAAACCTTGCATTATTGCAAAAGATTTGACGGTTTACCCTTTTCCTACACGAAGAGGACATTACACTTGCTGCCTCCAAATGGTTCAAATGGCTCTAAGCAGTATGGGATTTAATATCTGAGGTCATCCGTCCCCTAGACTCAGAACCACTTAAACCTAACTAACCTAAGGACATCATACACATCCATGCCCGAGGCAGGATTCGAACCTGCGACCTAACAGCAGCGCGGTTCCGGACTGATGCGCCTAGAACAGCTCGGTCTTAGCGGCCGGCTGCTGCCTCCAGCAATGATGAAGATTTCATAGAGAAAATCTGTGTATAAAGTTGAAAACCAGTTACAATAATACTAAAATGACACATAACCAATTCCAGAAAGAAAACCAGTATAAATTAACACAGAAGTCATAAAACTGGTAGAGGAGTTTCTGTATTTAGGGTAACTGAAGAATATGACTAGATGTAGTCGAAATAAAGAGAAATGTAAAAACGAACAGTCTAAAGAGTACAAAACATGGATTGAAAGTAACTGGAAAAAGACAAAAATAAGGAAAAGTAGCAGAAATGAGAATAGCGAGAAACTTAAAACCAAAATTGATGATCACGAAGTAGACAAAGTTAAGGAATCAAAATAACCTATGACAGGCAAAGCAGCGAGTTATAAAGCAGGCTAAGAGAGGCAAAGTAGGTATTCCTGATTAAGACAAGTCTCCTGGTATCAAACAAAGGTATTAATTTTAAGAAGAAATTCCTGAGTATGTATGTTCGGTGCCCAGTATTGTATGGTAGTGAACTATAGACTATGCAAAAACAGGAAATGAAAAGAATCGAAGCGTTTGAGATGTAGTACTACAGAAGAATATTGAAAATAAGATGGCTTGATAAGATAAGGAAAGAGGGGTTTCTCCTCAGAATGGAGCAAGGGTGGAAGATATGGAAAACATTGACTAGGAGAATGAACAGGATGATACGGCATGTGTTACATCATCAGGGAATAACCCTGATGGTACTAGAGGATATTGTAGACAGTGAAGACAGCAGGGGAAGACAGAGATAGGAATACATCCTCCAAATAAACTGATAGAAAGAAATAGAAACATCAAAAAGTAATTAATGTAGAGTTATGAAATTTTGGGAATACTTCTGTTTAGGTAACATATTTAAGTGATTAACATTGTAAGATCACAAGTTAATGTAAGTACGATATAAGCCATTGCAATTGTGAAATACTGGTACATCAATAACCGATGTAATTGCCTGAAGTTTCAATGCAAGCATGCAAACGTGGATGCACTGTGTTGTACAGGCTCCGGATGTCGGTTGTGGGATTGAGTTTCATGCCTCTTGCACTTGGTCGGTCAATACAAGACGGTTACTGCTGTTCGTGGGTGACGCTGTAGTTGCCGTCCGATGATGTCCCGTATGTGTTCGACTGGAGATAAGTCTGGTGATCAAGCAGGCCAAGGCAATATGACGGCAATCTGTAGAGTATTTGGGTTACAACAGAGGTATTTGGGCAAGTATGATCATGTTGGACGACACCCCTTAGAATGCTGCTCTTCAATGACTGTAGAAAAGGTAGAATCACCAGATGGACGTACAGATCTGCAGTCTTGCTGTTATACGAAATCGCACAGATCGTAACTCCAGTTGTAGGGCCAGTGCGTCTAGCAGGCACACACGTTGGCTGCAGGTCCTCACGTAACCCGTTGTGAAGTCTTTAGTGTGTCTTCATACAGCGGTTGAAATGTTCATTTCTCTGTCACTGGAACTAAAGTGGTGCGGCCAGAATCCACACACTCTTCGAGAGGTAAGGCAAGTTGGAAAAATTAAATGTCGCATTGGTTATCAGATTTACTCGGAAATATTTAGTCGCGTACCTGGATTAATTTCTTTCACTTCTACACTATCAAATCATTGTAATAATGGTTCACCAGCCTCTGTATGATGTGCAGCTCAGGGTTAAACTTCCCTCTGGTCCAAACACAATAATTAAATCCCTAGAGCTATTTACTTCCAGGAAGATTAGGAGATCAGGCTACTGGATTGGCAAATGGACACCACCAACGGTTCGGACACCGGCTATAGCTGCCTCCTAGCAGATTCGGCCGATAATCTCCACACTGCAAAGACAGGAATATACTGGAGTCAGTCAGTAAGGAATAAGTCACACAAAAACTTCATGTTTCCATGGTAACAAATGTACACTCTGAGACAAAAAAAGAAAAATACGACGAACCACGAAGAAATTATCTGAAAATTACCTGAATGGGACGGACATTTGTAGATATGACGTACATGTACAGACAAACAAATGATTACAATTTGAGAAAAATTGGCTTATTTACTCAAGAGGAAGAGCTTCACAAATTGAGCAAGTCAGTAACGATTCACAAATTGAGCAAGTCAGTAACGCGTTGATCCACTTCTGTGCCTCGTAAAAGCAGTTATGCGGCTTGGCATTGATTGATAGAGTTGCTGGATGCCATCTTGAGGAATGTCGTGCCATATCATGTCCAATTGGCACGTTATATCGGCAAAATCCCGAGCTGGTTGGAGGACCCTGCCCATAATGCTCCAACCGTCCTCAACTGGCGAGATATCCGGCGACCTTCCTGGCCAAGGTAGGGTTTCACAAGCACGAAGACGACATTAGAAACTCTAGCCGTGTGTGGGCGTGCATTACATTGTTGAAATGTAAGCCCAGGATGGCTTGCCATGACAGAAAACAAAACGGGGCGTAGAATATCGTCGACGTACCCCTGTGGTGTAAGGGTGCCAAGGATGACAACCAAGGAGGTCTTTTTTTCTCTTAGACTGGTCTACTGGATTCAAGGAAAACTCGCCAAGACTGCCACTGTTATAAAATACCGCCTATAAGTTAGTTACTGCCTCTGTGATCTGCTGTAAGAACTCTCTGACCGCACTTTTGAATATTTGTAGGCTTTCGTTACTGGAAAAATAACTTCACTGATAACTTCACTACCTCCTGAATTCTGGAAAGATGTTTTGAAATGCAAACTCCACCCCAGACGATACACGATTTGTCTCGCATCCCAGCAAAGGCTGTTAGTCGTCTTTCTCGACTTCGTTATCTCTACAAGCGCTTCACGAATATAAGTAACGTATAGTATTTTGAGCCTATCAGATTCAAGAGCAGGAAGTAGCCATTTCATTGGCTATTTGCTACTCCCACTAATAGCACTCTACTTCCTGCTACTTTCTGCAAGGACTTTCAAACATTTATAGACGACAAATCGTGGAAACCATCGAACAGCACGAAAATCTACTAGCCCTTAAGCCAACGTCGTAGCTTCAGGCCACAACTCATGTGGAAACATTTCTGGAAGACTGGTGCATCATTTCCAGTCTGAACAAGAACCCCCGACCCCCAGACACCAGGAACTGGCTCCAAAGTCCACATCTAGACTGTGCTTGTCAATACGAGGTCTGAACGTTCTGAAATGAGTGAGTTACTAACAAGTATCTTTAGATTTTTGAGTGCTCGTCCCGGTAGTGCCCAGCTGGAGGAGGAATTCTGACAGGCTCGGCCTGTTGGTATGAGAAGATAAGGAGGGAACAGCGTGGCAGTCAGCAAGCGGAAGCAATCGGAACGTAAGAGCGCAGTGACTGGCGGGGCAGACCGCTGCGAGTGAATTTATTTCTGGACGCACCTCTTGTAGCAGCGCTCAGGGAACGCTCAAAGTGCGCCCACTAGAGCTGCCCCACGTTTATCTGGTGGCGAGTGCTCCGCGGGCGCGTCCCTTAAGGGCCGCTGGAGGGCGCCCCAGAGTGCCGCAGCGTGGCCGCAGTGCGTGCGTGTGTGTGTGTGTGTGTGTGTGTGTGTGTGTCTGAGGGAGGGGAACGTCTGCGACGGCAGTCGACATAAGAGTGACCCCGCGCGAAACATTGTGACAAAGAACTCTGGCGATCAAACGTGCTGCACCGTTACGCGACACACTACAGACTGCTATGTACTATCAACGTGTAGAGAAAAGTTTCAAGAACTCCTAGAGCCGTCATGGACAATTTCGAGTTATTACGAGTAACAGATAGAATACTTTGAGTTTTTCTTGCCTTTTTCCTTATACAGAGTGTTCATAAAGTTATGTTAATATTTCAAAAAATCAGTACTTGGAAACTATTTGAGATACAGCACTGTGGTTTGTTGTAAAACGTTTAATACGTCTCAGTGTGTTACAGTTACACCAGAATTTCAATTTGTGCCCCTTTCGAAGCTAGCAGACCGTGAAGGCGATATTCGAGCTCTGCTCATGTACTTAATAGCACTGTAACATCAACAGTTCTGATTCCTTCATTGCTCCGTGAATTCTATTTGTAATTTACTGGTGTTGTGTACATGCGGTCCTTGATGTAGCCCAACGAAAAGATGTCCCATAGTGTGACACTGGAACAGCGCAAGGGCCACGTGATGAGACCATAACGACTCATCCAACTCTCATAAAATGTGCAATTCAGCACATATCATAAGTTCAGATTCTAATGTGAGGTTGCACCATCATGCTACTGCAGCTCACACACTCCACTTTTATTCTCTTACGGTCTGTACCACATAGGTTTGCTTCACATACTACTCTGAAAGCTTCACTGTCGACAACCTATAAGTAATTGGTAAACCATAATTACGTTTACTGACACATCTTTCAAACATTTTTATTATAGCTTGCACTACGATGCCTCCAGTTGCTCCACTGTAATTCTTGCTGCATGATTCTTTGTGACTTTACTGCCAGTCTTTTCTAAAGGTGTTTTTTGTTGAACAGGAGTGGCAATATTTTGGCATACAGTGAACATCTAGCACTTTCCCATTGTCAACACCATGATGCAATACCATGAAGAGAAATATGTCCTCTCTTCATCCACGAACCATCTACTGACATAGTAAGATACGTGAATATTTCATTATAATGAACAGTTCCTGAGGCCGCTTTTGACATGCGATGATTGCATTCAATTTTGAGATCTGTACACAGTTATGAATTTATGTCATCAAATTGCGGCTTAGGATGAGGCAAGTTCAGTATAGCTCTCAGAGCATAACCAAACCTTAACTTTGCCTTATAGTTTCGCACGCTTTTGATGAACAAAATGAATCCTCTGCATCCCAGTTAGTGCAATTTAAACACAAATTGGTTACAATTATACATCTTTGTATTTCTATAATTTCCAATTTGCCGCCGACAGTAACGGACTACTGTAAAAATGAGTTAACCTTGGAAGATATAGTGCTAATATCGCTCACTCTAAACCCAGAAGTCTCTTGTCGACGTGAACTATGAGACTGTAACAGAAAATCAGAATACATCTTCTTCCGAAAACCGTTTCATCAAGTGAGCCTACACACGTATCCTGGGTTGTATTTCCTTTAGAAAACGATTCCAGGGAAACTTGCGTTTCTTCCCTTGTAAGCGGCGCGTAATTGTTGTAATATCGCACAGTTTCAATCAAAACTGTCACATTCACCCTGTATAAACTCTAATAATCAAATCACTTGAAGTAGTATTTCAAGACACGGCAAACTCAGATCTAAGACTTGTTTACATTGTTTATTCATAGAATAAGTACCATTTGTGACTGACTCCTTTAGGTACAAGTAAGATATTTCAGTACTGGAGCGCACAGTTGTCAAAGATAAAACAGTACTGAAACATGCAGGGCTTGGGACTGAAAGCAAGTTGAACAACACACACGTCATTTAATAGAGCAGGCACTGGTACTTCATTTTATTGTGGCGAAAATAATCGTCATATGCATAAAAACTTGGTAACATATTGCAAATAAATCGTAAATTAATACTGTAATTCAAAAAATCTCATAAAATCACCATCTTCCACCTCTTAAGTGAAAGAGTAATGTGAAGAACTATCTATCTGGATATTTCTCAGTGGGGAGCAGAGGATGGAATAGACACTGTAGCAGGTGTGTTTGTCAGAAAAAGCAAGGTTGGGCAGCTTCGTGGACGAGAAACCGAACTGTTGCAGTCTCCAGCGAAGTGCTACCAGCTCCACAGCTACAATGACGCTGTCAGCAACAGTTGCTGAGCCTGCCTGCAGGCATCAAGTCGCCAGGCACATTTCTCCAGTTCAAATAACTTATTATTCCAGCTTGTAACACTTGTAAACACAATAATTAGGTGGGTATTAACCTCGGAGACACAGATGGCTGCAGTTTGCTTCGCAGTATGAAGGAAAGGTGCCACCACTCTCTTGAAAACCCCTCCAAATACTTTCTAAGTGGGAGTTTTTGATTTCTCAGAGAACTGTAGCACAAGTTCAGATTTCCATTTCATTATGTTATCACCTTTGTTGAATATACGTATTTTCACTTTAAATGCATGGGACTTTCAGTTACAGACATTACACTCAATGCCATCCTAACTTCACAAATTCCACTCCCTGTACACTTACGTACATTCTTAACACACCAAAACCTTAGCTGGGAACAGTTACAGAGCAAGAAAGGAACCTCCTGGAATCAACTTATAATGCTCAATGCCAAGATTTCCCTAGATAACTGTGATCAACTAGAACAGAAAATAATTACATTATTTGCTCTTTCTTCTTTTACTTAATTGACAGTGTCACTTTAATTACTTAAGCTATTGCTGGAACACGTGTAATTATTTACAACGTTACTTTGGCTTAGACACTAGTTGCTAATTTCAGTACACATATTTACGGTACCTTGTTCATGTGTCAATTGCACTCAGCTTTCTCCATAAAGCTGAGAGTCTCCTTTCAGCATTGTTGTTGAAAGTAAAGCATTTTGTGTTCACATTAGCCTCAAGTAGTATGAATATTGAAGATTTTATTTGATGACAAGTCAGCGCTATGCGGCAAAACCAAATTTGATGGTTGGAGCGGTCGCACCACGAATAGTGAGTGGAAGTAATGATAGTTGTTACCCGGCATGTTGCCAGGGGCAGAGTTTTTTCATGGAGTATACAGTTTTACGACTGCAGGTGGTAGCTGGAACACCGAGGAGCCAACTGAACATGTGTATGAAGATGTGTGTTCCTCTTGTCAGTATGTTTTTAGAAACAGTTACTTAATTCAGTCTACTTCGATATGTTATCTACAACACCATACCAAAAATCAGTTACTGATCAGTTATTGCGATCATAGTAAGAAGACTTTTTTGAAAATTTATTGCTTGGTACAGCTAGAAAAAATAGGACTTGCTACTTCCAAATTCTTCGCACCAAAGAATTGTAAGAGCATTGAAACAAAATGATTTTATTACACTATTACACATGTAGTAAATGTCATACAATAAAAAGAAAATCTGGAGAACGGGGTGGAAATCAGTTTAGTTTCAAGAAGAGAATAGGTGCCAGAGAAGCAGGCCTGACGTTGTGATCAGTAAAAAAAAGCGATTTTGTTTTTCGTAGTGTTTGAGGAGAAATTTTCGACGCTCGTGGCGGGATAGGACGTTCTCAGAGATGTACAATGACCAACGAACAATCTTCAACATCCGAGAAACACAATGGGAAGAATAACAACGAAATGTGAAGAAAGAGAAGGTAGTTCAAGCAAGGGGGTACAGTAAATTTGAGCTTTTCTCCATTGCTGTTCAACTCATGAAATGAAAAGTGTGAAACAAAATATCTGAAGCGAAATAAAAATAGCAGAGGAACAGATAACTACGCTAAGGTTAACAGATGAGAGTAAGAAAAATGTAACAGACTTTTCGGAAGGAACAGGCAACATAAATACTACAGAGTATAGATTATGCATCACCAAACAAAGACGATATTGATGAAGATTAATACAAAGCAGGGCAAAGAACTTGCTTGACAACTATGAGTGTAGATACAGGGACGGGGGCCAGTTTCCTCCCGCAGACATGAATGTTTCTTTTTTCGAAGAGGATTTAAGTCGCTCGCGTCAAAATATTGTAATGGCTATGGCATTAAATTTTGCCTGTCGAACGCTTACAATGACTGTTAGATTGCGAAGTTTGGCAGCGGCGTGTAGTGACACGGTGTCTAAGTTGAGGTTCGGCTCCCTAAGTGTTATCGATAAATGTCAACACTACATGTCGACTGTATTATGCTTACATCTGATGCCAACTTCAGTGATCTCACAGCTGTAGCAGTACAACAGCCCGGCGAACTCGTGTGAGTCAACTGAAATATAAATAGCGTAACGACTGAAAATGAAAAAACTCTGTGATATGCTTTCACATAAACTTATTACTTTCGTATGTAATTTATCCATAGATGCTGATTATCAGCGTACATGTATGTCTTAAGTGGCATAATTATGTAACAAACAACATTCTACCTTTCACACTTGTCTTCAACGTGACAACAAAGTTCTTCTTCCTGTTTCCTCCGCACCACACAGTCCACTGAGGTCGAAACTTAACATAGCAGCAACCACTTAAATAGATTTTTATCCATATCTATGGAGCGGTACTATGGCGTCAAAGATCACTAAAACTTGAAGCAGAAGAAAATTGTCTTAAACAATACAGCGATTACCAAAAAACTTGAAGGCTTTTAATGTTTCAGACTTTATAACGTCACATTCATTCGTAGTGCTGTAACAAATATAGCTTGGATCTATTTTCAATGCCGTAATAACACCTGGTGGTGTGACCTAGAGTCACTGACTCTTTGGTTATAGCACGAGCACAGTCTGTGGAAGTTTTAAAACGTTTTGTCACAAAAAAAATGTTCAAATGTGTGTGAAATCTTATGGGACTTAACTGCTAAGGTCATCAGTTCCTAAGCTTACACACTACTTAACCTAAATTATCCGAACGACAAACACACACATCCGTGCCCGAGGGAGGACTCAAACCTCCGCCGGGATCAGACGCACAGTCCATGACTGCAGCGCCTTAGACCGCTCGGCTAATCGTTTTGTCACACTGATAGCAAGAAGCAAATTGCCGTAATTCGCGTGGTTGATCTGTTTTGTTTGTCCAGCTCACCTGAAGTGACACTGAGTGATAAGTTTTTATTTATATTCTCAAGAGCGAGGTGTTTTTAAATAACTGTGTTAAATATAGCCGCGCGGGATTAGCCGAGCGGTTTAAGGCGCTGCAGTCATGGACTGTGCGGCTGGTCCCGGCGGAGGTTTGAGTCCTCCCTCGGGCATGGGTGTGTGTTTCACAAGCTGCGACATCGTCGCGAAAACACAGTGACCCGTATATGTAATAAGTTTCTTTAATTTACGTCTATGGTCACATTTTTTTTGTTTTGTTTAACGGATTACCGGTTTCGATCTTTAATGACCATCATCAGATCTGTTTCATAAAAACAAAGTCCTAATGTACTGTACTTTGTTTTTATGAAACAGATCTGATGATGGTCATTAAAGACCGAAACCGGTAATCTGTTAAACAAAAAAAAAAAAAAAAAAAAAAAGATTGTGACCATAGACGTAAATTAAAGAAACTTATGGGTGTGTGTGTTTGTCCGTAGGATAATTTAGGTTAAGTAGTGTGTAAGCTTATGGACTGCTGACGTTAGCAGTTAAGTTCCGTAAGATTTGAACATTAGTTAAATATATTAATCTTACATAACAATAAATGTAGCTTGTTGCCAATGATAACATTATTGGGAATGACACGCAACGAACGTCTACTTTCGATTAAATTTACAACAAGCTTGCTTACGGCAATGATCAGCATTTCAGCGTAATTCCACAAACCAGGTGGGTGGAGGACATCTGATTTCCGTATATAATGAAGTAGCGAGAACAGGAGGAGGAAACGAAATGATACTTCACGGGTTTAAGGATAAGTGATGTTGCTGCAGTGATTACAAAATAGTCAAACAGCGCCTATGGTGTCATAAAGCAGCTGTATCCTTTCCTGAAGCAAGCTGGCCCGCAACTGTTGTAACTGGCTCTTCATACTCCCGTCCGGCTATTTTCATTTAGGTTATCCACAGTTTCCACAAAACTGATTAAGAATCAGTATTTGAACATGTCAGCTTCGCATTTTGCGGACAATGCTCTTACCGATTGAGCTACCTGGACACGATTCATGTGGTTACCTGAGTCTTTAAGAGCTTTGCACGCGAAAGGCAAAGGTCCCAGTTTCGCGTCCCGACCCAGCTCGCAGTTTTTTTTTTTTTTTTTTTAATCGGCCAGGAAGTTTCAGTGGCACTGACGGTGCTTCTATCTACATAAATGTAAGAAAATACGAAACAACTTGGAAAAAATGTCCTTAAATATGCATATATTCGAGATTATTCAAATAATGAAGTGTAACAGTGGTTACATTATTCAATTACTACTTTGGTAGCAAACCTCTAGTCATCTACTACGTAATGGTTTAGTTACTTACAGATACTAAGTTTTTATTTAAAAAGAAACAAATAACTCAGTGTTTTTGCGTTCTGTGTTGCAGTGAACTAAAAAACGGTACCTCGCTCAGTACTGTAGTTGAGGCTTCTGAGTATTACTAACGTTTTTGGAATACTTGTCTGTTTTGTCTAAGGAACTATCATAGTGTGGTGGGTGGCAAGCTTAGTCGATACACATACTTGTATACATACAGGGATTTGACAAAATATGTAAACACAAAAAACACAACACACTGTCATGCTCAATACGGCATGGGAAACCAGTTGACATTCAAAACAGCTCAAAATAGTATCAAGTTCAGGTAACGATGATCGGGTGGATAACGACCATGTACCCTTGTCTCCAAAGTAGAGAACAAAGGCTCAATAATATTGAGAGCTGGTGACTATGGTGGCCATGGGAAAGGCGACAATTCATCTTCGTGCTGACAAAACCGGTCCTGGGTGATGCGAGCTGTGTGAACAGGGGGCCTGTCGTCTTGGAACACAGCGTCACCACTGTGGAAAAAACACTGTATCGTGGGATGGACCTGATCAGCCAAAATGGTCACATAATGCCTGGCAGTATTGTGACGTTGCAGAGTAACCATGGGGCCCATGGAAAGCACGATATTGTTGACAAATCATCACCGGATCCTTGCCGTCTTTCACTTCTGGGACGCTAATTCGACCAGAAGTTGCGAACAGTGTGGAGCAGATTTCATCCCATCAAATAACTTTCTCCTATTGCTTCATAGTGTAGGTTTTATGGCTTCGGTACAACTTTTTCCTGTTTCGGGCATTTTCAGCACTGAAGTGGGGCTTTAGAATTCCATATCACTTTACATTTCCCTGCTTATGGGATTCCCTTCGTGTTGTTTTCGTGCTGAAAGGGTTCGTAAGTGCAACATTCAGTTCCCCAGTGACTTTTGCATTGTCGTCCTCTTATCTTTCGCCATAGTCCTCTTCAGTGACCGTTTATCATGATCACCAAGCATACACTTTCGTCTCCGTTGTGATTTAGCGAATGATGTTTCTCCGCTTTCCCCGTATGCTTCCACAATCACACAGAAAACTGTTCTGACCCTGACCACGACTGACTCTTGCAGCGTATTGAGGACATTGCACAGTTGCAGATCGTGGTCAGATAGAACAGCGTAACCTACAGGCTTGGCTAGTAACTTCATTTATGTTCAAGCACGCATTTCTCGTGGTGTTCCATATTTTTGTCCTAACCCTCCATATAGCGAACTCATTGAGGAATCTTGCAGATAAACTGATGTTATACGTACGAAACTTTTGTGGCTTTATAAACTCTGTTCCTTTAAGATGGTGGCAGGAGCTGGGTAAACGAGACGCGAGGCAAGAGGTGGTTCCTCATACTGAAACTGTTTGGAGGGGTAACAGATGACAAGAAACAAAGCTGACGGGCCGGCATTGTACCAACTGCACCGTCTGCATGACTCGTAAGGTGTGAGATACACTGCTAGTTCGCGCCAAAAGTCTGCATGATTTCAAAATTAGCTAACCACAGGGAGGATTATATGGGAATGTTCCCAAAACAGCTTCGATACAACGACTGTGCATCTGACAGAGTCTGTGACCGCAATCTGACGCGATAACTTGGCTGCGTCAGGCAGTACGGTGTGTAATAAATAACTGATAGTTATCTTCTACTTTCGATGAAGACGAAGCCGAGAACTATTAATAATCTCATTTGCTTCCCAAGCTGCGACATTGTCGCGAATAAAACAGTGACCCGATATATAGAACAAAGTTCCTGTACTTTACGTCTATGGTCACAAACCTTTTTGCCATCAGACTACCGGTTTCGGTCTGCAATAATCATCTTCAGATATGTTTTTCATAAAACAGATCTGAAGATGGTCATTATAGACCGAAACCGGTAGTGTGATGACAAAAAGTTTGTGACCATAGGAGTAAAGTAAACGAAATTTAATCTCATTTGTGCCTGAATCTTTGTATGTGGAATGTTTCACTAAAGGACTTTCGGAAATAAAACAATGCACTGACATTAAAATAATTTATAATTCCTGAAAGACTCCACTGAATTTTCCTGTAACTTATTTTCTACAGTAATTTAATAACTAGCGAGCACTGCTGTGCGCAGGGGAGCTTCGAAGACAGAAAAACTATGTTACAGTCTCGTATGCTATAAGATACTCAGCACTAAGATTACACAGTGATTCATTTAGCGTTTTACGCGACTGGACACTCTCTGAACAGCGGTGCTTCACGGTACATAGAGACTGAATCCAAAGTCGACCGATCAAATTTCTGAGGTTTTTAAGGGATTTTTCTGAGTATTTTGGTACAAAGGACCCGTGGTCTTCGGTGGCCCATTATAGAGTAACACTATGTATTTTTGTTTTATACTCCCATTCAACTCCATACGTGTACTGCGCTGCAAATACACTCCTGGAAATGGAAAAAAGAACACCGGTGTGTCAGACCCACCATACTTGCTCCGGACACTGCGAGAGGGCTGTACAAGCAATGATCACACGCACGGCACAGCGGACACACCAGGAACCGCGGTGTTGGCCGTCGAATGGCGCTAGCTGCGCAGCATTTGTGCACCGCCGCCGTCAGTGTCAGCCAGTTTGCCGTGGCATACGGAGCTCCATCGCAGTCTTTAACACTGGTAGCATGCCGCGACAGCGTGGACGTGAACCGTATGTGCAGTTGACGGACTTTGAGCGAGGGCGTATAGTGGGCATGCGGGAGGCCAGGTGGACGTACCGCCGAATTGCTCAACACGTGGGGCGTGAGGTCTCCACAGTACATCGATGTTGTCGCCAGTGGTCGGCGGAAGGTGCACGTGCCCGTCGACCTGAGACAGGACCGCAGCGACGCACGGATGCACGCCAAGACCGTAGGATCCTACGCAGTGCCGTAGGGGACCGCACCGCCACTTCCCAGCAAATTAGGGTCACTGTTGCTCCTGGGGTATCGGCGAGGACCATTCGCAACCGTCTCCATGAAGCTGGGCTACGGTCCCGCACACCGTTAGGCCGTCTTCTGCTCACGCCCCAACATCGTGCAGCCCGCCTCCAGTGGTGTCGCGACAGGCGTGAATGGAGGGACGAATGGAGACGTGTCGTCTTCAGCGATGAGAGTCGCTTCTGCCTTGGTGCCAATGATGGTCGTATGCGTGTTTGGCGCCGTGCAGGTGAGCGCCACAATCAGGACTGCATACGACCGAGGCACACAGGGCCAACACCCGGCATCATGGTGTGGGGAGCGATCTCCTACACTGGCCGTACACCACTGGTGATCGTCGAGGGGACACTGAATACTGCACGGTACATCCAAACCGTCATCGAACCCATCGTTCTACCATTCCTAGACCGGCAAGGGAACTTGCTGTTCCAACAGGACAATGCACGTCCGCATGTATCCCGTGCCACCCAACGTGTTCTAGAAGGTGTAAGTCAACTACCCTGGCCAGCAAGATCTCCGGATCTGTCCCCCATTGAGCATGTTTGGGACTGGATGAAGCGTCGTCTCACGCGGTCTGCACGTCCAGCACGAACGCTGGTCCAACTGAGGCGCCAGGTGGAAATGGCATGGCAAGCCGTTCCACAGGACTACATCCAGCATCTCTACGATCGTCTCCATGGGAGAATAGCAGCCTGCATTGCTGCGAAAGGTGGATATACACTGTACTAGTGCCGACATTGTGCATGCTGTGTTGCCTGTGTCTATGTGCCTGTGGTTCTGTCAGTGTGATCATGTGATGTATCAGACCCCAGGAATGTGTCAATAAAGTTTCCCCTTCCTGGGACAATGAATTCACGGTGTTCTTATTTCAATTTCCAGGAGTGTATAAGCACAACACGGAAAATATCATCGGTACGTATTGTGTGCTGTGTTGTGCAACAAATTTGTTCCATTCATTCACGCTACTTGCTGTTGACAAAAGTAATGCCCACATGACTTTTTTACCTTATACTTTCATTCAGTACTATTTGTTAATGAAAAGTCGATAGATATGTATCTCATGCATGGGCAAATAGACTGCAATTGAAGAGTTACACAACGACAAAATTTTGGAGGGACAGAAAATTTTACTGACAAGGGAGATATCACATATGGGATGCCACAGGGTCCAATTTTGGATCCACTGGTATTACTTACATGTGTAAATGACGTTCCATTTAATGTTCAACAAACAGAATTGTTACTTTGGGCAACTATACTAATGTTGTAATAAATACCATTGGAGAGAAAGCCATAGAAGAGATTTCTTAATTGCGTTTTTCCAACAATATAAAATAGCTCTCAAAAATTTACTCTTCCTAAACTTTGAAGAAAACACTATATTCAGTTCTGTACGACAAACAGTCGTACCAACAATTGACGTAGCAAATGGAAAGGAGTCAGTAAGTAGAGTAGAATGCTCAAAATTTTAAAGTGTGGATACTGATAAAAACGAACTGGAGAAAGAATAATACTGAGCTTTTCAAGCAAGTTCAGTTACTTTTGCTCTTTGTATAATTGCTAGTATTAGGAACAAACGAAACGATTTCCTGACATATTTTGCATATATCCACTCAGCAATGTCATATAAAATAATTTTCAGTGGTAACTTATTTCGTAGAAAGAAAATACTGATTGCACAAAAGCGAGCAATTAGAGTAATACGTCGTGTCCACCCGCGATCGTCATGTAGGTACTTCAAGGAGTTAGGAATTTTAGCAGCACCGTGACAGTACATATATTCACTAATAAAATTCGTCATAAATAACAATCTACCACAATATATGAATACCTACAACATTAGAGGAAAGATGGCCTTTATTATCAATTATTAAAGATATCAGTGACTCAGGAAACAGTTAAATATGCAACAACATACCATAAAATACTTGACAGGTCTAATCTAACGTCATTTCCGCTGGACAACTCAGTCTATTCCATGGACGAATATCTGCTTAAAAAATCATTTATTTCATTTTTAGTATAAAGAAATAAAATAAAAATATTTGCGATCTAGTCCTAACTCATTAATGAAAGTGCCAAACTGACCGCTGCCTTTTAAGTATGCTTGATGCCACCTCCTGATAAATTGCCTTTAACTGTTCCAGTATTTTATTTGCATCCTTAAGGAGATTACTTCTCGTGCAACGCGCGACGTAAACATGCAGTGTAAAGTCACAGTTGCTTGTGGCTTCCAGGCTGCCGCAAACAGACCGTCCGCTGGTAGCCGCTGGACGGGCCCGTGAAGCTTCAGTTCTCGGCTGTTCGTTTTCTACAGAAACAAACGCACGACTTTCTGCAGGCACCTGTGTCTGAACTGAACCTTTCTTCGCGAGGATGTTTACCAAACAGCCGGCGGCTTGTGCTAATCTTTTCAAGGTCGAGGATCGAAAACTCACACACCTGAAGAGTGGGCGAATATTGATGACACCTTCTGCAGTTGGTCGTTCAGTACACTGACGATTCACTTGGTTGCTGCACTGAGAGGAATTTTTCTGTAGCTCGATATAGGGCTGACGTTTTTCTTGACGTCCGGAATATTTAGGTAACGATCCGCGATACTGTCAGATAAACATTCTCCTTGCGAAAATATCTGACTACAGACGTGAATGTACAGGTTATTTTACAGCAACCAGATACAGAATGTCGGCTCCAATAGCGAGAATTTTAACAAGTGGGAGATGCGTCTGGTGTACGTGAAAGGCATGTGACAGATGCATTACAAACGACTACATGTCTAAAATGATCTATAGGTTTTCTTGTGCTGTTTAGGAACTGTGCAGTGATACACACAGACGTAGATTCATTAATAAACTGAAACGTCATGTTATATTAGAACTGTGTACCGGAGTGGGAATCAAACCTGCAGATGAGCCTCCCCAAGCACTTCAAACGTCCCATCTTCACAGCTTTATATTCACCACTACCTCTGTTGTTCCATATACAGAACTTCTGCATACCTCGCGGGGCTAGTATTTCTGCAAGAAAGGTTCAGGGATCGAGTCCCGACCCAGAACGCAGGTTTAATCTGCTTGGAGGTTTAAAATCACCGCACAATTAGTAAATTGTTATGAAATGCAACAAGACCTGCAGATTAACATTTCATTGTGAAAAAGACTAGCAAGTAGTCCACAAAGTAAACAAAGGTAGTATATTGTTGTTTAGGCTATGCGCAAACGAAAGTGCCGTTATTTCTCCAAAAAAGCAGTATAATGTGCGTAGGGACAAACACGCGTAAAGACCAATTATTGGTTGACTACTACATCGTTGATCAATAAGCTACAACGATTACTTATCTAAAGACACTGCTCTGTTTGGATTCCAAGACATAAGGAAATTCCAAGAAGGACCAATAGGTAGTGGGTGAATGTTACTACAAAACCTGCAGACGTGCCATGGATGTTGCAGATCTCAATGCATGGAGTAATTTGGAGAAGGATTTATCCGACAGTGAATGATGAGCGGTTGCCACTGAATCGTCCTGGAATACCTATATGCCGAGGAAGTCAAAATTAAGATCTCAGAGATCTAGTTGAATAATGTCACTTACAAAACTCTCACTAGAACGATTTTTGATTTTTGTTCGGGAATCTGTGATTTTTTAAATTGGTTTAACGGAAGACATAGAGACCGTGCGGAAGGCATAGAGGACATGCAAAGATTTGCTTTGTCAATGTGACAGTATTACAGAAATTGGACTATTCTAGGGGTAGGCGCTGCAGTTGCGCATTACGAAAAGACCAAACAGAAAAAAAAACGAGGACGGTTATGCAAGGACGAGGAGAGAAACGTGTTAGCGAATCCTCCGTTATACTCGACTAATTACCATAGTGGTAACATTACTGAAATATTGGCTCCTCACACTATCCATGAATGGCGTCCAGGGAACAGACGGACTGGAGAAGGAAATATGCCATGTTCTTCTTAAAGAAAGTTCTCGGGATTTGCTTAATCGAAGGGTAAGCACTGAAGCTCTATATCTGGATAACCTGAAGACATGTTAACCCTGGTCCTGCGGAATATGAGTCCAGTGTCTCACTCACTTACCACTTTGTCATCTTGCACGACACGCAGAAATATGTTAATTTCCGGAAGAAACTACGAAAATCACAGTCAGCTAAAGTATTCAGCATTCGTTAACGAATTCCTATGTGTAGTTCGAAAAGCGAAAATCCTTCAAGTCGAAATGGCTACTCTGGTAAGATATAATTTCCTTGGTGTATATGCTTCAACGGCTTCAGTCCGCATGCAGAGTAAACGTTTCGATCCACATACATTAGTAAGAAAACGTAGAATAAACCAAAAGGGAACAAAATACAAAGAGGCACCTTCAGTCCCCATTAAAGGGAGAAGAAGAATATCTCTGTTCATTCTTCCTAGGACTTGATATGTGGATTTAGATACAATAAGCCGTGTCCGTTATACGATAGTAACAATAGAAACGTAAGCACTCCCTGGCCTATTACTTTCAAGTATGGAGCGAGGGGAAAATGCATCGGTTCGTTTCCAAACCTCGCCTATGTATCTTCCAATACCTGTTCAGAGAAGAATTAAAAACATTACTAGTTTTCAAAATTGTCCAACAGATCTATCAGGAAAATTCCATTCTTACGGGGAACCGATCCCTCGTAGTGGAACTGATGTTCGTGGAAATAGTTTAACCACGTTACCGGAAAGTTCAGCATAGGCGTGTGGTATTCAAGAGGAGCAATCCATGTTCGTGCACTGGCATTCGAACCCTCCTCTCGACCAAAACATCTTCCTTTAATGCGATTCTAGTCTCTTTAACAGTTCATCGCTCATTATACTCATCTATTAACTATAAAGGGGACACTTAATTGCAGGCCAGTGAAAGTCAGTAGCCGCGCCGGATTAGCCGAGCGGTATAAGGCGCTGCAGTCATGAACTGTGCGGCCGGTCACGGCGGGGGTTCGAGTCCTCCCTCGGGCATGGGTGTGTGTGTTTGTCCTTAGGATAATTTAGATTAAGTAGTGTGTAAGCTTAGGGACTGATGACCTTAGCAGTAAAGTCCCATAAGACTTCACACGCATCTGAACATTTTTGAATGTCAGTAGGAAACCATGTCCACTACAATCCCGGGCAGGACAACAATGAGAGATTACCTTATTGTTGCTGTCTGAGTATTGCAGTTTACTTCAAATTTATGTGAAGCGTGTATAATACAGGCGCAGTAGTATATCCTTTATGCTAGACTTCGTTTCCTTCGCTGAGATCTATTTTATTAAATATTAATTGAAAAACGACTGTTCTGCTGTTATCAGAGCATCAGGCTTAGTGCTGTATTCCGTTTACTAAGCGCTTGACATGTGCTCGTCTTACTTTTCGACTTTGTTTGCAGAATACATCGTTACTTTCTGGCAATACTCCGTCTGCCGACAAAATTCTGTGTGTTTCCCAGCGAAATTCTGCACGGTTGTCGAAGCAACCTTGGCAACATTTGGGCGGGCGAACATGTCACCAAGATTGTAACGACTACGCTGCAGAAGTCTTTGTGTGAAAAACACGTTCTCCATACAGTCCCTATATCTCCGCATACGATTTACATATTTTTGGAGCGCTGAAGGGTATCATGGCATCCATGGCTATCGATTTCCTACCGGTACAATCATGGTTCCGTAGGCAACAGGAAAATTTTTCCATGAGGGCATTGACCGACTTTCCCACCGTGAGATAAATGTATTAACAGTTATGGCGATTATTTTAGAAACAAAAGTTTATCTCTTTCATATGTCTGATTTTCATTTGACCGCCTCTTATACACACTCGCGAAAAATATCGCAACACCAAGACGGAGTTGTACGACATAAACGGAAGTTGACAAGTGTGTTTCTAGCTCTGAAAGGTGGTGTGTATTCTGATTTTACGCCAGTCGCACAAGAGTAATGATAGCAGTGCTGCTATGGAGATGCAAAGCAGATTTACTTTAAGTACACGTTGTAACGGCCACGAGTCAGATTGGATGTGGTGAGTTCATGCCAGAGAAGAATGCATTTAAGGAGACGCTATCATCAACACCTCACAGAGTTTGAACAAGATCATGTAATAGGGCTACGAAAAGTTGATTGTTCCTTCACGATATTGCAGAAAGACTTGGCAGGAATGTAGCAATTGTACGTGATTGCTAGCAACGATGATCACGAGAACGTACAGTTGTAAGAAGACATGGGTATGGAGAGAAGGTGCAGGAGGAAGGTGGAGATGTAGATCGACGGCGAGAGTGGTGGTGGCAGGAATTGACAGAGGGGAGAATAGGATGGACAGAGGAAGGGGAAGAAGGACAGATAGAGGGGAGAGAAGATGAGCTGAGAGGTGGGAGGAGGTGATAGATAGGGAGGCGAGGAGGTGATAGTCAGAGGGGAGGGAGATAGACCAAGACACATGCACATTATTTGAAATACATGTACACAGGTGAAGCCATGGGGAAACGGCTATTATATTATAAAATAAACGTATATATGTTCCACGTCTCCTCCTAAAACACTGAATCGATTTCAATCAAACTTGGTGTGCGCGTATTTCTTACTACGTGGAAAGAAGCAAAGTGGTAGTAAGAACCATGTACTTCACATAGGGATGCGAATGCGAGATAAAAAGGAGGTGCCATAGAAGCATAACACAGGAACGTTTTGAGTCATTTCAGCCAAATTGTGTTTATTCATTAATCGTTAATTGTATAAAAATATTGCGGGAGTGATAAAATACAACCACCCCTGTGGGTGAGGGTGAGAAGCCGTGACATCGAAGAAGTACTGGGTAATGACCCATATTAATATCGAACCCATAGTTTTCGGGGTCGCTATGCTCTTTGGTGACAGTGCTGCTTACGTTTCACACCCAGGGGTGGAAGATGGGTGTTGGGGATGGCAGCAAAAGGATTGATTATCAGCATACTTCTGTACCGCCTCAACCAAGTTCTACAAATTTGGCACACATGTCACTTTCTGTACGAAAAAAAATTACTGTTTCACTAATACACCCTCGTGGTCGAGGGTGGGGTAAAAAATCAGACACAAAGCATAACTCACGAATGTCTGGCACAGTTTCAGCCAAATTTTATGCATACAGGATTGATTATTTGTACAAAAATAGTGTGAGAGTAAGATACCCGTACTACTACTAGGGGTGCATTGGGGTTGACGTCTAAAAATGTTCGAAAACGAAAAATTTTTTTATACCGTTGACAACTTTTTCAAATAGTACGAGAGCAACATCTTTTTAACTGCAGAACAAACCTCGTACATCCCACATGCCTACTCTAATACATATTCTTTACAGCATCCGTGATTCAATTGCAGTCTGGAAGTAATTGGTGAGTTTTTTTTTCAGAACATTTATTTGTCGAATAATATTACTGTTGCGGGATGTCTGGATCGCCATTCTCCTGACCACATGCCTCTGTTTGCGAGCAGTATTTCAAGGGTGGCATAATGTCGAGCGTCTGGATTTCTTTTGTCAAGCTCCTTCCCTTTCAACAAGAAGTCAAACAGCAATACTTTGGCTCTGCATGTGACGCAAAGCTACATTATTAAAATTACGCCCTCAAAGACTCAAACAAAGAAAATAAAAAAGTGGTAGCAGCGACACACAACTCTTTCACAAAAAATATGCGTGGGCTGCTGTACAAGCACTGGCAGTAACAAAGCACACAGGCAGACAATCAAAATGTCGAAATTTCAAACCTTAGTCAAGGAAACTGTGGGTAGAATATTTTTTCTCGAGATTTATGGTCGCAGTTTAAGTTCTTGCAATCATTAGGACAGGATGTGATGGCAACATTGAGTCCCTGGGCAGAAAGTCAAATCTTTTCTACACGGTTCCAGAAGTTTTTGAATTTTACGTAGATCTTTCTTTCCCTATTTGCCTTGAAAATGTACTGGTTTGATCAGCACAAAAGCTGTAACAAATGAAGCAGAAGCTTGGAAAATGTATAGGAAACAGGTAGTAAGCTGGAAATTCTCGTGGCACTGTACGTGCGCAAAACGCAGAGAGGCCATGACGTAACTAGCGAGAAGAACTCTTACTTGTTTCTCTGTTGATATACTGTGCAGTCCCTCCAGATTATAACCTTTGCGCGCTGCAGGAAACATGGAACAGAGGTAGTGTTCTAAAACACAAAATATTCCGAAAAAAACTGAAAAATAGTTTCTTGGTGATCTTCAACAATTATCATTTATTGAGGAATAGGCGACCGACATCAGGTGGCAACTGCCTGTTGAAAACTAGGTTGACATTAGGACAATATTTCTGTTTGGTAATTGAGGCCGTCTTCTGCTAAACATTAACTGAGTTTTAAATGAATGAAATGCGCTGGAACTAATTTACTTCTTACGCTTAACATAGAGAATAGATGCTATGAAAATATTCCAATGTAACGACACTGTTACGAGATGCATAATAGCTCGATTTTATTAACGTACGTAGTTTGGAGAGTTACTTCTTATAAAGTATCGAGGTGGGAGTCAGGGTTTGAGAACATTCTAATAGTGGTACATGGTCTGTTATCGTTACCACAGTCGCTAAAGAGGAAAAGGACGCATTTGAACAAAATACAGGCACCGTCACTTGGTGACACGGAGAATGGAGAAAAGCCAAGTGAAACGCAATACGTGCACGCCTGTCACCTTATACATTTGTTGCACGAGCCATCATCAGTTGCACTGCCATTACCTAACATTCTATGGCGATGCGAATTAAATGAAATGTATCTTATCGCTTCCATGTGTACTACACAAATAACCCACTTGAGAGACTAGAACGACCAGTACACCAGATGTGGGTAAGACTAAGGAAGGAAAATAGCAGCCGCACTTACCAGTCACGACCTTCCATTCTCTGACGTGGATTATAGCTTCAGTGTTTTGTATGACAGTGAGTTACTCTTATATAAGATTAAGATGTCATTACAGGCAGTGTCGTAATCGCACACAAGATTATTACAAATTAATTCACACGCAGAACATGCTCTCAAAATACAGTTCTGACGATTTAGATCCACATGGAGGACGTCGCCAATTTTTTGTGCAACATTGGCTGATGTGGGGCCTTATCTTAGCACTGCGTCCTGTGATGCGAATAGTCGCCGCTTTGTCTTCGGTCCCCGTGAGGATACAACAATGCAAAGCATACTCGCATCCACCAGAGAGTAAATCTGCTGTATTACGAACGCGCAGCATTACCAAATTGAACATATCGTTCCTACTATCGTGTAAGACAGAGTGATACGAAGCATTTCACGCTCATACCTATATTCCATAAGCCACAGCGCTTACCGAAGGATACTAGTTAACGATAATTCGTCTCACTTTCTATTTCAACCGAGTCTGCTGCTACGGTGGATGACTGTCTCTTCATTTCTGCATATGCAGCATCTCCGTTACAATATAATGAAACGAGTGGTAATCCCTCCGTTCACTTGTTGCGTATGATGGAGGATTGTTCTTAACCTTAAAGCAATCTGAGTACAATTCAACTTTGCAAAATGTCGCTACTTCCAATCACTGCTTTTCACGCTAATGAAGGCCATACAAGCAGATTTTTACTAGTTTCTTAGAAGAGCTTTCTGAATAATTTCAACAGATTTTAGACATCTAGATGGCTTGGTATAAATCAAATGATTCAATTGTGCCTACAATTAACGACATTTCACGCAGAACCAAACCTCACCTTGCAAAGAATTAATCAAATTCGTAGTGGCATAAGCCACACGAAGGGCGTCGTCCCAGGCACTGGACTGCCAAATAACCTGCACACCAACAACCCAAGGAGTATCCGTTCTCCAGTTTCAATAATGAACTAAAAGCTTACTTTTCACAGAGCCTCAATCAGTAGCCTCTGAAGGTTCTTGGAGACTTTTTATTTCTGTTAATTTCTGACGCAGACAGGACGGAGACAAGTGATCTGAAAGCTTTATACTGAGTTAAAAAAAATTGTTAACGAAATATTTTAGTGTTGGAGATCGCAAGTAAATAACATTAAGTAATAACTGGTTTCATCGGATTATACAGCCATCTTCAGATCGCTTATACAAAACATCTGTAGTGACGGTTTTGTAAAATGAGGCTGACACATGAAGTGTGCATCACAATGGACGCTCATGTAAGAGATGGATATAAATAAAATTATGGCATATACCACGGAGATAAAATATTAGGTACTGAATACCCATATAACAAGTCTGCAATGATATACGGTACTAGCTTAGCGCCCGTTGCTTTGCTCGCGTCGATTGTACGGCCTGCAGTATTTTTTTTATTTAACTGGATTTTATGTTGTTTACAAAATGCAACACCTTCTAAGCTTTTAAGGCTAATTTAGGCGATATAAGCATAGTCTTTTCAGAATTTACTCCTGACCAAAACGTGATTGTGGTAGCTAGAGTGCAAATTTTTGGTTTATCATGCCTTTTGCGTTCTTGCGGGGATATTTCCATAGCAACTCTCATTCCCTAACAAATATTTCTTTATATCTAACCGATAGATGAAATACTAATTTTCATAAATTTAGCTTTAACTTTTGTTTAATATAAGGAAATATTTTCTGAAAAGTTTTCATCCCTTATTGTACTCCCTTGGCGGTTTGATTTCCAGAAATACTGAAATAGGTATATTTTTAAAAAAATTCTAACCGGGAAGTCAAATACCATTTGTCATAGATGTAACTTTAAAAATCCTTTAGTAATTCTTTATTAATTATTAATTTCCAAAAAAGTCATTCACACACTAATTAACCCCTTAGTGGTTGAATTTCCAAACATATTGAAACACGTATTTTTATTTTGTGACTGAGAATCTAAACACCAGTTTTCGTAGTTCTAGCTTCAAAATTCCCTTAACAGCGACATACTTTCAAAATGCTTCTCATCCGGTATTTCATCACCTTAGAAGTGGGCTTTCGGGCAATCCCTTCTTAAACGGTGCCTACAGTACAAGATCCACACCCTTTCCAAACTTGAAGTTTCTATCCTTAGCGGTTTGGGCTGGGCGTTGATGAGTCAATGAATGTCGGACCCTGTTTCATCCCCTTAGGGGCTGAATTTCCATTTTTTTATCTCCAACCGAGAAGCCAAGAAAATTTTGTTTCCAACAGAGAACTTCAAAACAAATTTTCATAGATTTTGCTTCAAAATTGCTTGCACAATGAAATATTTCATATTTTCAACCTCAGTTTCACCCCCATAGGGATTGAATTTCCAAAAACAGGGAAACACTTTTTTTTATTTCTAACCGAAAACGCAAATTTAAATTTTCATATATTTAGCTTTAACAATGCTTTCTTAAGAAAATATTTTCATAAAAGATCTCATTCCCTAGTTCACCCCCTTAGGGGTTCAATTTCCATATACACTGAAACATGTATTTCTTATTTATAACTGAGGAGTCATATACCAGTTTCATAATGTAGCTTGAAAAATACTGTATTAATTCTTTAATAATGATATATTTTCAAAAAAAAAAAGCTTTCACCCTCTATTTCACCCCATAGGATTAAATTTCAAAAAATTCTGAAACACGTATTTCTCTATTTCTGACCGAGAAACAAAATACCGATATTCTTAGGTCTAGCTTCAAAATTTCCTTAATAAAGACATTTTTCTAATCATCCCTTAGTTCATTTTCTTAGGGTTGGAATTTCGAAAAATTCCTTCCTGAACGTCGCGTACAGTATACGATCCACACCTGCTCCAAATTTCAAGTTTCTATTCTTAGCGGTTTGGGCAGGGCGATGATGAATCAGTTACCTGGTCAGGACATTGCCTTTTATATATGGAGAGGGTGTGTACAGTACCGCTGCACCAGTGGCTTTTCAACCAAACCATATTATATGGTTCTTGATGACTGTTTATTACACTTTGTGTATGTGGTACCCTACAGCTCGTAAATATTGGTACAAAAGCACCAAGTTCTTCTGATAAAATAATTTTTGATTCAGTACGGGTTTCGATCATTTGGTCACCTTCAGGTGTCTTAAAATCATTTGCAAGATGCTTGATGCTAACGTTCTTACTGCAGTGTCAAATAAAATACAAACTATTATACATCAAAACATCTCTATGTAATGCGGAATTGACCTCTTAGATATCACGAGAGGCGGACCCGTCGTTATAAAAGGAGACAGGGAGTACTGAGTTTTCAGTAGAGAAGCAGTAATAGTGGAACGGACCGCTCAGGAGATCTTAGCGACTTCTAACGTGGACTATTCGTTGGATATCAACCCTAAGAAACAAATCCATCGAAAACTGTTAGTGATGTTCTTGTGAGATGGAAACGTGGAAGGTACAGCCGTAGCTGAACAAAGACCAGGCGGACTTCATGTATTGGAGGACAGTAACCGCCGGTCATTGTGGAACGTAGTTGTGAAAAATGGCATAAAATCTCAGGAAGAAATCACTTCTGAGTTTCAAAGTGCTACCAGCAGTAAACTGTGCGTAAGGAGATAAAAAGAATGAAGTGCAACGGTCGAGCAGCCCCTCACAAACTACACATTTCTGTAGTTAACGCGACGCCACTGGAGTGGGTGACTGGAAAAGAGTGACATGGAGTGGTGAATCACACTACACCCCCTAGCAATCAGTTGGAAGGGTTTGGAATTGTGCGAAAACCTTGATAACGTTGCCTGAAGAGGTCCGAAGGTGGTGGTGTTACGGTAGGGCAGAGTTCTTCTTGGTGATGGTGTGCTTCTCTTATTGCGTTATAGAAAATGCTGAATGTTGAAGGAAATGAATATATATTACCTGACTGTGTACCGCTTGTATCAGCATGGCAGTACATCCTGTCATGAAGCACCATCTATGATGCAATGGTGTGTAATCAGTGACATCACTATAATGCACTGGCCTGCCCAGAGTCCTGACGTGAACCCGATGGAACACATCTGGGATGAAATATCGCCCCATAAGGTTAGAAGACCAAGAACGAAGTCCTCGGATTATAAAATGGTATAAGACAGGGAGATAGTCTTTCACCCATATATCGAAGAAGCGATGACTAAAATAAAATAAAGAACGTCGACTTCGCCACAGACCCTAGCTTCTAACATCTCTACCTTGCCTCATTTCGGATCTTGAGGAAGGATGGGCTGTTATTCCTCTTCAGACATTGAAACTCCTCATTAAGTGTTCTCAGCACATTTCAATGCGCCACGATTTTCAAGGATGGATACATTCCAAATTAATATCGATTAATAGATACCCGATTACTTTTGTTTAGATAGTAACCACGAAATTTACAAGAGGTGATGCATCCCGCTTGCGGACTGGTCATCATTTAGGGAGGTGGTGAAGCGCAGTCGTAGAGGAGATCTTTAGACGAGTCGAAATTGAGCTTATGACACATCTGTAGTCGGTTTCAACAGCGAAAAATACAGGAGCCTACCGTTCTATCAGGCATTCATTAATTCCTGTCTTATTAACGGGACTCTAAACAACCAAAAACATCAGAGGCCCCTAACTGATATGCTGCGCAGTTATTTGAAGACAGCCCACTGAAATTAAGGTAATCGACAAGAACACAACGAATGTCTCGCCCATACTGCACAGAAAATTATAGATCTGTTGGTTGTCGGCGGAAGTATTCTGCCAAAACGTCTATGTAACACAGCTGCAATCCCGAAACTTCATGGCATTACAGACATACGAATCCCGAAGATACGAAATGCGGTACAACATGGGCCTTTTCTGCAACAAATCCAGATGAATTTCAACATACAGCATTATCTGTCCGGAATTCCCGCTTTCTAGCATGTATCAACGTTCAAGGTGAAAGTTTGATCACTTGATATGACACTGATGATAAACAAACGAACAGTACCTGACTTCTGTGGTTCCTTATATTTAGCATAGTTGTGTAGACGCACCTAGTCACTTGACGGTGGTTTTTGGTCCTTTCTCTAAATTGGGCAACATTATTAAAGGGTCAGTTTTCCAAACCAAGGGTTGTGTCTCATTGCAACGCAGAAGTTTGGCTCAAAGGTGCCAGCAACCTTCCTCTGCAACGCTGCAAAAACATGGCTCCCTGTGACGTCACTCTTGGCCTCTGCGCTGCTTCAAACAGCAATGTGTCGACGCGTATGAGAGAAAGGCCAGAGCTCAGAAGTTCTTGTGACGTGTGAGGTGGCTTAATGATGTCACATTGGCACCAAATTACCCCACAGTTCTTCCCAGTCCTACAGCGCACGTGCCACAAGATGGAAAGTTCATCACATCACCACTTACCGACATTTTACCCCTTCGTTTGACGCCTCTGTGATGGATGTGAGAACCGCATTGAAATCACGCGGCTTTCTTATACGTGGCCGAGAGAAACATTTCAGACACATCTCGACTCGGAATTGACATGAAAAGGCCTCAGGGGGTGGCACAAAACGTTTCAATGAAACACTAGAAAACGACATTTTGCAGTGCCATGTACAACAGCATGTCGTTCTCGACAAATTTTGTCACACTGACACCCCCCTCCTTCCAACCCTGAAATCCACTGAAAATGTTCTCATCCTGAGCAGTGTAACGCGGCCCCAGGCTTTGCTTTTGTATACAGAGGAGACTGTCCAAAATCATTAAAGGAAATGTGAACGTGATCCGAACCGGGAAAGGTTGTTTACACTCTTTCATCCGTCCTTTTTCGAGCACTGCAGTGGCTTGTGTACGAGGGGGTGCGGCATTGAAACGCACGTGAATAAAACGGCAAACGTTGCCTGTAAGATACTCACCCCCCCCCCCCCCCCGCCTCTCCCAATTTTGGCAACACCATTTGTGTCATATTTTCACCTTTTCTGGGCATTCTAAAAATGTGCCTATACTGAGACAGCCATCAACCAATCCTGTCCTGTTGGTAAGCTAGGCAACCATTTCGATAACCTGATCTCGGATGCGGCCAGCAGTTGTTAGTGTGGGTTGTCTGTCCCACTGGCAGGCAGGGATCAGTGAATGAGTATCTCTGTACGTGGATATTTTTAAAACAAGCCGCAAACGTGTTGGAATGGCACCAAGGGTGTTGCCGAGCTGGAAGGTCTTACAGGGACACTTTGCCATTTCATTCGTAGACCTGTCATGTCACACTCTCCCCTCCACCCACACAGTGCACACGCCACGGGATGGAGAGGAAAATGGTAGATGAACAAACACGCTTTTCTGCACCAGCTCACGTTCAAATTTCACCGCATGGTTTTGAACAGGGTCCTTTGGGTCCAAGCTATAATACTGCACTCAAGCTACACTCCAAAAGAGGTGCCATCACATTCAGTGGGGTTGCAACCCCTGATGCCAACAGAGATGTGTTAAATGGTCTGTGGGTGTCAGCTGTGGCAAAATTTGTCAAGAACGTCCTCTTGAGGTCTTTTCGTGTGTGTTCTGAGCGTCAGCCTGTCTGAAATATTTTACTTCGCAACCCTTAAGAATGATTTCAGTGCAGTGCGTCCAGGTTCTGACTGCTGTCGATGAGGCATCAAAAGACGATAAAAATAAATGTCGTGGGACTAGGACCTCCCACCGGGTAGACAGTTGCCCGGGTGCAAGTCTTTCGATCTGACGCCACGTCGGCGACTTGCACGTCGAATCAAAAGGGGATGAAATGTAGATAGGAGTCGGTGTGACCTTCCTGTCGTGTGACGCTTGGGGTCGGAAATTACCTCTAAAAGGCGGAAGATCCCGTATTTTACTTTTAAAAAAATGCGATCGCTTCGTTCATAAATTTCAGTTTGCGGATACCAGCTAGTAAGTGCTGGACCCTACCTCGATTGCATATTAGAATGGATTCTTCCGACACGTCGGTGAGAGGACCTGAAGAAAGCGCAGCGAAACACTAAAGTTAATCGTGTAAGTCGAATAAAATTCGAAATACAGACAACTGAAGGTGTTTTTTAACTTGACCTATTATACTTTGATTCTGTTCTATAGTGTATATTACGTGAATTGGTTAATAAGGATCCCAATTTTACTTACAAGTTGCCTATCTAACCGTCTCCAGGTGCAAAAAGAATTCTATTTTCGATATCGCAAGCATTAATTGTCGGATTTAAGAATATAATACGCTGTCATAATCTACTCATTAAGAGGTATAATCTAAGGTTAAATATTTAACAAAATAAGTCAAATATTAATGATTTTTCCTTCGTGGTAGACTGCTGTCATGTTGATCTTTCAAAGAAAGTTCTGCCAGTTGACTGTAAATTATTGTTCAGTTATTTGACACAACCATATTTTCGGCTTTACAGCCATTCTTAACCGCAGGTTGAAATGCCACAAAATGTCCTACATGCCCAAATGACATATCATCGTCAAAATAAAATATATCTCGTCTGGGTTATGAGATCAGACACATATTTCGATGATAACGTGTGACATGTCAGTCATTTTATGACATTTCAGTCTTATAACATTGCGACTGAGATTGGCTATAAAGCCGAAATTATGATTGTGTGAAACAAATTAGTAGTAATTTACTTTCAAATAACGGAAATTTCTTTCAAAAAGTCAAATATTAGAAACCGTGTACAGTATATGTTCTGACGCAGCGTACCTCACAACGCGCAATCACCCGGATTACATTCAACCAATATTTGAGAATGTCACAAGGTGACGCTGCTGTCACATACTGCTATGTGATTGCTTATTTTTCTCATTTTTTTCTCTGTATTTCGAAGTTAACTAGAGAGCATACTGGAACAGTGTGCCAGGAAAGATTGCCCTGCGCTCGCCAATGTGGGTGGCGTGCCGTCGGTAACGTCCCTTTCTTTGTCTGGGGTGGGGGCTCATCATTCTTCTGACTGGTTTGATGCGTTCCGCAGCGAATTCCTCTCCTGCGCTAACCTCTTCATCTCAGAACACTACTTGTATTCTACGCTTAAATTATTTGTTGAGTGTATTCCATTCGCTGGTTGTCCCTATAGTCTTTTCCTTCTATATCTCGCCGGCCGCAGTGACCGAGCGGTTCTAGGCGCTACAGTGTGGAACTGTGTGACCGCTACGGTCGCAGGTTCGTCCCTGCCTCGGGCATGGGTGTGTGTAATGTCCTTAGGTCAGTTATGTTTAAGTAGTTCTAAGTTCTAGGGGACTGATGACCTCAGAAGTTAAGTCCCATAGTGCTCAGAGCCAGTTGAACCATTTGAATCTTCTATATCTCCCTCTAGTACCACGGCGGAGGTTGTACCCTGTTTCCTTATCCAACGTCCTGTCATTCTGTCCTTTCTTCAAGTCAGTGTTTTCCAAATGTTCCTTTCTTCGTTGATTCTGTGGAGAACCTCCCAATCACTAACTTTATTTATTCTCCTTTGTTACGGTTTTCCCTCTGTCCACGCTTCACTAACGTACAACGGTGTACTCCAGCCGTACGTTCTAATAAATTTTTCCCTGGAGTTGAGACCCATGTTTGATACCAATAAACTTCTCTTGGTCAGGAAAGTACTTTTTGTCTTTGCTAGTCTACTTTCTTCGTCCACTATGGGTTATTTTGGTTCCTTGGTAAATATTCCTTAACTTCGCCTCCTTCCTGATCACTAGTTTTGATGTTAATGTCTCGCTATTCTCATTCATCCAACATCTCCTGACATGTATCTTTTTCCGGCTTATTCTCATCCATATTCAGTACTCATTAGAATGTCCTTTCCATTCAACAGATCCTCTAATTCTTCTTCACTTTCACTGAGTATAGCAATGTCATCAGTCAATCCTAAATTCGATATCCTTTCACACTGAATTTTAATCTCCCTTTTGAACCTCTCTTTTATTTCCGTCATTCCTTCTTCGAGGTACATATTGAGCTGTGTGGGTGAAAGACTGTATCCCTGTCTAACACGCAGCTGTTCGTTCTTGGTCTTCCAATATTATTTTCTCTCTTGGTGCTTGTACATATTGTACATTATCAGTCTTTCCCTAGATGTCTAATGGTTTTCTAAGTTGACGTATCCAATGGTTTTTCTCCAGTCTTGCCGTCAGCTTACTGATCATCAGGTTTCTTCTCCATTTCTGTACATATTATCCTTGTCAGAAGCTTGGATGCGTGAGATGCTAAGCTGACTGTATGATACTTGTCGCACTCATCTGCCCTTGCCATCTGCGGAATTTTGGGAATAGTATTTTTTCGGAAGTCTCATAGATTATACACACCATCTTGAATAGCCGTTCCTTTGCCACTTCCCACAGTAAATTACATATAATTTCGATAGAATTGTGTCTGTCCCCTCTGCCTTAGTTGTCTCATGTAAATTTGCCCTTTTAAATTCTGACTATCCCACTTGTTTTCCATACTGATCAAATTTCTTCTTCTATCACTCCGCCGTACAAGTCCTGTCCCTCATAGAGGCATTCAGTGTACTCTTTCCACCTATCCCCTGTCTCCTCTGTGTTCAACAGTGGCCTTTTAATGCTATTAGTCTTGCTTTTACTGAAATTTTACCGAAGATTGTTGTGAATTTTTTATATTGTGTCAATCCTCTCGACAATCATTTCATTTTCAATTCCTTTACATCTTTGTCATAGCTATTTACTATTAACTGCCCTGCACTTCCTGTTTGTTTCATTCCTAAGGGGCTGATATGGTTGCATTCCTGTCTTTCACTGAACACTTTGGTACTTCCTTCTTTCGCCTATCAGCTAAAGTATTCCTGCTATTACCCAAAGTTTCTTTGCAGTTGCATTCATTGTGCTTATGTTTGACTGTCCAACAACTGCGTTTGCCCTTTTTAGAGACGTCTACTCCTTTTCTACTGAGCTGCCTACTACGGTATTGCCGGCCGGGTTGGTCGAGCGGTTCTAGGCGCTACAGTCTGGAACCGCGCTGCCGCTACAGTCGCAGGTTCGAATCCTGCCTCGGGTATGGATGTGTGTGATGTCCTTAGGTTTAAGTAGTTCTAAGTTCTGGGGGACTGATGACCTCAGAAGTTAAGTCCCATAGTGCTCAGAGCCATTTGAGCCACTACGGTATTCCTTATGGCAGTGTGGACAGCTTTAGCGAACTTTAATAACGTCTCATCTTTCCTCAGTATTTCGGTATTCCATATTTCCCCACGATGATTCTTCCGTACGATTCTCTTAAACTTCAGTCTGCTCTTTGTAATTACTAAATTGTGATCTGAATCTACATCTGCTCTAGGGTACGACTTACAATCCAATATGAGGTTTCGAAATCTCTGTCTTACCATTATGTAGCCCCGTTGAAATTTTCCCCCGACTCCAGTTCTTTACCAAGTATACCTCCTCCTCTCTCGTTCCTACTGCCAACACATATTCTCCCTTACTATTTCCTTCTATTCCTTTCCCGACAACCACGTGCCAATCTTCCATTATTAGTTCATTTTCATCTTCCTTTACGTGGTTAATTACCCATTCACTATCCTCTTACACTTTCTCTGTCTCTTCATCTTCTGCTTGCAACCTAGGCTTGTATACCTGAAGTACTGTTTTGGCGTTGGTTTGCTGTCGATTCTGATGAGAACAACCCTACCGCCGAACTGTTCACAGGAGCTCAATCCCTGCTCTACTTTCCTGTTCATAACGAATAATACTCCCGTTCTACTATTTTCTGCTGCCGATGATATTACTCTACATTCGCCTGATACTAAATCCTTATCTTCTTCGCATTTCTATTCATTGACATCCACTATATCTATGTTGAACCTTTGCATTACCCTTTCCATAGTTTTTAGCTTTGCTTCTACGTTCGAATTTCTGACATTTCAAGCTCAAACTCGTAGAATGTTAACCCATTGTTGATAGTTCCATCTCTTTCTTAAGGTTCTCTCCCAGAGATCCGAATGGGGAACTCAAAATGGTTCAAATGGCTCTGAGCACTATGGGACTTAACTGCTGTGGTCATCAGTCCCCTAGAACTCAGAACTACTCAAACCTAACAAGCCTAAGGACATCACACACATCCATGCCCGAGGCAGGATTCGAACCTGCGACCGTAGCGGTCGCACGGTTCCAGACTGTAGCACCTAGAACCGCTCGGTCACTTCGGCCGGCTTATGGTGAACTCATTGGGAATCTTTTGCCAATGGAGAGATCTCAAAGGTAATTTTTTAATTAAAAGCCACATGCCTTGTGGAAACAGATATTTTTGTTTAGTAGTCAGTCTTCTGACCAGTTTGATGTGGCCCGCCACTAAATTATCTCCAGTGCAGACCTCTTCATCTCAGAGTAGCACTTACAACCTACGTCCTCAATTAGTTGCTGCATGTATTCCAACCAATCTCTGCTTTCCTCTACAAGTTTTATTCCCTACAGATACCTCTAGTCCCATGGAAGTTATTCCCTGTCCCTTCTTCTTGTCAGTGTTTTACATATGTTTCTTTTATTGCCGATTCTGCGCAGAACCTCGTTATTCATTACCTTATCAGTCCACCTATTTTTCAACATTATTTTGTAGCATCACATCTCAAATGCTTCGATTCTCTTGTTTCCTGGTTTTCCAACAGCCCATGTTTCACTACCATACAATGCTATACTCCAATGCTGTACACAGAAACTACTTCCTCAAATTAAGGCCTCTGTTTGATGAGACCAGTGCTACGAGCAGGCAGATGGAGTTGCTATGGGAAGCCCTTTATCACCCATGATTGCCAGTTTGTTTATGGAATATTTTGAGAAATGTGCGTGTAGTAGGCAGCTTTAAAACCTGAGATTATTTTTTTATTTTTATTTTATTTTTGTAGATATGTAGACGATACTTTCGTTGTTTGTCCTGATATCAGTGGGAATTTGAACGACTTTTTAGAACACCTGAATTCAATCCACCCGAATATTCGTTTCACGATGAAGGTGACTGTCTTTCCTTCCTGAATGTGTAGGTTTGGAGGAAGGTGGATGGTACATTGGGACTTGCTGCTTATAGAAAGCCTACTGACGCTAACTTATGCCTGCAGGCTGACTTGTCACCATCCGGCTCTACGTGAAGGGGTAAATCGTATCTTGGTTCACAGTGCCCATGTCATCTCGGACCCTGAGAGTTTGTCAGCTGAGTTAGCCCATCTCGAAGCCACCTTGCGTTGCGCAGTCAGCCAAGAGCACGCTGGGTGACATTTTTGCCTTACATAGAGAGCATTTCGAGAAGGATCGGTCGTATATTGCGGAAATATGAAATGTAGTGTGTTTTTCGACCACCATCTAAGATCAAGGTCCTTTTAGGTGCCGGAAAGGATGACCTTGGTTTGCCTAAGGCTGGCGTCTACCATAATCCTTGAAGTTGTAGCATGTCATATATTGTTGCAACTATCAGGACTGTGGAGGACCTGTGTGCTGAGCATAGACGTCACACGCTTACAACAGCCGAGAAAATCCGCCATTGCAGAAAAATGTTCAAATGGCTCTGAGCACTATGCGACCTAACTTCTGAGGTCATCAGTCGCCTAGAACTTAGAACTAATTAAACCGACCTAACCTAAGGACATCACACACATACATGCCCGAGGCAGGATTCGAACCTGTGACCGTAGCGGTCGCTCGGTTCCAGACTGTAGCGCCTAGAACCGCACGGCCACTCCAGCCGGCCGCAGAAAAATGTCTTGGAACTGGTTATCCTACGGAACATAGCAACATGGAGGTTGTGGCAAGCACTTCCAGCCATTGGCATAATGTTCTCATGGTATCAGTTGAGATTAAATTAGGAAATGGTTGTTTTTGCTTAAATTTGCGTAGAATCCTGCAGAGGGACAGACTTAATGCTGCCTCACACGTTGTTATTTTCACTCTGGCATCACTCTGTGCGGTGGAGCTAATGTTTACAGTGTGGGTGTGTATGTATGTGTGTGTGTGTGTGTGTGTGTGTGTGTGTGTGTGTGTGTGTGTGTGTGTTTTGTCTTTACGAAGTTTCTCCGAAAACTGAAATTTTAAATTCACCTGCGCGGCGCTTCCTAGCTGCCGTTTTACTTGAAAAACGGCAGGGTGTGCTCCTACCGAAATATCGACGTTTGTCGACGATGTCAAATCTGCATTCCCGTAAGTTATTTTTACCATGCACTTATTACACTGATTGATCATATAATAGACAGAAATCCAAACAGATGTACACACCATTAGCTGCCTCTCTGTGGCCGTGTATTTTGGTGCACTACTTATGCGAACGATCTCGTTCTTCGTAGGGGTGCTGGGCGTTGGTTACGACCTACAGCGAAGCTTTTAATAGCTATCTTAAGGTTCGAAAATCGAGCGCTATGGCTGTAGGTACTGACAGTGCTGCTCCATAGCTTCTAGGTGCTACCATCCGATGCTTAGGGGTCGATTTCACGAGTGATCTGCGGTGCACGATTGCCCACAACTGCCAGTGCCTAGTGTCCCAATTAGGGAGATGGCCTCCTCGATCATCGTTTACGATCCCTCAATCTTCTGCAACGCATACAATATGTAAATGCGTATTTGGCGTCACGTATCCTATGGAAGAGACACTCCGCAGTCTGCCACCCATGGCCCGTCGCATGTTAGAGGTATAGGGTTCATACGTGCTGCTGTTCAAGATAAGGTATGAGACCCTCACCCTCCCGCGGTACAGGGGCGGTTTTGGCCTGTATCATGCCCCTGACAGAGCAATAGCCCTTGGTCACCTCTCAAATGGTGCTATGGTGCCTTTGTCCCAAATGCCTTGCCAGCCTGTTGCTGGAGACCTTTGCACTATGCTCTCTTTCAGTCTCTATCTAGCTATCGGATGTCCCGTCGCCCTTCTTTTACTTCCGTCATTTTTTCCACCAACCATGTCCATATTGCGATACTACCAACACGCTTGATGTCCGCAAAGGCTTTCGTCAGAACAGGCCACCGAATGTTGAGGGAAAACTGGCGTGACGTCTGGTAATTTATTTATTTAACCTGATCAGATTAGGGCCATCAGGCCCTCTCTTACATCAGACCAGTGTTCCACACATGCAGCATTTCACACATCAGAGTTACATCATGACCATAGTTTAAATGAGAAAATTAACTTACTCTAGTGACAATATGAATAAAGAGTAGTGGCTAAGACCTAATAAAGTACATATGGCAGTATTTTTACAACAGGTGCTATACATACAGATTATGATAAAAGCAATAATAATAACAGTAAAAAAAATCAAATAATAATGATAAACATGACTAAGACCTAATAAAGTAAATGTTGGCAGTATTTTTACAACAGGTGCTATACATACAGATTATGATAAAAGCAATAATAATAACAGTAAAAAAATCAAATAATAATGACAAACATGAGAAGGATTGGCAACAGTAATGAAGGTTTGTGCAGATGTACATAATATCTTCGTGTGTAATTGAGATGTTTACTAGTATAGCGAGTTTTGGGGAAGGGAGATTTAAGGAGGGGGAAAGAGGGAAGTAATGAGGTGAATTGCATTCATGTACAGAGGAAGGCATTACTGTTGCTTAAGTAGATACGTCATTAACTGTTTTTTGAAGCCGGACATGTTTTTAAGTTCTCTAACATAACGAGGGAGGTTATTCCAGAGTCGGGTTCCCGCTACTGTAAAGGACTTGGAGAAGGTGACTGAGCGATGCAATGGAACGGAGAGGATTTTATTATAATGGGAACGTGTGCTTTTGTCATGTTGTTCCGACATAAGCGTTAGGGACGAGGAGAGATATGAGGGACAGTGTACATTTACAAGGCAGTAGATGAGACAGAGTGTTGGGAAATCTCTGCGTTTGTCTGCACGCAGCCAGGACAATTTTGCATATGCTGGTGAAATGTGATCAAAAAGTCGAACGTCACAGATATATCGGACGCAGGCATTCATGACCAGTTCTAGACGTCGGGAATTTTCCTGAGAGAGGCCTTGTAGGATAATATCGCTGTAGTCAATGATTGGGAGTATAAGCGTTTGTACTAATTTCTTTTTCAGATCGATAGGGAAGAGTTTTTTATATTTTTGTAGGACATGAAGGGATGCTGATGCTTTTTTGCACACTGCAGTTACGTGCTGTGTCCAATTTAGATTTTCATCTATTATTACTCCCAAACTCTTTGCTGAGGGAGAGAAGTTAATATTTGTTCCATTTAGGATAAGAGGTGGTACGGATTCCCGATGTTTTGGGCTAATGAGCTTAGAGTAACCAACAAGTACCGCTTGGGTTTTAGATGGGTTTAGTTTTAGACCTATGTCCTGTGCCCATTTTGACAGTGCATCGAGGTCAGTATTGAAATTTTCAATGGCTTTCTTGAGATTGCTTGGTTTCGCAGTTAGATACAACTAAAGGTCATCAGCATACATATGGTATTTGCAATAGGTCAGAACCGATGACACATCATTGACATACAGAGAGAAGAGTATAGGACCTAATACTGAGCCTTGGGGAACGCCTGACACTACCTCCCGCCATTGTGATTTTATATTCCCAGACAGGACGCGTTGCTGACGAGACGTCATGTATGAGCGAAACCATTGCACTGCACTTGGTGAGAAATTTAGACAGCTAAGTTTGGCCAGTAAGATGTTGAAGTCGACAGTATCAAATGCTTTGCTGAAATCTAAGAAGCAAATGATAGTCGCTTCTTGTCTGTCCATGGCAAGTTTCAGGTCATCTGTCACCTTTATCAGAGCGGATGTTGTGCTTCGATGTTTACGGAAACCTGATTGGTATTCGTCTAGTAGGTTGTTAGTAGTTAGGTAGTTGGTGAGCTGGTCATGAACTATATATTCTAAGGCCTTTGATAGTGCAGGAAGAAGGTAGATGGGGCGGTAGTCAGAGGGTGCTGTGGCGATGTCCTTCTTAGGCAGTGGCTTAATTTGTCCCAGTTTCCAGGCCTCAGGGAAAACACTTGTGATTAATGAATCGTTGAAAATGTCTGTTATAGAGGGCAGTAGTTGGTCAATAATAAGTTTTACCATCTGGATAGTGATACCATCATGCCCAGTAGATGCTGATCTAATCCGCATTATGGCTTTCTTGACAGTACTGCAAGTGACGTGCTGTAGATAGAATTTTTCTTTGCTACAGTCGTTCATACCCATGAAGTAATCAATGTTTTTTTTTTTTTTTTTTTTTTTTTTTTTTTTTTTTTTTTTTTTTGCGGTTCAATTTTGGTTGTAGGTAATGTGAAGAATCGGTTTAGTTCTTCAGCTGAAACCATGCGATTTTCTGCAACTTTTATTTTAATAGGTGTGCGTTCTTTATCTTGCCAATGACGTCCAGTCTGCACGGTATCTTACAGTCAGTGGGAAACAAGTATGGTGGTCTATGATCAGTTGATCAAGGCTTTTTCCTCTCATATTACCCGTTTCATAATGATTGACCTCTGACAATGAGCTCGTATTCTTGTAATGTCGCATGACGAACAGCGATTTTGCCGGAATTGTGGCATTGTTTATTTTTATTTGGTGTATGAATATTACATTTTAGTTGAAAAGGGGGCAGCATACGAGTCAACAGTAATGATTACCACTGTCCTTGTACGCCTTATTCACAGCTAGGTTCCTCATTTCCCAGCGTTCTTAGGTGGTTCAGTGTCCCTAAATTTCGTTTTCTCAGAACTCGCCATATCAGAAAACATCTATTTTGTACGCCTATAAATTCTTTTTATACCTGCTATTATTATTATTATTACTGGCAGCAGCAGTACTCGTGGAAGCACTGCCAATGTTAACTTTATTAGTTCATTTAATAAATTGGAACACCTACAGCCGCCCTTACGATGTCGTTTAACATATGTCAACTGAAGATATAAAATCTGTAAATGAGTCTGTGATCATATTGTGCCACTTTATTTGTAAAGGTCCGTCTTGATCACACAAATTTTACATTACACTATTATCAGTTTAGGCTACTACTATATTCAGATCATAAAATTTTCTGATGAAGGTTGTAATATATTATTATTTTTGGTTAGTTAATTAAAAATATTCTTTATTTATTTATTATTCTAAATAAATATTTTATGTGTGCTTTTATTTTAATTATTGGTTTAGTTATTGGTTTTGATTGGTTTACCTTAGTTCCTTATCTCGTTTTATCTTTACTCTCCTGAAAACTTGAAAAATATAAGTACTTCGTTTCAAATACCACAGGAGAGCAAGAGATATATTCCACAGCAGCGACCTCGAGGAAATTCCTTGTCGTTATCTGCTCCACCTAAAATCCCTGAAACCTTTACTCGCTACGCAGATCATTCGGCACAGCTGTGTCCTAGTCTATGTCGTTTGATAAGTCTGGATGAAAGGTCCACAATTTAGCAAGTTAAAGTTTATTAATTCAGAGATAATCTTTTGACGAATTATGACCGTGGAAAATGCAGGTTCGCACTATAATTCCATATCTCACCTCCGAGCGATCTACGTCTCGTAATATCTGTATCGTGAGAATTAACTAATTTCGGTATGGAAATATGCATACCTTGAATACTTGAAGTTAGTTATTGGATTTTATTTTGTGCAAAAACACTATTTGAACATTTGCTATATACCGTAATGGCGTCTCACAACATTAAAATCTCTCTCCTCCTCTCAGACGTCCCATATCTCCATTTTCTTCACAAGGAGTCCCTATAAAAAAATCCTTGGTTCGGTAAGACACAGAGATGCGTCCGAAGCACGGTACGTCTGATTCTCGCAGTAGGTATATGCCGTTCAACACAATATCAATTGGCCGCACCTAGTTCAGTGTTCTGCATAGTGTTCAAATTATGCATGTGTGATTATAGATGTATGTGTGAGTATAGAAAGTTGATACCTCCATAATTTTACTTGATGATCTAAAGATGGCAATAGCTGAAACCGGTAATAGTGAAATGTAAAATTTTGTGTGATCAAGAGAGTTTACGGAGATAGTTCTTTATTATATAGCTATCAGTTTCGGTGATTCAGTACACCATATTCAGGCTGTAGTTGATGTTCAGGAGGCCTGAAGATGGCGTATTGAATCACTGATAGCTATACAATAAATAATACCGAGAGGACGGCTGGAGATGTTCCATTTTATTAAATAAGTGAACGGCCCAACACTTCAAATCTTCAGTCAGTGTCAATATGATTTCCTCACATTGTCTCATTTTAAAATATTATTTCTTGGGTAATTACGATAGAGAAAAGTGAAACCTCTTTATTAAATATTTTACTTAAACTGCTGAGTGAAACTGAATGCAAGTGAACCTACTTTCTCTTTACTTAGCCTATTCTTATCATGTCAACACTGACCCACAGTATTCTAGCGCAACGCAATCTGACTGCTCAATAAAGCCTGACTTCAAATAATTAATTCAAAAGAATGGCCCCGACTACAGAGAAATCTTAACAATAACCTATACATTTCATTAAGCACTTACCCCACAAAAACCTTCATTTCGCGAACTACTGCAATACAGCGAGGGTCAATACTGCAAGCTAAATAAAAGATTCTAACTACTAAAGCCACTAACTACTAATAGGCATGTGGTTAGCAAAGGAAAGATTTTGTTGCAAAACAAATAATGTCTTTTTTTACCTTAATAATGTGACATCCAGTTCAGACACAAACATAACTCATCATTGACATCTAGTGTTGTTTTGGTCATCAGTCTACTGACTGGTTTGATGCGGCCCGCCACGAATACTTTTCCTGTGCTAACCTCTTCATCTCAGAGTAGCACTTGCAACCTACGTCCTCAATTATTTGCTTGACGTATTCCAATCTCTGTCTTCCTCTACAGTTTTTGCCCTCTACAGCTCCCTCTAGTACCATGTCATGTCTTAGCAGATGTCAGATGTCCTATCATCCTGTCCCTTCTCCTTATCTGTGTTTTCCACATATTCCTTTCCTCTCCGATTCTGCGTAGAACCTCCTCATTCCTTACCTTATCAGTCCACCTAATTTTCAACATTCGTCTATAGCACCACATCTCAAATGCTTCGATTCTCTTCTGTTCCGGTTTTCCCACAGTCCATGTTTCACTACCATACAATGCTGTACTCCAGACGTACATCCTCAGAAATTTCTTCCTCAAATTAATGCCAGTATTTGATATTAGTAGACTTCTCTTGGCCAGAAATGCCTTTTTTGCCATAGCGAGTCTGCTTTTGATATCCTCCTTGCTCCGTCCGTCATTGGTTATTTTACTGCCTAGGTGGCAGAATTCCTTAACTTCATTGACTTCGTGACCATCAATCCTGATGTTGCGTTTCTCGCTGTTCTCATTTCTACTACTTCTCATTACCTTCGTCTTTCTCCGATTTACTCTCAAACCATACTGTGTACTCATTAGACTGTTCATTCCGTTCAGCAGATCATTTAATTCTTCTTCACTTTCACTCAGGATAGCAATGTCATCAGCGAATCGTATCATTGATATCCTTTCACCTTGTATTTTAATTCCACTCCTGAACCTTTCTGTTATTTCCATCATTGCTTCCTCGATGTACAGATTGAACAGTAGGGGCGAAAGGCTACAGCCTTATCTTACACCCTTCTTAATACGAGCACTTCGTTCTTGATCGTCCACTCTTATTATTCCCTCTTGGTTGTGAAACGTCCCCTTAGAACAATTGTACACGACTGAGCTTAAACTGACACACAATATTTTTAGCGCAACGCAATCTGACTTTCAAAAATCCCTGCAAAAGAATGGCCCTGACTAACATTAATCTATACCTTTCACAAATCACTTACCTCACCAAAAATCTCCGTTACTCGAACTACTGCAATACAGCGAGCGCCACTACTGCCAGCTAAATAAAAGATTCAAACTACGGAAGGCACTAACTAGTGATAGGCATAGCTAGAAAATGAAAGATTTTGATAGAGAACAAACAATGTATTTACCTTAATAATCATAATATATACAGCAGTCCATGACATCCATTCTGTACTCAAAAATCCGCCATCTCATTTCCCACATCCACCACTGCTGGCGGCTCACCTCCAACTGCGCAACGCTACGCGCTGTTCACATCCAGCTGCCGCTGCCCGACACCACAATGGCAGACAACAATGCAAACTAGCCACAGACTGCACACAGCACAGCCAGTGATTTTCATACAGAGCGCTACGTAACGTTGCCGATAAGAAAACATAAACAGCCTACTTACATAGCCCCCATGCTCCCCACAAAAAATTTTACAAATTGTTTTGGGCACTGGGCAATACATATTTGTTAAAATTTTTCATAATCGTAATTACAATAACAAAGAAATCAAATGCACTCACTTATTGACACAATGTTGGTCAAAAGGGAAAATTTTCTCACAGTCCATAAAGATAGTCCTGATCATTCATCATAATAGCAATTACAGTTTTTTTTTTTACAAAGTCTCATTACTAAAAGAAATTGCACACATAAGTAGTGGATTTCCAGGCAGTCTTGAAGAAGTAGTGTTGCCCTTCCAACGGAAAGACAGTGCTGACTCTTGACATGCAGACAGGTAATGGGCCACAACAGAGCAAACACACAGCAGAGTCAGTCGAAGTTATGAAGAATATTGGTAGGTGGGTCATCACAGAGTAGACCCCACTGTAGTCATGGTAGAGATTGTGATATTGGTGGGCCACCAGAGGTGCAGACCCACTGTAGTCCTAGTAGAAATAATGGTATTGGTGGGTCATCAAAGATGCAGACCCACTGTAGTCCATGTAGAGACGGCAGTAGCCATCTGTTGCGACTGTGCAGGTGCACATTCACCATCGAAGAGTCTTGCAGAGAATATAGCAAGTCCATAAACCACCACTTGTGCACTCACAAAGTTTTTGGAATTGTCCTTTGAACCAGCAATGCTGTTATCCAGTCCCTTGCTGAATTAGTAACACACGTGCAAACACTAACAGTCCCAACTTCTCACATATTGTGCATTACTATGACCAACAGAAATGTGTGCAGTGGAATGAATGCTTACAAGTTACTTAATTTGATGAACTGGTGTCAATTACAATATCATAACATGAGAATACAATTACAAAGGTACAAAATACATCATTAAAAACATAACAATACAGATAAAATTTGTAGTAATACAGGCTTTACAAAAGAATAGAAATAAACATATACATCAGTGTTACAGGAATTATGACATGAGTACATACATAAAAGATCAGAATAACTTGCGAAACATCAACTTCACACATGAGCATTAAAACAAAACAGAATAAATAATGTCTAAGCATATTTACAAAGAAAATAACATATTATCAGAAAAATTCTACAACATAACTCTTATTAGCTGAACACATAAATACAGGAAAAACACAAATATACAAGGGCCATTCCTTTGTAGGGATTTCTGAAAGTCAGATTGCGTTGCGCTAAAAAATATTGTGTGTGAGTTTAAGCACAGTCGTGTATAATTGTTCCAAGGGGACGTTTCATATGTCGACCCTTAGCCGAGGATACCTCACTGGAATCTTCTGATTTTTTCTTGTAGTTTGTGTAATTAGTGTAGATTTTGTTTATTGCTATTGCGTAATTGTAGAGAGAATCTCCTTTGTAGTTGTAGTCTTTAATTGTTGTACAGTAAAACTGTTGTGGCATGCATGTAGATTTGCACCAAGTATTTCGCAGCTGCGCTTGCAATTAACTAGATATTATTTTCAGTTCTATGTTAATGTGTTTTTCTGTGTTGTCGTGTGAAATATTGTGAGAATAATGGCGTGTGAAAAACGTAATACTAGACTCCAAAGTAAACTGAGAAATGACAGTGAAGACGAAAGCAGTGTGTTAGCGCCACCGAGTAATGAATTAACTAATGTTCAAAGTAGTAATTTGGTAACTGTGCATAGGGAAATGGAGCGGGCGTCACATAATGGAGTAGACAGTGAAACAGGTAGTGAACAGGGAAGCATTATCGATCGATCGGTCGGCAACAGCTCGCCTCAGGAATCGGGAATGACAGAACACAATATTGCAAATACTGTAGACTCAGGTTTTGGGTTCTCACCGTTTTCTCAAATGAGTCAAGACACATTTTCCGCTTGTCAAAATGAGAATGTTGCCGGTGCAAATTCACTGCCGAAAGCACTGAGGAACATGTTTCAGACACCAGTGCACTGTTATTACAGTTAATGCAACAAATGGGACAAAGGCTACAAAAGTTAGACACAACGCTTGAACAAAATCAGAAACAAATGGGACAAAATCTTCAAAAGTTAGACACAATGGAACCAAATCAGAGACAAACACAGCAAAAGCTTCAGAAGTTAGACACAATGGATCAACACCAGAGACAAACACAGCAACAGTTAGACACAATGGAACAAAATCAGAGACAAACACAGCAAGAGCTTCAAAAGTTAGACACCACACTTGAACAAACACGTGAAGATTTAACTACTGAGTTACATAACATTGAATCGAAATGTCAAAAAGTCTGTAATGACGTAAAAACACAAATTTGTGAGCATTTTCAACCTATTTTTTCGCGGCATGAAAATGCATTACAGAATAACGAAGCAGCCATAAAAGAACTGAAAACCATTGTTCATGAAAATCATGAGACCTTGTGGGCTAAAATTGACTCAGTTGCATCTACCGATTCGGTTACGCAACTTGCAAAAACTCAAGAAAGCTTAAAGGACACAGTAGATACTCTGAAAATTGGTTCAGAAAGACACATGGAGGAAATTACTTCATTATCTGAGAAAGTAGTTGAACTTTTGGATCAGCTAAATAATTTATCTACGAAGGTAGATGATAATCTGAATGACACAAAACCAGTAGTCTTTAATGACACAGAAGAGTGCGAACAAATTAGGAAACTGAAACAAAATCTGAATCAAATTAATACGCAACACCAAAGAGAAATCCGGGAAGTACAAGATCAGCTGACACAGGTAATACAAGAATTACGTATTTCAGAGGACACTCGCGCCCTAATACGGGAAGAGGGACATAGAAATACGGAACAGCCACGAAATAGTAACACAGGGCATTTCGGAAGTTATGAAAGAAATTGGCAATGTGCACCGAATTTTGAGATGGAACCGCCGACACGACGTAACAATGACCGACATGCGACTCGCCGACATGATGATTTTGACTATAAGCTGTTCATTACTACACGTAAATTCAAAAAGTTTAAGAATACTGACAACGACATTCATCCACAAGCGTGGCTCCATCAATTCTCTCATTGTTGCTTGTTAGTTGCACGATTACTAACGACTATAAGGCTCACATACTTAGAACATTTACCAGTACTGCTAATGAGATTCTAATGCAACATTTTGGTTTACTTGAAAATACTTTCTGGATTTAAGGTACTTTCTGTGAGATACCAGATGACACAGTGGTTAGTTTATGTGACAGCTACACGATTATATCACGACGTTACTAATGAGTGACAATTTACAATGTTGCTTTTGGGTGTATCTGTTTTATATCTGCACAGTTTTTTCTGAATTCTTCTGGAAAGTAAAACATGTTTTAGTAGTAACTTTTGTGGTATAGCTACAATGAGACAGCCTCTTTCATAGCACAACAATACGTTACAGCACAGTACGTTCTTCATCACAACAATAAGTGTAATAACTAAGATATCTATACGCAAAGTATTTCACTTTTGTTTATCATGAGGTAAGTACATTGACTTCTGCAGAACTTAGCTTTCGGAGGACGATAACTACGACACTCCCACAGAGATTATCTTACAGCAAGACGCACATTTAGCGCTACAGGACATGTATTTGAGTGATTAATTTTGTACTTAAATCATTTATTTTTAAAGATTTTTGAATTACAAAGAAAGTTTTCCATGATACATTTCATTCCATTGCTGTAATCTGTAACACCTGAGGGTATAATTACATTAATCCTCATGGGGGTACACGCTTTTGTGTACCATGTGTTTGGCGAGCACAAGGAACCCTAGCTAATATGGTATTTGTTTATACAACTTTACACATCGGTACCATATTTCTCTAACACATAAATTACACAGCTATCTGATCATTTAACTGAGAGATAAACATTTTTTTTTTACTACATCAGTGACAGATGTTTACGTAATTACACCATTGTATAACTTCACACTTACGAAATTGTATTTTGTCTGTACTTTGTGAACTGTTCATATTTTTTTCGGACCCATTGTGATATTATGAGAGCTTTGAATGATATATTTGGTATGGGATCACGATTTTTAAAGTACATTTGGGGCAGATGACACTTTTGACATGAGCAGAAATTTTTTTTTAATTATTGGAGGAAGCTACGACGATTTTGAGAGTTGACTGAGGTGTTATGATGTTATTATTACGATGACTATGTGTATTATGCTGTTGCGGTATGTTTATGATCAATAAGCTGATGCTATATGAGTTATTTGATTATGCTACATATCTGTTATGACGAAAGATTGACATGTCGACGAATATATATATGTGTAATAAGGTAAGGAGTAATGAATAGTGGTTAGGGACTCTGACTTGTGAAAAAGGATGTTGGAAACCAAGAATCGTACTTTAAGAGTTATGGAATGTGTGTATATGCGTGAATGTATCACAATGCCGATGAAAACTTTTTGAACACTGTTATATTCATAGGATTTTGTTTCTACACATTTGCAACGCAAATTCTCGACCTGTGAAATTTTTATATGAGACTGCCACTGTAGCAGAAACTGCTGTCGTAAATATTTCGGTAAGAAAGTTAAGTGACCACCTGCACGTAATGCGTTGTGGGCATCCAGCTGCGCGACAGACGCCTGGAAAAAAGCCATTAGTGCCTTTCAGAGGCGCTGGTGGAGAAAAAAAAAAGAGGCCATTATCCTCGCCATTGACATTCCTTTAGAGAAAGCATCGCAAATACGACACACTCATTACTTGGAAAGATACTTACATCTGCACACCTGATTATGACAAGTGTCTTTCTACGAAGGTTGAGAGAATTTCTACTAACTTGTGAAATGTCACATGACTATTGAATGATATTTTTATGCTTTGCTTTTCATAATTGCTTATTTCATTTGATATCTAGTTTCCAGCTGTGTTGCAGCATTGGTTTTATAAAATAAAATAAAATGCATTTGCTAATGTGAACACTTTCTGTCAACAGATCTATCAAATAATAATTTTGTGATCCCCATTCTTCAAAAAAGGAGCACTTGGAAAGGAAAGAACAATAAAAAGGGACTAGTAACAGTAACTGCATACATAATTTTCTTTTCAAGTACATGGTAATATTTTTTTTACGATAAGTTGTTGTGGTGCACCACTTTAATTACAAAGACATTAAGATGTGAATATACATTTCCCTTGTCTGCATTATTGTCTTTAGTGTAATGTTTTTTCTGCTTGAGCTATGTCATGTTTAGGTATAAGTTATAGCTGCGGCTGTTTGCCAGGCATAGTGCTACTAAATTTTACTTTGTGTTACTCTTCTAAGCTAGTTTTACTACTGACTTATTTTTCTTGTTTGCTGCACAGTGCCTTATATTAGTTGTAATATTGCAATTGCTTTGCCTATTTAAATTTTTTGTCATTGCTGTTTGCATTAATTGTTTTGTGCTGCTGCATTGCCTCGTCCCTTAGTTAGGATCTGAGCTCAGTAGATTTAATTTAGCTTAACAGGGGGTAGCCTATAAGAGAATGAGTTGTGAGGAATTTGAAGAAATGCACTGAGAGATAAAAAATATGTGAAATAAATACAGAAAGCATGCTTGGATAAGATTTTTTTTGGTGGAAGCAAAGGTTGAAATAAGACGAAAGATCTATGGAATGAAGTTTTGGGTTGGACTGCAGTACCAAATGTTACACTCAAAACGAACCCTGTCCTTTCCTTTTGTGTTATCCCACTATGTGTTTGTGTACCCTTGTGTATTTGTTTTCTTCCTGTCTCTGTGTAGTTTCATAGAATTTTTTCTTCTTCTAATACTAAGCAATATTCACTATGATGAGGAATACTGTTATCCTCAAATATAATTGGCATTAATAATATGTTATTTATCTTGTAAATATGCTTAGACATTATTTATTCTGTTTTATTTTAATGCTCATGTGTGAAGTTGATGTTTCAATAATTATTCTGATCTTTTATGTATGTACTCATGTAATAATTCCTGTAACACTGATGTATATGTTATTTCAATTCTTTTGTAAAGCCTGTATTACTACAAATGTTATCTGTATTGTTGTTTTTAATGGTGTATATAGTACCTTTGTTATTGTATTCTTATGTTATAAAATTGTAATTGACACCAGTTCATCAAATTAAGTAACTTGTAAGCATTCATTTCACTGCACACAATTCTGTTGGTCATAGCAATGCACAATATGTGAGAAGTTGGGACTGTTAGTGTTTGCACGTGTGTTACTAATTCAGCAAGGGACTGGATAACAGCATTGCTGGTTCTAAGGACAATTCCAAAAACTTTGTGAGTGCACAAGTGGTGGTTATGGACTTGCTATATTAACTGCAAGATTATTCAGTGGTGATTGTGCACCCGCACAGTCACAACAGATGGCAGCTGGCCATCTCTACAAGGACTACAGTGGGTCTACACCTTTGATGACCCACCAATACCATTATTTCTACAAGGACTGCAGTGGGTCTGCACCTTTCCTGACTCACCAATACCATTATTTCTACAAGGACTACAATGGGTCTGCACCTCTGGTGGCCCACCAATACCGTAATCTCTACCAGGACTACAGTGGGTCTGCTCTGTGATGACCTACCTACCAATATTCTTCAAAACGTCGAATGACTCTGCTGTGGGTTTGCTCTGTTGTGGCCCATTACCTGTCAGCATGTCAAGAGTCAGCACTGTCTTTCCATTGGAAAGACAATACTACTTCTTCAAGACTTCATGGAAATCCACTACTTGCGTGTGCATTTTCTTTTACTGCTCAGACTTTGATAAAAAAAAAAACACTGAAATTTTACTGTGATGAACAATCTGGACTGTCTTTATGCACTGTGAGAAAATTTTAGATTTTGACCAACATTGTATAAATAAGTGTGTGCATTTGATTTCTTTGTTATTTTAATTATGAAAAATTTTTTCAAATCATTATTGGCCACTGCCCAAAACAATTTGTAAAATTTTTTGTGTGGAGCATGGGGGCTATGTAAGTAGGCTGTTTATGTTTTCTCTATGTAAGTAGGCTGTTTATGTTTTCTTATTGGCAACGTTACGTAGCGCTCTATATGAAAATCGCTGGCTGTGCTGTGTGCAGTCTGTGGCTAGTTTGCATTGTTGTCTGCCATTGTAGTGTTGGGCAGCGGCAGCTGGATGTGAACAGCGCGTAGCGTTGCGCAGTTGGAGGTGAGCCGCCAGCAGTGGTGGATGAGGGAAATGAGATGGCGGATTTTTGAGTACAGAATGGATATTATGAACTGCTATATATATTATGACTTTTCATGACTATTAAGCTGGCAGTAGTGGCGCTCGCTGTATTGCAGTAGTTCGAGTAACGAAGATTTTTGGTGAGGTAAGTCATTTGTGAAAGGTACAGGTTAATGTTAGTCAGGGCCATTCCTTTGTAGGGATTTCTGAAAGTCAGATTGCGTTGCGCTAAAAAATACTGTGTGTCAGTTTAAGCACAGTCGTGTATAATTGTTCTAAGGGGACGTTTCAATTGTTGTACATATTTTATATGACCCGTCTCTCCCTATAGCTTACCCCTACTTTTTTCAGAATCTCGAACAGCTTGCACCATTTTATATTGTCGAACGCTTTATCCAGGTCGACAAATCCTATGAAAGTGTCTTGATCATTCTTTAGCCTTGTTTCCATTATTAGCCGTAACGTCAGAATTGCCTCTCTCGTCCCTTTACTTTTCCTAAAGCCAAACTGATCGTCACCTAGCGCATTCTCAATTTTCTTTTCTATTCTTCTGTATATTATTCTTGTAAGCAGCTTCGATGCATGAGCTGTTAAGCTGATTGTGCGATAATTGTCGCACTTGTCAGCTCTTGCCGTCTTCGAAATTGTGTGGATGATGCTTTTCCGAAAGTCAGATGGTATATCGCCAGACTCATATATTCTACACACCAACGTGAATAGTAGTTTTGTTGCCACTTCCCCTAATGATTTTAGAAATTCTGATGGAATGTTATCTATCCCTTCTGCCTTATTTGACCGTAAGTCCTCCAAAGCTCTTTTAAATTCCGATTCTAATACTAGATCCGCTATCTCTTCTAAATCGACTCCTGTTTCTTCTTCTATCACATCAGACAAATCTTCACCCTCATAGAGACTTTCAATGTATTCTTTCCACCTATCTGCTCTCTCCTCTGCATTTAACAGTGAAATTCTCATTGCACTCTTAATGTTACCACCGTTTTTTTTTAATGTCACCAAAGGTTGTTTTGACTTTCCTGTATGCTGAGTCTGTCCTTCAGACAATCATTTCTTTTTCGATGTCTTCACATTTTTCCTGCAGCCATTTCGTCTTAGCTTCCCTGCACTTCCTATTTATTTCACTTCTCAGCGACTTGTATTTCTCTATTCCTGATTTTCCCGGAACATGTTTCTTCTTCCTCCTTTCATCAATCAACTGAAGTATTTCTTTTGTTACCCATGGTTTCTTCGCAGCTACCTTCTTTGTACCTATGTTTTCCTTTCCAACTTTTGTGATGGCCCTTTTTAGAGATGCCCATTCCTCTTCAACTGTACTGCCTACTGTGCTATTCCTTATTGCTGTATCTATAGCGTTAGAGAACTTCAAACGTAGCTCGTAATTCCTTAGTACTTCCGTATCCCACTTCTTTGCGTATTAATTCTGCCTAACTAATGTCTTGAACTTCAGCCTACTCTTCGTCACTACTATATTGTGATCTGAGTCTATATCTGCTCCTGGGTACGCCTTACAATCCAGTATCTGATTTCGGAATCTCTGTCTGACCATGATGTAATATAATTGAAATCTTCCCGTATCTCCCAGCCTTTTCCAAGTATACCTCCTCCTCTTGTGATTCTTGAACAGGGTATTCGCTATTACTAGCTGAAACCTTTTACAGAACTCAATTAGTCTTTCTCCTCTTTCATTCCTTGTCCCAAGCCCATATTCTCCTGTAACCTTTTCTTCTACTCCTTCCCCTACACTACCGAGCGGGGTGGCGCAGTGGTTAGACACTGGACTCGCATTCGGGAGGACGTCGGTTCAATCCCGCGTCCGGCCATCCTGATTTAGGTTTTCCGTGATTTCCCTAAATCACTCCAGGCAAATGCCGGGATGGTTCCTCTGAAAGGGCACGGCCGACTTCCTTCCCAATCCTTCCCTAATCCGATGAGACCGATGACCACGCTGTCTGGTCTCCTTCCCCAAACCAACCAACCACCCTTCCCCTACAACTGCATTCCAGTCGCCCATGACGATTAGATTTTCGTCCCCCTTTACATACTGCATTACCCTTTCAATATCCTTATACACTTTCTCTATCTTTTCATCTTCAGCTTGCGACGTCGGCATGTATACCTGAACTATCGTTGTCGGTGTTGGTCTGCTGTCGATTCTGATTAGAACAACCCGGTCACTGAACTGTTTACAGTAACACACCCTCTGCCCTACCTTCCTATTCATAACGAATCCCACACCTGTTATACCATTTTCTGCTGCTGTTGATATTACCCGATACTCATCTGACGAGAAATCCTTGTCTTCCTTCCACTTCACTTCACTGACCCCTACTATACCTAGATTGAGCCTTTGCATTTCCCTTTTCAGATTTTCTAGTTTCCCTACCACGTTCAAGCTTCTCACATTCCACGCCCGGACTCGTAGAACGTTATCCTTTCGTAGATTATTCAATCTTCTTCTCATGGTAACCTCCCCCTTGGCAGTCCCCTCCCGGAGATCCAAATGGGGGACTATTCCGGAGCCAATGGAGGGATCATCATGACACTTCTTCAATTACAGGCCACATGTCCTGTGAATACACGTTACGTGTCTTTAACGCAGTGGTTTCCATTGCCTTCTGCATCCTCATGTCGTTGATCATTGCTGATTCTTCCGCCTTTAGGGGCAATTTCCCACCCCTAGGACAAGAGAGTGCCCTGAACCTCTATCCGCTCCTCCACCCTCTTTGACAAGGCCGTTGGCAGAATGAGGCTGACTTCTTATGCCGGAAGTCTTCGGTCGCAAATGCTGATTATTTATCAAAATTTAGGCAGTGGCGGGGATCGAACTCGGGACCGAAGATGTTTTGATTATGAATCAAAGACGCTACCCCTAGACCACTAGTACAAAGGAATATAATCATGAATGACATTCAATCTCCAAGTCGAACATGTGCAGATCGTTAGAGTGCGCTAACAGTTCAGACCTCCACCCTCCATCAGTGCTAACTTCTCACATCTAACATCCATCGCTGCTGACCGTTCATCTCCAACAGCCCAACAGTACCGGGTGATGATAAAGTCAGCATAAACTTGAAAACTGAATAAATCACGGAATAGTGTACAAATTGACACATATGCTTGGAATGACATGGGGTTTTATTAGAACCAAAAAAATACAAAAGTTCAAAAAATGTCCGACAGATGGCCCTTCATCTGATCAGAATAGCAATAATTAGCATAACAAAGTAAGACAAAGCAAAGATGATGTTCTTTACAGGAAATGCTCAACATGTCCGCCATCATTCCTCAACAATAGCTGTAGCCGAGGAATAATGTTGTGAACAGCATTGTAAATCATGTCCGGAGTCATGGTGAGGCATTGGCGTCGGATGTTGTCTTTCAGCATACCTAGAGATGTCGGTTGATCACGATACACTTCCGACGTCAGCCAATAACCGCACGGACTGAGGCCTAGGGGCCTGGGAGGCCAAGCTTGACGAAAGTGGCGGCTGAGCACACGATCATCACCAAACGACGCGCGCAAGAGATCTTTCACGCGTCTAGCAATATGGGTTGAAGCGCCTGGTTCTAATAAAACCCCATGTCATTCCAAGCATGTGTGTCAATTTTTACCTCTCTATCTACATTATTCCGTGGTTTATTAAGTTTTCAAATTTATACTGACTTTTTGATCACCCGGTACTTCCATCACTGCTGGTGGCTAACTTCCAACTGCCAACACTACTGGCGATTAACTTCCAACAACGAGCCCAACCAGCCGTAGAGTCTCTTACAAAGAAAGCGCAGTCAGAGATCCATTGCAAAGCGCTGCCAACACAGAAGCAGCCCAATTACAAAATGTACTGTACGTGTGAAACCTTAGTCCGATGTAAGAGAGGGTTTGATGGTCCTATCAGATCAGATTAAATAAACAAATAAAAATATTTTGGGTGTCCTGTGTTAGTTATCTCATCATGTATCAGCGGAATTATTTGAACTCTAATACAAGGCCTGATGAAAACCATCACTCAAAAAAGTGTTCTGCAATGTTCATAACGACAACATATTGGTCTCAGTTTGGAATACACTTTTATTCAATGAGCGGATAGTGCAATACTGGTAAAAGAGATTTCTATGGCCACTCTACAGTGTAGCACAATCTAGACGCAGATTTGCACAGTTTTATATGAATCCGATTAACAGTTGTACTCGCGTCTGTATTTAGCGGAAACACAGGTTCAGTTGGTTTTTTTTCCGTCCAGCGAGCGCTCTGGAAGCTGTTGCATAACGCACGTCAACTGCCAGCAACAGGTGTTGGCAGCGGAGCGCGTCCGATACAACAGACTGGAACCGCCCGCTGTTGCAGGCAGTGTGCTGCCCGCCCTCGTGAGCAGCGTAGGCGGCCACACGAAACTCGGCTTACGGGCGTTATCGGCTCCGTGGTGACTGTCTCACTAAGTGCACACACACACATACACACACACACACACACACACACAGTGACCGGTGGGTTATCGCCTGTCCCTGATATGCTAAACTGCAGAGTAGGTCACACTGATGAGATATTAAGATGGCGTCACTAGGTAGGGTGTTCGACTAAAGCAGCACACTGAGCTAGAGAGCGAGAGAGAGAGAGAGAGAGGGGGGGGGGGAGAAGACTGCAGCCAGGAGCCGCATTTACGCGGTAGACGCCTATGCTGTGGCCTAGGGGCGACTCCACAGACACTCCCCATTACATATTTTTAAATAAAAAGTCTCTGTTTTGAAACTTCCTGGCAGATTAAAATGTGCGGCTGGTCCCGGCGGAGGTTCGAGTCCTCCCTCGGGCATAGGTGGGTGTGTTTGTCCTCAGGATAATTTAGGTTAACTAGTGTGTAAGCTTAGGGACTGATGACTTTAGCAGTTAAGTCCCATAAGATTTCACGCACATTTGAACTTTTTTTTTTTTTTTTTTTTTTTTTTTTTTTTGCAGATTAAAACTGTGTGCCGGACCGAGACTCGAACTCGGGATGTTTGCTTTTTGCGGGCAAGTGCTCTACCATCTAAGCTTCTATGAAGTCTGGAAGGTAGGAGACGAGGTACTGGCGGAATTAAAACTGTGAGGACGAGTCGTGAGTCGTGTTTGGGTAGCTCAGATGGGAGAGCATTTGCCCCCGGAAAGGAAAGGTCCCGGCGAGTTCGAGTTTCGGTCCGGACACAGTTTTAACCTGTCACGAAGTTTCATCACAGCGCACACTCCGCTGAAGAGTGAAAATTTCATTCTGGAGTCCCTGATTTAATACTGTAGTGTGGCCATCTTACAGTCTTAAAATATTGGTTTGTATGTACTTATTCGTAAGAAATTTTTGGTGGGCAGCTGAAATGAATTAAATGAATTTTTGTCTCTCGAAATTCGCGCTGCCTCCCGTCAAATTCCCGGTGGCACTCAGTGGGACACGTGGCACTTGATTTGGCAGAAGAATGGTCAGCGGAAATTTGGGAGCTTTCTCTGTACCTCATTTCATCCAAACTAGGCCCCACAAAATGCCAAAGGTTTTTTCCCTTAATAATATAATCTTTCATTTATAACCACGAACAGGGCGAAAGGCTATCATTTTCAAAACTGACGTTGATCAAAAACCTGACTCGAACCTCCCGATTAGAAAACAAGCTCAATATTTTGTTTCACTCAGTACCGAAAGTTGTATTTTAAAACTAAATTCTGAGTGTAGCTTCTATAACATGATGTGTAGGTGGATACCAATTAGCCAATAAAATTATTTAAAACTTCCATTTTAAGGGTGATTACTTGGGAAAACATTGTGTTTGAAATAAAAACAGGTAAAATTTGGAGGTTACTATGCACATTGTTAGAAAAGGCGGGAGTGGATGGTTATTTAATAGAATTGGCGATAAAGTTTGGTGAATGCACGGTAGTTGTGAAGGTTTGTTGTAAGACACCGGAAAGTTTAAAAACAAGTACAGGATTAAGGCAAGGATGTCCTGTGCCACCAACTTTGAGTTATATTTAGATGTTGTCCTTGGTTACTGGAATAAACAATGCGTAAGTTGGATGCGAGAGCTCAGCAACTAAGTTTGCTTTCATCACTGTTTGCCAACGATCAAGTACTTGTGGCTTCAGATAAGAATGCTGTCTTATATTGCAACAGAAAGTTGATGGATACTTATAAACAATAAGGATTAACAGTCGATGTGGATAAAACAAAATATCTTGTTGTTAAAACTAGGCACGGCGAGGATTTGGATTTTGAGTTTCGCCGGGTAAGAAACGTGGAAGTTTTCAAGCATCTAGATTCGAGTATCTGGGTTCGCTAATCGATAACACTGAACAGTGTGATGTGGACACACCCCACAGGATAAGTCGAGCGAGGGTGGCTATCAGATCATTAACTGGTATCTTTTGGAGCCGGCACATATCCAGATGAACAAAGAAAGTAGTTTTAAGTGCTGTGGTTGAAAGCATTCTGACATATGGCTCAGAGTGTCGGAGAATGAACGAGAGACAAAGTGCGCGAATCGACGCTGTCGAGATGAACGAGTTACGGTGGAGTGTCAGAGCGAATGGGGATGGCAACACTTCACTTCGGACGGACGCAACAATTCGTTTGGTGCACATACCGGCAGAATTTCACGGTGATTCTGAGTGAAACAAGAATTTTACTGATAGCGTACTTCAGCTTTGGAGTACATTTCAATTTGCTGCTCCATTTACTCGCACACAGTGATGTACCTGTTATGCGTACCGCAGCAGAACCCTGTCTGGTAGAAGCCCGGAACACGTGCTCTCTCATGACAAAGCGGCACTATGGTTGTGTAATGGTCCTAGTGCGGAAGGACTTGCGTAACTTACGTTCCGAAGTCTCTGCGTACATGATGTTACTCTTAAATTTGAATTACTATGTTTTGGATTGACATTTTTCTTCGTTTTAAAAAGGATCGTTTTTCATAGCTACTTCAATAAATCGTGGTGAATATTACTATGATTTCAATTATTTATTCTGATCTGTTAATACACCCCGTTACAGGCTTCCAATTCGTAAACTGCTCTAAAATGCTATTTTTGCCAGTTTGTTATGACAAAATTTCCCTCGGGAAAAACAGCACTACAGTTTCTGCCTGTGGGGTTATAGACATATCGATATGCCCGTTTTGTCGGGTTATACGAAGCAACTACAGACTGCAGCATAAAGTCAATTCTTTTCTCCATCGTTATGAGAAAAGGAGAGTAGAGTGAGAAGCAGTAACTGCCAGCATTTACAGTTTACAATAACAACTGCGAGAAGCAACAGAATTCCTATGTGTGATAACTGTGACCTTAAGATTACACAAAGATAACAACTTTGTCGTTCAAAGACAACATTATGAATGAAAATTGTTAATACTGTTACTGCACTAATATGTGTGGTTGATTTGTGAGTTAGGGGACCAAGATTTGTAGCGAAATCACCATTACAGGAGAGCAACTGATGATTGCTACAACGGGACTCTGAACGAATAAGGCCACTAAAGTAACTGGAAGGGCGGAGAAGGGAGAAACGGAGAGACGGGGCTATAATTCTAGGACGGTCCACAGCAGGTTTAGCCAATATAAATAAAAGTTTCTGTGAGTTCCAAGTTGATACACGCCTTGCGAAATGAGGTCACTCCAGCGACATGATTGCCAGTTTGGTTGCTTATTTTAGGAAACAACTCCTCATTTTACCTCGCGAGCCTGAGTGGACGCTGTTCCAGTGTTTACCGTCACAGTAATATTTTCAGCGCTCACTCGAAATCGAACCGGGAATCTCCCACTTAGAAATAGTTGAAAAGTGGGCAGTGACACTAAGTTAGTTTTCATTGATGTTGCTCAGAATCATTACATGAGCATTGCATCTTCTTAAAAAATGGTTCAAATGGCTCTGAGCACTATGGGACTTAACACCTGAGGTCATCAGTCCCCTAGTACTTAGAACTACTTAAACCTAACTAACCTAAGGACATCACACACACCCATGCCCGAGGCAGGATTCGAACCTGCGACCGTAGCGGTCGCGCGGTTCCAGACTGTAGCGCCTAGAACGGCTCGGCCACTCCAGCCGACTCATCTTCTTAATCAGGTTGCAATTAATATGCTTGTGTTTGGAAATAGGTGACAGTTGATGTGCGAAGAGTTAATCTTCTCCAAAACGTAGTGAATTTCTCAAAGAGTTTTCAGCAGAATGGAAAGTATCGATCTTATGATCGTTCGGTGTCATTCTAAAGTGACATAATGCCGTCTACTCTGGAAGAAATCTTGCATCCAATCACAATATACAGTGGCTGCAATGAACGAGCGATACTGTGTTGACTGTTTGACACTCGTTAAATACGGTGTTCAGGTCAAAGCCGTTATACTAGGCTGTTTAAACTGTTGGGTAACAAGAACGAACTAGGCTTATACCACCATCGATCCCAAAAACACTGACAACAAGAATGTAAGTTTCCAGATCAGATAAACAATCAAACGAAATCTACATCTGCATATCAGTACACACTCACATTTCTGGTTCAAATGGCTCTGGGCACTATGGGACTTAACATCTATGGTCATCAGTCCCCTAGAACTTAGAACTACTTAAACCTAACTAACCTAAGGACATCACACAACACCCAGTCATCACGAGGCAGAGAAAATCCCTGACCCCGCCGGGAATCGAACCCGGGAACCCGAGCGTGGGAAGCGGGAACGCTACCGCACGACCACGAGCTGCGGACTCACATTTCTGTATCTGGCAGAGTGAAAAAAAATGTTGATTTCTATGGAGCATCAAGGAAATTGAAATTATAATGAGCAACACTGCTCCAGTTCAAAGAACTCCGTTAAATACACTCCTGGAAATGGAAAAAAGAACACATTAACACCGGTGTGTCAGACCCACCATACTTGCTCCGGACACTGCGAGAGGGCTGTACAAGCAACGATCACACGCACGGCACAGCGGACACACCAGGAACCGCGGTGTTGGCCGTCGAATGGCGCTAGCTGCGCAGCATTTGTGCACAGCCGCCGTCAGTGTCAGCCAGTTTGCCGTGGCATACGGAGCTCCATCGCAGTCTTTAACACTGGTAGCATGCCGCGACAGCGTGGACGTGAACCGTATGTGCAGTTGACGGACTTTGAGCGAGGGCGTATAGTGGGCATGCGGGAGGCCGGGTGGACGTACCGCCGAATTGCTCAACACGTGGGGCGTGAGGTCTCCACAGTACATCGATGTTGTCGCCAGTGATCGGCGGAAGGTGCACGTGCCCGTCGACCTGGGACCGGACCGCAGCGACGCACGGATGCACGCCAAGACCGTAGGATCCTACGCAGTGCCGTAGGGGACCGCACCTCCACTTCCCAGCAAATTAGGGACACTGTTGCTCCTGGGGTATCGGCGAGGATCATTCGCAACCGTCTCCATGAAGCTGGGCTACGGTCCCGCACACCGTTAGGCCGTCTTCCGCTCACGCCCCAACATCGTGCAGCCCGCCTCCAGTGGTGTCGGGACAGGCGTGAATGGAGGGACGAATGGAGACGTGTCGTCTTCAGCGATGAGAGTCGCTTCTGCCTTGGTGCCAATGATGGTCGTATGCGTGTTTGGCGCCGTGCAGGTGAGCGCCACAATCAGCACTGCATACGACCGAGGCACACAGGGCCAACACCCGGCATCATGGTGTGGGGAGCGATCTCCTACACTGGCCGTACACCACTGGTGATCGTCGAGGGGACACTGAATAGAGCACGGTACATCCAAACCGTCATCGAACCCATCGTTCTACCATTCCTAGACCGGCAAGTGAACTTGCTGTTCCAACAGGACAATGCACGTCCGCATGTATCCCGTGCCACCCAACGTGCTCTAGAAGGTGTAAGTCAACTACCCTGGCCAGCAAGATCTCCGGATCTGTCCCCCATTGAGCATGTTTGGGACTGGATGAAGCGTCGTCTCACGCGGTCTGCACGTCCAGCACGAACGCTGGTCCAACTGAGGCGCCAGGTGGAAATGGCATGGCAAGCCGTTCCACAGGACTACATCCAGCATCTCTACGATCGTTTCCATGGGAGAATAGCAACCTGCATTGCTGCGAAAGGTGGATATACACTGTACTAGTGCCGACATTGTGCATGCTCTGTTGCCTGTGTCTATGTGCCTGTGGTTCTGTCAGTGTGATCATGTGATGTATCTGACCCCAGGAATGTGTCAATAAAGTTTCCCCTTCCTGGGACAATAAATTCACGGTGTTCTTATTTCAATTTCCAGGAGTGTATTTCTTCGACGATGCTGATATGTACCGTAGTCGTTTGGTATATCGATAAGGCGGCAAACAGGAGATGCGTTCAGTAGTGCCACCAAGTGGACCAATGATTTACATAGCATCAGTATAACGATTTACGCGTAACAATTTCATCAGGAATCGTGTAGACAAGTGTGATCTCAGTTTGAAAATTTCTTGGCATTTTCCATGTTTTTTGGCTTTTTTTTGCGGAGGAGACTGTACTATTTTCTTCCTCACATTAGTGTAATCTATTGCCTTTCAGCAATTCAACATTTTCTCACGTATCAGGGATGATCGTTTCGTGAGCGAGCTAGACTGTGTTTCGTTTGGAAGTATGACAATGACACTAGGCATAAGAAAAGTTCAGATACAGAGCGGGTTGTACGCTTTCTCCGAATGTTAGTTTCTTCGGTCTCGCTGTGAGGAAATAAATACATAAAGTTTATTTATGTCGCAGCAGTTATTACAATGAATTTCTCCGGCGCCATACCTGCTTTGCGTTTTAATATAAACTTCGTAAATAGTTGGTACTGCTACGGTTTACAGTGCGCTGTGTAACTTCCATGCACATTTCACTGATGCGTTTTTGTTTAGTGCTGGCTATCCTGCACATATCGCACATAGTTTCGATGACGGTAGTGGAAAAATGAGAATATTTCGTTGCTTGAACCGAAATGTATTTTGTGAAATGAGATATAATTGTCGATTCACTGCACCCCTGGTTATAGAGTATTTATGGAATGAAAAGAAATTGGTATGTTAACGAGGAAACGCGGTTTGCTAATACCATAGGCTGAAACCTCATTCAGTGAAATTTGATACCTTTTCTGCTACCAGTCACGATTTTCGGTTATTTATATTTTTCACGGTGTGTTTCGAGAAATGCTTTCCCGTTTATATGCAGCCAAACGTGGACGAATCTTCTCTGAACAAAAATATTATACTGACGCACTGACTTTCGCATTATTATTAATAAATACTGATCTTTAGATCTAATCAGAAATTTCTTCCTTTTCAGCAATAGTTTTGAGTCCATTTTCCCTTTAGACATAGTACAGCTGGCTGAAGAGCCTATTTAAATTCACCAATAAGCCAAATTCATTTTAAATTGGACGTATGACATATTATATTACGGTGCTTACGAGGGACACAGAAATACTCTAACATCGGTCATTTCTGACAAAGGCCCGTCCCAATTTTTAACTTAAAATATGAACATAATTACGTGAGAAAAAAATATTGTGTCATGGTGAATGCTCTTCTGACGATCTCTGTTATGTTCTTAAAATTAGTCCAGTATTTCGTTTTTACTCTGCACTAAACGGTAAAATTTTGGACGCTACTAAGACAGACCCGATTATTTATTCCTTGCTATCGTATTACTCTCGTGTTCGTGCGAACTATGTTAAATTTTACCCTAAACATTATGATGGTTTCAGTTTCTACAACAAATATTAAAACTTCACTCTTTTTGGTTGAGAACTCATTATCTTCTCCGAACACGCAAACTGTAAATATGAAGACACTTTTGCTCACTTCTGAAAGCAACCTTCTGTTATTTCACACTTGTTTGAAATATCTTTTTGTTGTTGTTGCTGCTGCTGCTGTTGTATGTATAAACTTGGAATTTACAACAACTATTTACACCGACTTCTTGATGGATATAATGTCTGAATAGTGCAAATCGCGTACATATCGTATGGTTTTCTTAGCTTTCTCAAATGGTTGTGAGAAACGGAGAACTGCATTGGTGACTGTAAACTCACAGGTAAAGAAGGGGCATATAGAAATGCCATACTCAGATACGTTGTAAAATGCTAGTAAGTTGCCAGCATTTGTTGAAGGAAAAAAGGTGTTCGTGCACCATTTCAAGAAATTAATGTAAGAATAGAATGGAAGCTATATGGTGAATATTGAAGTATATAATGAAGGTTACGATTCTAGTTTGATGAACAGTACTTCCACAAATGAATTGTAATTGGACTCCACGCAGGGAAAAAATTTCACTGTGCAGAATTAGTGCTATGACCAGATACTGGGAGTATAAGAACTCCAATAAAACATGTGATTACTTATGTTAAAGTAAGCTCCGTTACTAACGCCTTTAGAAAAGCGTTAGCGAAGTGTTCGAAACATCAGTACTTCTAATACGCTGCTGGTGTTAACACGTGCCCCAAGGTAATTCTGTTCACAAAAGTCTCACAGAAGTATGTCTTACGTTTTTCGGGCGGAAACGAATTTCCACAGCGTTATAAACTGCCAAAATGGCTTACCACTCAGTCTTCTTTAATCCACCAAGACTTTATGAGAAGTCAAAGCCACCAGTTGTCCGCTAGCTGTGTACTTTACCACGCCTTCCAACGATGTGACAGAAGAGTGCGGACAGACGGCACGTACCTTTAAATCAGAAGTACCAGCCAGTCGTAGAGCGGCCTGTCAACTTTCCTATTACTTCTTAATATTTGTTTGTATCAAATCGTGGCCTTCATGCCTCAGTCAGACTTCATCGAAAAACTATTTCCCTATTCTAAATGTTAAACTGTTGATATATTACTCCAATTATTTCGATCCTGAGACAGTATTTGGCGCGCTGCCTTTTCTAGTCACTCCCTGGGATTACCGTCAGATGTCGTTGCTTCTCATGGAAACCCACCTGCACCGGCGTTCTGGCCCGGAGGTGTTTGATCTGCAAGTGGCACGGCTAGGCGCTCGCAGCACCCACGCTATCCAGCACAGAAAACCTATCGCATAGTACCTAGTTTCTTTAATATATTTTAGTGGCAAGAAGACCCTATCATTACAAGGTACACCAATATGATCAGTACAATTTTTTTGTGATTTTCGTGGCAACTTGTTAATGTATAGCGTTTTGGTTTGTGTCTCCGGACCTTTCACCGACGTTTGTGTAAAGAACGGCATCACGAAACCACCAAGCGCTGCTGTAATGCGTATCTGTTTATTGACAACCATTTTGGGTTCAAAATGGTTCAAATGGCTCTGAGCACTGTGGGACTTAACATCTGAGGTCATCAGTCACCTAGACTTAGAACTACTTAAACCCAACTAACCTAAGGACATCACACACATCCATGCCCGAGGCAAGATTCGAACCTGCGACCGTAGCAGCAGCGCGGTTCCGGACTGAAGCGCCTAGAACCATTCGGCCTCAACGGCCGGCAACCATTTTGGGTCAACTGACTATCTGCAAGTGAGTACTATCATTATATCACGTTAAAAGGAAGGTTTCTTGTCTTCAAGAACACAATTATCATCAATTGCAGCATAATAATGACGTACGTCACTGCAATGAATCTTCATGTAATGGTATTTCTAACCTGAAGATGGTCGGTTGACAGTTTGTTGGTCAATAAATTCACATTACAATAGTGTGAATGGTGGACAAGCAGAATAATGGGAGTGTGGTGTCACCGCCAGACACCACACTTGCTAGGTGGTAGTCTTTAAATCGGCCGCGGTCCGCTAGTATACGTCGGACCCGCGTGTCGCCACTGTCAGTGATTGCAGACCGAGCGCCGCCATACGGCAGGTCTAGAGACACTTCCTAGCACTCGCCCCAGTTGTACAGACGACTTTGCTAGTGATGCTACACTGACAACTACGCTCTCATTTGCCGAGACGATAGTTAGCATAGCCTTCAGCTACGTCATTTGCTACGACCTAGCAAGGCGCCATGACCAGTTTATATTGAGATTATATAATGTATCAACAAGAGCGATGTTCACCAATTGTGGATTAAAGTTAAGTATTCTACCAGTTACTCTTGTTTGGCTAGTCTTATTTCTCTGACCTGTTCCAGACCTCACGCCAGCCTGCGTGAGCTTAATCGCGTGCTATTCGGCTACAAGTCCTAGTGGATTGGCTGTCGGGTCAGTCCACTACAAGGAGAAGCTTCATTTTTTCAATCAAAATTTTTTACTTTTTCAGTTTGCGTTCTCTGTACGGAGTTAATGCGTTTAGTGAAGAGCGGTGTCCGGACTTGGACTAATAAGGTATTGGATACTACCCGATGCCACCGCCAACCTACTCCTTGTTCACGTGGACACTTAATACACAGTCAGTAATAATGATGGGGTGACGCATCGGTAAAGCGTCGCTGACCGAGTTCCGCTTCTAAAGTACGCTTAAGTAACCTATCAGAGGGCTCCAGACAGTCACGTGGGGCGCAGGGCGGACTGGCCAGAGCAGGTACAGACATCGGTCTGTCTTAACAGCCAGCCCTCGACCCATGCAGACGTGGCTTTCCATCCCTGCCTTGGGAACATGCCCCTCAGTCCGTTGGTGGACTCCACGGCGCCACAGTGGAAATTTTTCTCAATAAATCTGTCGCACTGGTCAGCTTCTGAAAATTACTCTACTGTCCTTATTCAGTAATCTCATACGCTCCAGGATGCCCACTTCCCACAGTAGCTTTTGGTGATTTTGTGATGCCGTTTTTTATTTAGGACGGCCCGTACGTTTGTAGCATTTTCCCACAAGTTCAATAAATATAACAGATATACAAAACAGAGACTTCCGTCATCGATAATATATTCTCCTTCGCTACTTGTAACAGTCTGCTAAAGCTAGGGTAACTTTTCTACATCTACATATATATACTCCACTAGCTACCAAGCGGTGTGTGGCGGAGGGCACAATTCGCACCAAAGTCATATTCCCCCCCTATGTTCCACTCGTGGATCGCACGAGGGAAAAACGACTGTCTGAACGCGTCTGTACGAGCTCTAATTACCCTTATCTTTGAGTGGTGATCATTGAGCGATTGAAATTTAGTGGTAATAATATATGCTCTACATCCTCGGCGAAGATCGGAATTCGGAATCTAGTGAGCAGCCCCTTCCGTTCAGCGCCCCGTCTATCTGCAAGTGTATCCCACTTCAAACTTTCTATGAGATTTGTAACGCTCTCGCGATGGCTAAATGTACCAGTCACGAATCTTGCTGTTCTTCTTTGGATCTGCTCAATCTCTTAAATGAGACCCAACTGGTCAGGTCCCATACATACGAACAACAAGACTGGACGAACTAACATATTGTAAGCAATTTCCCTTGTTGAAGGACTGCATCGCTACAGGATTCTACCAATAAACCGCAATCTAGACTTCGCCTTGCCCGTTACTTATGTAATCTGATCATTCGATTTGAGGTCATTTCGAATACTCACACCCAGATACTTGACAGATGTTACCGCTTCCAAAGACTAGGCATTTATTTTGTACTCGTTCATTAATGGGGATTTTCGCCTTGTTATACGCATTAGGTTACACTTACTAATATTGAGAGATAACTGCCAGTCATTACACCACGCACTTATTTTCTGCAAATCCTCATTGATTTGTTCACAACTTTCGTGTAATACTACTTTCCTGTAGACTACAGCATAATCACCAACAGTCTAATGCTGTTGTCAATACCATCAATCAGATCTTTTATGTAAATCGTATTCTGCGACTGAGGAAATTACGTGGTTTTGAGGCGAAGCACTCGTCGATCCACATTCGTAGCGCATTTTCGTCCTTGAAGGAAGTTCCTTGAATGTTTTTCAACAGAGATCGGAAGAGATGAAAATTTTAGGACGTAAAATCAGGCGAATAAGGTGGGTGCGGAAAAACTTCCCAGCCTAGCTCTTGTATAGTATTTTTTGTCGGTCTAGCACACTGCGAGGAGGCGTTATCGTGGATTAGCGTCACATCACGCACTCTTCATGGTCGCTGTTCTTGGACCGCGCCTGCAAGACGTCTCAGTCGATGACAATAAACGTCATAAGCGGTGGTTGCATTTCGGGAAAACAACTCGTAGATCACCGCACTGTCACTATTCTACCAGATGCATCACATTATGTTTCGTGGACGCTCGCAAGTCTTTTGTACTGCGGGCTGCTGACTTTTGGGCTCAACCATTCCTTTCTTTTCCTTATGTTACCATAAAGACACAATTTCTCGTCATCAATTGGTGTTGTTAATGAGCTTATTGATGACGAGCAAGCAGAAATGCACATATAGCCCTCAGCTGATTTTTGTGATTTTGGTTTAGAGCATGTGGACCCATAGACCTCGATTTTTAACCTTCCCAATGCACGCAAATGTAACAAGATGGTTCAATGATCAAATTTCGTGACCTTTGCCAGTTCTAGAGTGCACTGGCCCGGATCATTGTGGATTAATGCGTTTAAACGACTATTAGTCTTCTGTCACTTTTCGTAGATCGCAGTTTTCGATGAAATAATTACGACAGAAGAATACCAGTGCTCCAACAGTAATTGGCGCAAAGAATATGAAGATTGTGAAGAAGAAAGGATATGTTTCCATAGTGAAGTTACAGTGCGAACTCCAGCATGGGAACAGATGATGGAAAACGCACATGCCAACCAAAGACGCGGAAAACTCGAAGTAATCACTGATTTATGAATAGAGCAAGGCGTGAACTGTTTTATAATATGCAAATATCGCGTATCAAAATAAAATTCTACCATCCTAGATTCCGCTGAAGATGCCTCAAGGTAAAAGGCGAAACGCATCTGGAAGAAATAAAAGATTATGTAGCGAGAAAAGACGGTTTTTATTTACAAACAGAAATTACGATGATTATTTAACGATTTTTCTGTTGTCACCGCTCTCAGTCCGTAGACTGTACGCACCAGCAATGCAGGGTGTCGACTGAAGTTTCCGTTGCGAACAGCCAATACGTTAACATTATCAGTACTCGCGTTTCTCTTCACGCGACATCCACAGCTGCCATTCATTGTCAATGACATAAACCACTACAGTTGTAAAAATTATTTATTTCTAAAAAGAAAAGCACTACCTGGTTTTGGGACATATGCCCCACCTTCAGGTGCATGTTAAAATGTGAGTCCACAAAGGTTATATACACTACTGGCCATTAAAATTACTACACCAATAAGAAATGCGGATGATAAACGGGTATTCATTGGACAAATATATTATACTGGAACTGACATGTGATTACATTTTCACGCAATTTGGGTGCATAAATCCTGAGAAATCACTACCCAGAACAACCACCTCTGGTCGTAATAACGGCCTTGATACACCTGGACATTGTGTCAAATAGAGCTTGGATGGAGTATACAGGTACAGCTGCCCATGCAGGTTCAACACGATACCACAGTTCATCAAGAGTAGTGACTGGTGTTTTGTGACGAGCCAGTTGCTCGGCCACCACTGGCCAGACGTTTTTACTTCGTGAGAGATCTGGAGAATGTGCTGACCAGGGCAGCAGTCGAACATTTTCTGTATCCAGAAAGGCCTGTACAGGGCCTGCAACACGCAGTTGTGCATTATCCTGCTGAAATGTAGGGATTCGAAATGATCGAATGAAGGGTAGAGCCACGGGTCGTAACACATCTTAAATGTTACGTCCACTGTGCAAAGTGTCATCAATGCGAACAAGAGATGACAGAGACGTGTAACCAATGGCACCCCATACCATCACGGCGGGTGATACGCCAGTATGGCGATGACGAATACACGCTTCCAATGTGCGTTCATCGCGATGTCGCCAAACACGGATGCGACCATCACGATACTGTAAACAGAACCTGGATTCATCCGAAAAAATGACGTTTTGCCATTCGTGCTCCCAGGTTCGTCGTTGAGTACACCATCGCAGGCGCTCTTGTCTGTGATGCAGCGTCAAGGGTAACCGCAGCCATGGCCTCCGAGCTGATAGTCCATGCTGCTGCAAACGTCGTCGAACCGTTCGCGTAAACGTCCCCATCTGTTGACTCAGGGATCGAGACGTGGCTGCACGATCCGTTACAGCCGTTACAGATAAGATGCCTGTCGTCTCGACTGCTAATGATACGAGGCCGTTGGAATCGAGCACTGGGTTCCGTATTAGGCTCCTGAACCCACCGATTCCACACTCTGCTAACAGTCATTGGATCTCGAGCAACGCGAGCCGCAATGTCGCGATACGATAAACCGAAATCGCATAGGCTACAATCCGACCTTTATCAAAGTCAGAAACGTGATGGTACGCATTTCTCCTCCTTACACGAGGCATCACAACAACGTTTCACCAGGCGACGCCGATCAACTGCTGTTTGTGTATGAGAAATCGGTTGGAAACTTTCCTCATGTCAGCACGTTGTAGGTGTCGCCACCGGCGCCAACTTGTGTGAATACTCTGAAAATCTAATCATTTGCATATCACAGCATCTTCTTCCTGTCGGTTAAATTTCGCGTCTGTAGCACGTCATCTTCATGGTGTAGCAATTTTAATGGCCAGTAGTGTAAGTAGGACTAAAATTTGTGAAAAGGCGTCCCTGGTACGTTACATCACAGGATATCATGTACCAGGCATGCACTAGTTTGAAATATTGTCATCTATTTTAACTTTAGTTATGTATCGCTTGTGTACTCACACTTTAATGGGAACCTGAAGATGGGACACACGACGCGAAGCCGGGCGGTGCTTTTCTTTTTAGCAATAAATAATTTTTACAGCTTGTTGTGGCGTAGCAAGACAGCCACGCCACTCGGAAGTAGCCGAAAGGCACGCGTACACACACGCCGACTGGCGTGAAGTCTGGAACAGGAAGTTATGAATACACTAAAGAAAAGTATGCAGCTCCTCGGATACTTAACTTTATTCCATCATTGTGGTACATCGCTATTGACGATACAAGTGAGACTATCTCCAGATACGGTTAATTACAATCACTGTAAGGCAAATGGCGCCTTGCTAGGTCGTAGTCACGGACTTAGCTGAAGGCTATTCTAACTGTCTCTCGGCAAATGAGAGAAAGGCTTCGTCAGTGTAGTCGCTAGCAAAGTCGTCGTACAACTGGGGCGAGTGCTAGTCCGTCTTTCTAGACCTGCCATATGGTGGCGCTAGGTCTGCAAGTACTGACAGTGGCGACACGCGGGTCCGACATGTACTAATGGACCGCGGCCGATTTAAAGCTACCACCTAGCAAGTGTGGTGTCTGGCGGTGACACCACACAGCTGTAGTGGATTTTATGATCGACGTTATAAGTAAACAGCTATTTGCCCTGAGGCAGCACGGAAAATTAAGGTTTCTCACCTAAGTGCAGGAGACTTCTTCGGTGCCGCCGGAGCTGACGCCAGAGAGGTGGACTTGGTCGTCGGCGACGGTGTAGACGGCAGCGGGCGCCGGAGCGGGCGCCTCGGCGTCTGCGGCGACGACATCCGGCAAGTGTTGGCCGGCGCAGGCGGACGTCTGCAGCAGCGTCTGCGCCGACTGGCCCGCCGTCGACGTAGTGCCGCAGGAGGCGGCGGCCACGCGCCTGCGGCAGCACGGCACCAGCTGCTTCAGCTCCTTGCGGAAGTTGTCGTTGAGCCAGGCGTACAGCAGCGGGTTGTAGCAGACCGAGCTCATGGCGAGCGCGTGCGCCAGGAAGAAGCACAGCGTGAAGTAGCGCCAGCGCTCCGCGCCCTCGTCCAGGTCGGCGACCATGTTGACGGCGTTGAGCGGCAGCCAGCAGGCGGCGAACACCAGCACCATGGCGACGAGCAGCCGGTTGGTGCGGCGCTTGCGCTCGCGCTCGGTCGCCTCGCGGCGCGAGCTCTTGGCGCCGGGCCGCGCGCGGCTCTGGCGGGCCAGGCAGAGCGCGATGAGGCCGTAGCAGCAGGCGATCACCGACAGCGGCAGCACGAACTGCAGGCAGAACGTGGCCAGCAGGAAGGCGCGCCGGCCCGCCTCCGACGGCCACGCCTCGTTGCACACGCTGACGCCCTCCACCTCGTCGGTGGCCATGTACACGCCGTACGGCAGCGTCGCCAGCAGCGAAAACACCACCACGCCGCCCTCCACCGCGAGGCAGTGCGACGGCGGCATGCGCGGCCGGAACGGGTGCACGATCACGTAGAAGCGGTCGACGGCGATCGCGGTCAGCGTCAGCGCCGTCACGTAGACGCTGAAGCACTGCGAGAAGGCGACGGCGTGGCAGAGCGCGCCGCCGAACACCCAGCCGCCCAGGAAGGTGTAGAGCGGCGTGAAGGGCAGGCAGAGCGCGCACAGCAGCACGTCGGCGAGCGCCAGCGCGCAGATGTACAGGTTGGTGACGGTGCGCATGGCGCGGTTGCGGTACACCGTGTAGCACACCAGCAGGTTCCCCGGCGTGCCCAGCGCGAAGATGGCGCAGTAGACCACCCCGAACACGGCCTGGACGGCGCGCGTCTGCATCACGTCGTGCCGCAGGTACGCCCACGTGCCGTTCCCTGCCGTCGAAACGTTCTCACTGTTGGCGTCTCCAAACTGGTGGTGTTTGTCGAACAAGGCGTCCTCCATCTTGATCGTCACCTTTGTTTCCTCGACGCAAAACTCAACTTCCCCGTAGTTATCTCGCTTCAAATTCCTCCGACAGAACTCACACGCCGAATTACCTAATCTCTGTGCACTGGTAGCTACTACTAGTAGAAGACGGCTACAGGAGATCCGTTCCGCTGATATGGCCGATTATATACTCTGCCAGTGATTTTCATATCCTTCCATCGTTCTCCAGAGCACTTAACTCATTATATCGCCCATTCTACAGGCTGCCCTTGACTCTCATATCCTTTCAGCGTTCTCCAGAACATTTAATCCAGTATCTTAACAAGTTTTTCCAGAAATTAGTAGTAACCTGACACCATCACCATTCGTCAGTGGCACTCACAGATACAAACCATAGAAGAATCGTGATTAACTCGCATATATTGCAATTAAAAATATGCCCAATTTACTGATTCTGTTTCTCTCCTGTACCAATTCCAGACCTAGCTCATAATAATCCAAGTCAATGCAGAAAATCACTCACTCATCAAACGTGGAGAACAGCAAGTGATTGAAGCTGTTCTGGCACCTTCGTAGAACAATGGGAATGGCAGAGTCCGCTCCTCCACCAGGTCTTTTAAGCAATGCCCACCCTCATAAAAATGAGTATCAACACCAGCATTTAATACATGGCAGTAAATTTCAACGTTAACTTAAATGATCACTAAACCAAAGTAATTAACTGATCACACTGATCAATTACTGCCACGTATCTGACAGAAATGATCACTCTGAGGCTAACAGCATTTTTCCTTGCCACATTCTCTACTACATCCGTCTTCTCAATTAATCACCGCGATAGGTCCTCTGATAACAACGAAGGTCTGTAGTAGCTAACACCTGGTGTAATTAGCACTAAATGCGCCAACACATGTCAATGGCCTGTAAAGTAAGCCGAAAATGCAAGTCGAAATATGTTTATTTCGTCCTCTCACTTCAACATATGCAAAACGCACCTTTTTGCCAAAATGTAGGTATATGACTGCTTCATGTTTACCAGATTAGATTGTGAATTCGCTTGATTTTTTGACGATGTGTAATCCAACAGCCAGAACGTTATTTATTTCGCTCCGAGACTTGAAACTGTCTCTCGCATGGAGCAGTCTGGTTCGTACGACAGAGGAAAAAAACGTGTTGTTACTTTGTTGAATCTGCTACGTAAATACCACTGAGAAGTGATTAATCAGAAGCGGATGAGAGCTGAGTAAAGCCGCTGCAACCATTGGAACGTCGGCAGTCTTATTTATTACAAACATACCAGCTGTCTTGGCGACGCAGCTGTCGGATACGTGCAGTAGAAAAACAATTCGTCAGTTTGTTGATTCTGTTGCCTAATTGCCCCGCTGAGAGGCGACTCATCAGAAGCGAGGAAGATGAGTGGCGCTGCTGGAGTACCCACGAACGGCTATAGAGGCCCTCGCGCTCGGCCGAGCAGAGTCCGCGCAGCGTGGTGACGCGTTCCGATGGCGACGCCGACGCCGCCGCCGGCAGACAAGGCGGCCGGCACCGCCACGGGCCGCGGCGATCGGCAACTGTCCGCCAGCGGCGCCAGTGCGCGTGCGCCGACTCCTCCTGTCGCGCCTGCCCGCGTAATTATGTTGACGTGTTTTATTCTTAGACGCGGCGCCAAGGGTAAAGTGGAGAGACGTGGCGCGGCGCTCGTAACGCCTGATGAAGACTGCGAGAGCCAGTGGGGCCGGCGCCAAATTGAACAGCCGTCCGCGCGAGTAACGGCGCCGGCCCGCTGCACAAACGAGCCGCCCGTGACGCGCACACGTCGCCTGCGTCACCGGCGTCGGAGTTCTCGACGTCTGCTACACGACTCCCGGCTGTGCTCAATTGTCTGTGAAACGCCTCGGAGCGGGCGGGCGCCGTTTAACGTCTCACCTGTCTGACGGACACTAGCATTGGATAAAATTCTCTCAGTGTACTCGAGTCGTTAAATACACTCCTGGAAATTGAAATAAGAACACCGTGAATTCATTGTCCCAGGAAGGGGAAACTTTATTGACACATTCCTGGGGTCAGATACATCACATGATCACACTGACAGAACCACAGGCACATAGACACAGGCAACAGAGCATGCACAATGTCGGCACTAGTACAGTGTATATCCACCTTTCGCAGCAATGCAGGCTGCTATTCTCACATGGAGACGATCGTAGAGATGCTGGATGTAGTCCTGTGGAACGGCTTGCCATGCCATTTCCACCTGGCGCCTCAGTTGGACCAGCGTTCGCGCTGGACGTGCAGACCGCGTGAGACGACGCTTCATCCAGTCCCAAACATGCTCAATGGGGGACAGATCCGGAGATCTTGCTGGCCAGGGTAGTTGACTTACACCTTCTAGAGCACGTTGGGTGGCACGGGATACATGCGGACGTGCATTGTCCTGTTGGAACAGCAAGTTCCCTTGCCGGTCTAGGAATGGTAGAACGATGGGTTCGATGACGGTTTGGATGTACCGTGCACTATTCAGTGTCCCCTCGACGATCACCAGTGGTGTACGGCCAGTGTAGGAGATCACTCCCCACACCATGATGCCGGGTTTTGGCCCTGTGTGCCTCGGTCGTATGCAGTCCTGATTGTGGCGCTCACCTGCACGGCGCCAAACACGCATACGACCATCATTGGCACCAAGGCAGAAGCGACTCTCATCGCTGAAGACGACACGTCTCCATTCGTCCCTCCATTCACGCCTCTCGCGACACCACTGGAGGCGGGCTGCACGATGTTGGGGCGTGAGCGGAAGACGGCCTAACGGTGTGCGGGACCGTAGCCCAGCTTCATGGAGACGGTTGCGAATGGTCCTCGCCGATACCCCAGGAGCAACAGTGTCCCTAAGTTGCTGGGAAGTGGCGGTGCGGTCCCCTACGGCAAAGCGTAGGATCCTACGGTCTTGGCGTGCGTCCGTGCGTCGCTGCGGTCCGGTGCCAGGTCGACGGGCACGTGCACCTTCCGCCGACCACTGGCGACAACATCGATGTACTGTGGAGACCTCACGCCCCACGTGTTGAGCAATTCGGTGGTACGTCCATCCGGCCTCCCGCATGCCCACTATACGCCCTCGCTCAAAGTCCGTCAACTGCACATACGGTTCACGTCCACGCTGTCGCGGCATGCTACCAGTGTTAAAGACTGCGATGGAGCTCCGTATGCCACGGCAAACTGGCGGACACTGACGGCGGCGGTGCACAAATGCTGCGCAGCTAGCGCCATTCGACGGCCAACACCGCGGTTCCTGGTGTGTCCGCTGTGCCGTGCGTGTGATCATTGCTTGTACAGCCCTCTCGCAGTGTCCGGAGCAAGTATGGTGGGTCTGACACACCGGTGTCAATGTGTTCTTTTTTCCATTTCCAGGAGTGTAGAAATGCTGCCTCGAGCTTCCAACGACACCGTCCGCCGTCATAGTCACGACCTGATTGACTAACTAACTCCCTATTGGTATTTTATACAAGGTGTTTCACAATTCGTGTTACGCTATTCTAGAGGTTATAGAGGGGACTTAGTAGATCAACCTTTACATGGGAACCCATGACCGGAAACCTTTTCCATGTTACAACAAAAACAAGCAATGCAGATTTCACTCCTGTTTACTGTGATATTACAACAGCTGTTCAATAGGACCACCAACAAGTTCGGTGCACACAGTGTATCTGCCAATAAGTTTGTATAAAGTCCGTCCAACATGCCTACTGAATGGTTAATCACTGCTCCTGCAGCCATGATCTGTGCACTTAATCTTCCTCCGACTGCACATGGGTCTCGTAAACAAGACTCTTCATGTAGCCCTACAAAAAAAGTCGAAAGAGGTTAAATCTGGGGATCTTGGTGGCCAGTCATGCGGGTCCACCTTGACTGACCCACCTGTCCCCATTCAGAACATTCCGATGGTTTCGGGTGTCAACTGCAAAATGTAGTGCTCGCCATCATGCTGGAATCACAACTCGTGCCGCGTGTTCAATGGCACATCTCCTAAAATCCGCGCCACAAGTTGAAGGAAGATAAGTTACCTGGCACCCATTAGATGGAGAGGAAGCATGTATGGCGCAATCACACGATCACAGCAGATACCTGCCCAGACAATGATGCCGAAGGGTGCTGAAATTTTTGCCTATACGTGCCTTTGGGGTTTTGTTGATTCCAGATGTGGCTATTTCGAGGGTTCAAAACACCTTCCCTGATGAAATGCGCTACATCGATGAACTAAATTCGTCTTGTAAACTGAGGAAAATCCATACAACGGTGTAAAAATCAAGTAGGCCCTAAGAAGTTAACACGCTGCACACAATCCGACGGAGCATTGCGTGTACCTTCTGAGGGTGATGCAGGTGGAGTTGCTGTTCGTGCAGAACACGCCAGACAGGCGAGTGAGATACATGCAGATCACATGCAATGACTCGAGTACTCGTCGATGAGTTATCTTCAACTAGACGAAGCACCTCCATTACGACATTGCGCCACCTCCGTGGGGCACCAGGTTTGCTCTATGGCTTGTGAATTTCCCACTTTCCCGCAACCATTTTTGGAATCACGTGATTAGGAAAGTATTCGTGGTACAGACTTTGAGCTTCCCTTTCGTAAATTAACAACATATCGGTGTAGTCTGCGAACGTGAACTCAGTCATCCATTTACTGCAGTACTACTCACCGTATTGTCAAAGGACGCATCGCCAGGAAGCATGAAAACAAGGCAGATGGAAACAGAGGTCATCACGTGACGTCGGGTCATCGCACCATTCATGAACGTGAGTAGCCTACCATAACAGGAAACGAACCGTTTCTGGACATGGGTCTCTATGTAAAACCTGATCCCCTCTCAACCTCTAGAAATGTGTAACATGAATTGTGAAACACTCTTTATGTAACTGCTACTTAAATTATGTCGTAATGACACCAACTAATTGCACAACTTTTTTTCCCACATATTATTCAGCCACAAGAAAGTGTGTTGGCACCCTTGTTGTTCGTCGGTACGCATGCAAAAACATGCGTATCTAGTATATTCCAAAACGCCGCGCATAAAAACGTGTTTTTCGGTGCTCATACCGCGAGTTCTATTGGTGGTAAAAAGATAGGGCTAAGTGTTTCCGATATCCCTCTGGCTAGGGATCATTTATATGCCTTACAGAAGCATCGTCTTAGTATTAGTTTCCTACAGTACGGAGTGAAAGTACGAATTTTACACACTTTCTCCTCCTTAGGCAAGTAGAGCAAATCGGTTGGTTCTTCTTGCATTTGATATAGCCTAGTATGGGCTTAACGACTTATAGAGGCACCATTATTTCGTGGGAGGTTCCTTGGAAAACTCCAAAAAACTGTTTTTTACTATATTTTCGCCGTCACCAGTGGACCAAAACGCAGCCGAGGATTCCGAGACGGCTATGCACAGCATATGGCTGAAATTTTTACTTCTTATTCCTAAGATCGCAGTCTTGAAATAATTTGAAAATTTTCTTGATATCTTTAACCATTTCCAAAATATAGACAATCAAAGTTACCCTACTTTTACACTTAAAATCCAGTATGAGGCGAAATTTAAATAATAAATAACCGCAGAAAATTGCTCAGATTTTAACAATACATTGTCTAGGCATTTATTTAGAACAGCCACTTCCCCGTTTCCAAAAATATTTATCCGTTATCAAGAAACGCCCCAAAAACTTATTTTTTGGGAACCAAATCCCAGCCGCGGAATCCCAGACGGTTATACACAGAAAATTGCTGTAATTTTTACTATGTAATCCTGAGATCCTGATCCAAAACAATCTTGAAAATTTTCTTCATATCTTTACCCGTTTATAAGATACAGAGTTTCGATGTTACTTTACTTGCACCAAAAACGCTGTTTATAAAGTGACGTAGCAAGGAGAAATATACTGCAAAGTGTCTCCGTTATCATCTGGAAACCCAATGTTGTAGCACTGAAGCACATGAAAAATTGTGCTGCACGTATAATCCTGTATTAGGTGTAAAATTAATTTCACATTATTTCAGTTTCACATAAGTAACGAACTAAATTTTACTGACCTATACATTTCTTTTCATATGAGTAGAAGGCCCCGCTGCAGCATGAAAAAAGAAGAGAACCACGGAAAAATCTTCTTGTCGGAGCACAAAACATGCGAATCTGTTCCTGTTTATTAAAAAGACTCTGATTCTGCCTCATTGTACCTTTCTCAAAACTTTCGCCACGCGAAAATATTCGCATTTTTGTGCTCCGATAGCAACATTAATCCGCCGGTTTCTATTGATGACTTGGCAGATAACCTCAATTATAACCTTTCACTATTTGCAAATGATGCCTTTATCTAAAATAACTGATCTAAGCTATCCGGACAACTAATAGTGGAGACTAGAAAGGAGTGTGTCAACACTTCACTTTTATGTGTGAATGAACGTGAGCGAATGTCACCCCATTTTTCCTCAAGAGCAGAAATCATGTCGGACATTCCGTTATGGAGTGAAGACGATGTTCTAACTCATCCAAAAGGTGTTCTACTGGGCTCAGATCGAGGATATGGGCAAACCAGTCCATTTCAGAAATGTTAATGTCCAAAACCTTTGCCTCACAAATGCGGTTTTGTGACAGGGTGCATTGTTATGCTGCTACAAATACCTACTTCGTATTCTCTCTCTACTGTACTCAGTCTACAATGTCGTTAAATTTTTCATATCATTCCATATATAACGTCTTCTTAAGAGCTGTAAGCGGACCAAAAACTAATCACAAAAATCACTATCATATCGTAGTAGCTCCTCCTCTATATTTCACTGATGGCGCTACTCATGATGGCAGGTAACGTTCTCCATGTATTCGCCAGACCCAAACACGTCCAACAGATTGCCACAGGATACAAAGCGATTCATCACTCCAAATCACTCGTTTCCAGTCACCAACTGTCCAGTGGCGTCACCCTTTACACCAAGCATCCCTTAGCTTTGACTTCTGAAACGTGTGACTTATGACGAGCTGCCCCACGATTATCCCCACACACAGTAATTTTGGTAACCCGACTGTTAGTAGCACTAACAAGAGTGATTCCTTCCTCTTACTTTATGCGTTTTTTTACCACCAACCTCCATCAGTGCTCAACAGTCCCTGTCCGGTAGTATGAGAGGTCTTCCTGATCTTGCTTTAGCTGTAGTTGTTCCTTCACCATCAGAGCAGTCTACTCGGTTAGATGTACCAGTTTTGAAATGTCCCCTTTGGACTTGTTCATCACGTGATATTGAGTGACTAGTGCACGTTCGGAGTCACTGCACTTTCCGGGGCAACCCATTCCACTGTTACTGCTTAACAAGGCATTACGCCTCGCTTCCTTTAATGCAGGTGTGTCCGCCTCTTGTATCATCCACTTTATGTAAGGGTGACCGAATACCTTTGGTCAGGAACTGTATAATGAAGATCCGTCTGAGAAAAATTTACACAACCACCCTGTCATTTGTTGAGAAGATTTCAGTGTGATGCGACCATTGGAAATTTGTTTTAAAGGCTCAGAAATGTAATATTATAAAAACGGTACCGACCAGCCGCCGCGTCACCCTCAGATCACAGGCGTCACTGGATGCGGATACGGAGGGGTGTGTGGTCAGCACACCGCTCTCCCGGCCGTATGTCAGTTTACGAGACCGGAGCCGCTACTTCTCAAGTAGCTCCTCATTTTGCCTCACAAAGGCTGAGTGCACCCCCATTCAAGTGCCCGACAGCCATTAACTTCCGTGATCTGACGCGAACCGGTGCTACCACTGCGGCAAGGCCATTGGCCAAAATGTAATATTATACACTTCAAAATACGCAGAAGAGTTGTATTTTATGATGAGAACATCAATAAATCATTATTGGAATGAATTAGTATAGAGGGCCTAACAAAAATATTCTGCGCAAACTGCAGGACACATAGACGAAGAGATTATATGAACATTGGTTTCTTCCATTTTACAACTCATTTTCTCCAACTCATTAATCATGGGAAACACACAAGAACAGAACGTTAGAAACATGGGGAACATGCACTCTTGTTGATTTTTGATTACGCTGTGCACCGCCAGTGTTTTGTTTTACACATCCCTCTTGCCCTGCGACATACGTCATTGCTTGTTTACATGTAACATCAGATGGTCCAGCGATCAGTAGACCGTTGCAAGCACACGGGGTTACTATGTAACTACAGACTTGGCTCTTGCAAAGGCAATCTACACAAATGCAGAGATGCCAGATGCCCATTTGATGTATGGATTAGCTGATGGCAGTGGCGCTCACCCTCAACGTTTGTACCGGGAAAGATTTCCAGGACGAAGGTAACCCTACAGGAAAACGTTTGAAACCATTGATCGTCGAGTTAGGGAACATGCGACGTTTGAACCTGATACTCGGGACCGGGGAGGCCTCGAAGGACGAGGACGCCGAACGGGAAGCGGCAGTTCTTCATGCAGTTGACGACGACCCTAGGGTCAGTACGAAATATGTAGCTGCTACACTGAACCTTGGCCAGGTGACTGTATTACACGAGGACCAGTTGCATCCACTCATTTATAGCGTGTACAGATCTATCAGAGCTGATTTTCCTGCAAGGGTACTCTTCTGCGAATGGCTTACTCAACAAAGCGTCAACCCTAATTTTAGTGCAGTTGTACTGTTCACAGATGAGGCGTCGTTTCAACGAGATCTGATTGTAAATTTTCACAATCGGCATGTATGGGATGCCGTCAGTCCTCACGCAACTGTTGAAGCAAGTCATCAACAAAGATTTTCTGTCAGTGTTCGGATCGGCATTGTTGGTGACTATTTGGTAGGTCCTCACTTTCTTCAGCCCAGGATCAACGAACAAAATTTTCCTTATTTAGTAGAGAATGATCGGTTAGCGTATGTACCTTCATGTGCGACAAAACATGTGCTTCAGGCACGATGGAACACCTCCTGATTTTAGTGCTAATGTGTTGGCTTCTAAACAACAGATTCGGTTAACAGATGGACAGGTAGATATGGACCGATTGCCTGGCCTCCTCGCTCTACGGACCTACGTCCAGTGGACTTTTATTTGTGGGCAATTGAAAGCCCTTGCGTATGCAACCCCAGTAAACGATATTCAGTCTCCCTGCACGTATTATGGAAGGCTACGAAACTATGCGTAATACTCCTGGGATGCATCAGTGCAACCGAGATTCGCTACGACGGCGGGTTGATGCAAGTATCAATGCCCACGGAGAGCATACTGAACACCTCATGTGAGAAAGAGTTGCTTGTGGTATGCTGGTGCAGCAGGCATGCAGCATTAGAGATGATAATTTACTACTACTTTCCTACTGACTCTGTTAGAAACACATTTTGCCGACTGTATCAATGTGTACCACTAAATGTACCTGCGAAATTGTATCATTGTACGAAATATAGTTCTGAAGATATGACATTTTATACAGAGGAGTACGGTTCTCTAAAGAATCGGGGGTGTGCTAGCAGAGCCCCTATCAGTTGAAAAATCGCTAGCGTCGTTTGTGCCTCTCTAGCCTTCGAGTGCCCACTCCCATGCACCATCAAACTTTCATTCACTGTCCTAGTTAAAGTTGTTGAAGCATAATATCAAAAAAATAGAAGGTTCAAAAATGGTTCAAATGGCTCTGAGCACTATGGGACTTAACATTTGAGGTCATCAATCCCCTAGAACGTAGAACTACTTGAACCTATCTAACCTAAGGACATCACACACTTCCATACCAAAGACAGGATTCGAACCTGCAACCGTAGCGGTCGTGAGGTTCCAGACAGAAGCGCCTAGAACCGCTCGGTCACAACGGCCGGCTAAATAGAAAGAACATTAGAGTTTAATACCTCGTATACGACGAGGTCGCTAGAGACAGAGCACAAGATCGGACTGGCTAAGGACGAAGAAGGAAATTCGACTGCGTTGTCTCCGAAGGAACCTTCAGCAATGTAGGGAAACCTTGGAAAACACAAATCTTGTCGGCCAGTCGGCTCTTTGAAACACCGTCCTCCCGAATAAATGTGAAATTTCTTCTGTTTCCGTCAATGATCAAAAAATGTTTCCGTCCTCAGAGTACCGGTTTCGGCCAGCGACAACCATCTTAAGATCTTGGTACTGACTTTCTGCTTCATTTTACAGAGCCTTTTGACTCTGTCGTAGGCAAGGCGCTTCATGGATCACTGTTTTAATCCGCCTCTATGTCGCAGCTTGTGAAACTAATACCATGTGCGTCTTATGACAGAGTCTAAAGTCTCTGTAAATTGAAGCAGTAAATCACCACCGGGATCTAAAGATGTTCATCATGGACCGAAACCGGTAGTCTAAGGGTCAAAAGGTTTTGGGACCATTGACAGAAATAAGGGAAATTTATACTACACATCCCGGATCACTATTTTACTCAGTGGCTTTTTCGCAGCTTGAGGATAAATTTGCAGATTATTAGCACTGCATCATCTCGCTCAGTAATATGACGTCAGCTCATATAATAGCTTTGGCTTCCTCGGAAATTGCAATTTAATAAAATCCTGTTGCGTATAAACCCACCTCGTTATGAAGTAGTAGAAGTAACTATAAAACTGATGCATTGATCGTCCCTACACTGGTCTTCTTCATTGTGATTGTCTTCAGTCACCCTGTAGAGGATCACTGCAAATACGATCGAAACATCTGTTTTACATATTGTTTTAGTGCCTCATATAACACGACGTTATATCCAACAGGATTTTATTCAAAGTAATCTCATCACATTCCTTGACTGCAGAATCCCAGTTTATCGCTGCAGAGAATAACGTTTTTTCACCGTGTCTGTGAGGCAATGTTTGCTGTGGAAATTTATTCCAAATAGAACGTAAATCGGATGCGAGGCTCAGTTTATGGTGTGCCGCACGTTCACATAGCACGGATCACTTTCATCTTCCAACTCAGAGACCCTTGGCGTTGAAGAATCACTGAACGGAGTTGGACACATTCACATGAATTCTGTAGCCATTGTTACAACGAGATGTAGAGGTTCCATACCAGGAGGACAATGATGACAAAGACTTTTTCTTTTTACCATCGACCGCCTTACCCAAAATGTTTCGTCGAGTTCCCATTATCTCAAAGTCAACATATGGGGACGTGATGGGACCACTTCTGGTCCAGCCGGCATTATCAGCATCGTTGCTTGACTATTACAAAAGGTGTAACAGGACAGTAAAATTTCTGTCCAAGACAATCTGTCCATACGTATATCGGTATGTGGTTATATACTCATAGTGTGCAATCTGCGTAATACAAGTATGTGAACGAAGTTTCATTTATTGGGAACACTTATTCCTTTCAAATTTTACTCTAGTCTGGTTAAGAATACGAGACGGGTGATTCTCTTCCAGTCGTTTATTGGGACATGAATATAAACATTTTGATAGTCGGCTGCATATTAACTACCGATGTTCAACTCTGCCGCAAAGGATGCTTTTACCCAGAAGCAGACAAACTAATCGACAGTACGTGATCACCCATGTGTGCACTCTATGCTGAACACAGTTTGAGTACTCCTTCGTATGAATAATGGAGTGGAGGCGTTACCTTCATTCTCGATTACATCGCAACAGACCTGCGTAAGAGGGCCTTGACAAAATTTGACTGTATGCTCGTATTACAGTACCGGTGGGTGCACATACAGGACACGTACGTACAACGGGAAACTATTCTTACTTCCCTCTGTGTAACGGTGAGAAGTTTACTTCTTTAGTTATTTTTAGCTTTCCGGTCTTGAACTTAGTCAAAACTGAAAAACTCTTCCATCACATGTTTTTCCCATTAGTTAACAATCTTCAGTGGTATTGTTATTAAAATTACAAACAAATGAATCATTCTCTTCTCTACATTTATTATATATTCAAATCAGTTTAGCTTACGAATGACGTATTTTACGAATACTTATAGCAATGTATTAGATTCTTTAAATACTGATGATGGTTATTCTTAAAACAGTTGTTCCTCTTTTCCTTTACAGCAGTGGCTAGAATCCACTTTGTACAACACACATTTATGTTGACTTTCATAACTTTGTTTCTCCTGTGTCTGTGGATGGTCCTGTGTATTCTCTATTTCAATATCCCTTTGCTCACATTTCATTCTCTCTCTGCCCCCCCCCCCTCTCTCTCTCTCTCTCTGTGTGTGTGTGTGTGTGTGTTTGTGTATGTGCGCATGTGCGTGCGTGCATGCGTATGTTTTTGTGTGCACATACGCGCTAATTTGGTGATTTAAATAGATAACGGGCAGGGGAGTGCATGAGAGTGGCCGGGACGTGTAGTAATAAAAAATTAATTTCACTCTAAGTGGATGTCTCGAAGCCGGCATGAAATGAAAGTCGTGTAAGTTCGTCATCTATATAAAAAAAAGAGTAGGCCTAGTTATGTGTTTATATACGGGCAAATTAAAACCAAAGGCTTCAACATTAAGACTATAAGAGAAACATAACCATTTAAACCCAGAGGAATGACTGCAGAAGTGGAAAAAGTATATTGAAGGCCTCTATGACGGGGAAGACTTGTCTGATGGCATGATCGGATAAGAAATGGAAGTCTGTGTGGAAGGCATAGTCGAAGTCTAGCACAGCTTTGGAAGATTTTCAGTCGAATAAGGCAGAAGCGATAGAAAAAATTTCCTTTGGAATTTCTAAAATCATTAAGGAGAGTGGTGAGCAAGGCAGTATTTGAGTAGTAGAATCTATGAGTCTGGAGACATGCCATCAGTGTTAGGGAAAAATGTCATCCACACAATTCCGAAGATAGCAAGGTCAGGCAGGAGCGAGAATTATCGCAGAGTCAACTTAACGGCTCCTGCATCCATGTTGCTGGCAGAAGAATGGTAAGGAAAGATAAGGATCCTTGGCTTTCGGAAAGGCAAGCGCGCCAGAGAGGCAGTTCTCATGTTGCGGTTGATAATAGGAGATGTTCAAAATTGTCAGGGAATTTGAAAATTTTTGGTAAGTTCCTATAGAACCAAACTGCTGAAGTCATCGGTTCCCTAGGCTTACGCATTACTTAATTTACCTTAACCTCACTTATGCTAAGGACAACACACACCCAAGCCGGAGAGAGGACTCGAACCTCCGACGAGGGGAACCGTGCGAACCGTGGCAAGGCGCCTAAGACCGCGCGTCCAACCCGCACGTCTCGAAATTGTTAGGAAAATAGGTGTAAGCTACAGGGAAAGACTGGTAGTTTATACGTTCTAGTCACAATGTGACCATCGCCTGCGTTCGACGTGAACGTGCGATAAACGTTCACTTACTACTGGTGGCAGCACTAGCAGTGTAAGGTATATAAATCGTCTCGTCGAAAGGCGGAAATCAGTGCCGTGGATGGCGAAGTGGCACTATCCAAAACTAGCGTCGAGCCGACTGTGGTGCACCACGCGGCTCAGACGACAAGGCTGAAGAACGGCTGCGGAGGTGTGTACAGGTGATTAGGCGTTCAACTGGTCAGCAACTCAGCGCCAAGATGACATAAGGGGCTACCAACAGCGTCTCCTCAGCGACCGCTCAACGAACGTCGCTACTGTATGGGCCACTGCAGCAAATGTCTGGTTCATGCACCCATGCCGACAAGTTCACCGGTGACAAAGGCCAAAATTTTTCAAGACAATACCGCAACTGGACATCTATTGTGTGGCGACAGGTGGCCTTCTCATACGAATCACTCCTTTGGCGTGTAAGGCCCTGCAACAATCATCGGAAGGGTCCATCCCAGAGGAGGGAGGGTAATGGTCTGGCTCATTGTTCCCGTGGCGTTCCGTGGGTAATCTAGTCATTCTGTAATGCACAATGGATCAACACAATTACGCATCTCTCCTTGGGGATCATGTCTACCGCTACGTGCTTTTCTCGGCATGATGGCATTTGCCAACAAGAAAGTGCAACGCATCACACGGTTCGCAGTGTCCTCTCGTTGTTCGAAGTGTACGAGAATGTGTACTGTACTGTCCTATTCACCAAGCTCCCTTTATTTAAACCCAATCGAGAAGCTGTGGGACCACATTGATCAGGATGTACGCGCCATAAATACGCATCCGAGAAACTAGCGCAGCTGCCCAGGGCAGTGCAGGCGGCTTTCCGGAAACTCGTTTACTATCTTCCTGCACGTCCGCGCTACAGGGTGGTTATTCATGCTTTTGATACGTGCTCACATTAATGTGACTGGACTGTGTACAATGTGTAGGAGAAGGAAATCAAAAGCAAAGTTCTGGCATTAGAAAGGGTATTCTATAGTGCTATCTTCAGTAAAAGTGTGCGCATGTGGTGACCATTGGCACTAAAGACCAGCAGCCGCGTGTCGGTAAGTGCATAACAAACGGCTTTTGGCAGCGCAACGCCATGCGGCACCGGTGAGAGAGGAGCATTGGCAGAAGTGTGCTGCGGACACTTTGCCGCAGCCGTCCTCGGTGCGAGGCCTCGCCTGTCTGTTGATCCCTGTTACCGAGGCCAATTCCTGTTATTGACGGCGCCCGCGTCCTTCGCCCGCTCACATATCGCAGCTAACGAGAAATGCACGTAAGGGAACAGCACCTCGCTTCGCCTGGCCTCCAGCATTTCTCAGCCAGCAAGTTGATACAACGGCCGAGATTCAGAAATTCTGTGGCGTTGATTTAGGTCTTAAGTCTCTCTTCAGCTATGTTTCTATCCTTTCCTTCAACTTTTTTGACATGTCATTACTTTCCAAATGATTCTTCGAGTTAATCTGATCCTTGTACGACTACTGAAAAAATATTCAAATGCGTGTGAGTTCTTAAGGGACCAAAGTGCAGAGGTCATCGGTCCCTAGACTTACATACTACTTAAACTAACTTAAACTAACCTATGCTAAGAACAACACACACACCCATGCCCGAGGGAGGACTCGAACCTACGGCGGGAGGGGCCGCGCAGCCAGTGACAGGGCGCCTCTAACCGCGCGGCCACTCCGCGCGGCGACTACTGAAAGCGTGAAGTAACTGATAGGTCCCAGAAGTAAGTTTTCTACGGTAATTTTTCACAGATAAAGTCTTTTAAGGATCTCGTAATAATTACAGACTGGTTTAAGTAACGAAGGAAAGGGTCCACAAAAAAGACAGTTATATCCATTGTCCCTTAGTTCCGTATTCAGCGGTCCATAATCAGCCTATATTCTTTATCATAACTTGCTTTCCTATAAAAGATTAGTAATTACTTTCAAAGCATTATTTGGTTTCTGCAAAAATTCCTTCTGTGTGTCAGAGTGGTGAATTTCCCACATTTTCTGTTATTCTGAAGATAATGTTATCACGAAAACGTAAGGTTGTGACATGAAATTATTGATTATTTTGCATAAATAAGGAAATGAGTTAATGAAGAAGCCTCTATTAAATCAATAAAGCAATCTTTTCTTCGCATTTGATACAAGCATCAAAAAATTATGACATTCTTCAGTACTACAGAAGGGACTTAGTCAGTTTTTTTTTCTTTATTTCCTACTCTTCTTTACCAGTCCTTTGACTAGAATTGTACGCCTGCAAAGTTCCTGTGCTAATCTCCAACTCGCAGAGTAACTCTTTCATTCAACGTTCTCAGTCATTTGTTGTATACCGGTTACTCATATGTAAACTGACAGTGTTCCGAGTGCTACAGTGAGGGTAGTATACATTTCAGGACGCTGAGAAATCTTATGTTTGTTCATTTATCGGTGCGTTCACAGAATATGCTGAAAATAGAATGTGAAATGTTTTCTATTTTACGTCAGTATGCTGTTTATTGCTTGGCGATGCGCGTTGATATCCTTTGTGAAGTGCCTGTTAGTGTAAAGGGTTAAGTGGGTAGACGCCTTTTGTGCGAAAGGCAATGGCTATCGAGAAGAAATACCGTGCATCGCTAGTAAAGTTGTTTTTATCAGAACAGAAACAATAGCAGCACTGACACTGCGGGATTATCGCCGACCAAAACAGCTGGAAAGACGGCCCGTGTCAATAAGTAGGCTAAATAATATAAGATTGATATAATATAAAATTTGAAGGAGCAGGTGAATTAGGTGGTGCTGTAGGGAGAGGGAGGCGGTCCATTCCCATAGCAGGTGTTTAAAGTTGCTGAGTTGTAGCGGACCGAGCAGCACATGCGTCATATTCCGCAGCCAGTGCTCGAGCTGTATTACGGAAAGTCTCTGTCCCCTGATCAGTAGTTCAAAACACTTTGCGGCGTATTCAGAAGGTTTTGCGGATACGCCAGCATCAGTTCAAGGTTCAGAATATCCACCAACTGAAGCCCCAGGATAGGCTACAACTCCGTGACTTTAATCTTCGTTTATTGGGACTCATGGAATTGAGTGACACGTGCCTAGAGAAAATTCTTTAAATGAATTAGGCACATTTTACTCTGAGCGGCGCCGTGAACGCACAGAACTGTCGCATGTGGGGTTCTACACCGCCGCATGTTGTGCAAGAACATCCACTGCACTCAGTTTATGTGACTGTGCCGGTGGTTTCGCAGAATCCTTCGTTGTCGGTCCGTTTTCCTTTGAGGAGATGTCACCTCGCACTTATGTTAGGTGTAAAGTGACATCTGCACGTTACAAGGACCTCCTTGTAAAACACGTGATTTCAGCTTTTGAAGAACGCAGTTATGTACACATCACTATTTTCATGCAAGATGGGAGCGAAACCACATGTCGTTTACCAGGTGAAAGATTTGCTTCGAGAAAACTTCGTTAAGGTCCGCATCACCTTCCGGCAACTTCAAGATATGAGGCCTTCCAGATCCCCAGACGTATATCAACGCTACTTCTGGTTGTGTGATATCTGAAATATCGTGTTTATGAGGGATACATCCGGGCTCTTCCTGATCTGAAGAATAGTATACGATAACATATCGCTCTGATTACATCGGACATGCTGCGAGCAACTGTCTACCAAGCCATGTTAAGGATGCCGCATGGTGTAGAGTCACTTAATTCACTCGTCCTTTAATTCTTCCTCGCTTTCAACATCATCGTCGAAACTTACCACTGACTTCACTTTGAATTTTGATCCCACTATTTAACCTTTATTTACATTTCTTTCGTTGGTTTCTCGGGAAAGACTACATCCCTACCTATGCCCCTATTAATCCGAAAACTTCTCAATTGGTCTTCCATTCTTACTGTTCTCTCATGATTCTTGTACGTATTGTGTATTAGTCGTGCCATCCTATAGTTTATATTAATTTTTCGATGATTTCAAAAGTTTCACACCACTTTACGTCTGAGGCTTCTTCTTGGTCGGCAAATCCATAAACGTTTTTGATATTTTTTAAGTCTTGTTTCGATTAGCAAGTGTATCTTCAGAACAATCTCTATGATATCTTCACTTTTCCTAGAACCGAACTGATCGTAATTTAACAGAGTCTATTTTCTTCATTTTTCTTCTTGTCCGAAAGCTGTTATTGTTGTGGCCTTCAGTCTGGTTTGATGGGGCTCTCCACGTTACTCTATCCTTCATACTTAAACCGACGTTCATTTGAATCTACTTACTGTACTCTTCTCTTGGTCTCCCTCTGCAGTATTTACACTAACACGACCCTCCAATAAGCAACTGACGATTCCTTGATGTCTCAGAATATGTCTTGTCAACAGTGCCCTCATTTTAGTCAAGTTAATGCCATAAATTTATTTCATCCCAATTCTATTCAGTATCTTTTCATCAGTTATATGATTTACCCTTCTAAAATTCAACAATAATCCTCAGCAACACACTTCAAAAGCCTCTATTCTTTTGTTGTCTGGACTGTTTACTGCACACGTTTCCCTTTTTTACAAGGCTACGCTACAGAACGCCTCCAGAAAAGACTTCTTAACACTTCAGTTCAACTTCGGTAACCTACTTCTCTTCTTCAGAAAAGCCTCTCTTGTCATTGCCAGTCTACATTTTGTCGGTCTACTTCTGCAGGCAGGAGTTATTTTATTGCATTAATAGTAAAACGGTCCGCCTCCATAACTGAGATGTCAGCGTAGATGACTGCCATGTGTAGGGCTAGCGTTCAATTCCCAGTAATACCAAGGATTTTTCCTTGGTGGGAGGAGGGGTACAGGGCACACTCAGCCTCGTGATGCAATTGAAAAGCTACTTGACCGAGTAGTAGTGACTCCATGATCTGGAAAGTCTCCAGAACGGCCGGGAAGGCGGTGTGCTGCGCAATCGCACCCTCGACCCCCCCCCCCCCCGCCCCCCACCTGCCGATACTGCATCTGCATGATGCAGCAAGGCAAAGGATGACACAGCGGCCTGTAGACATCCCTTGGGCCTTCACGGCTTGGAGAGAAGCTTGCTTAAATAGCAAAACTCATCTACTACTTTTGTGTCTCATTTCCTAATTTCATCGACATAACCTGATATAATTTGAAACCAATATCCACAGGAATTGGCCTAACAACATGTGTTCCTACAGTGACCATTGCACACTGCATCTTGTGAGGAGTAGTAAGTCAGTTTATAGACTAATGTGTATAAAAACTGAATAATCAACTAGCTTCGTTATTGCTAATAAACTAAGCGTAATCTTCGAAATCTTGAGCATTGAGTCATACATAACGTGATTAGAAATCTGAAACATGTAATACGATCCCAATTCGACTCAGAATTGTATAAATCACTAGAACGGAATTAAATCGATAGATGTAAAGGTAATATCCGGAGTACCACAGGGAAGTGCGATAGGACCGTTGCTGTTCACAATGTATATAAATGATCTAGTAGAAAGCGTCGTATGCTCTTTAAGGCTATTCGCCGATGATGCAGTTGTTTATACCAAAGTAGCAACGCCAGAAGACAGTAAGAATTTGCAGAACGACCTGCAGAGTATTGATGAATGGTGTAGACTCAGTCAGTTGACCCTGAACGTCAATAAATGTAACATATTGCGCATACATAGGAAAAGAAATCCACTAATGCACAGCCACACTATTGATGCCAAACAGGTGGAGACAGCGTCTGCCGTAAAATATTTAGGTGTAACTATCCAGAGCGACCTTAAGTGAAATGACCACACTTTTCAGGAGGAGTCAAACAACATATTACTTGCCCCACATACATCTCGCGTATTGATCACGAGGAGAAAATTTGAGAAATTAGAGCCAATACAGAGGCTTACCGACAATCATTCTTCCTACGCACTATTCGCGAGTGGAACATGGTGGGAGGGATCAGATAGTGGTACCGAAGGTACCCTCCACTACTCACCAATAGGTGGCTTGCGGAGTATGACGTAGATGTAGATGTAGAACACATTTCTTAAAATTCATGGTTAAATTTAAATTTAAATCACTACTAAAAAACTTTACAAACTAGACGTGTCCTTATCTCATTTCGTTTTAACATTCTACTATTTACATCCCTATACTGAATGTTTGCCGACACCGGGCGGGCCTTCACTCTGTACCTACTTATTAAAGAAAACTTAGAGATATAGAAACAAAATTTTGATTATACTAGATGACATGTATAACTGTATGATGCATGGGGATCAGGAATGTAGGTAAACCTAGAATAAGTTCAAGATGTAAAATAAGCATAGGAAGTATGAGATTAAGTAAGGCCGAGTATAAGTTGGCATAAACTATAATATAGGATGTGACATACTGGATAAGTTAATTCTGTTTGATGTTGCACACTCACGGTAAGAATGCTGATTAAAATTACCCTGAGAATAGACGTGGATGAAAGGAGAGGGAAAGTGTTCATGGAAGCATCACAGTAGGCTACATTCTGGACAGAGATCATGACAGCACGTCAGGACTGGATATTTTAGGGCTGTGGGACGTGAAAAGGTATTCTATGTGTTTGGGGAAATGTGGGAAATTGATGGGCAGCTAAAGGATACAGATGGAGTCACAAACGAAAATGATGGTGTAAGGCAGCAGGATTTTACCACCATACATTTATAAATCTACATATTCATATCGATTTATATTTATATAAGACATTGTTTAGGATGGACAATCGAATTCTTAACAATTTTTTTGGCTGATACTGGATATCACCATATACTAACAATTTCTGTAGTACTGCGTGTCTGGGAGTTAATCAGACCTGAGCAGTGACAGAAAGGGCGATGTGGGCCACGCATTCCTCAAAAGACGCTACCAGTTAACGAGGGGCTGGGAAGGTGCGGACATTTACTGCTCTGTGAGAGAACACAGTGAGCAGGCGGCAGTTTACGATGCAGGGGACCCCAGAGCACGGACAGTGCAGGTGGGATTTTGCACTTTGATGGAACAGAAAATAATTTCAGAATAGCACACCTGGTGGGCAGGGCAAGATGGAAAGATGTCCACTTACTGCAAAAGAATGCTTGGAGCCACAAACGATGGTTGCGCGTTGACCAATGAAAGTTCTCACAGGAAGTGCTAAGACACATTTCCCACCGAAAAAAAGGATGTAGGATGGGAAATGGAAACTTCCAGAGAATCTGCTGAAAGGAGTATGAGCTTCAAGTGATTGGCTGGCAGATTTATGAGCCATGTAGTGGGAGGTAAAGTTTTTGTACTGGGCACTGGCATTTGTCGCCTGAATGCAAACATAGACGTCGCATATTCAGAAGGGAGAGGGAGATCAGGGTATGGCACGGAGTGACACTTACCTGTGGGCATAGATCAAAGACTCTTCTCTCCACGGATCCATCAAGAGACTTTGCTGGTGACATTCAGTGACATTCACAGCAGAGAATTTGGCAGGTAGATTTTGAGAAGCTTTGCTTGTGACGCAAGGAACGCCTCTGTGAACAGAGTTGTTATTCTGTTTGCTCAAGTGATGATTCTTCATCTGTCTGTGGAGTCTGGCGCACATTTGACGTGCTTGTTTACAGGAAAATGCTTGCTTCCCAGTTAGTGAGCAAACAGAAATCTTGACTCGTGGTCTATCTTGCAGTGAAGTAATTTCAGCCCTAGCAGTTTGCGGACAGCATACGGCATCCACTGTGTAGGTAGAGAATTACATGCAAGCCGTCATCTACACAGCGCCCAACGGGAAATGAGCAGAACAATATAACTGTTGTCCATGCTTCAACAGGTCATCTGGTGGGTAGGGAAATATTTACAGTAAATGTGTTGAGCTCAATTTATTTGTCTAGTGAGTTCTTTCTGAAAGTGCTAGTCAGAATGCAGGTCTTGTATTTCTCACTGGTAATGAGTATCAGCCAACTTTGTGTCTGTCTAATATCAGGGGGTGCGATCTAAGGAAACTTCGTATTAAGGAAACAGTCTTAATCGCGTTTTTTTATTTATTTAGTGCCGAGCGGTTTCAGCCCATCGCAGGGGCCATCTTCAGGGCGAACATATAGTCGACTGCTGGTGGTATCACGTCTACCAGTCTCCTGCCATACCTTGGTAGACCATATGTTCTCCCTGAAGATGGCCCCTGCAATGGGCTGAAACCGCTCGGCACTAAATAAATAAAAAGCGTGATTAACACTGTTTTCTTAATACTACGTTAATTTATATTAATCGCTGTTAAACCACAACCATGTTGTCCAAACTTCGATCCCGTGGAAGTCAATCATATGTTCTGCCATTCTCGAATTTGCATTTAGGGTAGAAGCCGACATTGTGTATTTCATATTTATACAATTTTTTGTATTTTACATGTTTTTGGGGATAAATAATTTGCGATATCAAGATTTGATTCACTCCAGTAGCACTCTGGTATGAATGATTGATTTTATGTACTAAACTGAAGTGAAGTAAAACCACAGTGCGATACTGTGTTTAATGGAAATCCTAGGTGTAGGTTGTCAATGGCATGGTCATCTTAATCATTTGTAGGCTTGGAAACTCCATTTCAGAGACAACATTAAGCAACCACACACACACACACACACACACACACACACACACAATTGCAGTAGGCACACACACTATGCTATAAAATCCACTGGGGTTTACAAAATGAGAGTGGTGTTCATGGATTTGGGAGGTATTGTGAAACTTCAGAAGAGTGGAGTCAATGCTTCATTTGTGATAGCAGGAATCAGGCGAATGAGGGACTCATTCATATGAAAACCATGAGATTTAGTCCACTTGATTAGACTGGAAGTAGTTTTACGATATAGTGAATTTTCTTTCAGACTTTTGGTCGGTAGGGAGTCCCAAGTTAGTTTTTGATTGAAAGTTAAACTTACTTGTCTTAATTCTCGTTTAAGCAACATAGACAATTATGATCTGCTAGGTTAAAGACATCATTGAGAAGAGACTGAATCTTTGAATATTCGCTGCAGGGGTAGCACTGTTTACAATAGGAAATGAAATTGTTTAGGAGAAATTGCAGGAAGAGTTAGGATGGATGTAAGAAGGAATGTACAGCACTGAAGGCGACGTCGTCTGACTGTCGCAGTAGGCACACGTGAAGAGATGGTTTTGCGAAGTGTGATCTGTGTACAAGATAAACTGATGGATGGATACTTGGAACATGCCTGCAATTTATGTATCGTATTACGCGTAGTATGTTGAAATCCCAGAATGGTACTGAATCCACATGCCAAATTACTGAGCCTTGATATGTTTGTTCATTAAACCTGGGTACCTGTGTATGGATATTAATCACTTGCCTACATAGTTTAGATGTAGTTCTGGATAGAACTGGGAAGAAGAGGTATTTGTGGCACAACTTGACTACAAGAAGGGATCGGTTGGTAGGACATGTTCTGAGGCATCAAGGGATCACCAATTTAGCACTGGAGGGCAGCGTGGAGGATAAAAATCGTGGAGGGAGACCAAGAGATGAATACACTAAGCAGATTCAGAAGTCTGTAGGCTGCAGTAGTTACTTGGAGATGAAGAAGCAAACCAGTGTCTGGACTGAAGACCACAACAAATTGTTTCCTAAACAATAGTGAAACACTATGAGTGCAAAGTAAACCTGGAAATCGTCACCAGTACGGAATGGGAATAATAGTGGATATATTCTGAGGCACCAATGTAACCTAGTTCATCTGAGATTGTGCTCCTTAAATGTGAACCATAATTAAATGTTATATCGTTACGACAAGTGATCACATTCACACTTACATAACCCTGTAGCCTTAGTATACAACTAGCTTCGACAAATATTACAAGGTTTCCATCCATATGTAAATACAGAAACATGTCTCACACTTCACAGTGCCCTCCTGGAATCGCCTCGTTCATTGCCACAACATAGTATTGAGAACTCATGTATGGATCACCTGCACTAACTGCTACCTGCCATTTACCAAACAAAGGGAACACGTCAATTTTACTTAGTGTGTTTCTGGAGTGTACGGCCAATCGAAAAATAATTGGGTGCTAGTCGCATAGGGACATTGAAATCTTGCATGGCGTTGGCTACGGGCCTCCTGAATCCATCCACAACTTATTTGCGTGTCAGCCATGGGACCTGAGAGAGCGCGAGAACTAGTATCACGGAATGATAACGCGTAGACTCGATTAGGCTACGATCTTGCGTCCGCCAATCGTCCCTATGTGATGATAGACGTTTCACTTTCTTACGTGAGACATAACACGATGTTGTCACAAACAATCCACACTCGGATGCTATTTATGAATGAGAGACTGGCTGCATAATGTTTCCTTATAGACTGAATGTCGACGGCCTTACCTTTACCTACTTTGGACAGTTGCACTGAAATGCTAATAGTTTGTATATCCAAGCATACAAGTACTTCATGTTAATTTAACGTTTCCTTGTGACCATGGGAGCCGGCGTCGTATTGTGAAGAGAAGGCCGAGCACGGAGTGTGGATGAGAGGTCCAGTTTGCACTCAGAGGCGTCAAAGACTCAGCGATATCTTCTGTAACATTTGTTTATCGTGTTACGTTTACAGTACAGTTCTGGACTGCGGTCGGTAGTCGAACGTACTGCTAGTTGCTGTCCACAAACCTCAGTCATTGTTGTGTTCCTTCAAGTCACTATTCACTATTTCCATTGTATTTTGAGTGTGTTTGGATAGTGCCATGGTTAAGTCACGACCATATTAGTGTTATTCAGAATGCCATACTCTAAATTCGACAATTGAGTGGTATGCCACTCTGTTATGGATTTGGTAGTGACTGTCACCGTTTGCACTTGCTCAATCGTGTTATTTAGCTCCTGGATATCTTCGTTATATACCATTCCAAATGCTGTTTTTAAGATTTCTCTTCCTGCGTCCAGCCACCCTGTTCTCCTACGAAATAGAGTCCATAGTACAATGTCAGTAATTTCCATCAGCTGAGCTCTCAGTTTGCCATATGTGAATGCATCGTGTAACCTGTGAACTTGGTTCCTCATCTCCCACAATCAACAGTAAACATCAATGTCCATCGATGACTTGTCAGTACATCCAATTGTCAAGAAAAATAACACACCTGCTTCCAACAGTTGAAAGTGAAACGTATGTTCCTCCGTTTATGACATGCTGTAAAACCAGCCCTGTCCCTGGTAATCCGCCACCTAAGGAAAGAAATTTCTGTCCCTCCTTTGAAGATGTGTGTACACAACAAAACTACTATGATATAACACGTAACCAACACACAACTATAACGACCTACTGCAACTAGAACACATTCACAGTAGATACACTCTAACAAGAAAAACACGTACATTGAACAGCTCTTAGACATAACACAACTAAATTCAAATACTGATAAATGTCTCATGACCTCAGTGCACATGGTATGCTATGCATATCCTACTTGTCCACTGCTATACGCATTTTACTTTCTTTAGTAATTTTACTGTGCTCTGAATCCATCGTCGGGACTCGTGATAATGCATCCACCATTCCTCTACTTACATAGACATTAGGCGTTTTAGTTGAAACTGCACTTTATCATTTACTGGAGAATTCATTTCAATGACTTCATAAGGATCCTGACACTCAGTCTAGAACCTTTTTGTCTTCCCCTTAGATGTGTTGGAGTTAATGACCAACCCACTCGATATTGTGAAAATTTTCCCTCACGTCGTGCAGAATGTTCCTGTGTTTCGAAAGCTTTAATATTGGCTCACTTTACTTTCTGCCATCTCTCCCATAGTCTTTTTGCAAATTTTTAAAATGATTCACAGTTTTATCCTAATCTAGGAATCATAACATCAAGGGAAACACCATTTTTCTATCGTACACCACCTCAAAAGTTGAAGAGACCTGTACTGCTATGTACTTTATACTTATACAAACAGACTATGTATTGTAGATATGTCCCCCAGTCACTGTGACAGCTATAAACATAATAACATTTTAGAGATGGTTCTATGAACTCGTTCTGCTACGCCATTAGTTTGTGGGTGGAACGGGCTTGTCCATAACTTCTGGATACGAAGTACAAGACGCAACTGCTTCGTCAAGTCTAATACAAAATTTGCACCCTGACGCATAAATAAGAGATCAGGCACCCCAGATTTAAGTATCCAACTAAAGCCTGAGCTACTGCACTCGCCTGCAGATCAGGAATGCCACCATTGCTTGAGAAGTGATCGGCAATTGCCAATATACATTTATGTCCAGCAGGTGTCCTAGTAAACGATCTTAAGAATATCAAGACCAGGCATATGAAATAGTTTCATGCATCTGGTAGTCTCATTCAGTGGGAGATTTTGATGACTGGCTCTGTGAACAAGGTACCCAGTCCTTCAAGTATTGTTCGACATCACATTTACATGTTCTGCACCAGAACTTTTCCGCTACTTGCCTGTCCATTGTTCAGCGTTCTCCGCGACCTAACAGCTCGTGATCACGCACTCGTTACGTTGCATCACTTCATCCTTAAGTGTCACTGGAACCACAATGTGTGTTCCGCATTTCCTCGTTCCACAGAGTAGGCCCTCGTGCGTGATTGTGATCTGAATGCCTGAGTCACTGCACGTTTCTGCCCACCGATATTTCGGCTCAAAATACCCCACAGCGTCACAGAAGAGGATAAATTGGTTCTCAAAATAAGGAAAAACTAGTACTAGTTCAGACACTAATGTTGTCTCCAGTATTCAAATGCTGCCTGACATTCTGGTGATCAATGGGATTCCACGCACTTTCTCTTCAATAGACTGAAAGATTCTGCAATCTGTGCAAAAATCTTTACGAATTTGCGATAATAATTGCATAAATCCAGGAATGACTGTAGTGATTTTGTGGTTTATGTCACTACAAAGTTCTGTGTCACCTCTGTTAGGTAAAGACTAATTTGAACACCTTTCCCATTAATCAATTGCCTAATGTAGTTTACCTACATTTCTGAAAATAGCACTTGCCAACGCTAAGTGTCAATTATGCAGATCCTAGTCTACTGAACACGTTTTCCTAGGATTTCACATGCCCTGGCATATCCTTCGAAAATACTGTGATATTGGTCCAAATGTACCATGTAAGCAGCTTCAAACCACTTGACACCCAATCCAATAACCTCTGGAACGTGGCTGATGCGTTTTTCAGCCCAAACAGCGTTCTGTTATACCGGTAATGTCCCCTTGTAACCAGTAAAGTAGCCCTTGGTCTATCCTCTGGGAGTACTTCCAGCTGGTGATATCCACTACTTATATGGATCGTTGTGAAGTACTAGGAGTGTCCTAGATTGTCTAAAGTTTCCATAATACTGGGTGTGGGATTTTCATCCATCACAATTTTGGCATTCAGGCAGTGGTAATCGCAACAGAATCTGTTACTTCTTAGTACCATCTGTTGAATTTTTCGGCACAGTGTTAACATTAGCACCCCATGGGCTATCACAGTACTCTGTTAAACCGACCACTAACTGCTGATCTGTAAAATTCTCCATCGTGGGTTGACGACGCTTCACTACGCACTAAACCTTTCTGCAAATGGGCACATTATTACCTGTAGGTAACTGGTGATGCTGGTGAATGATCCTTCACGTTAAATAAATCCATAAATCGTAGCAGCAAAGCTTGAACGCCTGCCAGTCAAACCCTACCGAGTGACCCACTTGTTCATATAACGCTGCTGCATCCACTGCTTGCTTGCTGCTCTGGTCAACAGATGACCTGTCAACGTCTTCTTCATCTAATACCACGAATGTGGCAATCATTAGCCATTGGGCAGACTAATCCTGTTTTTTCCGAAGATATCCAAGCTTGCAGGAGGTATAAATTCACCATTAATATTAATTACATACGGTACACTTCTGTGCATGAAACTGTCAGCTCTAGGTGCATGAGCGCATTTGTCCTCGTTGATCTGACCTGTCAGTACTTCTTCCCTAGATGTGGTAATTCTGTAATTAATCTGTGTCGCCAAGCTCTGCTATTTCTTTCCACGTCTGAGTTTGCAGTGGTGCTCTGGTGTTACAGTTACGTTCTGGCACTTCACAGTGCCTTATTATGTAGCACTGTACCTTTAGTTTTCCTGCTTTCCTCGCTTTGGAGGTTGTGTGGCAATGGTCGCTTCATGCCCAGACGCCTATTAAATTAGCGATACGCCTTGTTGAAATTCGGATTGGCACATCGGCCCATATGTGGTCTTTTCACCTCGTAGGACTTAATAAACTGAAACGTATACAATAAAATTATTCTGCTGCACAATAGTTTGTTGCTTAAGTCTTCATGGTGTTGCAATTTTAAAGAACAACAGTGAACAGTGTGTCATAGATTTTCAAGAACAGAAAACCATCTCATTCAGAACTGGCAACAATAAATCCTCTTAATGTTACTAATTAATCAATTGTGCTGTATTGCTGAAACTGTTCAATGAAATAGTGTACATAAAGCTACATCAGTAGATGTTTGGCCCAGGAAACCTCCCAACAACTGAAAGGTATTGTTATGAATCTCATGTGTTATGCCAGATACTGCTGCTGATTCTTTGCAGCATTTCAACTTGGCATCTTCCCGTCATCTTCAAGTGACGATGGCTTATTGTAGGTTGACTTCAATTCTCGTTGTGAAATACGTAGTGCTCAGGTTAAACAATATTTTCACTGTACCGAGGACGTATTCCCTTACATCTGAAGAATGTTTTGCAGGTTATCGACTCTACATATGCTTAAGACAACTGCTCAGCCCACGGCACAGTTTTCAGAAGTTTAGAAATTTCAGTTTACCACATATGTGCGTATGAACTGCATCCCAGACTCACTAAACACGACCAAAATCAAGGGTAAACGTCCATTTCAAAGTTGTGTCCCATTCTGTAGGTTCTAGTTATTACGAGTTTCCATCACAACTGGAAAATGAGAATGAGGAAACCATGTTATCAAATGTAAGTTGGTAGGCTTCCTTGTGGCACTTTTTGACAAATGTTTCATACAGCACACAGTAGTTTGTAGCCTTTCGCAGTAATGTGTTAGTTGCTTTAAAATACCATTGCAGATACCTTTTCTGCCGTCGTAATGAGTCCTTTAGCCAGTATCTGGGGTGTAAATATCGCATCAAACACAAGAAAAAATAATAAATACAAGAAATTTAGCTCCATTTTTGGGCCTTCGGCTAAGAGGTGATAGGTTCCCCTGAAGGTGATACGATCTTTTATAGCCACTCCTAGAGCTTCAGAATCGTTCGCTGTATTGGTAAGGCCTTAATAGCGTATTTTTGGACTCGTTCGGTATTCTGCCCGAGTTACGCTTCAGCCTCGAGCCTCGGCGAGCAGTGGCTTTCGGCGAGCCGTGGACTGGGAGGCTTTGCCGTAATGACATGCAGGGGATCACCGTCCCGTGTCCAGCAGGAGGTCGAAGTGCCGTGTGGCTTCCCGTGACACGGAACGCCCCGGCGGCAGTAAAACTCAGTCGTAAAGACGCCTGTAAATTCTGGCGGAGACGTGCTGCGTCTCAGCCGGACAAAGCACCTGTTTGCGTGTCCCCGCGCCTTGGGCCCAATTAAGGGAGAGCCGGGCTGCCGATTGTGACGGGCCCCGCCTTCTGCAAACGACTGCGACCTTCCCGCCAACACGAGCAGCACGTCACGTCAGCCGCCGCCCTCACTCACATCTGGGACGGACAAAGTCACCATCTGTCCGTTTGCGTCGCCATTCCTTCTGTGCCTCTTGCGTCGTGCCCTAGTATCTCTAGATAATCCATTAGTCGGGGTACCCCGTACGATTAGGACAGGGGTGGCCAAGAATTGGGGTTGCGTTCCGTGCGATTGCGCGTTTCTCCCGTCGCCAAGGCACGCTGTCTGAAGGTGGAAGAGGGAGAAACTGCGAACAAGCCTCGTTTAAGTGGCGATGAGGTCGCAATGTAGACGTCTTGGTTTTATATTTACATTTCTCAACAACATAGTCCACAAACATGGCAAATAGTCAGTCTTATCTAATTACTTTTGCCGTGCTGAACACACAAAATAACTTTATGTGGTACAAGCTGTCAATATACGGACAGATACTGATAATTTCAGAGAGTTTCGCACTCTCGTTGCCAATTGAACTTACTTGGTTTCATAATCGAAAAAACGTCTTTCAGACAAATATGTTGATTGAAACACGTAACACTTTTGCAGGTTCTTTATAGAGACGTCGAAACTCTGCCTGAGGAAAACAGTATACACATTCTAGTCAGTTTCAACGTAAATGGATTTTCCTTTATCCAAGGAATTACACTTTAGATAAGTCAGTTACGTCGGCACATGCACAGGGGCTCATTTAACTGAAACGGCAAAGGGCTTCGAAAAGAGCTCGAAAACAGATATAAGCTTAACAGTGTACTCAAAACGTTTAGAAAATTCCAGAATGAAATTTTCACTCTGCAGCGGAGTGTGCGCTGATGTGAAACTTCCTGACAGATTAAAAGTATGTACCGGGCCGAATCTCGAACTCGACACCTTTACCTTTCGCGGGCAAGTGCTCTACCATCATTTTTTTAACTTATTTTGTTTTTATTGTTCGTTCTATTTTTTTTTCTTTTTTTTTTTTTGCCGACGTCCGATGACGCTTGTTGAAGTTTATCGTTGAACCATTAACTTAATTTTTTATTACAGAGGGCAGCTAAGCCTCTGACCAAACATGCCAGCACGGCCATGTGAGCTACCCAAGCACGACTCACATCCTATCCTCACAGCTTTGGAAGTAAATCTGTGAGGATGGGCAGTGAGTCGTGGTTGAGTAGCTCAGATGGTAGAACACTTGCCCGCAAAAGGCAAAGGTCCCGAATTCGAGTATCGGTCCGGCACACAGTTTTAATGTGCCAGGAAGTTTCACATTTAGAACATTGTCCCTGTAAGCGATTCAAGGCCGCAATGAATTCTTCAGGCCAGTGAGCTTAGGCAACTGTACTGTGTTTGTTACAATTTGTCCACCCTACAATGCGATTTTCTTTTTAAATGTAGTCCCACCAGATAAGAAATAAGATCTTTGTCACCTTGCAGTGTCTTACAGTGGGCAATGTGCAGTCACAGCCACTGCAAATCCGAGGTCTTAAATCCACTCTGGATGTTCTAATTTTCGTTTTTTTGCGCTCCTTTCTCGCTCATGAACTTAACCAACGTACTTTTCAATAACTTACTGTATAAGGTCTCCATACTCGTCCTTCAGTTCCATAGACAAAAGTTGAAATTGACAGTGGAATAACGCGTGCGACTTCAAAAATTTTATTTTTCATGTCAACAATATTATCACTTGCTCCGTGCCTTCATATTTAGCATAAATTGCTTCTTGTTGTACAGACCAATGAATCCTGTCAGTGGATCGTATTAATTTTTACTCTATCGTTGTCAATTAAATCATTAAATTCTTTATACATCGCATTGTAACGTAGTGTCATAGAAATTTTGTGGTACGCATAGATTGCACGACTGTATAATACATATTGAGAATTCTTATCCCACTCTTCTGTCATTTCCACTCATTCTTAAAGGCCTGTGGTGATAGATCGCTAGACTGCCTCTTTTGTGCAAACACCCACTGGACGTGTCAACGTACTTCATAACAAATAGCGAAGAGTAAGCAACGCTGAACCACGATTTTGTCAAACTGAGGACAGTTGTACCACCCAAAAACTGCTGCGCTGCACTACCAAATGAAATGTCGTGCTGTACGGCGTACTACCGAGGAGGACCGAGCAAAGCCGAGACATGCCGATACTGGTCTGCACACGGCCCCGACATCGAGGTCCCTGAATTAGGTCCAAAGCTTTCTAATAACTGCTTGTATGACCTATGGGACTCTATAGTATCAGTTTATATCTTGAACAACAACCGCTTGTTTGCTCTTGTACATAACTGATTTAACGACCGGTTTCGTGGCGTAGAAGCAGCATTATCGGGTTAAATCTGCTAAATTAGAAAAGGATTCACTACAATTGTGTTCGAATTACAGTTAAAATCAGTAGAGAGAAATAGTGCTAATTATTTGAATGGGGAATCATGACATTAAAGTCGCAGCGAGGACGCGACAGAACAATCCTTGTCTTTTTTTTTTTTTTTTCGTCAGTCTTCTGACTGGTTTGATCAGGCCAGCCAGGAATTACTCTCCTGTGCTAACCTCTTCATCTCAGAGTAGCACTTTCCAACTATGTCGTCAGATATTTGCTGGATGCATTCCATTCTGTCTCTACAGTTTTTGCCCTCTGCATGTCCCTGTAGTACCATGGAAGTCATTTCCTGATGTCTTAACAGATGACCTATCATCCTGTCCCTTCTTGTCAGTGTTTTCCACTGCTCCTTTCCTTTCCGATTCTGCGCAGAACTTCTTCATTGCTTGCCTTACCAGTCCAACTAATTTTTGACATTCATCTGTAGCACCACATTTCAAACGCTTCGTTTCTCTTCTTTTCCATTTTTCCCAGAGTCCATCCATGTTTCACTACCATATAATGCTGTGCTCCAAAAGTACGTTCTCAGAAACTTCTTCTTCAAATTAACACCAATGTTTGATACTAGTAGATTTCAATAGGCCAGCAATGCCCTTTTTGCCATTGCTAGTCTGCTTTTGATGTCCTCCTTGATCCGTCCGTCATTGGTTATTTTGCTGCCTAGGTAGTAGAATTCCTTAACTTCATCTACTTCGTGACCATCAACCCTTATGCTAAATATTTCCCTCTGTTCTCATATCTGCTACTTCCCATTTGTTTAATTTTTCTTCGATTTACTCTCAGTCCATATCCTCTACTCATTAGACTAATCATTCCTTTCAACAGATCATTTGATACTTCTTCACTTTCACTTAGCATAGCAATGTCATCAGCGAATCGTATCATTGATATTCTTTCATCTTGAATTTTAGTTTCACTCCTGAATGTTTGATTTATTAACTTCACTGCTTCTTCTATATTCAGATGGAACCGTAGGGAAGAAAGATTACATCCCTATCTTACGCCCTTTTTAACCTGAGCACTTTGTTCTTGGTAGTCCGCTCTTATTATCCGCTGCTGGCTCTTGCACATATTATATATTACCCGTCTCTTCCTATAGCTTAGCCCTACTTTTCTCAACATTCCGAACCTCTTGTACCATTTTACATTGTAGAACGCTTTTTCCAGGTCGACAAGTTCTATGAACGTGTCTTGATTTTTTTTAAATCTTGCTTCCATTATCAACTGGAACATCAGAATTGTCTGTTTGGTGCCTTTACTTTTCTGAAGCCAAACTGATCGTCATTAACACATCCTCAACTGTATTTTCACCCTTCTGTATATTATTCTCGTGTGCAACATGGATCCATGAGCTGTTAAGCTGACTGTCCGATAATTCTCGCCCTTGTCAGCTCTTGCAGTCTTCTGAATTGATAGAATGTTATCTATCCCTTCTGCCTTGCTCAAATTATGGTATAACTTTCCAGCCGTTTATGCCAGTAAGTGAAATACTATTTTACCTCACATTTCCCTGTAAGCTATGCAGTCTCTAATGGTTTGATTTATTCATTTCAGGCTAAGCTTGATAATGGTCACCGACCGAAACTAGTGAAAATTGCGCAAAATAAATGACAGCTGAACTGTTCACCGTGAATTTTAATAAAATAAGCGGCTTAATATCCCCACTTGCAAACATATGTAGATCTAAAATTGTCTGCATTATCCTATTCACCATTTTTATAAGAAGGTTTTTCTATTGAATGCCTTAATCGTTAGAGAATTGGCCATCCCGAAAGGAAAAAGTACAGTTGTATCTAATTATGGAGCTAAGTAAGCAGCACAGTGGTTTAGTGTTCTGCTAGATACGGCACCACATCGAAGACAGTCCTTCGTCTTCAGTGGTTTAGTTATTATCTCGGTCTACCTCTTGACGTTGTCATGGATGTGCACCTCAGATAGCAGTCCTGGAAAGCCACTTCCTAGGAGAGTTATGTTATTCCCCGTAGAAACTAAGTTTTTATTTAATTTACATCCCATACCGAGAAAGCCATTGTTAAATACTATACATACCTATCGCTAACAAAACATTTCTACTATGTATTGTCTTTAAATCCTCGACCTTGGGCTGTTGGTCACACACCTTCTTCAAGACTGACCATATGGTTTTAATTTTGTCTGAGAATTAGTTATTCTATCTATCTACCACATACTTTTCCTCTTCCTAATAACATTTTGAGCACCTTACAGTACAGTTTATAATGGGCTACTACAGCTCGATTTCGGCTAGCTCTAACGTTTTCATATAATTCTCACTCTGTTCTTCATGGTATCCTTATCTCACTAGCCAGCCACCAATATTGTCTGTTATTGCTAGTACCCTGTTCTAAGCGTTAAAGTAGAAATCAACTTTCGAAGAGGATGAGGAATGTGTTGAGGAAAGCATTATATTTACCGTCTCTGTAATCAGCACTATAAATATCCTACCACTCTTTTTCTTAATGAGGTTTAAAAATGACTCTGTTGCCATTGAATCAACATTTCTGAATAGCTTGTAATTACATTTAACATGGATGTGTGCACAAATTATATTAGTGTTAAAATTTGTGCATCGTAGCCTGAAAAGGCGTTTAATCTTTTACTAATGGAATGTCCCTCTAGTAATGAAGATTGAACAAAAACGTTGTCTACAGGTTTGCTACTATTCATTAGCACTCTGGTTGGAAAGAATGAAGTGTGCTTCAGCTGATATGAATTTAGGTCTTCCAACATTCTTTTTCTTGCATAATCACTTGTACGGTTACTATTTATGTAACCACATAGGACTAATGCTTGATGTTTTCTTCTTCTGACTACCTAGAATAATATTGTTCTGAAATCAGAGTTAGAGGGCCCGTAGGTAACTGCAATTAAAAGTTTAATTTCACTAAATTCAACTGCTTCTGCACTACTTTCAATGTTTTCTTCAGTGCTGTAATTTGATATGCCAATAGATTCAAACGGAATACCGTTTTTCACTTACATGTCCACTCACCCACCCTGCAAAGAGCTTTTTGAAAAATAATCAGCTCAGATGTAGCCTGTTACGGGAAGCCTCTGAACTGTCACATTTAAGTGTTGCTCCGATATAAAAGTCATGTCGGAGTCTCACCTATAAACAGTACACTAACTTTATTTTTAATACGTCTTATATTTTGATGAAATGTAGGCCTACTAATCCCTTCATTACTTAGGCAGATTAAATGTTTTGAAGGAGGTTCCTTTGTTAGAGAGACTTGCATAAGTAGGGATACTTATCAGCTGACTTTAATCTAGAGGAGGTGCAGTAATATCAATTACTTCAGGAATTTTCCCATGAGATTTTCCGACATCCCGAACTACAGTGTCACCTATAAGCTTTGCAGAACTCCATTTCCCATACCTGTTGAGATGCTGGCCATGCCTAGTGAATTCAATCTGTGTATAGACGCAGCTGGGACCACTGCAGTGTGAACCATATCCTCCGTCATCAGTGCCTTCTCAAGACCAATGTTAACACACCTAACAACCGTATTAAGATGAGGCCGATGACGACGCTGAAATAGTTGTACGAGGTGCACGTTTATGCTATCTTTATCTGGTGACCAGCTATGTCACTCTCCCTGCCCCTTTCACAAGTATTCCCGGTTCTACTCACAATCACTATATGATCCTCTTTTGTAAAATTACAAACACAGCTCCCGCTTGTTATCAGTCATCTGAGGAAATCCTGCACTAGGATTTACATTGATGTTGACCTGGTACTCACTCCCCAACACCCTCTGCAACTGTTGGCCTAATCCTCTTGCGTGATAACTACCTACCAGTAGTACCTTCTATTTTCTACGTGAATTTACAACTAACTCAGGCTTTTTAGTCTACTTCATGTTTCGTACACCTGCCGTTATAAGAAACTTCTCTCCACTGAGCTCGGACAGTTAGTCAAATCTATTGGCCATGAACAAAGTGCAACTCTCTAAATACATTCTCCTCCTATCAGCCTTCCTAAAAATTACCAGTTCCCATTCCCCAGCCTCCTTCTTCCTCCTCATCCTTTGTAGCTCCTCTCTTGCGTTTTCTAACTGCACCTGAAGGTTACAGACCTCACGCTCCTGCTTATTTTCGCTACACATCTTTTAATTCCGGGAGAGGATTTCCCTGACATGGTCACTGCCTTCCCCATAGCAACCCCCTCTTCCCCTTATGAAAATATTTTGCACAAATGTCACACCGTATCCCACTTTTCACAAACCTGCGATAAAGCCTAGACTTCCCAGTCACAGTATAAATATTACAGCTGTCTAAAAATCGAAAACACTACACGTCTACTTTAAAAGTCATGCTAATACAATGAAACGATTATAAGAAATAACTAGAAAAATTTAAAATTTTACTCTCTAGAAAAAAGTGACACAACTGATCCTCCACTAATACTAAAGTCACAAATACTTCATATGATTAACTGTGAAACCAAAACTTTCGCCGGTACACTCAACCAAAACTGAACACTATATAAAGAGCGAACTTCTCCGAAAGTATTCTTTACAATCAGTTCAGAAGAAACAGCAAGAAATAACTGTTGAAAATTACTGGATTTGGTAACTGACTACAATGCACAAGTAACTATATCAGAAATTAGGTTTCAGACCCACTCCAACCGCTAACAGCTCGCCGCGAAACGTAGACACACAGCTTAGAAACACTGAGGCAAAACGTAACGCGCACTCACGGATAACAGATCGAAGCAATAACAGCACAAGATAATTAGATATAAATGTGTAGCCACCAATAAATTACTTTTAGAGTAAATAGTATCACAAACAGTTATCAAAAACGTATTTAGAACCTAAAACTACGTATTTAAAAACTGGAGAGCTATCTCAGTCACACTCCTCCACCTGTGACATCACATCTAAGTCCAATGATAATTACCATCAAGCATGAACGAATAATGTTTCTGCTTGTGGTACTGGAGTCTGAAATGTTGTGATTCTGATACTTGAGCATATCGTGTGTTAATGTTAACATATATTTATATACACAATTATGCACTAGAAGCCAACGGCCTTGCCGCAGTCGTAACACAGGTTCCCGTCATACCACCGAAATTCAGCGCTGTCGGGCTGGGCTAGCACTTGAATGGGTGACCATCCTGTCTGCAGAGCGCTGTTGGCAGGTGGGATGCTTTCAGCACTTTTGAGGCAAACTGAGGAGCTACTTGATCGAGAAGTAGCGGCTTCTGTCTCGTAAACTGTCATACGGCCGGGAGAGCGGTGTGCTGACCACCTGCACCTCCATGTACGCATCCAGTGGGCTTGATGATGACACGGCAGCCGGTCGGTACCGCTGGACCTTCATGGCCTGTTCGCGACGAGTTTTTAGCTTCTTTTAAATTTTACATTAGAACTTTTAACTGATGAGAACAGAATAGTTACGAGGCCTGTACATCCACATGTTGGATTCACTTCCGATAAATGACTGTCCAAATTTCACTCTCTTCAAGTTTTGAACTTTCATTAGGTTAAAAAAGATCACTTTTAAGCTACAGTTGATCCTGCTCAAACAACTCAAGAGAATGCAACCGGGTGACGTCGTCGACAACCGCCGATATTTCGACAGATGACCATCCTTTCACTTTCAAGACAAAACGACAGTAAATAAGCGATATATGAGTGGATTTAAAACCTCGGTTTCCAGAGTAATTCCGGACAGATAACACACACACAAACACACACACATTGTAAACACTAGCGCCACCACACAACCAAAGATGACCGACGCCAAAGGTTATCGGTAGTAGATAGCGGAAATTATTAAACAACCGGTCAGGTAGTACTAACTCTGCTCCCTGCTTTTTGGCAAGGGAGACCAGGATTCCACGCAAAAATTAAGCAAGAACTACTATGTCTATTTATAACGTTACTTCCTAAGTTAATCTCAATCGTTTCCTTAATAACACAATCACAATAATTTTAAACATTTTATTTCCTAAAATCCAGCAAGCGTACGTCATTTAGTTACAGAATGTATGTATAGCCACCTCGGTTGCACAAAATTATTGTCAAATTGAGCACGTTTTCGACTGCACTAAGGCAGTCTTCACCAGAATAAAAAATTACATTGGTTTAGATATAATCACAAAATGGGTGGAAAACGTATGAGAAAAAGTGCTCTCGTCAAACAGAAAATGTCACAAGAATTAAAACTAAAATGTAAAATGTTTGTAAACTGTATAAAATATTCCATGGAAATAAAATGGCAACCGCGAATTCGCTTAGGTCCAAGAACACAGTCGCTACCATCTAGCGCAATTGGCCGTTGTCGGCTGCCGTCGACCCTTGTTGGTTTCACCCCATGGTGGAAGACTGGTACACACCTTCTTCAGCACTGGAATCCAGATGTCATTCAATTTCACGTCCTCCTCTTTCCTACTGAAATTCATGGGGTGTTTTATAATCTCTACAGCCTATCTGTGGTGTGTAAGTAGAGGGACCGATGACCTCAGCAGTTTGGTCCCATAGGAACTTACCATAAATTTCCACCATAACCTTTCATGATATCCGTTTGTGGCTGTCATTACTCGAATCCAATTAAAATGAATGTCGTGCTCTCCTGGCTGCAAAGCAAGTTCCGCAACAGCCGATGTGTCAGTTGTCCTTCTTCTGTAATTGCCCTTGTGTTCTTATAGTCGTTTTTTGACCATTCTTTTTTTTTTTTTTGACCGGCATACTCGGTTGGCGAACCAAATAACTTTTCCAAATTACCTACAATGTTCACTGTGAATTAATCTGTTTCCTTAGCACAACGCCTGATAATTCTGACGTAGAAATCATAGCGATGCTCAAGCGCCGGTGAGATCGAAAGCTTTCCTGTCTTTTCATTATGGACGTTACTGACCACACCGGAAAAATCTTGAAAAAGCTGAAAATCGTGGTAGTTTACAAACCCACCTGGAAGATAAGATACAAGATCACCTAAAATAAGCGAAGTATACTCGCCAACCACTGGAAAAAGCAGAAATTTATTGGATTCCATGTAGTTGTGGAGAGGTGTACGTGGGTACTACAAAAAGAACGGTCAAAAAACGACTAGAAGAACACAAGGCCAATTACAGAAGAGGGAAGATTGACACATCAGTTGTTGCGGAACCTGCTCTGAAGCCAGGAGAGCACGACATTCATTGTAATAGGATTCAAGTAATGGCAGCCACAGACGGATACCATGAAAGGTTATGCCGATAGACTGTAGAGATGGTAAAACACCCCATGAATTTCAGTAGGAAAGAGGAGGACGTGAAACAGAATTACATCTGGATTCCGGTGCTGAAGAAGGTGTGTACCAGTCCTCCATCATGGGGTGAAACCAACAGGGGACGACGTCAGCCGACAACGGCCAATTACGCTCGCGTATTGAAAACATGTAACGTCACTCCACTGCGTGGAACAACACAGAAGCGGAATTTTGCTGTAGTCAGCAGCGAGCTTTGGTGTGGATCGGACATTCAAAGAAGCTACGATCCCCCTAGAAAATGTCCTCCACCGATGGGGCGAAACGTTGGATTTTAAGCTGAAACCCATTTGACCACGGCATAATAACCCCCAACATTTTAATAACTGCGACATTTCCGGCCTTGATAGCTTACATCTCTCATTAAGAAAATTGCCGGCTGGTGTGGCCAAGCGGTTCAAGGCGCTTCAGTCTGGAACCGCGCCACCGCTACGGTCGCATGTTCGAATCCTGCCTCGGGCATGGATGTGTGTGATGTCCTTAGGTTAGTCAGGTTTAATTAGTTCTAACTTCTAGGGGACTGATGACTTCAGATTTTGTCCCATTTGAACCATTTTTTTAAGAAACTTGTGTGACATTAAGTGCAATTTTTGACTTGAAATGTCCACAAAAATGAAATACTGCTGTACTCAGAAGAAAGATGTTCGAGATTACCTGCACTGTACATCGTAAATTAATCTGCTTGCATGGCACAATACCTGATAATTCTGACTATGAACTGTTTCCTCACAAGAACACAAAATGAGATCGGCCCTGTAGTAAAATTAAGATGCCTCATGCTCAGCATATTGTTTTCTGTCTGGTGTAATGACGTTCTCGAAAGGGAAGAGAAAAAATGAACTCCTCTCTATAAAATTTGTGGCTTCGTGTGGTGTAAGGTGCAGTGCACTCACGACAAAATATTCAAAACTTTGCTAAGAATTATGGAGGAGGGTTTCACTTTAAAGAAAGTCGTTCTTGAAAAATTAAACTCTGATTATTGTCAAAAGAGATGTACAACATAAGAAGATCCTACAAATTACCAAATTATCTCCAAAAATTACAGACATTCCAACAAATTGCGTTATTTGTGACACATGATAACAAAGGTCAAATTAACACTAATCTTAAATGTTATTAGTTATTTGAGGGACAAAAGCTTCCTTCAATTAATAGTTCTGAGAGATAAACATTTCATTCTTGCACATGCATTGGTTACCTTGAAACATATCTGAAAAAATCTTCTCCATCAATAGAATCAATATGTTTACAAAAAAGTTTTCATCTTCATAATAAAGTATTCCCAATAATTTCTCTCAGATTCACAAATATCAAATTTCCTTCTCTAACAACTCAACTGTTCGCTACAATACCTCAAATAAGAATGCCTTGTGCTGCACAACAAATGACATGCGAGCAAACAAACCACAGACAAACTAAAACACAGAGTGAAAGATTTTATTCACTACTCATGCAGTACGCTCATTCACCTTTGTGCCATTACAACAAAGATGAATTATTTACAATGGCAGAAACCTTATGAAGACCTTACAGTCTCACAGAGAAAACTTCTAACGAGCAGCTTTATCCGTGATAGGAAAAGGTTTAAGTTTTTCTCCGGCGCCCAAGCGTTTGCGAATGGTTCGTTTTATTACATCTACCAAACAGGTTGCTTTTAAACTACCTCCTGAGGCTGCAGTGGGGGCTATGAGAGAGGTATGTAGTGTGTTGACTGGGGCATGTCCATCTAAACAAGGGCAATGCTACGGTTGTTCTGGGCAAGCAGCATTATGGTGATAAGATGCAGTGTTTACCGCCTAATTCAGTGTATTGTAGGAGCGCTCCTCACACCATTAAAAGTGTTGAGAGAAAGACTAACTGGCTCCTGAAGAAGAGGTCCCTGTCTCAGGAGACTATCAAGAGTCTTAATACTTACAGTGCTCTTCCTCATAAGTTATTTAGCCTTCCGAGGATCCACAAAGAAGCGGTTCGTCAGATTGTCAGTAACAGTGGTCCAGAAAAACACCTTGCTGATCTGTTGAGCCCACTAGTTGGTCGATGTGAGGCTCACATTAAGAGCTCGACGGATTCATTAAGTCGATCAGAGGGAATGCGTTTGTATTCCACAAATGTTCTAGTAATTTTTGATGTGATCTCTCTCTGTTCCTCTATCCGATTCGTTATGGTTATGGTTAATTCAGATTTGTAGTTGATGGTTAGAGACCAAAATTGTTGTTACAGGCAGTCTGCTTACACCAGTTCATAGATTTTGGCTACTGATGAATTGTGTATACAATTGGAGTTAACTCCATAAGCATCAGTTAAGGCTTGAAGATGGTGTACTGAATCACAGAAATTGGTAGCCATATAATGAATAAAATCATAGGGATGGTTGTATGTGTTTCATTACAGAAGGACATTTTGGTCAATCGAGTGGTCAGTTCGTGCCCAAAATTCTGCACTGGCAACAATTCTGCAATTATAGAGGCAGCATGTTACAACATTTCTGCAGAGGACTTCCAGCGACTTGTTGAGTCCATTCCTGTCGAGTTGCTGCACTACGCTGGGCAAAAGAAAGTCCGACAGGATATTAGGATCTACCTCACGACTTTCGTCACCTCAGTGTATAGCTCCTGAATTATAGTTAAATGGGGGGGGGGGGGGGGATAGTTCTTGCCATGGTGATTAATAGTGATCGTGAGTTATCTAACATTTGTTTACGGTTTCACAACGTTCTCAATAATGAAATTGCCACTCTGCAATCTATTGTGTAGCGATATTAAACTTCTTGGTAGATTGAAATTGTGTGGTGGTTTGAGACTCGAACTCGGCACCTTTGCCTTTCACTGGCAAATGTTCTACCCACTAGGCCATCTCAGCACGGCTCAAGGCCGTCAGCACAGCTTCACTTTCGTCAATATCTAATCTTCTACCTTACAAACTTCAAAGAAGTCTTGCAAGTTTCGTAGGAGAATTTCCGTGAACCTTGGAAAGTTGACATGAAGTACTGGCGGAAATAATGCTATGAGGACGGGTCGTAATTCGTGCTTGGGTATCTCCGTCACTAAAGCAGTTGCCTGCGAAAGGCAAAGGTTCCGAGCTCGAGTCTCTTTCTGACACAAGTTCTCAGTAGGTTATAAATGTCAAGCAATAGGTAAACCTTGAAAGAAGCAAGGCACCAGGAACCACGCTATTACTTTGACTTCACTGATTATATTCTGTTATACATTAGTTTTTAACTGGCATTTTCATAACCATACTCCAAGCAGCTTGGTGCAACAGATGACTGAAACGAAGTCCCAGATCGGTGCCGATTCCTGGTGCTAAATTTGGGAGACAGGAATACACAAATCATGGCCTAACTCTGAGTAGGAGGGGAAAGGACAGATTAGTTGAGCATCTTCCAGAAAGTTTAACGAGGGCCAGAGGCACAGAAGACAAAATCCATGTGATTACTTGAGTCAAAGGTTAAATTTTTTTTAGGTTAGAGTGAATAGTAACCGGAAATGGACACGACCAGGAGACACTGGCCAACTGGCGGAGGGCTTCGAACCGTGAGGCGCCGAAAACCACCAAGGGCAATAACAATGGTGGACAACAACACGATGAAATTGGAAGCCCGGAGTGTAAACCAAATCGACAACCTAGACAATATGTGAAGCTAAGTAACGCTGCATACGAGGAACGATATGTAAGAGCAGTCGGTACACGGCTAAGGTTTGGAGCCCGGTGGCCGGCTTTATAGCGTGGCCATGGGCGCCAATAGGCTGGCGCGTGATGCATGGCCCTTGGTTAGTGATGGGATGACGACAGCAGCGCTCGCAAAAATATTATGAGCGCCGTCTAACGACTGTCGTATATGTCCATGTGTTCTGGCGGGCTTTCAGACTCGTCAAGTCGGAATATTAGGCCACTCCACCCTGAAAAGAGCGCATAATGCCTAAAGCGCCGTAAACGAAGTTTTGGTAGGTAAACATGTGTCATAGTTGAGCCTGCCTGCTGGGAGAGGGAACCTGGGACATTGGGCAATCTGCTGGTGAACACCAGCATGGGAGATGACTATAGAATGGATCGATGCTGCGATGAAGACTCAGCCTCCATACTCACATCCACAGAAACTGCCTACGGTGCCCTGGAGTGCAAATTACACCCTTGTTGTTGAGGTATTTGTAAGGGCGGGCTCTCTAGTTCGAGGGAATCCACCTACGGTGGCCCAGGATGGAGTTAGTTTGTGTGCCGATGCTCCAAACCCCTCGGAGCACGAACTGTCAGAAAGTGCTGGCCACAGATGGCCATCACCGAAGCTGGAATCCACAAAGGTATTGCGCCATATGAACGTGCCCAGAACGCTGAAACTGGGGCATCGTTCAGCATTCTGCTGGGGTTCCGAGGGTTGCGGCGGCGCTACAAGGAGAGTACGTGATTCCCACCCATTGAGGAGCTCTGCCAGGTAGTGGTCATGTACAGGGGTGGTCCAGTAGATGCTCAAGAAGATTGTGAGTGCTGCTGCGGCAGTGGATGTGCCGTATCAAAATTTGTTGTTTAAACGTACACAGCGTCCACTCTGCTTTGCCATTGGAGGATGGGTAAAAAGGTGGACCAAATAGATATTTAATGCCCTTGATTAGATTAGATTAGATTAGATTAATACTAGTTCCATGGATCATGAATACGATATTTCGTAATGATGTGGAACGAGTCAAATTTTCCAATACATGACATAATTAAGTTAATTTAACAACATACTTAAGTTAATATAACAACTTTTTCATTTTTTGTGTTTTTTTTATTTTTTTAATATTTTTTTGTTTTTTTTAATTTATATCTAAAAATTCCTCTATGGAGTAGAAGGAGTTGTCATTCAGAAATTCTTTTAATTTCTTCTTAAATACTTGTTGGTTATCTGTCAGACTTTTGATACTATTTGGTAAGTGACCAAAGACTTTAGTGCCAGTATAATTCACCCCTTTCTGGGCCAAAGTTAGATTTAATCTTGAATAGTGAAGATCATCCTTTCTCCTAGTATTGTAGTTATGCACACTGCTATTACTTTTGAATTGGGTTTGGTTGTTAATAACCAATTTCATAAGAGAGTATATATACTGAGAAGCTACTGTGAATATCCCTAGATCCTTAAATAAATGTCTGCAGGATGATCTTGGGTGGACTCCAGCTATTATTCTGATTACACGCTTTTGTGCAATAAATACTTTATTCCTCAGTGATGAATTACCCCAAAATATGATGCCATATGAAAGCAACGAGTGAAAATAGGCGTAGTAAGCCAATTTACTAAGATGTTTATCACCAAAATTTGCAATGACCCTTATTGCATAAGTAGCTGAACTCAAACGTTTCAGCAGATCATCAATGTGTTTCTTCCAATTTAATCTCTCATCAATGGACACACCTAAAAATTTGGAATATTCTACCTTAGCTATATGCTTCTGATTAAGGTCTATATTTATTAATGGCGTCATACCATTCACTGTACGGAACTGTATGTACTGTGTCTTATCAAAATTCAGTGAGAGTCCGAAAACAAGGAACCACTTAGTAATTTTCTGAAAGACAGTATTGACAATTTCATTAGTTAATTCTTGTTTGTCAGGTGTGATTACTATACTTGTATCATCAGCAAAGAGAACTAACTTTGCCTCTTCATGAATATAGAATGGCAAGTCATTAATATATATTAAGAACAACAAAGGACCCAAGACTGACCCTTGTGGAACCCCATTCTTGATAGTTCCCCAGTTTGAGGAATGTGCTGATCTTTGCATATTATGAGAACTACTTATTTCAACTTTCTGCAGTCTTCCAGTTAGGTACGAATTAAACCATTTGTGCACTGTCCCACTCATGCCACAATACTTGAGCTTGTCTAGCAGAAACTTGAGCTTGTCTAGCAGACAAGTTGAAGTTGCAGATCTGTTCAAATTCCGTCGCTAACGGTTGGGGCCTATTGTCGGACGCGAGGATGCGAAGTAGCCCTTCAATGGCAGGGTAGCACATTGAGCATGGCTGTTGCAGTGGTGGATACCTTGCTAACCACATATTAGTAGTTAGAATAAGCTTCCACGACAACCACACAGAGCCCAGAAATGGACCATCAAAGTCCAGATGAATGCGGTCTCGTGGGGATGGGGACTGGGTTAGGAGACGAATGAATGAGGCAGAGCAGCCCCATGGGCACATACAGAACAGTTGCGCACCATGGCCTCCCCATCTTTGTTGATTCCTGGCCAGAAGGCCTATTGCGTGGCAAGAGCCTTCATCCGTGACATACCACAATGCCCACGAAGGACGAGTTCCAAGATATGAGGGCGTAAGCTAGTCAAGATGACAACACAGAGGGTATACACCTCCACATCTAGCAAGAGAACATCGGAGACAACAGACAAACGATGAGAAAGGTGAGTCAATCTTTCCAGATTTGGAGAGATACGTGGGCCACCCATGTACGCATAGTGCGTGATGCTCCGTAAGATAGGGTCACAGCGTGTGTCTGCAGCGATTTGAGTAGCGGTAATGGGAAACCCATCCGTAGTGCGTTGTCGTTCGATATCAACGTGGAACAGATCTCCTGTTGGTCAAATGCAGGGTCTGGTCACGAGCGTAAATGAGAGATTGCTTCGGTGTCTGTGTGTTGCGCAGTAAGCTTGCACTTAATGGTGTAACTGTAAGAACTAAGAGAAATGGCTCGGCGCTGGAGCTTCTGGACTGTCTGCACTGGAGCCCGTGAATGTGGCCCAAAGAGCGCTACCAACGGTTTGTGGTCAGTAATGAGGGTAAACTTGGTAAGAAAGAGGTATACATGGAATTTATTAACGGATAAAGATGATCGACAAAGCCTCTCTCTCGATCTGTTAGTACTTTCTTTGACCAGGCGTCAGTGTCGCCTACAAATAGGCAATGGACTACTGAGTACCATCATCGTTACGGTGCGCCAATACTGCACAATTGCTACAGGGGAAAGTGACAGTAGACAAAAGAGGGGGACATGATGGACAAAAGGGCATCAGGCAGGGCCACGAGTATAACATGTGCTTCAGTTAAGAACGCATGCTCACAGGCAGCCGACCACCAGAACTGAACGCCCTTCTTCCGCAGCTAGTTGAGTAGGTGCATGTATGTGCTGCTTATGGGGGAACTTAGAATAATAGGCCAATTTACCCAAAAAAAGATGGCAGTTCGTCTTGGTGTAAGGGCGCGGAAGAGAGTCAACAGCCACAACGTTGAGGTCAGTGGGCTGAATTCTGTCTTTGTAGAGCAAGTGTTCTTGAAATAACTGGCATTTGTGAAGGCGGCACTTGAGCCATGCATCATGCAACATCGTAAAGAGGGTGTAGAGGTTTCACACGTAGTCTTGGTATACAGCACCCGTAACTGAGGTAATTAACACGAGTTGGAATGAACATGGTTGAATGTTCCAGGTATCTCTGGGAGAGTGCCGGAATGGAAGAGATCTCGAAGGGAAATATTTTGTACTCATAGAAGCTAAACTGTGTAATGATTTTTGTGATTCCTCATCCATGGGATCCGTAAGTAAGCATTAGTAAGGTCTATCCCAGAGAAATATTCACCACTGACAAGTTTGTAAGGATGTCCTAGAGGCGTGATATGGGGCAGTGAGTTGGGCATCGACTCAAAATTTCCACAGAGCTGGAGGGAGCCTTTTGGTTTCTTAATAACCACCAGGGGTGTAGCCCAAGCACTAGTTTTGACAGGTTAAATTGCCCCAGCTATCGATTTTGAACTTAACCGCCGTCCATGGGGAGACTGGAAGCAGGCATGTCTGACAGAAACAGAGCACTGCGTCTGGACATAGAGAAGTATGTGCCTCGAAATGGATGGCACACCCCAGGCCAGGTTCAAACAGAGACACGAAAGAGATACAAAGGGCGTCAAGCTCCTGGAAGAGAATTATATCTGAGACGACTTAAGCTTCGCGCGCGCATGTGTGTGTGTGTGTGTGTGTGTGTTTTACCTATAAAATGGTACTCATTCACTTACTCCCACCCCACTCGCGTTGACCCACACATTCACACTGTTAACTCATTAAGAACATCTCCTGAAATTTTTTAATACAAGTTGCACACATCATAAAATCTTACAACTCTGACCACATCCCTGTAAGTGTCACTTAAAACAGAGGGCAGATTTTCCGGCAGATCTGGCGGTTCTCTCTGATCCGAAAATAATACGTGGTGCACAGTTACATGTATGCCACAGCACCACACATTGGAGAATCCTGTCGCTGGAGCAAGAAGCTATGCATCACAGGACTGTGGGGTATGTGAGGACGAGTAAGCAGTACCTCATTGTGTCTTTGTGGCTAAAAGCAGGTATTTTCAGTCACTTCCAGCCACTTGCATTCCCATAAATGCATGATTCTGCACTTCAACAGGGAGGTGACCTGTGGCTAAGGCACTTCGTGATATTCAGCGCCTTCTGAGTTCTGCCTTGCAGGTCTCTCAGGTGTGGTAACGATGACAGTTTGGAGTCAAAAATTAGGCTCAGAAACCTCCCTGTCTTTAAAATGTAGAATGGTATCCCTCATATGCAAGTTAGGTAAACTGAATAAACTGAACTTCGTCTGTGATAGAAAACATTAACAGCGAGAAGGCATCCGGAGTTCGTGCACCAACCCTTAACGCAAGTGGGGGTGTGATTCCACTGTCCCGAAGATTAACAGCAGGCAGTTCAAAGATGCCCATCTCACTCTCAACAGGCGCAGTGCACCCGGGTATCTGGACCTTTCGCGCATTAGTGAGTCGTGAAACAGTCGGGACAAGATGGAAGACCCCGATGGTTACGCCAAGGTAATGTGATTGACTGTTCAGAGACCACTGACTCGTCCGAAAGTGATGAACCACGACGAAACAGTCAGGGGAAGGACTTACGACAATTCCACCCCTTGGGAGCCGTTGGACAGCTGCTACCTGGGGATGAGTCATAATGGGTTCATCTGCTGGCTACGCGATCTCGAAGGACAGCGCTATTTTCAAAATATCATCCAAGGAAGGATTGTCCAGCCTGAGGGCCTCAGTGTGCACTTCCGGATCGGTTGCCAATTGAACCACCGTCTCGATTGAAGGAACACATATACGAGGTTTTGCACGACACATTCGCAGTAGTGACATCACAACGTCTTCTCAGTCCTTGTAAATCCGGCACCCACGAGCAATAAGACTGACCAGGTTGCTTATGGTATTGATAGAACTCAAGACGCGACAAGACCACGTAGAATCGCTGCAATCAATAGTTCGACAGCAATGACCTGATCTTCTCGAATGTGAGCGCAATCGGATTTGAGAGGGGAACTAACTTCTTACCGACAAGCCTTTTAACTCTAATACTCCTTTGTCTTAGTTTCGAGAATAAACTAATACTGCTGCCTAAAGTGTGGAGATTCCTCACTTTGTCAAGGTTTCCAAAGATTCTCGTAGTGAAATGTGTTTTACGCAAACTGTACAGTTGCTTTCATCCTGTATCTTAGTTATGGAGAGAGTTCAGGTAGGATATTTTAGTATTAATTTATTCATGGAAATATTTAATTATTTGAAATACTTGTTATTTTACTTCAGTAATATGTAACACTGATTGTTTCATTTCAATCGGTGATTCTTCAACTATCGCATCTCGGAAACGATAATCTGCTGGTTCTAGAATACATACCAAGACTAGGTCGGTGATACATATGAGTGGAAATGAAAAACTTTATTAGTTTCAAACCTGGCATTTGTCACGAAGATAAAAAAAAACAGTGTATCTATGTTTATAATAACTGATTTTTATCTCAAGAAACCGAGGTTTTCTGACACCATAAAATTATGCTGCTCTCCGCCTCGCAACAAAAAATGAGGCAAATTAGAAAGCAAAACTTTTATTAAGAACGATCTAAGTGCCATACAAGAAAACTTACTGATTCTGAGTGCCAATAAGATTCATAAGATGATTGTTTGCAAAGAATAAAACAGCAACCAGACATAGTTAATAATCTTATTTACTTACAAAATAGCGTCGTTACCAGTTTCGAAGTGACAGATTCATCATGTTCTGATGGCTGTTCATGTTTAAACTGCAATGTCAGTTTTTTATAACAACTAATGTAAACAACAACAAAACTGTAACGTCGCTATTTGTCTAAATAAATGGGATTATTAAGAGTGCCTGGGTGGTATCTTCTTTGCAAGAATCAACTTGTATGTTGCACACAGCCACGACCTGAAAACTGTCAATTTTCGTCAAAATAGCAGGAAGAACGTTTTTGTTTCTGCTGCAGTTGATGGTGAGGTACGACGTTTTATTTGTGATAGTGCAAGTTCAGAACTACAGCATTAGGTTTTCAACTAGTAGAAGCACAGCTTGGCACAAAGACCACACGTCATCTGCTGATGGGTGCTTGAAATGTAGGAAACGCGTACCACAGATTCTGACTTTAAAGCATTTTATTTACCTAGCAATTTTAGTCTACTGCCCTGCTTATGGTACCGTACAAAAATAAAACAAAAAACAAAGTAAAATGCAGCGACCAGTATGATCTGCTAGGTCAAACATTATAATAACAACATTCGTAAGAAGATACTTATGTCAAATATGTAATTATGAAATCAAATTATATATCATGCATTTTTCGAAATCCGAGGTACATAATCAAAGTCAAGGAAAACAATTCTGAACACAATAATTGTGTGAAATGCAGGCGCTGATCATTACATAGAAGGCATTAAACCATCTCAGGATAGTCAACAACAGAATCACATATGATCATAATATCATGATCAAGCACCATAGAGTACAAAGACGACATAAACATGGCACGTATTTGAAGACATAAGAGCTTACAAGGTTAAAATGTAACACATGTAAGTAAAATGCTATACAAACTACTGTAAGTAATCTAATGTAAAAGGTTAAAATAGAAATCATGTTTACACATACATAAATAAATGCATGTGAGGATGTAAGTTGAGCAATAGAACTGTTAATTAACAACAAATGTCTTACAAGCATAAAGTAAACTCAAAGGGTAGTACGCCAATTCATCCTCATAAATGGTGACACTCTTAAAAAGTATGCTTTGTAATGTGTTAAGTAAGAGGAGAAAGTGAGATATAAAACTAACTACACTTACTATAACAATACACAAAATATGTGACTTATCTGAAATTATTATAGCTAATATCAGGCACAATGTGTCATTATACCATATAGCAAGTTAAAATACAAGTTGTACTCTTCTAGATGTAAAATAAGAAGATATGCCGACGTAACTGACATCAGCAGTCCAGCTCAGAAAAAAACAAAACAAAAATAACGATAACTACGTATATAAGCACATTTACATTGAAGATGGTAGAATACAAGATGCTGCAAATTTAAATCTGGCATCCTATATTTTCAAAGTGAGCTCAAAGCTATTGAGGTAATCCTTATTTCATTAAAACCATTATGTACATAAAGTGCCCTTTCTGGGTGTAGAATCATCTGTGCGAATAATTCAGTTTCCAGCAACACATACATAGTAAAAGGAATAGGAAAAAGGTACAACTTTAGAATTGTTACTAGCCTCGTAAATGAATAGCCATAAAATTGTAAGTGAAAGTGGATGGTACACAAGAACAAAATTTTAAATAAGAAAAATGAGATGTGAAATTCACCAACATACGTTTTAATCATTATACAAAAATAGTGTGCCATTGTTGTAACTACTACACCAATAACAGGTAACCGTCTCATCAAAAGCATAAGATAAGTAAAAACCACAAGTCATCACCATTTCTCCATGGTTCAGCACCTGGGTCAAGTATAGGGTACTGAAAACACAACAGCAACGAAAACGCGTTTTGTGGAAAATGACACTTAGAACGTTTACCGTTTCCATGCTACATATGTTGCTGATAACAGCAAGAGCGATGGGCATCGAAAACCCGTCATGAAAATTGAAATGGTAATAATTAATAGCTTATTATCAAGCCTACTCAGCCCGCATCTCGTGGTCGTGCGGTAGCGTTCATGCTTCCCACGCACGGGTTCCCGGGTTCGATTCCCGGCGGGGTCAGGGATTTTCTCTGCCTCGTGATGGCTGGGTGTTGTGTGCTGTCTTTGGTTAGTTAGGTTTAAGTAGTTCTAAGTTCTAGGGGACTGATGACCACAGATGTTAAGTCCCATAGTGCTCAGGGCCAAGCCTACTCAGAATGTTCAAAAGATAGTTTGTTATCAGGAGTTGACATGTATGTCAAGGGTATAAAAAGTAGGAGACATATCCATTTTTGGTAAAATTCATCATAAATAACAGCGAATTATTTATTCATGTAGAATATATTAATACCACTGCATATGAGCTATAATTATGGAATTGTCAAATTATAGTTACTTTTTCAAATGTGCACACCTTTTAGTTCGCCAATTTGAAAGAATTTGATTTGCAACTGAGTTATAGATACACGAATTACCGTGCCTCGAGAAACCACGAAGGTAAAGATTGCGTTTCTTCATCATTACAGCTGCCGAAAGATTGTGGAAAATTTACGCCGAGAGCCAATAATTTTATTCGATACATGGAGGTCAAAAGAATGCTCAAATGATTTGATAAATTACTGACTGAGACAACCTGACGTGACACAGATCGTCTCCACAGCGGTACTGCTATCAGCACCTCTCCCATACTTCCTAAATTTTACAGAAGCTCAACGGCATACCTTTAACGACAAGCACTCCTGGAAGGAAGGATATCAAGTAGTAGTATCGTACCTGTGGAAAGCTCTAGTTGAACACATTTTGCAAGTGTAGTCATAAAGTTTTAGAAAAAAGCAGCGATCACGAAAATTTGTGATAACGTTAATTGTTCTCGACATATTCACCCTTGTCGTCATTCTGAAAATGCCTACCACACGATGTTTCCTTCATCCGAGGAATGGGTAAGATGTTACTAGGGTTGAGGTAAAAAGTTAGTAGCCCAAAAATGTCTCCATGTGTGACTATGTCTTGCAGCGAGTGGGCTGAGGCGTTGTTACGGAGGTAAAACACCGCCTTTGAACAGTTTCCTCCGATGCTTCATTTTGCCAGCCTCCTTTAACCAGGAGATTTCTATAGTGTTCCCCTGCGAATGTTTGCTCCTTATGAGCATAATCTGTTAGCACCACATCATAGCTGTCAGTCTCGGTTGCTGACGGTTGGATCTCCGCCTTTTTCTGCGATAGTGAATCTACATTTATCCACTGCTTGATTTGATCCTTTGTCAGTCGTCCATAACGATCAGGCGACTAAGAAACTCATCTGGACCGCCCTGATGAAGATACGACATCTCCGCTGTTGCCTTGGCTTGGCTGGTTTGTTAAATTGGTGTGAGCAGATGGCGTCCATAGTCGTGTTGAAAATGTCGTGCAAGATGTCTTAAACTAATCGATGACTGATTTTCACTTTCTCGACCACCAAGGCCATCACTTCTGAAATTTCGATGCCTGGTTCTTCAAAGAGATATGATCCATCACTTCTTTCAACATCTTCAGACTACATTGACTACAACGGAAGCTTCTGCACTACTTAACCATTGTGTCAGAGGACAGTGCATGATGCCGCACACCTACAAATTCGATGAAGATTAAATCAGAATGAGAAGACTGACCTTCGCTGTAAATGGTCATTGATTTAAATCACTGGGGAGAGTTGAAAATTTGTGCCGGACTGGGGGTCCAAACCCGGATCTGCGGCTTACTGGGCCGGTATACTGACCCAAGCGTCATCCGGGCAAAGTGATCACCACAACTGCACAAACTACGTTAGCACGCCTCCCGTCAGACCCAAGTTCTCAACGTAACGACACATTATTGATACAGTGCCGCTTGCCCATTAGCCTCATTATTCGCGGCATTTGCCGATTCCCGAAAGAGTTCGAGCGTTGTGGTGTGCTTCTGCACTGGTGATCAGTTGGTCGTCCTTACATATGTGGTGATTGTTCTTTCGGACATGTCCGACATAACAGACGCCACATATATAATCAAGAAGGATCATTGCAGTGTTGCTTCCTCAATCCAGGCGGTGTGCCACGCTTCTCTGTGAACCACGACTTGCAGACATGTACCTATGAGCCAATGGTTCCGAAACTGGGGGTAGTTACCTCCTGAGGGGTAAATGAAATTTTCTGAGGGGTAAATCGAAAGGATTCATTTCTTTCGGCCACGAAACTAAATTAGTTTTATAAGATCATAACTATTGCCACTACTTCGTAAGACTGTAATACTCGTCATGTAAGTTACCCACAATCACGTCTGGTTTCAGATTCTAGCATGATACAGTATGGTGCAGCTTTCAGCTTGTGAAATGAGCTTGTGAACATCACATTTGTCACGTAGTCTATCCACCACACACAATACTTTGTGCCATGCAACCAAGAGAGTAAAATTAAGAGATAAGCATCATATATGCTTACGTACCTCATTAAAAATGCGTTCTGCGAGTCGTAGATATTTCAAGAAACAGACCGGACATGGCTTCATTGTTCACTTTGCAACAATAAACGATCTACCTGAAAGCACAACACAATAGCAACGGTGTAACGACTAGTACATTGCTTTAAGGCCTACGCTATTATTATTATCATTACTATTATTACTAGTGACAGCGGTCAGACTTAGAGCATTCGCAGCCTCAAGTCTTCCAACATCTGTCAGTTCAGAAGCAAGGTATCAGCAACAAACAGTAGGCACACGTATTGTGCACACCTTTTAATCTAGTTCATTTTAAAAGGCAATACAGAGCGTGAGTGAAAACATGTGTCGCTAGGGAGAGGAATGGTGCAGAGGAAGCATGTTTTGTAATAAGTGTCTACCCTCATTGTAGATAGTTAGCTTTCTTTTCTGAGAAGGCGTTGTAGGTAGCACTACATCATTCTATAGGAAAAAAAGTTGGTAGAAGCACGCAGTACCAACTCTCCCGCCGTGTGGGGTAGCAATGCGGTCTGAGGCTCACCCTCGTTGGAGGTTCGAGTCCTCCCTCGGGCATGGGTGCGTGTATTGTCCGTAGCGTAAATTACTTTACGTTAGATTAAGCAATGCTTAAGCATAAGGACCGATGACCTCAGCAGTTTGGTCCCATAGGACAGTACCACAAATTTCCAATTTTTTTCCAATTGCCCATTGGATCATTAGTAAATGTTTCAATGAAACACGTACAAACACCAAATATCATTTACCTTTCAGATGGTAATGTTGATGGAAGGGTGGGCAAGGAGAGGGGGGGGGGGGGTACTAGCTAATATCTAATTGCATTCAGGGTTAGTGGCCTCAGAAAAATTGGTATCCAGTGATCAAAGCAAATAAAATTTATTATATAATTTATTAACCATTCTAAGCGAAAGAAAACATGTAAAAAGTAAGCTTCTGAAAATTTTCTCAAATACATCGTTGGCCGGCCGCGGTGGCCGTGCGGTTCTGGCGCTGCAGTCCGGAACCGCGGGACTGCTACGGTCGCAGGTTCGAATCCTGCCTCGGGCATGGGTGTGTGTGATGTCCTTAGGTTAGTTAGGTTTAAGTAGTTCTAAGTTCTAGGGGACTTATGACCTAAGATGTTGAGTCCCATAGTGCTCAGAGCCATTTGAACCATTTCTGAAATACATCGTTTTGCTGTGCAGTTTTCTGCTTAAAAACAGCTTTATCGCACATCAGAATAACTTAAAATCGTAATTTTATTTTCGTTTACAGTTTCTGCACCACTAACTTTCATTGAAACTAGATTGTCGCGTCTTTCTGAGTATTGAAATCAAATCAGCGTTTATTACAGCTTCAGAATTTTTTTCCTTGTTTCTTCTTATGATGGAGAGATCATAAATAATCGGTAACACCGGAACAAAATTCTTTATGTAGATTTATGTGTCAGTTATGCGCACATGAAATCTTTACTTGCTTGGGATAATATGATTTGTTACCGGTAGCAGTTTCATTCGCTGTCGGATAGCCACACGTTGGAAGAGTGTAAGCAGACCAGTACAGCACAGTCTGCGGGTTTTACAAAATTGTACAGCGTTAGGAGTTACCGTAAACGTCTTCTGCGCATGTTTACTGCTAAGTAGTGTCTACTCACCGAGCCTACAAGAACCGCGGAGAACATCTGAGGTCACAAAGAAATTCGGCCACACGTAGCGCTTTTATATGTAACCTAAGAAACCTAATATTAACCTAAAAAGATTAAAATAATATTTCACTAAATGTAGCGGAAATATTCTCTAAATCACCGTTTTCTTCGTGTAATAGTTGTGTTTACATAACAGCATATGGACTATGTGATCAAAAGTATCCGGACACGCCCAAAAACATACGTTTTTCATGTTAGGTGCATTGTGGTGTCACCTATTGCCAGGTACTCCATATCAGCGACCTCAGTAGACATTAGACTTCGTGAGAGAGCAGAATGGGGGCACCGCGGAACTCACGGACTTCGAACGTGGTCAGGTAACTGGGTGTCACTTGGGTCATACGTCTGCACGCGAGATTTCCACACTCCTAAACATCCCTAGGTCCACTTTTTCAGATGTGATAGTGAAGTGGAAACGTGAAGGGACACTTACAGCACAAAAGCGTACAGGCCGACCCTCGTCTGTTGACTGACAGAGACCGCCGACAGCTGAAGAGGGTCGTAATGTGTAATAGTCAGACATCTATGCAGACCATCACACAGGAATTCCAAACTGCATCAGGATCCACTGTAAGTACTATGACAGGCGAGAGGTGAGAAAACTTGGATTTTATGGTCGAGCGGCTGCTCATAAGTCACACACCACGCCGATAAACGCTAAACGACGCCTCGCTTGGTGTAAGGAGCGTAGACATTGGACGATTGAACAGTGGAAAAACGCTGTGTGGAGTGACGAATCACAGTACATAATCTGACGATACGATGGCAGGATGTGGGTATGGCGAATGCCAGGTGATCGTCATCTGTCAGTCAGCGTGTGGAGTGCCAACATTAAAATTCGAAGGCGGTGGTGTTTTGCTGTGATCGTGTTTTTCATGGAGGGGGCTTGCACCCCTTGTTGTTTTGAGTGGCACTATCACAGCACAGGCCTACACTGACGTTTTAAGCACTTTTGCTTCCTATTGTTGAAGAGTAATTCGGGGATGGCGATTGCATCTTTCAACACTATCGAGTAGCTATTCATAATGCATGGCCTGTGGCGGAGTGGTTACGACAATAACATCCCTGTAATGGACTGGCCTGCACAGAGTCCTGACATGAACCCTATAGAACACCTTTGGGATGTCTTGGAACGCCGACTTCGTGCCAGGCCTCACCGACGAATATCGGTACCTCTCCTCAATGCAGCACTCCGTGAAGAATAGGATTCCACTCACCAAGGAACCTTCCAGCACCTGATTGAACGTATGCCTGCAAGAGTCGAAGCTGTCATCAAGGCTAAGGGTGGGCCAACACCATATTGAATTCCAGCATTACCGAAGGAGGACGCCATGAACTTGTAAGTAATTTTCATCCAGGTGTCCGGATACTTTTGATCACGTAGTGTATCACGTTAAAAACGACATTCGAGGTACCAGAAACTATCGGGAATTGTATTATAAGTTGTGTCTCTGGAGACTGCACTCAATACACAGGGTCTTAAAATAGTCCCCATTATATCGAGCAAACCTCCGTAATCAAATAAGTAAATAAATAAAAAAAAGAGGGGGAGAGAGAAAGACATAAAAGCATACCACTTGTAAATCTGATGAATGCAAAGTAGCCGAGTTTAGTATTAAAGATCTCGATTATGATCAATGAAAAAAAGGAATCAAGTCATTTATTGTTGTCATTACGTAAGTCCATTACCTGGTGCCTAAAGCTGGCTGTGACAATGCTACATTTCTACAGCATTGGTGACAGCTGTCGGTTACGTATAATGCACCAATTTTTATGTTGTGCTGGTGAAGAGTGAGAGGAGGGTGTACGGATTAGGTGGGAGACTCCACGTATCGAGGTGTTGGACGAATACTTTTCGGCAAGTCGATCGACCCTTGTACGCGGGAAGCGACAGAAAACTTACAGACTCTATTTTGGCAGTGTTCTGCAAATGTCTGCTTCTTTGTTCTAAGACGAAGCCAAGATGCCGCCGTCACAGGAAATGGTAAATTGTATCATGAACGGCATGTTCACCTAACAAATCTAAGTTACGTAGCGGTTTACAATTAAAGGAGAGTTCAAGGTAGACCGCCATGGGTTCATAGCTAAGAAAGTGAAACGTTTCGCAAAAAGCTTGCTATTGTGCTAATGTAAATTTAAACCCGAGATGAAAATGGAAAGTCATGTAAAAATATCGTGATAAGGAAACATTACTCACAAGTGAAGCATTACTCAGAAAGCAACAACCGCGAGAGAAACAATAGCACGTACGCATGTGGCAGTCATCACCGCAAATAGTTCAACACAACTTTTGACAGACAGCGCAAGAAGAAGCGTTCGTATGTTTCGGAGTAACCCTGTATTTAGGATTCTGTCATCTTGTGTGATCTGCAGCACAATAGATTGAGTATGGTTTTTCTGCTTTTTGTGCCTAAAGTATCAAAAGTGCAGTAAACACATAATATCGACAATCACTGTAGACCACGCGCCGTTCCAGAGACGTTCTAAAGACTTAAGTCCTATTCTTGTCTTCATGACATCTAGATAACATTCAAACAAAGCAACTAACGGACACTGGATGTCTAAAGGTGACACATATCCCACACAGCCAGCATTTAAGACTGCCATCAATGATCCAGCTAATTTTAGTCGCGAGTTGAAGGAAATCCAACGTTTCAAATGTTGTGAAACTGAATGTAACAATTCTACAGGTAACTTACATTGCAGTGTATAGTGGTTATTCCTGGAATACCTTTAACACCATCAGGAAAATATGCTGAATTATTTTCTGTAAATGTCAATTCATGGATACCCGTTTCCATTAATGGGCAGTTGAATTCCATGAATGGACCATTAAATACATATCCGAAATTTCGTGATTAAACACGTCTTATCCTAGTGATCAGTGGCTGGATGGATTTTAATACGGTCATATGGACTTATTAAGAAAACAGAAGGACGGTTAAACGGACATGAATTTCAATATGAATGAAGACTGTTGATTCTCAAAGTAAAAAGAACTAAATTAAGTGAAATGTTGGCTACTTTATAAAATAATTACCATTGTGTACAATTGTGGGGAAACAATGAGGCGGATCAAACACTGTTTCATAACACGGGAATACTGTCAGTTAGCAATTACAACAAAATTATCTCTTAGTTGTCTTCGGGACTCCAGCGCAATTTTCATCCACACACTTTCTACATGTCATGCACTGAATCATGTCTTCCACTGATCGAACTCGATACAGTTCACAAAACCAGTCATTGGTGTTGGTGCTGTTCAGTTGTTTCGTTTGACTTATTATAGGCAACTTTCTCTTTAGGTTAGTGGGATGTTTGGCGCAACGTCCTAAAGACCCTTGTGTGGATAATGTGTCAGTGCAAAAGGTTTTTGTGTGCCTTTTCTTGAACTGGCCTTAGTTTTGGCAATAGGCGAAAGAATATTTGAACTTAAATATGCAATTGCTAAGTGAGAAATAAATTTTGTTTACGTTCCAATATATTTAAAGAGTGCGTGTGATAGCAATATTGTAGTACTGAATATAATTATCCATGGCTTTAGCTCAACTTTCTATACCTATTTTAACGTGCTGTAGTAATTTCATATCATATGTTAAATATTTAACTGCAGTTATTGTTTACAATATGCAATATTTGTACTTTAAATTATATTTGTACACGTATCACAGAAACAGGAATGGCGTCTTGGACATATTTCTTGCCAGTAAAATAAATAAGTCTTGCATACATATGTACATATGACATCTTTAAGTAATTTTACGGTGTTTCTATGAATGGGCCTGTGGTCCATTCATGGGAGCTAGCAGCAGTTCAGTGTGGCAACACCGTAACGTCTACTATGTATGCCTCTAGATAGGAGGTTGCAGCAAATAATACAAATATAAATATATCCATAAAAAAAGTTTCATTTATCAATGGTATACGCCAAGTAGACCTGAAATAATCGATGTTATCACCACACACAATCCAATCTGAACCCGACAGTACATCAAATAATACACTTTTTTTAATGCATTTACATCAAGCCATCACTGTAACCTACAACTTTCAAACTAAGGAGGTGGTATGTTTCTCAATTGGTAAGTCAGTTCAGCATGGCTAGATGGCAGCAGCTACTGACCAAACAAATTTACAGTGATGGTCCGTCGATGGAACCAGTCCTTTGATGCCAACTATACCTCATATTCGCCAATGCAATTGTGTAGAATACAATAAAACAGTCGCCATCAAACGGTGTCCTTTCTCAGTGTGATAAATTCTGTACCTAAATGTACTGCTTAAAAGCATTGTAACATTAAACATAACTTTATTTCTTTTCAAATGTTTGTAAATGAATCGATACTTGTTTGCGTGTACAGTGTGATTTATGTCCTCATTGTCACTTTCTGAAGGCGAGACGATCATTTAAGGGGCAAACCCCTTTCAAATCGTCGTTCAAGAGTTCTGAGTTATGAATCTGAAAGAGGTGTATTGATCGTGATACGAAATATAACGCAGTTATGCCTCTGTACAGTTAAAAGAAATGCTACCCATACCCACATCAACTCCGAAAGTCTCTTAACTATATCCTATAGTCTTTTATCAGCATTCGCATCATCAGACATGGAATAACCCGTTACGCCTGAATTCTCGTCTGCTGGAGTCGCACCCCGTAAATCACGTTTCATTGACTAAGAACGTAGATGACAGTCAAAGTAATGTTTCAATTCAATATAGCCTGTCATATTATTTGCACTTTCCGTAAGTTACTTTTTCTGCCACAGTTAATGAAATCTATATTGTGAATTTAACTTACTAATATTTCCGCAACACTGAGAAGTCAAATAAAACCGATAACAGTTATCATCACATGATACATAATGTCAAATGTTCGTAATGGGATTTGCTTATCAAATGTACATCAATTCACGATAATATTATTCGAGAATGTTGCCGCGAAAAAGTACCTTGTCGTATCAAGAAACTTGCTTTTTATATTATTTGCGTAAGTTAATCACCATTTCAAATAAGTTACAAGTACCTGCGCTCCGTACAAGACGGTTTCTTAGTGCGAGCACTCATTTTACTGTTCTTTTTTCAGTGTGTTGCACCGTAGATCTACCTCTTCCCATCACATCTGGTATCTCATCCACTCTCTTTATTGTTCTCCTCTTTTTAATGTCGTTTTTTCCTTCTCCAGACTTTTCTGCGAGTTACTAGCTACACGAGATTGTAGAGACACTGTGATCATATTGCGCTATGGTGAAGAAGCATGAAATGGAGATTTCTCTCTGTCACTGTCAGCGTTAGGCGAAAGAATATTTTGGTCTAGCATAACATATACAATCCATTCCATTCATCGTTTTTCTACTTGTTTTATTCATGGTAACCCTATGATAAGTCACACTGTATTCTACGTGTTATTTACACAGATAAAGATAGTGGTCTACATATAGTGCATCAAAATGCCAAAACATTTTACTTACGTTAATTTTGACTGTTATTGTGTATCACTGAAAGTGACTGTGGCTTAAATAAATGTTACTGAAATTACCAGTTAACCTCCCTACTCATGAGCCACAGTTGCATTGTAATCACTCGAAATTCAGCTTATTAATCCTGGTTTTTGAGCATTACCTGTGACGATTTTACTGCAAGAGTTGTCATCAGTCTTTGGTCATTTCATTATTTCCAGCAGAATCTGGCTTGCTTTTCACATACGTTATTCGCTTGACAAACAAACAATTCAATAAACAAGAAATGTAAACTATGGCGTGTGAGTTCACAATAGAATTGTTAAATGCAGGAGTAATATAGGAATTCAATACTTGATGGGATATTCCTTTTGGTTTATAACCACTTTCATGCGCTCATGCATGTTACCAAATTTTTTTTGTAGTGTACGCAAAAAAAAAAAAAAATTGTTCAAATGCCTCTGATCACTATGGGACTTAACATCTGAGGTCATCAGTCCCCTAGAACTTAGAACTACTTAAACCTAACTAATCTAAGGACATCACACGCATCCATGCCCGAGGTAGTATTCGAACCTGCGACCGTAGCAGTCGCGCGGTTCCGAACTGAAGCGCCTAGAACCGCACGGCCACCGCGTCCGGCTTCTTGATTTCAGATGATTCACTTAATGCCGGACGATTGAAACTGGATAACTTTGCAAGAGTTATGAAGAAGACATTCTTGTACTGGGTGTAATGTGTACTTTGGATGTCTCAAAAGAATTTGATTGCAGGTCACTCCACAACTATTCTATATTTCTGTGCACATTTTCTTACGGGATATTGAGATATCTCTCCTTGTTTAACGTTCTGCCACTGAAAATAATCTCTCCCAAATAAGATGAAGAGTCTCATACCAAAAACTCCCCGCGCCATATTTTAAAGTAGGTTGCATACGTTTAGCCTGCAGCTCATCGTTTGGCAATCGCCACGCGTTAGTACTCCCGCCTGGTGAGAAACTAAATTTCCCCTCATCTCAGTAGTCTGACCCTTTGTTAACGCGAAATTACAATGAAATCCAGACCATTAGCTGCTTAAGAAAGAACAGATAGGCTCTTCATATAGATAAGGCTTACCGGCCAATGATCTTCTTCAGTGTCGATGCACTGACATTGCTCAAACTCTTGCGCGAATCGGAAGATTGACTGCCACGAGAATTTGTATAGTTGGCTTGGGCACTACAAATGTAGTGTGTGGACAGTAAGTTAGAAATGTGGGTCTCACGGGGAACGTGTCTGACATAAGTCCCTGCAGTCGCACTTTCCTCTGTGTCCTCGATGGCTCATTCGGCTACTTTGTAAGCGCGGGTCTTATCTTCAAAGTCCGCTACGACACGCTGACACTTCCTCCTCAAGATGGCAGCCTCGGCGTTGTCAACGTCCAAGTGAGAGCTGCTGCCCTTTCTGTAAGTACGATGGTCAAACCGTGGACCCGCCGCCGACCCGGATTATCGGGAAGCCAGATTGACGAACTGGCCCCTCCGTCTCGCGTAGCACCCGTTGCAGAAGCCCATATTTCTTCCTCTCTCTCACATGTCAGGACCTTTTTCATCGAATACAGTTATGTCCATGCTGACTTGCCCAGTACCAGGAACCCTACGGCCCGTGATGTTTACCGCCTAATGATGAGAAATCATACTCGGAATGTTGTGGAAAGCCAACATCCTAAGGTCGTGTGGCCCGTGGTTTGGCGTTCTGTGCACCACATCCTCCTCGACACGAGCACTCGTGCGACCTGGTATCTGGTCGTTAGTGGAAAATACATGCATAACACAACTCCGTCTACATGCCATAAATAGGAGAGATTCGCCGCTGTGTCCTCGTTGTCACAAGCTTGATACGGACGAACATCGACTGATGTGTGGATCTTCTGCAGAGGTGTGGCAGCTGATTCAGAAGATGCTTGCCTTTCTTCTACGTACGGCTCCCCATGCCATTACACCGAAATCTCTTCTGTTCCCATATGAGACGTACTTCCCACGTACGAAGGCCAATGCTGTAACCTGGATAAAAGGCCTCTCGACCACTTATTTGTTCTGTGAAGGTGATAAGAGAGTTCTTGATTTTTGGACGCTCCTGCAAGATCACTTTACTTTTCTCGTGCACCATCCACGATACCGTCAGTACTATGCCAACTTTTTGGGTAGTGCGTGCTTCCATCCCCCCTATAGCTGGGGTGTCCCAGGTATGAGAAGGTGATTTCAGTGAGATTGTGTAATACCAGGACTCCGTCCAATGTACCGGCAAATGCAATATTCTTCGTGAAGACGTGCCTGGAACATGCCTGACTGCCTTGGGATTCAGTGTGCTTCTACCCACAAGTTGGCGGGACGCGGATGCCATTTTGTCTGTTCTGCAAGGAGGGCGCTTTCTTTAATTTCTATAATTCCCTTTTTCTTTGTTTGTTATTGGTGGTAATTGGAAATGAGTGTTTGGCGTCATTGGCCGGGAGGTCCCTTACGGGGCAGATCCGGCCGCCTTTGTGCAGGTCTTACTACATTCGACGCCACATTGGGCGACATGCGTGCCGGATAGGGGTGAAATGATGATAAAGACAACACAACACGCAGTCCCTGAGCGGGGAAAATCTCAGACCCAGCCGGGAATCGAACCCGGGCCCGTAGGGCGGCAATCCGCCACTCTGACCACTCAGCTATGGGGGCGGACGTTATTAGTGGTAATTACACATCATTATTTTTCGCCTGGAGGGCGTCCTATGTGATGTCAACAAATATAAAAAATAAATAAATAAATTAGTATTATACACGATCTGAAAAAAAACCTGATATTAATGTATACTTATTTACACTTTCAAAAAAATAAAGAAAGAAAATAAAAGAAAGAAGAAAAAGAAAAGAGGCTCAGTCGGATAGAGCGTCTGACATGTAATCGGGAGATCCCGAGTTCGAGTCCCGGTCGGGGCACACATTTTCAACTGTCCCCGTTGATGTTTATCAACGCCTGAAAGAAAGTAACGGTCTGGATTGCATTGTAATTTCATTCTTCGAGAGCTGTAAGATCATCAATGGTATCTTTTCTTTTGGACATGTCTTCATATATGCATGTTCATACACTCATACTTTGTTAACGTTGTCCAAGCGGACTAGAACTGCCTTTGTTCACATTCGGCTTTCTCCTTGCCACTCTACCGTTGCAGTCTTCTTCTCTCATAACACTACAGACAACCGCTTCACCAACGTGCTTACCACATTCTTGCAGCAGCTGGAAAGCAGTTTGATCTGCACCTAATCAAGGATTACTCTTAATCGCCTTTCTTTTTTCATTTGCCACATTTGGCTATCTTTTTTGCGGAATAGCTTCTATGCGATCCTCCTCCTCAAACAGTGTTGTACTGCCAACCGTGCTTCCCGATGTACTTATCAGACAAGCAGTATCTCCGTAAATGCCACACACAGCCCGATGAGAGATGATCAGTTGTCACTGTTCGAGCGCCGTATTAGTTACCTTATGTCTCAGTGCATTCTTGTAGACCACGCGACAGGACGGAAGGATAGTAAGTGAGCAGACAGATAGAAACAGGCCGTTCCGTGCCACACAAGGCGCATTTTTTTAGGGAACTCGAGTCATATGCTTTAAAAGATTTAAATATTTATCCCAAATATTGCAAACTAATTACTTTCCGTAATATATCTTTTAATATTTTACAGTGGTTCAATGACGTTTTGCTATTTAGCAGATGTCTCTCTCCTGATCTAGAGCATTTTTGTGTACATTTCATGCGTAACACTCCATTAAAGTCGGAAATTATTAAAAACAGTTTCTAATCGAATATTAACGGTAGATTTTGTTTTTCTACATGTGCCGATGTATGGCCATGGTCATTCAGAAATATTTCAGCTGTGTTTGCCTACAAGACGTCGTGCCGTATCAGTGATGTATTTTCGAATGGAACGACTCCCGTGTCGTCATAACAACTATTATGGTATGTTTAGTAGCGGACACGTGCTTCATTACGAGCTGCTGCGCCATCAGAACGTGCGCGGATGGACTGCTAGTTCACCACGTAGGCACGTGCCGACCACCGAGCACGTATTACTGCCAATGCCGCCACGTATCGCCGTGCCGCACAAATAACACAGTCCGCTGCAGTAACACACTGGACAATACTCAAGATCATATATCACGCCGTTCGTTGGCTGGTCATGTACAAATAACGGCGGCTTAAGTCTTGGCAAACGTGAAGAACAAACCTGCCCCCTGACACTTTACAGGTACCTCTTTTCGGACGTAAACAGATGTATCTTTTCGTGGATTCAGGACAAACAAAACTAAAACACTTCTTGTACTATTGAGGCAAAACACCATGGCCACCGCCCACTACGAGACTCATTGACACCTGACGGCGTTCGAGGTCATCTGCGCTCTTCCTTCGAATAACTTCAGACGAGTGTCTTGAATGTATATTTCAAAATAACAGTAAAATTTAAAATCAAGTTTTATCCACACACAAGTATTGAAAATAAAACTTTGACATTGTGAGGTTTTGCCGGCCGTTGTGGCCGAGTGGTTCTAGGCGCTTAAAAACGGAACCGCGCTTCTGCTACGGTCGCAGGTTCGAATCCTGCCTCGGGCATGGATGTGTGTGATGTCCTTAGGTTAGTTAGGTTTAAGTAGTTCTAAGTCTATGGGACTGATGACCTCACATGTTAATTCCCATAGTGCATAGAGCCATTTGAACCATTGTGAGGTTTATATCAGACTAACTATAAACGTCAGACAAAACACTGCAGAATTACTATGTGCAATCAAGGATAAAATACCGGTGCAGAAGCAGTTAAAAGAGGACAAATGACTGTGGCTGGGTGACTACCTAGAAATAGTGAGTGACCAAGCCACTCTGCGACACATTAAAATCGTAACTCCAAAATTATCAATTAAAGGGCAGGTCCTGTCGGACACCAAGATCCTCCCTCAAGCGTTATGTAAAACACTCTTAGTTTACATGTTGTGTCGACAGCTGCGTTTCGTCCGTGATGATGGCCGCCTTATCTGTCAGACGTGCCATGATGGCGTCTGCAGGCGCCCATGTCAGTTTTGGATCCCTTTCGCTGCCTTTTTCCCTTAGAGGATGGTGGGGAAAGGGGAAGTATGGAGGGTCACTCTGCTGTTGGGGAGTCTTTTCTACACACATTGCTAAAGCAGTGCCTGTCAGTTGTGTCGGAGCTGCCTGGACTGCTCAATGTTTACTCTTTTTACTTTGGAAGGTACAAGTACAGGCGCTGGTGGTAGATAAAGGTATTCTGGATGTCGTCTGCATCCAGCCGTCTATCGGCGGGACAGGTTTCTTCAGCATGAAGCATAAGAAGTGGCAAAGACAAAGGGTTTCTTCGCCCTACATTCTTTTTTGGCTTCTGCGTAAGGGGCCCGCTTTGTCATTTTTGTATCCTGGATGTTTTGTTCCTCGGCAGTCTCCACTCCAGACTGGGTGGCTCCTACAGTGGTTGATGCAGATTGCTATAGACGGACAGCCGTTGCTATATTCATGGGCTACCTTGCACAATTTCCCACAAGTAATTTCATCTTCGCAACTCAGCGTTGTGTGGCCAATTCATTGACATGTGAAGCACCTCATAGGGTTAGGTATTTAAGGCCTAACCCTAAATCGGAAGAAATCTGCCATGATGTGTTAAAGCAGCGCTGCAGAATTTCAGATCACAATTAAGGTGGCGGTCTTTTTTCAGTCTTTCCGTTATTCCTTTGTTCCACATCACCAGTGACGCCCATTCTTATTTCTGCTCTTGAGGGTGCTGTCCATCTAAATAGGTATGTCATGCGCACCGAATTATTACAACTTCCTAAGAAATACCACCGGCTTTGACACGTTACTTTCAACCAACAAGAAACCATTCCGCAATCGTTTAACAGACGTTAAGGTACTAGCAAGCCCTGCTAATCCTTTATGAACATACACTACTAGCCATTAAAATTGCTACACAAAGAAGAAATGCAGATGATAAACGGGTATTCATTGGACAAATATATTATACTAGAACTGACATGATTACATTTTCACGCAATTTGGGTGCATACATCCTGAGAAACCCAGAACAACCACCTGTGGCCGTAATAACGGCCTTGATAGGCCTGGGCATTGAGTCAAACAGAGCTTGGATGGCGTGTACAGGTACAGCTGCCCATGCAGATTCAACACGATACCACAGTTCATCAAGAGTAGTGACTGGTGTATTGTGACGAGCCAGTTGCTCAGCCACTATTGACCAGACGTTTTCAATTGGTGAGAGATCTGGAGAATGTGCTGGCCAGGGCAGCAGTCGAACATTTTCTGTATCCAGAAAGGCCCGTACAGGGCCTGCAACATGCAGTCGTGCATTATCCTGCTGAAATGTAGGGTTTCGCAGGGATCGAATGAAGGGTAGAGCCACTGGTCGTAACACATCTGAAATGTAACGTCCACTGTTCAAAGTGCCGTCAATGCGAACAAGAGGTGACCAAGACGTGTAACCAATGGCACCCCATACTATCATGCCGGGTGATACGATAGTACGGCGATGACGAATACACGCTTCCAATGTGCGTTCACCGCGATGTCGCCAAACACGGATGCGACCATCATGATGTTGTAAACAGAACCTGTATTCATCAGAACAAATGACGTTTTGCCACTCGTGCACCCAGGTTCGTCGTTCAGACACCATCGCAGACGCTCCTCTCTTTGATGCAATGTCAAGGGTAACCGTCTGAGCTGATAGTCCATGCAGCCGCAAACGTCGTCGAACTGTTGGTGCAGATGGTTATCGTCTTGCAAACGCCCCTATGTGTTGACTCAGGGATCGAGACGTGGCTGCACGATCCGTTACAGCCATGCGGATAATATGCCTGTCATCTCGACTGCTAGTGATACGAGGCCGTTGGGATCCAGCACGGCGTTCCGTATCACCCTCCTGAACCCACCGATTCCATACTCTGCTAACAGTCATTGGATCTCGACCAACGCGAGCAGCAATGTCACGATACGATAAACCGCAATCGCGATAGGCTACAATCCGACCTTTATCAAAGTCGGAAACGTGATGGTACGCATTTCTCTTCCTTACACGAGGCATGACAACAACGTTTCACCAGGCAACGCCGGTCAATTGCTGTTTGTGTATGAGAATTTCCTTGGAAACGTTCCTCATGTCAGCACGTTGTAGGTATCGCCACCGGCGCCAACCTTGTGTGAATTGTCTGAAAAGCTAATCATTTGTATATCACAGTATCTTCATCCTGTCGGTTAATTTCGCGTCAACTTCGTGGTGTAGCAGTTTTAATGGCCAGTAGTGTAGAAACATTCCCTGCTTCCTCTTGATCACTAGAAACACATTCTGATTCATGACTCCTTGGGCCTCATTGCTAAAGACAATATGGTTATCAGGACGACTAGCCTCCCTGATTCTTTTAGATGAGTGGGTGTGAGTACTCTCAGATAGCCATTATGGTGATTGAGTGATTCGCCATGGTGTTCCCATGAGCAGCCGGAGATATTGAAGTCCACCCAGACAGGCTCTGCTTGCCTGGGCAAGATTTATACAGCCTACATACGGCAGGTTTCCCTGATGTTGTCCGCTAACGACACTTCCACCCCAACAACCATGCATCTCATCAATGCGCATCACACCTTCTGAGTGAGGATTTGTTTATAGCGGTTGTACCATTCTCGTGATCCGCGCGGTTAAGTCAAGGCACATTCCCTGTGACACTCAGCCTTCCTCCGCCGCGCCGCACAGTGATTGCTGAAGCATATCCAGATCTTACGGTTACAGAGGACTGTGGGCTATCACCAATCCCCGTCTTAGGAAACATGGGTTCGCCATGCCCGTACCCAGCAAAGGAATGCTGATCTCCCTGCGGTGCACGCCGTTTAGCAAGACACGCTGTGCACTTGTGACTTATCGAAAGTCATGAATGCGGCGGCAATCAGTACGCCATTCAGGCATGTGAAACATAATGAAATTTTATAAGTGAAGCAGAGACGAATATGGAATCATTATAGTGACGATACGGTCCGTAAATACGGTAATCCACTGCCACAAACCACTTTAACAAAGTACAGATGGGACAAACATTTCGGAAACGATGAAGCCGGTCAGCTTGAAACGCCCCCTTAGAAAAATTAATGAATTACTGTGCTGATAAATCCCTTACGTTATTTGTTTTTCAAACAGCTGAGCAAAACTGAACGTACTCGGACATTTCTCTCTTTACTTATTCTGATCATCACTAAACTGACACACAATATTTTTAGCACAACGCAATCTGACTTTCAATAATCCCTACAAAAGAATGGCACTGACTAACAATAACCTATACCTTTCATGAATCACTTACCTCACAAAAATCTTCGTTACTCGAACTACTGCAATACAGCGAGCGCCAATACTGCCAGCTAAATAAAAGATTCAAACTACTGAAGTCACTAACTACTGATAGGCACAGTTAGCAAATGAAAGATTTTGGTTGAGAACAAACAATGTATTTACCTTAATAGTGTTCAAAAGTCATTATATATATATATATATATATATATATATATATATATATATATATATATGTGTGTGTGTGTGTGTGTGTGTGTGTGTGTGTTCATGACATCCAGTCTTACAAATTTACTGTCTCTGATGGACACACGTCCAGATCATCCTCTCTCAATATTCCGCCATCTATCTCCCCACATCCACGACTGCTGGCAGCTCACCTTCAACTGCGCAACGCTACGCGCTGTTCACATCCAACTGCCCAAACTACAATAGCAATGTTGCAACAATGCCACCCAGCCACAGTCTGCACACAGCACAGCCAGTGATTTTCATACAGAGCGCTACGTGGCGTTACCAATATAAAAACCTAAACAGCCTACTTACAAGCTGTTTGTATGTTATTGTCTTGAGCATGGTTGAAGGGCGGTCGCAACAAGAGGTCAAACGAAACATGAGCTATGTTATTGTGATAACGATAACAGCCACCTCCACTGTAAGTATTTCCTCTTCCAGGAGAGCATTCATGCCCATAAGCAAATTGGATCTGTAGTATTATATGTAATGTATAGACTGATGATTTGTTAACCACTCACAACTTTATAGAAGTACCGTTACTTATACCTGGGCCACAATATTTTTCATAGTCTGCAGGGAGTCCAATCTGCTCGACTAGCCAGCCACCATCCAGACAGGGGCATACCCAGCGTTCTAAATTCATTCAACGAATCCCAAAAGGAATTCTACTGTCACAGCTTCAACTACTCAGTATGTGCATCTGTAATCAAAGCTGTTCCAAATGGGTGGCAATAAGGGCGTCTACCAAGAGCGCAGGCACACCGGGGCACAGAAACCGAGTTAAAAAAAGAAATAAAAGTAAAAGACAGTTGAAGAATCAACCGGGTGAGGTATGTGTTTCTGATACCCCTCATAATGCTATGATCAGCCCACGAGAAGAAGCCTTCCATTGTTCCACGTCTGTAAACGCCCACTGTTGACTCGGTGGCATTTTGACTTCATTGTGGCCACATGGCATCATAAAGAAGGTACTACTAATGGACTTGTGTCATTAAAATGCTTTACATGGCAACAGTGCACTTGGTTCCACACCTGCCTTTACACAACTCACTCAACGCTGGAGTCCTTGCTGTTACTTCACTATGATACTCTAGAAACTCAAAGGTCTGCGAGCTGGTGCTGAAGTAAATAAGCTGTTTGATGGAAGGCCTCTGGTTTCTGCTGGCTAAGGAGTGCAGTATGAATGTTCGAGATACAATGATAAGATAATAATAAGTGAAATGGAAAATAGATTTTCCATGTAACACATCATTTAATTTGTAGACTAAAACAGAAATTTTGTAACACGTTTTGTCATCACACCCACCCAGCTGGTCATATCAGCATTAATAATGCACTCTAGTCTTGCCAGAAGGCGTGTGTGGTGGCTCATTGGCAGAGGCAGTGCTATGCCCAGCCTTCCTATGGTGGCACGACGTAGGGTTCGGATACCAGAACTACGGATCTGAAACAAATGTATAAACCTCAGCCAGCACTGGAGGCTGCAGCGGGCACACTGTGGACCTCACGGAGCCTTGTGAGGCATGGTGGGTGGACTTGTTTTGCTTCAGCGTGGCTGGCCCAAGGAGTTGTCACAGGATGGAGTACAGTGTAGTAATCAGAGTTCGTTTAGGCCCACCAAGGGAAATAGAGTCTGGGGAAGCAGAGTGCCGTGGAGCCAAGAATAGTGTAAAAAAACAATAGTGGACTGCAGTAGTCAGACGTGGCATTGCCTGTTGTAGCGTAGACATAATCGCGCTGCGGTAGCAGCCAGCGTCTTGGTTACAGCATCTAGAAGAAGAAGACAGGTCATATACAAAGAAGGAGGACAGTGCAGAGCAGAGTGACATGTGCTTTTGGGTATTAATAGTTGTCAGAGTTTTGACTGACCAAATAAAGTGCAGCAGTGTGTTCCAGGATCGTTGATGATGGCCTGGTATAGCTGCCTTTGTGAGAAGTAAGGTTCTGAGGAGTTAGATGGTTTCATAGCTGTACTTTAGTGTTTTTGCACAGTGTGGTCATGATCCTACCTGGGAGTACTATTATTGTTTTGTCCTGAGACACACGAAATCACTGTAATCGTTCATTAGCTATAAACCATTGTGCCTATTTGTGCGTTTTCCTTGTTCTTTCGACAGTAGTCTCCATGCAGATGTTGTTGTCCCATCTGTTATCTGTCTGGTATACAGTGCAATAGTTGGTAAAAGTGCACTCTACATCATTCTAGTGATCCATTCTGCTTGTTGCTATTTTAGGTGCCCTATTGTAAAATTTGCTGGTAGAAACAATACTGTTTTGTTTATACAATGTGTGTCTGTATCACAGTGTAAGTTGTTACTGTTGCAAACTTTAGAGATCACATTATTTTATTACTGTGGGGTGAATAATTGTTTCCTCTTTGGTTACACCATTTGTCATCTGAAGTTAATTATTGCGAGAAGTTGAGCACAAGGATTGTTATATTCGTATACACATTGCTACTGTAAAATGTTGTTTAATAAAACAAAGAGTGATTAAAGGCCCATGCTACACAACTCCCAGATAAACTTCACCACTTCCACGAATCCTGCACCACAGTTTTGGTGGCAAGGCATGATTGCGTGTTGCGCTGGAGTGGTGCCTGAGATAAGGCTTTGTATCGCATCTTTAGGAAACAGTGTCTAAGATCACTTTGTGGTATTGGAATGTGCTAGGTGACTCTTGGCTGTTGAACTAGTCTACGAGATGGCCCTTCGAGGAAGAGCTCCTGCAAGCACTGTGTTCAAGTTAACCCAACAGCTTCACCAGGTGTTGGAGATGGGAATGCCATTATAATACAGTTTGGGGGAGCAGCTGGACGTGACTAAATAAATAAATAGTATTCGGTTGACTCTAACTGCAGTGAGTTGGTGCTGTAATTTACAGAGGACGAGTTAACCTGTTGTGTTTAATTATGTAGATTACAGGCTAGGGCTATGTATTACATAAATAGGGTGCATGATTTAATATTTTTAACAAAAGAGGGAGCAAGCAAGAATATCTTAGACGAACTGCAAGGTGGCATTGGAAAGAAGTACAATTTATTGCCAGGTTCTCAATATTGTGCTCAGTAGTTTCTGCAGCAGACAAATAAATTCTTTGGTGTAAAATTTATGATTGATAGAGCGCGGCAGAATAGGTTGTAGAAGAACATGATTAAAACTTTCTGGAGCTCAGTCCGTCAGTTCACCTGATGATGGCGACATGTATCACCGCCGAAATATTGTGCCCGTTGGACATTGTAGACCGGCAGTACACCCGTGGATATTTTGATTATCAAATACGCCGGGAGAAACTCAAGAATCACATAAAACTTTCTGGTTTGAAGGTAGTTGGGCTCCAGTAATTCAATCGGAAACATAGCCTAAAAGAGTGAAAAATATTTTCTTAGTTTGTGTAATGAACCACCAGAAGAAGCTGATGCCATTTCATAAGTCCCTTCGCACCAGTGGCAAAAATTGTTTGAAACTACGACTGAATCATCATTTCAAAAATCCAAGTAAACGATAGTGATCTGATCAATGAGGAGCATGCATTGTTGTTTTAATAAAAGTTGTATTTGTACAGACTGCAAAATTGTGCCTTTACTACATGTGAACATCACTTAAACCTTTTCAAATTAATAGTTCGTTAATATCTCCAGTGACTGTCACTCACAAGATGTTATGCGATAGCTGTGGACGCCAGCTATACTCACTGAATCTCACACGTCACTGAATACCGTACAGCCTGAATTATAACATGTTTTTATTATTATAAATTACGAAAATGAGTCACAACGACGATTCTTCCTCACATACACTCATAATGAATTCAGCATATTCTACACAGAACGGTACCCTGTTTTCCATATATGTATAGTTTTAGATTGACTCATAAATTAACAGATTAAATATTTATTTTGCTGTTAATAAAGACGTAAGTCACCTGAAAGTGACGTTACTTATGTATATTCTGACACCACTATTAAATAGAGCTTGAAAAGATGAGCAGGCCATATCCATTGTTAAATGATTATTTATGACGTTAAAAATGATAACTATCTGTATTATTAATTTCTATTTAAATTAGTTAGGACGAAACTATTTGGCTTAGGAAATCATGTGTGTCTGAGAAGGGCTAGCAAACATGCAAACATTATCTGTAAGTTTTATATATTTTGGATGGTGGTCCAATATGTACATTTCATGTATTTGGTAGGCTTAAAAAAGGCATCACAGGGGATGCTGAGGGCCGGTCATCCTTTTCCGAGAGAGCGAGGGAGAGTGTCTGTTTGGGTTCGATATGTAAACTTTATGAGCACTTGGTAAAACGTGCTACTGAGTTAAACTTAGAATCTGACAGTCAGTAGGAACTTTTGCGAGTGGGTGAGGACATGTACGGAACTGTTGTCTATGGGAACTGCTAATGGTTAGCCTGAAAGACTGTATGAATCCTTGCAGGAATTTAGAGGCATTTAATATATTACTGAAGCTTAACTGTGTGTGAGTTAGCTGTTGGTTTATCAACAGTTAACGCGTTGTGGGACGTTATAATATGTAAATTTGAGATGACTGCTTGAACAGAGGGACACTGCTTGCTCTTGTATCGCATTTACGCAAACTAAACTGCCCTTATCCTGGTTTTGTTATTTATTTTATGCTTTATTTGCGAACTTTTTGTAGGAACACCATTCAATTTTATTGTGTATTTATTATACGCATAAATCATCAACTGATTAAAATTCAAACCTTTGATGTAGGCTACCATTATTTATTCTAAATGATTTAGCCTTTACTTATAAACGATCCAATTTTTATTTTATGTTTGATTCGTCAAACATTCCTAACTTAGAAAATTTTCGACTGTATAATCACTTCTGAAACCAATTTATTTAAGTGAGTTTAACTGCTGTCCTTAGTCCGGCGTGACCCTACGACATTTAGCGAGCTACCCTTAAAACTGGGCCGAACATTTGCCCACGCTCCTCAAGTAGGAATTTTGTTCCTTTGTCGGCTAATGAGCCGAATAAAATGGTTTAGCCGAATGAGCTTGTGCTAAGAGCCTCGACGCGAGGAAGCTTTCTATTTTTTGTCTCTTCCGGGATGCTTACAGATGATGAAAAGACGTGCTGCAAGAATGTTGGCATTAATGTTGTAATCGAATAACATCAATCTCCGTTGGTCCACAGGGGACTTCGGCTGGTTAAGTAATTGTCCAAGTCAATGAAATTCATCAACAGCCGCGTAACATAAGATGTTATTTTACTTTAGTTTGAAGGCTACTAGTTTTAGCATTTCACTATGCCATTTTCAGGCCCTATACGAATCTCTCCATATAAACGAAAATGTCATATAGTGCCATAAATTCCTGGATGTCGTGAATTCAATCGTTACACTAGTGCTGCATTAAAGACTTAATAATCAGGTTCTTTATCTAATTTATAGGCATTGTCTTCTATTTATCCACATTGACAGACAGTACTGTCAAGTACACCAAGTAGAAATACTAATTCGCCCCACTTTACTTCCGATCGTCCAGTACAGATACCTTCCTATATCGTCAACGAGCAACTAGAGAATACTACTGTCATTATGTGAAACATTGTTTATATTGAGCATATTAGCGCTTCTATAACGCTCCCATTGACATAATGATGGAACATATTTTATAAAAACTATGCACAATATACCCAGGGCACAAAACGTCTGTAGAAATTTACCATTCAGTACAATATTCAATTTATCCGATATCGTTGAAAACAGACCGTGTCTTAATTACAGGTCCACGTTTATAGTGTCGTGCGATGTTCGGAAATCTAGCAAGACGGAACCTACTAGTTCATCCACATTTACTGGTTGCACGAAATCTTATGTGAAGGTTAGAGCTGTGTTTCACAGGAATGATGTTTTCTGAAAGCGTGCCGGTTCTGTGAGGGACGCTTCTTTCCTTCTCGACGGGTTCGAGCTTAAATTACCACCTACGATGCTGCAACAAACAGATGAAGCAGATATCCAGGTTCGAGTGCCTGTCTGGCTCACAGTTCAAACACATAACGGTAAGCACAGCCAAGAGAGTAAAAGACTCCATCTCAGTGACTATTCTTGAGCTGTAGAGAAGACGAAATCTCTGCTATATCCATCATGTCAGAAGGTTGTACTGCCAAATCGGCGAAGGAGAATCTCTGGAAGTCTTTGGAATGAATGAAAAGGATTGGATGCCTAACTGCAACTCTGAGTAGTAACATGTGTGCCATTAGGCTACTGTAATTGGTAGCGTAGCGAGAGCGAAGTTAAATTCGAATCTCAACAGAACACATCGTGTGATCGTTTTGTGCCCTGGGGTACATTGTGCATTGTTTGTATAAAATATGTTCCTTCATTATGTCAACTGGCTTCATCAGATCACACCATAACAAACTTGTTTCCATTGGTGGAAATGTTTTGACAGAGCGATGTAGAGATAGGTACTGAATGAAGGGTTTGTTTTCCTTTTTACTCTACACACACTCCAGTTCTCTCTGTGGGGTCACGGCCGAGCATTAAAAATTTTTATCCTGAATTTTATTAATGTAAATATGTGGAAACAGACACTGAATAGTGCGTAAACGAAAAGCATAAAACTTTATAAATATATGAACTGTATCAGAGATACCAGAGCTGTAACCATAAAAGTAATCTCTAAGTGGACAAAGATCATAGACATGAGTTATTATACAAACCATTGTACAAGGGTCCTCTATCTTACCGCTTAATCTCAGTTTTTGCCTATTTTGCTAGCTCTCTTTGCTAGCGCGCTGGATTCTGAATTGCGCTTGCTTTGATCCAATGTTAATTTAGCTGCGTGTTTAGCTATAATTCTTATCTGGAGAATAAACGTTGAATCAGATTCCGGGAATAATTAAACGTACAGGAATCATATAAAAGTATTACAGTCACTGACAACTTTTCCTTCAATAACTATCGATTGTTCCCTGTGATGGCCAAATTTATGACGTATGTGTCAATTACTTTCAAAATATTTTCGTTAAATTGACATTTTTATTTCATCTAATTACAAACTTAGTAATTGCGAAATAATAATTTTGCAACCATGGCTTATTAAACTGATTGTTCGATAATTTTCGCACCTGTCAGAAACTGCTTTCTTTCGAACTGAAACTACATTCTTCTGGAATTCTGAGGGTATTTCGCCTGTCTCATACATCTTGCACACCATATGGAAGAGTTTTGTCATGGCTGGCTCTCCCAAGGCTATCAGTAGTTCTAAAGGAACTCCCGGGTCCTTGTTTCGACTTAGGCCTTTCTGTCAAATTCTTCACGCAGTATCATATCTCCGTTTTCATCTCCATCTATGTCCTCTTCCATTTCCATAGCACTGCCCTCAAGTACATCTCCCATGTATGAACTCTCTATACATTCTGTTGTGTCTAGACAAGACAGTCTAGACACAAGGCGAGGAAGCCGAAAGGGCACGCGCTTAACTCACGCAGGCTTGCTTTATGTCTGAAACAGGATACGTAATGAATGCTATAAAGAAAAGTACGTAGCTTCTAGAATACTTAACTTTAATCCATCATTTGTATACAGCATTCTTGATGATACAAGTGAGACTCTCTCTAGAGATGGTTAATGGCGCCTTGCTAGGTCGTAGCCATGGACTTAGCTGAAGGCTATTCTAACTGTCTCTCGGCAAATGAGAGAAAGGCTTCGTCAATGTAGTCGCCAGCAAAGTCGTCCGTACAACTGGGACGAGTCCTAGTACGTCTCTCTAGACCTGCCGTGTGGTGGCGCTCGGTCTGCAATTACTGACAGTGGCGACACGCGGGTCCGACATGTACTAATGGACCGCGGCCGATTTAAAGCTACCACCTAGCAAGTGTGGTGTCTGGCGGTGACACCACACATTCCTTTCAGCTTTCTGCTTTCCTTCTTTGCTTAGTTCTGACGGAATATCGTCTACCCCCGTGGCATCGACTTAGATCTTTCAGAGCCTTGTCAAATGATTCCCATAACATCTTCACTGACGTCCACTTCCCGTTCTATAATATTGCTTTCAAGTTCATCTCCCTCGTATAGAGCCTATATATGCTTCTTCCCACTTTCAGCTTTCTCTTCTTTGCTTATGACCGGTTTTCCATCTGAACTCTTGATATTCATACAGCTGTTTCTCTTTTCCCCAGAAGTCTATTTAATTTTCCTGTAGGCAGTATTTATATTTACCCTAGTGAAATTGCTTCTATCCTTACATTTGTCCTCTAGCCATTCCTGCTAGCAATTTTGGATGTCCTGCCAATCTCGTTTAAAAAAAATGTTCAAATGTGTGTGAAATCTTATGTGACTTAACTGCTAAGGTAATCAGTCCCTAAGCTTACACACTACTTAACCTAAATTATCCTAAGGACAAACACACACACCCATGCCCGAGGAGGACTCGAACCTCCGCCAGGATCAGCCGTCGTTTTTAAACGTTTGTATTTCCTTTCGCCTGATTCATTTGCTGCATTTTTTTTAATTTTTCCCTTTCATCATTAAATTCAGTACCTCTTGTTACCGAAGGCTTTCTACTAGGCCTTGTCTTTTTACCTATTTGATCCTCTGCTGCCTTCACTACTTCATCTCTTAAAGCTACCTAATCGTCTTTCACTGTATTTCTTTCCCCTGTTCTAGTCGACCGTTGCCTAATGCTCTCTCTGAAACTCTCAACAACCTATGGTTCTTTCAATTTGTCCAAGTCCGATCTCCTTAATTTCCTACTTTTTTTCCAATTTCTCCAGTTTTTAGATACAGTTCATAACCAATAAAATTGTGGTCAGAATCCACATCTGCCCCTGGAAATGTGTTACAATTTAAAATCTGGTTCCTAAATCTCTAACCATTATATATCCAATTTTAAATCTTCCCGTGTCTCCAGTTCTCCTACAAGGATACAACCATCTTTTAAGTCTTAAACTAAGTGTTAGCGATGATTAAATTATACTTTGTGCAAAATTCTTCCTCTTTCAGACCTTTCCCCCAATCCATCTTCCCGTACTATTTTTCCTTCTCTTACTTTTCCTAGTATCGAATTCCAGTTCCCCATTACAATTAAACTTTCGTCTCCTTCAACTATCTGCATAATTTCTTTTATCTCATTGTATATTCCTTCAGTCTCTTCAGGTGTGATCTTCGTGGCTGTCTTGGCTACGATAATGCGTTCACTGTGATGTTCATAGTAGCTTACCAGAATTCTTATTTTCTTATTCATTTTTAACCCACTCCTGGATTACCCATATATGAATTCCTATTTATGACCTTGTATTCACCAGAAAAAAGTCTTGTTTCTCGTGCCACTGAACTTCACTAATTTCCACTATATATAACTTCAACCTATCCATTTCCCTTTTTGAATTTTGCTAACCTATCTGCGCGAATAAGGGGTGTAACATCTCATTCTCTGATTCATAGAATGCCAGTTTTGTCTCTCCTAATAAAGAAGTCCTCCTGGGTAGTCCTGCACAGTGATTAAAATTGGGGACTATTTTACCTACGGAATATTTTACCCAAGAGGATACCATCTTCACTTAACCAGCAGAGCTGAATGTCCTCCGGAAAATTACACCCTTAGTTTCGCCTTGCTTCCAGCCGTTCGCAATACCAGCACGGCAATGCCGTTGTGGTTGATGTTACAAGGCCAGATCACTCAATCATCCAGGCTGTTGCCCCTGCAGCTGTTGAAAAGGCAGCTGGCCCTCTTCAGGAAGAGCACTCTTGTATGGCCTGTCGGCGGACACCCCTCCGTTGTTGGTGTGCGTAGGTAAGGTTATCTGTGTCGCTGAGGAACGCAAGCCACCCCACCAACGGCGACGTGATGATTCATGGGGGTACTGGTTATTCATTCTAATTTTATGGTAACGTGATAAATTCTAGTGGGAAATAACTGAAGGGGGAGCGCATTTCATTGAAAGGCTAGTCTGCGGATACATGACACAGCGTGGTTCGCTAACGGAAAATCTGCTCGGCCTGAATATGAAATAACTGAATGACTTTAACTTTAAACGGATGCAGAAGTTCTAGGCTTATAGACATGGCGGTAACAAAATGTAACTTTCGAACTGTATGGTGCCCTACAATTTGAAAACTGTAGATTTAGCATTATTGATTTTAATGATACGTAATACCTTTTACGGAGCTCAACTGGTGGTGTTTGCTTTTTTCATTTCTCCATGTTTCTTTCCTGGCTCTTATTTTTTTTCCTAGAGTAAACTGAAGATCCAAAGAAACTGGTACACCTGTCTAATATCGTGTAGGGCCCCCGCGAGCACGCAGACGTAACACGACGTGGCATGGGCTCGACTAATATCTGAAATATTGCTGGAAGGAATTGACACCATGAATCCGGCAGGGCTGTCCATAAATCCTTAAGAGTACGAGGGGAGTGGAGATCTCTTCCGAACAGCACGATGCAAGGCATCAGAGATGAGCTCAGTAATGTTAATGTCTGGGGAGTCTGGTGGCCAACGGAGGTGTTTAAACTCAGAAGAATGTTCTTCCAGCCACTCTGCAGCAATTATGGACGTGTGGGATGACACATTGTCCTGCGGGAATTGCGTAAGTCCGTCGGAATGCACAGTCGACATGAATGCATGCTGGTGATCAGACAGGATTCTTATGTATGTGTCACCTGTCAGGGTTCCCATATCAGTCCAACTGCATACGCTCCACACCATTGGAGAGTCTCACCAGCTTCGACAGTCCCCTACTGTCATGCGGGGTCCATGGATTCATGAGGTTATCTATATACCCGTACATGTCCATCAGCTTGATACAGTTTGAAACGAGAATCGTCCGACCAGGCAACATGTTTCCAGTCATCAACAGTCCAATGTCGGTGTTGACAGGCCCAAGAGAGGCGTAAAATTTTGTGTCGTGCTGTCATCAAGGGTACACGAGTGGACCTTCGGCTCCGAAAGCCCATATCGATGATGTTTCGTTGAATGGTCCGCACGCTGACACCTGTTGACAGCCCAGCTGTAATTTGCGGAAGCGTTGCACTTTTGTCACGTTGAACGATCCTCTTCAGTAGTCGTTGGTCCCGTTCTTGCATGATCTTATTCCTGCCACAGCGATGTCGGAGATTTGATATTTTACCGGATTCCTAATATTAACGGTACACTCGTGAAATGGTCGTACGGGAAAATCCCCAGTCCATCGCTACCTTGGAGATGTTGTGTCCCATCGCTCGTGCGCCGACTATAACACCTCGTTCAAACTGACTTAAATCTTGACAACGTGCTATTGTAGTAGCAGTAACCAATCTAACAACTGTGCCGGACACTTGTTGTCTTATATAGACGTCGTAGACAGCAGCGGTGTATTCTGCCTGTTTCCGTATCTCTCTATTTGACTACGCATTCCTGTACCAGTTTCTTTCGCACTTCAGTGTGTTTCGTATAACATGGTATTAAAACATTTTTACCATACGTTAACCTCTCTTTAATGTCAATTATTTTTTAATTTAAAAACATACTTTAACCTATTATCTCTCCCTGCAAAACAATTACCATGAAAATGCGTTCATATGATTGCACTTTAAAGAGTTGAATTAATTTCAAACTGTTGATGACATATTTCCTAATACAACAATTTGGACACAAGATTAAATAATATAGATCTCAAATAACGTACGAGGGCGAGCTGAAAAGTAATGCCTAAGAACTTTTTATGTGAAAACCCTTAAAACTTATTTAAAAAAATAAACAGACGATTTCAATATTCTATATCTTTACTCATCATGTCTACATATTTTCGTCCCTCTGCCGCTGGAGGGCTCTGAAATGTAGCACGTAATGTGGTAGGGTGTAACGTAAGCATCTCGGTTTAGAATTCGAAGAGTTCATCCACACGTGGAGCAGCCTCACATTCAGCATGTCAACACCAGACCACACACGACGACTACGACATCTGCAACAATCCAAAGCCATCGATTCACAGTGATAGACCATCCTCCATAGAGTCTCGACTTGACATCGTCCGATTTTCATCTATTTACTAAACTTACAGAACTCGTTCGAGGACTTGACTTCCATAGTCTTGAAGCGATGCAAGCAGATGTGAGGTTGTGGTTCCGACAACAAAGTCAAATATTCTACAATGATGGCATCAACAAACTGGTCTCCCATTGGGAGAAATGTGTCGGTCGACAGGGTGACTTATGTTCAGAAATAGATAGGTAAGACTTACAGCCTTAATACAGTTCGTTCTATTTAAAAAGCTTTAAAAGTTTCGGAGGCATTACTTTTAAGCACCTCACGTATTTCTTTGAAAGAGGTGTATTGAAATCTGCCTCCTCGTTAAAGTGTAAGCCTTTCATGACAAGTAGTAATGCACTATAAACAGGACCCACGATTTAAAAAGTATGTTACGCATTCACTTCGAAAAATGCCGTCGTAACAGAGTAAATATGAAGCATATAAACGGCAGCTATGTAGTGTGCCTGAGGAGGCAGCAGTTTCTCTTCAATGTAGCAGCTTTCTTCCTAACGTACTTGTTACATCTGGATGGCTGAAATGTGAATAGCACTAAGCAGTATTATGATAGTCTCTTTGTTAATTTTTATATATATATATATATATATATATACACACAATGGTAATATAAATAATGTATAAGCCCGCCGGGGTGGCCAAACGGTTCTAGGCGCTTCAGTCCGGAACCGCGCGACCGCTACGGTCGCAGGTTCGAATCCTGCCTCGGGCTTGGTTGTGTGTCATGTCCTTAGGTTAGTTAGGTTTAAGTAGTTCTACGTTCTAGGGTACTGATGACCTCAGAAGTTAAGTACCGTAGTGCTTAGAGCCATTTGAACCATTTTTAATGTATTAATAAATTTATAATACACGAAGGGAAAACATTGTTACCAAAATTCTCGAGAAGAACTTGAGCGACGTACTTGGAACTTTGACACGTTACCCTAATAAACGTTTGGACGCACATAGGCTGCACTATGTGATCAAAAGAATCCGGACACCTGGCTGAAAATGACATACAAGTTCGTGACGCCCTCATCGGAAATGCTGGAATTCAGTAATGTCTTGGACTACCATTAGCTCTGATGACAGCTTCCACTCTCGCAGGTTTACGTTCAATCAGGTGCTGGATGGTTTATTAGGTAAAGGCAGACAATTCGTCACGGAGTGCTGCACTGAGGAGAGGCATCGATGTCGGTCGGTGAGGCCCGGCACGAAGTCGGCGTTCCAGAACATCCCAAAGGCGTTCTATAGGATTCAGGTCAGGTCTCTGTGCAGGCCAGTCCATTACAGGGATGTTATTGTCGTAACTACTGGCCGTGCATTATGAACAGGTGCTCGATCATGTTGAAAGATGCAATAGCCATCCCCGAATGTCTCTTCAACAGTGGAAAGCAAGAAGGTGCTTAAAACATCAGTGTAGGGCTGTGGTGTGATAGTGCCACGCAAAACAACGAGGAGTGCAGGCCCCCTCCATGAAAAACACCACTACACCAGAACACCACCGCCTCCTAATTTTACTGTTGGCACTACACGCGCTAGCAGGTGACGTCCACCGGGTATTCGCCATACCCACACCCTGCCATCGGACCGCCACATTGTGTACCGTGATTCCACTGTTCAATCGTCCAATGTTTACGCTCCTCACCCCAAGAGAGGCGTCGTTCGGCATTTACCAGCGTGACGTGTGGCTTATAAGTAGCCACTCGACCTTGAAATCCAAGTTTTCTCACCTCCCGCGTAACTGTCATAGTACTTGCAGTGGATCCTGATGCAGTTTGGAATTCCTGTCTGATGGTCTGGATAGATGTCTGACTATTACACATTACGACCCTCTTTAACTGTCGGCGGTCTCTGTCAGTCAACAGACGATGTCGACCCTTGCCCTTTTGTGCTGTACGTGTCCCTTCACTTTTCCACTTCACTATCACATTGGAAACAGTGTAACTAGGGATGGTTAGAAAAGTGGAAATCTCGCGTAAAGCATGACACAAGTGACTCCCAACCACCTGATCACGTTCGAAGTCAGTGAGTTCCGCGGAGCACCCCGTTCTGCTCTCTTGCGATGTATAATGACTACTGAGGTCGCTGAGATGGAGTACCAGGCAGGAGCTGACAGCACAATGCACCTAATATGAAAAACGTATGTTTGTGGGGGTGTCCGGATAATTTTTATCACATAGTGCAGCTGTATTTTGCCACCTGTGCAGTGAGTCTTTCAAGAGCACTCAGATTAAAGATATGTTGCAATATTCAGTAACATAGTCACTTTTGTAAAAGGAGCAGAGAGATAATTTAGCCAATTACACGCAAATTTCCTTCCTACAAGAGTTGTTAGAAAATTTTCTAAAGCAACTTGGCTTATGACATCGCGTCACACTGTTTTTTTTATAATTTAAAAATTGGAAATAGATCTAATCCCACAATTCGATCAATGTTTCCCTTGGTTGTAAGGCGATCAGTAAATAATGCCACAAACCTTTTTCCGAGCCGGCAGGGGTGGCCGAGCGGTTCTAGGCGCTACAGTCTGAAGCCTCGAGACCGCTACGGTCACAGGTTCGAATCCTGCCTCGGGCATGGATGTGTGTGATGTCCTTAGGTTAGTTACGTTTAAGTGTTTCTAAGTTCTAGGGGACTGATGACCTCAGAAGTTAAGTCCCATAGTTCTCAGAGCCATTTGAACTTTTTTTGAAAGCAGATTGGTTTTATTCAGAATTCCAATACACTATGTCATTCCCCACTATTTTTGGTACGAAGCCCTATTTTTCAACATAATCCACGTTCAATGCGACGGCCTCACGCCACCTTGCTTGCGGGCCTGGATGCCGGCCTGGTACCTCTCCACTAGTCGACGCCGAGCCAACGTCTTGTTGCATCAGTAACCTCCCCTTCTTCCCGCATGGTGCATCCTTCATTGTTCTTTATGGTATTTTGCTAGGCGGCGAGGAAACCAACGGACACACACCTTTGAGTACTCCAGCTTGTGGACGAGTGTCTCAGCACTACTAACTGAGACGTCCAGTTGTGCAGCGAGGTGGTTCATTGTGATCTGTCGATCACCTCGAATGAGTGTGTCTGCACGTTTCAACATTTCAGGAATTAAAAGCTGTGTGCGGGCGGCCAGCAGGTGGGAGGTTGGGCAGGTTTGCACGATCTTGTTTCGATGATGACAAGCTCCTCATCCAACGCTGATCGTGCTTTTATTCACTGGCAGGTCTCCATAAACATCCTACAAGCGGCTATGAATATCTGCGATGCTCTTTTCCGCCAAAAGATCATAAATTACAGCTCTCTTCTTGCAACGTGCCTCCGCTGCCGACTCCATTTAGAAGGCTACGTATAGTGCCGCTACCTATGCGTACTTCATGAAACTATAGGGGCAGTAGCGGGAATATTTCACGACGTCCTACAATAATTTCCGCATCTTTTTTAACTGAAATCGATCGAGAAAAAATGTGTCGCATTACTCACTGAACGCTCCTCGTAGTAATTCTTTCCAGTTATTCACAGGTGGGGGCCACTGGCCTTCTACAAACTTGCTCAGTATATGCCTAAAGAACCGACGCTCTATAACAGGCTGCTTCTCAAGCAGGTCGCTATACCCCTGGAAATGGAAAGTAAAAACTTAAAACTAAACCTAAGATAAAAAAACTCCTACTTCTTATCTTCAGACAACGCTGTCGATTGTTGTGGAAGCCTCCGGCATGTGAGATGACGTGTTATATACACGGTGTTCCAGATAAGGTGTCTTTCTCTGCAACTCACGAAATAATAACTGACAGGCATATTTACACTGCTGGCCATTAAAATTGCTACACCACGAACATGACGTGCAACAGACGCGAAATTTAACCGACAGGAAGAAGATGCTGTGATATGCAAATGATTAGCTTTTCAGAGCATTCACCCAAGGTTGGCGCCGGTGGCGATACCTACAACGTGCTGACATGAGGAAAGTTTCCAACAGATTGCTCATACACAAACAGCAGTTGACTGGCGTTGCCTGGTGAAATGTAGTTGTGATGCCTCATCTAAGGAGGAGAAATGCGTACCATCACGTTTCCGACTTTGATAAAGGTCGGATTGTAGCCTATCGCGATTGCGGTTTATCGTATCGCGACATTGCTGCTCGCGTTGGTCGAGATCCAACAACTGTTAGCACAATGTGGAATCGGTGGGATCAGGAGGGTAATACGGAACGCCGTGCTGGATCCCAACGGCCTCGTATCACTAGCAGTCGAGATGACAGGCATCTTATCAGCATGGCTGTAACGGGTCGTGCAGCCACGTCTCGATCCCTCAGTCAACAGATGGGGACGTTTGCAAGACAACAACCATCTACACGTACAGTTCGACGACGTTTGCAGCAGCATGGACTATCAGCTCGGAGACTATGGCTGCGGATACCCTTGACCCTGCATCACAGACAGGAGCGCCTGCGATGGTGTACTCAACGACGAACCTGCGTGCACGAATGGCAAAACGTCTTTTTTTCGGATGAATCCAGGTTCTGTTTACAACATCATGATGGTCGCATCCGAGTTTGGCGACATCGTGGTGAACGCACATTGGAAGCGTGTATTCGTTATCGCCATACTGGCGTCTCACCCGACGTGATGGTATGGGGTGACATTGGTTAGACGTCTTGTTCACATCTTGTTCGCATTGACGGCACTTTGAACAGTGGATGCTTCATTTCAGATGTGTTACAACCCGCGGCTCTACCCTTCATTCGATCCCTGCAAAACCTTACATTTCAGCAGGATAACGCATTACCGCATGTTGCAGGTACTGCACGGGTCTTTCTGGGTACAGAAAATGTTCACTTGCTGCCCTGGCCAGCATATTCTCCAGATCTCTCACCAATTGAAAACGGCTGGTCAATGGTGGCCGAGCAACTGGCTCGTCACAATACGCCAATGACTACTCGTGATGAACTGTGGTATCGTGTTGAAGCTGCATGTGCAGCTGTACCTGTACACGCTACCCAAGCTCTGTTTGACTCAATGCCCACGCGTACCAAGGCCGTTATTACGGCCAGAGGTGGTTTTTCTGGGTACTGATTTCTCAGGATCTATACACCCAAATTGCGAGAAAATGTAATCATGTCAGTTGTAGTATAACATATTTGTCCCATGAATACCCGTTTATCATCAGCATTTCTTCTTGGTGTAGTAATTTTAATGGCCAGTAGTGTATTTAGATACGTAAGCGTAAGAAACGTTCCATTTCTGAAGATGTCGTTTGTTAAGTCATTTTCCAGAAAGTTGCAGCAACGAGCTATAATTTTCCAAATAGACAATTATTTTTTGCCTACACGTAGCTCATGTATTTAAACCAATTGCACTTTGAATTTCAGTAACCGACCTAGAGACGATCAAAATTTTAGGAATAAATGCAACACGCTGCACATTATTGACTGTGTTCAGATTGATATTTTGATGGCGAGATGTTCATTTTAAGTCAACATGTCCAAACGAGTGGTCATTCTCCTGAAAGCACAATATCAGGTGCAGATTAGTTTGGGTGTTCTTCTGCATCCACATACTGCCAATAACGTCTCTAGCTTGACATTTTCAAGGAGAGTGCCTAAATGACAGAGGAGGAAAGGTCCACTCATCTCGTCCGTCAGAGTACCTACGAAGTAATGTTGAATGATGGTTTCATCTCCATGAATTCCACACCACACATTAACGGATGTGGATGCAGCACGATGGTTATGTAGTCGATTCTGAGCGTATTATAGTGCAACAACAGAACAACAAATTTCGTGAAATATGGTTAGGTTGTTGATGTCCTCAGGAACGGCCTGCACGGTCAGTCGATTTAACACTAGTAGATTTATTTTTGTGGGGCTGTCTGAACAACTGTTCATGTCACCTAACCCACAATCCCATATGACATCAAACAGCGCACCAATAAAGCTTGTCGCTCCGTGAAACCAGCACGTTTATTACGACTCCTTCGCAAGTCGTTCAGAAGGGGGGCTGAGTTTTGCATTTATCAGTTGGGCACTCGTTTGAACAAGCACTTACATGAACACTCCACCCCCTACAATATCTGTCTGCATAAATATTGCATGCACCACGCCTGAAAGTTTGCAAGTCTCTGCTTCACTAATTACAAATTATAAAAATTCGATTTAAACTGATTTGTGAACAACTGATTTAAATACATCAGCTACATGATAGAAACAAATAATTTTCGGTTTAAAACTGTATAAATCGTTGCATCATGTATCTGGGAAAAGCCAGCCGTGGTGACCGAGCGGTTCTAGACACTTCAGTCCGGAACCGTGCCACTGCTACGGTCGCAAGTTCGAATCCTGCCTCGGGCATGGATGTGTGTGATATCCTTAGGTTAGTTAGGTTTAAGTAGTTCTAAGTTCTAGGGGACTGATGACCTCAGATGGTAAGTCCCATAGTGCTCAAAGACATTTCATTTGTCTGGAAAATAACTAAATAAACAATACGCATAACTCTGCAGAAAGAGTAACGTTTCTCACATTTACCTTTCTAAAAAAAGTTCCTTTCACGTATTATTTTGAAAGTTACAGTGAAAGGCACATTCTGTGAAACATCATGTATATGTCTTGTAAGTCACAGACTTTACAATGTCACACACTCAGACTGTTAAAAGATACACATACACACAACACGTCTTCATATTTTATCTGGAGCCTAAATTGTTGGGAATTAGTGAAAAATAGCTGAAATACCTAATAATATTCTTCTTCACTCTGCAGCCGGATCATGAAGTCATCTTAACACAAAATTTCCGCGGTCCATCTGGCCGCCATCTTCGGAACCATGTTTTATGAGACATTAAAAACCAAAGGTTGATTCAGCCACCAGAATAGTTTTTGATAGTGTTTTACCGATTTTGCCAGTTTCCGTCACTGGGGCTCTATATGTTCACTTGCGCTAGATGGCAGTCACGCCGATTTCGTGCCCACGTGCTGTTCGCCTTCCGCGGCGTATAAAGGAACCGCCGCTTGCAGTCTGAATTCAGTTCCGGCGACTTCGTCCAGCAGTATACTCGCATGAAGCTGGTGGCCAGTAGCCGGAAATAATGTGTCAAGACGAGTTCATGATACGGCTGTAGACACGAGATGAATATATGTTACTACACCGGGAAAGCCAACACAATCACAGCTATAATACCTATCTGAACTGTAATCAAAGAAGACCTGCTATAACTGGTAACCCTGCCCCATCTTTCTGCCAAATGTTCCCAAGTGGTAATTCTTCTACCTCATTCCCACTCACTGGGATTTGATTGAAAGGGGCTACGCTCCGTAATGAACCAGATCTCTAACAGCGCGCCCTATTTTTCTGTACAAACAACAAGAACAAGGAACCTCCCTTTCACTATGCAGTGTTCCCGTTTGTAGCTGAAATTGTTCAAAGATTGGTATTTGGAGTATATTTTTGATTTGAAATAAAACAAGTGACTTCTTCTGACCTATAACGGACACGATTGACCGCCTACACTCGCTAGACTTTATGAAATGACATGTGGTTGTGGCAAAGTATAAAAAGCGAAATTGGAAATACAATAGACGAATGCATTAAAGAGCACGAAAGATGCACCATTTTAAGACAAAACGAAAAAACTGCAGTAGTGAGGCACTAAGAACAATTATCAGAGTATATATTTTAAGAACATGCGAGCGCTACCCAAAGAAACTAGTATTTATAGACGGTAAGTCAGAGAAGCAGAATGAGTCTAGTTGCATTGATTATGACTCCTATAGCCTTCCGTCTTCGAGGCTACCTGCCCTCGAGGACGTAAACACAGCCACGGCGAGTGAGGAGCATGAGCAACTACAGTGAAGCCCCAAAGAAACTGGTATAGCCATGGGTATTCAGATACATAGATATGTAAACTGGCAGAATACGGTGTTGCGGTCGGCAACGCCTATATAAGACAACATGTGTCTGGCGCAGTTGTTAGATCGGTTACTGCTGCAGGTTATCAAGATTTAAGTGAGTTTGAACGTGGTGTTACAGTCGGCACACGAGCGATGGGACACAGCATCTCCGAGGGAGCGGTGAACTGGGGATTTTCCCGTACGACCATTTCACGAGAATACCGTGAATATCAGGAATCTCGTAAAACATCAAATCACCGACACCGCTGTTGCCGAAAAAACACTGTGCAAGAACGGGACAAAGAACGACAGAAGTGCAAACATTCCGCAAATTGCTGCAGATTTCAAAATTGGACCATCAACAAGTGTCAGTATGCGAATCATTCAACGAAACATCATTGATATGGGCTTTTGGAGCCAAAGGCCCTCTCATGTACGCTTGATAATTGCCCGACACAAAGCACGAGACAAACATTGGATTGTTGATGGCTGGAAACATGTTGCCTGGTAGGTCGAGTCTCGTTTCAAATTGTATCGAGCGGATGGACGTGTACGGACATGAAGATAACCTTATGAATCTATGGCCCCTGCATGTCAGCAGGGGATTTCTCAAGCTGGTGGAGGCTCTGCATTTATGAGGGGCGTGTGCAGTTGGAGTGATATGGGACCCCTGATCGTCTAGATACAATTCTGAAAGTTGACACGTACGTAAGCATCCTGTATGATCACCTGCATCCATTCATGCCCATTGTGCATTCCGACGGACTTGGGCAATTCCAGCAGGACAATGCGATACCACACACGTCCAGAATTGCTACAGAACGGCTCCAGGAACACTCTCCTGAGTTTAAACACTTCCACTGGCCACCAAACTTCCAAGACATGAACATTATAGAGCACATCTGGGATGCCTTGCAATGTGCTGTTAGGAAGAGATCTCCACTCCCCTCGTACTCTTACGGATTTTTGGACAGCCCTGCAGGATTCACGGTGTCAGTTCCCCACAGCGCTACTTCAGACATTAGTCGGGACCTTGCCATGTCGCGTTGCTGCACTTCTGCGTGCTCGCTGGGGCCCTACAAGAAATTGCGCAGGTGTACCAGTTTCCTTGACTCTTCAGTGTATTAAGAAGCTACTGCGGCGGGCCGACAACGACAACATTTTGAATAAAATTCGCCACCCCCCTCCATCTCCCTCTATCCAGTCTTTCATTATCTGCTTTTAGTATTCACTCGATGGCAACGACCCACCAAAGGTAGTCAGAAGATTTTTACCAACTACACTTCCCTTAAAACGTGTGGGAAAACGGCCATTTCATAAGTCTTCAAGATGCAGTATTCTGTGTTCAACGTGTAGTTTTCTGTATTCAGTCATCCAGGAACAGCAGTAGAAACCTTAAGGTCTCAGTTAGAAACATGGAACACCGTGGTGGAATATAAGGCGGCGTAACTGCTTAGAAGATTTTATCACCGATGACCAAGGTCACGAAATCCTGCAGACTACTATTGTTGTTGTTGTCTTCAATCTAGAGACTGGTTTGATGCAGCTCTCCATGCTACTCTATCCTGTGCATACTACTCTATCCTGTGCATCCTTCTGAATCCGTTTAGTGTATTCATGCCTTGGTTTCCCTCTACGATTTTTACCCTCTGCACTTCTCTCCAATACTAAATTGATGATCCCTTGATGCCTCAGAAGGTATCCTACCAAACGATTCCTTCTTCTAGTCAAGTTGTGCAACAAATCCCTCTTCTCCCCCATTCTGTTCAGTACCTCCCCATTAAATACGGGATCTACCCATCTGATCTTCAGCATTCTTCTGTAGCACGACATTTCGAAAGTTTCTATTCTCTGCTTGTCTAAACTATTTATCGTCCATGTTTCACTTCCATACATGGCTACACTCCATACAAATACTTTCAGAAAAGACTTCCTGAGACTGAAATCTGTACTATAATTTAACAAATTTCTCTTCTTCAGAAACACTTTCTTTGCCATTGCCAGTATACGTTTTATATCCTGTCTACTTAGACCATCATCAGTTATTTTGCTGACTGCTACGGTCGCAGGTTCGAATCCTGCCTCGGGCATGGATGTGTGTGATGTCTTAGGTTAGTTAGGTTTAAGTAGTTCTAAGTTCTAGAGGACTGATGCCCTCAGATGTTAAGTCCCATAGTGTTCAGAGCCATTTGAACCAGTTATTTTGCTCCCCAAATGGCAAAACTCATCCACTACTTTTAAGTACTTAAGTAAGACTAAGTGTCTCATTTCCTAATCTAATTCCCTCAGCATTACTTGATTTAATTCGACTACATTCCATTATCCTCATTTTGCTTTTGTTGATGCTCATCTTACATCCTCTTTTCAAGACACTGTTCATTCCGTTCAACTTCTCTTCCAGGTCCTTTGCTATCTCTAACAGAATTAGAATGTCTTCGGGAAACCCCAAAGCTTTTATTTCTTCTCCATGGATTTTAATTCCTTGTCCAAATTTTTCTTTTGTTTCCTTTAGAATAGGCTACAATCTTGTCTCACTCCCTTCCTAAACACTGCTTTCCTTTCATGCCCCTCGACTCTTATAACTGCCATCTGGTTTCTGTACAAATTGTAAATAGCCTTTCGCTCGATGTGTTTGACCCCTGCCACCTTCAGAATATGAAAGAGAGTATTCCAGTCAATATTGTCAAAAGCTTTCTTTAAGTCTACAAGTGCTAGAAACGTAGGTTTGCCATTCCGTAATCCATCTTCTAAGAAAAGTCGTAGGGTCAGTATTGCCTCACGCGTTCCAACATTTCAACAGAATCCAAATTGATCTTCCCCGAGGTCAGCGTCTGCCAGTCTTTCTATAAACTGTTAAGAATTCTTGTTAGTATTATGAAGTTGTGACTTATTATACTAATAGTTCGGTAATTTTCACACCCGTCAACACTTTCTTTCTTCATGATTGGAATTATTATATTCTTTATGAAGTCTGAGGGTATTTTGCCTGTCTCATACATATTTCTCACAAGATGGTAGAGTTTTGTCAGGGCTGGCTCACCCAAGACTATCAGTAGTCCTAATGGAATGTTGTCTACTCCCGGGGCCTTGTTTCGACTTAGGTCTTTCAGTGCTCTGTCAAACTCTTCTCGCAGCATCATGCCTCCCATTTCATCTTCGTCTACGTCCTCTTCCATTTCCATAATATTGCCATCAGGTACATCGCTCTTGTATAGACCCTCTATACACTTCTTCCATCTTTCTGCCTTCCCTTCTCTGCTTAGAACTGGTTTTCCATCTGAGCTCTTGATATTCTACTACTACTAACAAGCCGCAAGTTGTTCTCTGGTTATTTCAATCATGAATTTGAATCTTATTTGAATGCTATAACAGGGAGGCGTTAGAGGAGGTGGCTCTCTTACACTGTTCTTTCTAGATATGTTTCAATGATTCCCACCAAATATGTTAACTGATTGGAGCATTTTATTTTTCTCTTTGCACATGAACGAGAGCAGACCCGGTTTAGAGCAGGGAAGGACAACTGTCTCTGAGGAAAAAAATTTCGTAAACTGAACTCTCATCCTACCATGCCAGAGGTTTCAGTTTACTACTGGTTCAAGATAACAGGACATGTAATGACTGTTGCTTAGTAGTAACTGTACCCAGACGCACTTACCGTGAAATTTCAAAACTATCTTGTCATTCACCGAGCAAATAACATGAGTTGCTCCCGTCTCACCCCCGCCCCCTCCCCCTCCCCAATCCCCAATCCATTCGGTGTAGCTCAGGTTGTGGGTACACTCTTGCATCTGCACAGAAATATTGTTATTCCGCATCGTCAAGAAGTCAGCATGCTAATCTGGATTTGGAACTGTTAGTGGTACAGGGTGGCCAAATGCCCTTCATTTTCATTCCCCCCCCCCCCCCCCCCCTCTCGTGTGTACTTCATCCGTCTGCTTCTAATATAATGTCATGCCAAATTGTGAGTGTGAGAACGTTTTCAAAATGTTTGCGAATTGTGTAATGGAGGATGTACGAAACCGACCAAAAACCACATTCGGGCTGGTCGGCACACCGGCTCTCGTCGTTAATCCGCTGGGCGGTTTCGATCCGGGGCCGGTATTCCTCCTCCGAATCCCGGAAGCGGAGTGCTAACGCGTGCTTCTGTATAGGCGGGTAAACAGCGAAATTTCACTCTAAAGAATAATCAAATAGCAGGGATGTCTAGATTTTGGATCCTAAAAGTTCAAATTGTTGGAAGAATCACAATCGAAAATTAAATGCCACTTTATTCAGCACTAGATGAGTACCCATAATTTCCCGGATATGTAATTATTACAATCTTCTGTTTGTTCATGTCCTCGCTTCCTCCTGTCCATCTCCTCTGCTGCCACTCTCTATTCATATCCTGCTGCCCTTCTTTTCGTCCATCTGCTCCCCATCTTTGTCCATCTCCCCTCCCCCCCTTTTCTCTGTCCATCTCCGCCCTCTAGCTACTTCTAATCCTCTTCGCTTTCTCTGTCTATTTTCCTCCTCCACACCATCTCTCCTTGTCCATTTCATCCTCCGCCCTATCTATGTCCCCTCCTTCCCTCCGTCTATCCCCTCTTCCCCACCTTCTGTCACTGTCACGAAGTTATCAAACCTACCGCACAGCAGACTAGTGGGTCTTTCCCTCACAGTATTTGTTTCCATATAGTAATCATGTGTACTAAGTTTGGTCGAAATCGAACCAGGGGTTTAGGAGGCGCTTTTGACTCGCAGCTTTGCCAGAGTAAGCATATGTCACACATACTTCATTTAAATTGAATATACTTCATGCGTATTTGTGCACGTAGTTCAGCTCCGCCTCTAGCGAATTTCGATCTGCGGTTTTGTTTTGACGCAACTCAGTCTTTATGAGGTCATATCTCTTGAACAATGTGTCGTACAATGATATAATTTTGCAGCAAAATTCCGTAGTAATAAATTAAAACGTCATACCCGATGAGGCAGCAAAGATGTAGATAGCGATAGACTTTTTTCCTTTCATCATTTCGTGGGGTTTGTTACCGAGAAGTAGTTTCATAAATGCCTGAAATTATTTGTAAAGTTTGTTACAAGTCACTAAGTGCTCTTATTCTCAAATACTGGATGACTGAAATACTGGATTCGCGCGTCGTGAGCTACAATTACTTTCCCCCCTCCAAGCCCCGCCCCTTTTACACGTGCGTTATTCTTACCCCCATAACGACTCTTTCAAGACAGTAAGTGGTAGGTGAAGCTTGTAATCGGTCCAGTGGTTTAGGAGGAGACGTAGAACGTACATACATACATACATACATACATACATATCTATAATATGTAAGGATGTATGGATTGGAACATTCCTTGCAACCAGTGACACTGAATAGTAAAAGTTTGATTTGCTTCTTCTCACTCGATCATACTACTGAGTGACATACTTTTGGAAACATATTAGAATTCGCAAAGCAAATGGGAATCAGAAGTATGTAAACTGTTGATTCGCGAACTTCGTGCATGCTGCTATTGAAGGATGAATTCTAACGTGGCCATCCAGTTGTTAGTGATAATGCAGACTCTTTACAAGAGAACTACGCATTCACTCAGTGAATATTAGATAAAAAATTATTGTACTTGGATAACACGTTCTCTTAACAATTATGCAGTAAACTGTGTACTATTCTGTCGGTTTAACAGACTTACATCAAAATCGAAAAATATGTATGATAATCACCAGTTTCTCAAATCCATTACTAAACATTTCCTCGTGGCACAGTTGTTCCAAAAAATGTTCAAATGTGTGTGAAAGGTTATGGGACTTAACTGCTAAGGTCATTAGTCCCTAAGCTTACACACTATTTAACCTAAATTATCGTAAGGACAAACACACACACCTATGCTCGAGGGAGGACTCGAGCCTCCTCCGGGACCAGCCGCACAGTCCATGACTACAGCGCCTTAGACCGCTCGGCTAATCCCGCGCGGCCAGTTGTTCCATTACACCTCATTACACCATATAAAAGCCTATCGATGTATTGTCTTATTCATGTATATACAGTATCTACTGCTTTTTGTGTTTTGTTTATTCTTCAGTATTCTGCGAGCCGGCCGCGGTGGCCGTGCGGTTCTAGGCGCTGCAGTCCGGAACCGCGGGACTGCTACGGTCGCAGGTTCGAATCCTGCCTCGGGCATGGATGTGTGTGATGTCCTTAGGTTAGTTAGGTTTAAATAGTTCTAAGTTCTAGGGGACTGATGACCTAAGGTGTTAAGTCTCATAGTGCTCAGAGCCGTATTCTGCGAAGTTGTGTATCGGGATCTATTTCACGATAGAATAGCTTTATATCGATCACATCTTCCCACTGTATCAGAAAACAAAAAAGTAAGTAAATAAATAAACAAACAAACAAATGCATAGGTTCTGAACTTCCTATCGAACATAAAATGTAAGAGTAGACACCATTCTTGCGCCAACATATCCCCGACAAGCATCTGAAAAACACAACGCACATCGAATGGACATAATTACGTCGAAGTGTCTGCTGTTATTACCGAGAAAAGGGCACAGTATTCACAGATGTGGGACTGAAATCCCTGTCTAGCCAACATATTTTATGTTCTCGGTGCGTTTCCTTAATCACTTGAAGATGATTTGCAGATGGTTCCTGTGTGAAAGACACCCACCATTCCTGTCCTTAGATTCTTTCTTTTCCAGCAACAACAACTGATACTCATGTCTGCGATGTTACGAAATACCTCGTATCGTTCGTAGAGGTATAATAAGGGGAGCTGGCTATAGATTATAACGCAGTACGCTGCGCAGAAACTAGCAGCACCATGTTAGATGCCCCGAAACATTAGCTGAGGACTCGTTCTTAATTTCTGCTGTGTGAAAGCAACAGTTGTTTTAAGCCGAAATTTTACAGTACTATAACACAGCGTCATGAAGACATCTCCAGATGCTTTCCTGAAGTGCATATTTGATCCAGTAATACGATGCATTTCGCGTCGCTAAAGTAACTTTCTTTTTGCTATACGTTTCGAATAAGCAAGAAAAAAAGTTTGTCCTACAAAAGGCTGCTTTCGTCATCCGGCATTTCTCTTAATACGGACTGACGAAGCTTATGTTCGGTCTATTTCCTGTTCCACAAGAAGGTTAAACCATATTTTGCAATGTTTGTTCGTTTTATATTCATTCCTTCTCACAGCGTTAGACCAGAGACCTTTTCGAGTTGGACTGATAGGAAATCTAGAGTCAAATGGCAGAACCACTACAGTGAAAAGAAAAAGCGCAACCAAAATTTATCCGTATAAAAGAAAATACAGCTTGATCGTTTTCACGTACGCATGAACTGTGATTCCTTTACACTTTAGACTAAGGAGTACACCCGTAAATGGCGTGGCGTTTTTGATCAAAAAACTTCCACCAGAATGTTTGGGGCGACTAATATGGCGGACGTCGCCTTCAAGTTTGCGTCGTATTGGCAATTCTCCTTATTGTATCTCCGTTGTATGATTTGTAGTAGAGTTAGCCACGTCGGAAATACAGGCTGTGGCATGAGTGCGGTAAGCATCTCCACGCGAGATTCGAAGGGTTAACAGGATGGGCGCATTTATAAAGTAACATTGCAGCCAGCTAGCGTAACAAAAGAAACCCTCTCGCAATGTGAAATTAACTTTCAGACGTATCAATTATTAGCACTAGAAAAACGATTAGAGTTTTATTTACAATTACAGTTTGTAATTAATATACATAAAGCAGTCTGAAAGATTATAGATTATGTGTGGAAGTGTTATCGAGGGTCTGAGGTCATGAGAGGAAGCATCAATGCAAACATCAGTCAGTTAGCAAAATCTCCAGACACACATACCGTTATCATTTTGAAGCCGCAACAGAAATGCTGACTGCTTCTATATCTAGACCCAGTCCTTTTATAGGACGTATGGGGTTGTTTTAATTGATATGGACTTACAGCGAAAGAGCAGCAGTGAACTTTTTTCTGAGAGAACCGATCTAGTCATGTAGACACATCAACGCGGATGTGAAATAGTGACAGTCCTACTGACTTTTATCAGGTTCATAAAACTGAAAATTAAGATATACCAATGATTTCTTTAAGATATCACTTCTTTTGGTGTACCCCTCACTTATTCCTATTCGTTATTCTATTTGTGATACCACACGATTCTGCACTCCCTAACAGAGGCAAAAATCTGTCTGCTTGGTCTGCAGACTTTTGACGCTTCATTTATGTGACGTCATCGATTACTTTCGTTAGGAAGACGTTGATTAAGCGCTCTTTTCGTTGACAGGACTGTCACTCACGAGTCACTGCTCAATATCCACTGCACTTACGAAATACGTCGCATAGATTTAAGGAACAGTCGCTTTCTTGCCATCTTATTAAGAGGATGAGTTGCAGTAAGAAGTAAAATAGTAACTTAAAAATACATTGTAAAATGATAATATACAAATATGTAAGATGAGAGTTTTAAGAGATCGTTGTATACATTATTTAAGTGACTAAATAATATAAATAACCTGCAACTGATACGACAGGGAGAGAGATTGTGTCAGATCTCTTCCATTACGAGACAGACGAAGGGACGTAACGAAGTTTTTTTCTAGTTGTCATGTTAAAATATTGACCAGCACATTACAGAAATGCTTTCATTAAAAGTAAGGTTTTCTAACTGCCAGAAAGTAGTAAAACTGTTTAATTAACTATCTCCAAGGCCGTTGCATTGGACAACTCCAGCGTACTTAATTTGGAAACTGACTTACTGCTGTATACAGTAACTCTTACGTCACATTGTAGGGCCGAGCCAACATCTGACACCAATTCAATCTCTTTCTTTTCTGAGTGCGTTTGTAGTATAAATCCGCTCCTGATGTGGGTATTGCTATGTTTAGATATTTGGGTATATCCGTTTAAGTTCGCCTATGTTCAGGTCCTGTTTGCGACTGTTCTAAACTTCTTTTTATACAGCATTGTATAGTTCCTACCATAATTTGTTTTCAGCTAAGGCTTAGCGGAAGTGCACGTTGTGCCTCCAATTCAAAATAGCTTTGTTAAAACTCCTAAGTTGATTAACTTAGGCAAGGTCTATCCTAAACAACAAAATCAGGTTGTAATGGATAAGTTTGCAGTAAAAGTTCGACGTCGCACTCACAACAGTTTCGGCATGCATATCAAGTGCAATACTTAGTGCTCCACCGTATGAAGTAGAAGCTGTAGAAAGTGAACATAAAACAAATTGTTATTATGTCCAGCATGGCCTTCATTTTAGGCCAGCTGTTGTTAGTAATTCGAATAAATAAGAGTTCCATTCGCAAAAATAGGCTGCTAAAACACTTGGTATTTTCAAGTATCGAGAGCTATTTAAGACATGTGTGACAATGATTCTTTAAGGAGTCACTGGTGGGGAACATGAATGAAAGTGCTACAACGATAGCGTAATAAATACAGCAGAAAAAGTATTAGCACTGATGAAGGCAGTAAGGTTGTGAATAGCGGATGAAATAATGTAACTGATAAAAAAGACTAAAATTTCAACATTTTGAAAGTTAAAAACAAATATAGGTCAGTCAGAAACGAAATTTTTCCGAAAGGTAGAACAGTTAAAGAACGACAGATGAAGAAAACATGTCATGTTGCATACAAGACTAATAAGATATCACTTTTTAGTGACACAGACCAAGAATGCTTAGAGATACATAAAATTAACTGGTACTGGAAACAGAAGTAAGGCGAGAAGATGGACACAGGTACTTGGAAAAACCTTATAGCAGCCAGAAATAATTAGGCAAATTAAAAATGAGGGAATGACGAAAGAAAATGACAGGGTCTATTAAACACTTATTTTTGATTTTCAAATAGCCTTGAACGAACTGCAAATGAACGGTCTCTCTGGTATCAGTGGAATACTAGAGGAATTCTTACTGGGATCAGGCCAGAGGGCAGACAGACTACAACAACTACTCAAGCCTCTGACGTAAAGAAAGCTACATCATATTTTGCAAAGAATGTAATTACTACTGTTTAAAAGAAATAAAAAGCGGATTTATGCAAAAATTACCTGACTACTATCACATACATAATAAATACTCGTATCATTACTCATGGAACGAAAAACTGAATTAGACTAACAGAACACCATCTTTGTTTCGGGAGGAACAGGGATACTGGAAAAGCAATTTTAGCTCCGCGTTTCATAATAGGGGGTAGTTTTAGGAAAACCAAGGAAATACAGAGAAGTAAGAGAACAGGATGCACTGACTGAGAGGCCACAATAAGGAGAAAAACTGGGAGGGGTGCAGGATTTCTCATTTTCATCACTGATTTTTAATTTTTGTATTGAACAGATTGTGAGGGAAATAAAGAACTATTCATTCGTGACAGTTGTTTCTCACAAAGAGAAATTCAGCATGACCCGTTTAGCTCATGACGTAGCAGTGGTTGCTAAAAATGAACAGGAATTGAACTGTGTATTTAATAAAATAAAACACGCGCTAGTTGATTGCTATAGTAAACAAAAATCATATCAACTATGATAGTGCAGTGTGCAGCAGATGCACATGATCGATGACTAAATGTTAAAAAATGATGGATGAATTTTGCGCTCTCTGGAGCAGAGAAGATAAATAAGGAAGATGTAAAAAAGACACAGTAGCAATTAAATTTTGAGACCAGAAAAAAAATCAACAAAAGTCACATTTTGAGCACTATTCTGTGTTGGCACGTAACATGGATTATTGGGAAGGCAGAAATGAAACACTTAGAAGCCTTTGTTATAGGAAAGTGATGAAGATCAGATTGATATACTGTAGTATTGAATGAAGACGTATCGCAACGCGTCAACAAGAAAAGTGCGTAATAGTGACCATAATGAAGAGATAAAATGAGCTCTTATTAAGGCATGTCGTTGCTGAAAGCTGTAGTTGAAGGACTGGGAGGAAGAAACTGTAGTGCAGAATGAATTCATAAGCCAGCTTATGAACCAAGTTATGGTGGTATAGAGCTAGCATCTTTAATTACTAATCAAAACGTCCTTGGTCCGATCTCAGCTAGTCCTTGGGTTTTTCATGTATAAAAATTCAGCAGTCGCTCCCGACGACTTACGGTACAAGGCATCAGTTACATTCGGCCAACGGCCTTCTCATAGAGGTTGGTGGAGCAGATAAATGTTCAGGGCAGCTTCTCTCCTTTAGATGGGAAACTGACCTTAAAGCCCGAAGAGTCATCAGTGATCAACGGCATGAGGATGCAAAGGCATTTAAAATCACTGAGTTAAAGACGTATTATATCTGACAAGGAAATGTAGCTTCCAAATGAAACAAATGTCTTGATCTCTTCGCTAGTGACAAGTTCTGGATTGCCCCCATTCGAAACTCCAGGAAGGGACTGTCAAGGTGGAGGAAACCACTGTAAGAACCAAGTGAAGGGTAATTCTTTATGAAGCAGAGCATGGAGTGTCAGAAAATCCGAATTTGATAGGAAAGCTAGAATATTGATATGGTAACTATATAGGCTCAATTTAGTTATGGTAGGAATCAGTAAAAAGTTTTCTAGTTGGACGAATATAGGAAAATATCAGCAACATAATATGGTGTAGTGAGAGCAGGATTTGTTATGAATAGAAAACTAGAGCAAAGAGTGAGTTAATGCGAATAGCTCAGTAATAGGAATATTCTTATCAAAATCGAAAGCAAACGAACTTCAGCAACAGCAGTTCAAGAATACATGCCGACGGTAAAAGCAGAAGACTGAAGAGATAAAAAAAAAGGTATGGAGTATACCGAACATGGGAATCACTATGAAAAGGCGAATGCAAATCCAGTAATAATGAGTTATTGTAACACAGGAGTAATGGAAGGAACAGAAAGCAGAGCTACGGAGAAATACTGGACCAGTATTACGATCAAGATAAGAGACTTCATGAATTCTGCAATAATATTTAGATAGTCAAACAAGTACACTGTTTAAGAACCACACGAGGAATAAAGGTGTGCTTCGGAAAGGTCCAAAGACACGGAAAGATACCAGCTGGATTACATCACAATGAGAAAGAGATTCCTAAATAAGATATCGGATTGTAAGGCATATCCAGAAGAAAATTTAGACCAAGATTACAATTTAGTAATGAAGAGCAGCCTAAAATTTTTAGTAATGAGGAACAGGCTAAAATTAATGAGAATCGTCAGGAAGAACCATTGCATAAAGAAGTGGCTTACTGAGGTACTGAGGAACGATGAGGTTCATTTGAAGTTCTCTGAGGTTTTGACACTACGATAATGAATCACACAGCAGGCAGTTCTGTTTAAAAGAAGAAGACATTCCTAAAAGGAGCAAGCACACAAGTTGATCTGACAAATATGGATGCAAGGAAGACACGAAGAAAAATTGGCTAACAGAACAACTGCTTCTATTAATAAAAGAATGAAGGAAACACAGGAATATTCAGGAAAATAAAACGATGTAAGTTCACAGGTGTCCACAATGTTCCGCACTTTCATTATACGTTATGTGATGTAAACTTCCGTCTTAAACATATACAGTATTTACGTCTGTCTGCTAGAAAAGAATGCGGCAGCGGCTTACATTTTTGCGGACTACTAGATACATATCTCTATCCCTCTCTCTCTCTCTCTCTCTCTCTCCCTGGCAGAATTCTTTTTATGAGATAGCTGGTAAACTGGAGCATCCTTATGCACGAGATAGTGCAATTCGTAGCAATCTGCGGGAAGGTACCTTAATTATGTGAGCCTCATAACGTCATACCACTTCCGCAATGAATTGTGCGGTGAGAGTTTAGGCTACAAACTTTAATGGATGCTTGAAGGCAACAGATGAGGCCAGAATTCGAAAAGCGACTTCAGGATACGGCCAAACTTCCGGTATTTTTAAATTTATTTATTTATTTTCTTTTTGGAGTCATCAGTCTTCTGACTGGTTGGTTTGATGTGGCCCGCCACTCATTAGACTGTTCAGGCCATTCAGCAGATCCAGTAACTCTTCTTCACTTTCATTCAGGATAGCAATGTCATCAGCGAATCGTATCATTGACATCCTTTCACCTTGAATCTTGAGTACACTCTTGAACCTTTCTTTTATTTGCAATATTGTTCTCCGATGTACAGAATGAAGAGTAGAGGTCACAGACTACATCTCTGTCTTACACCCTTTTCAATCAGAGCACATCATTCTTGGTCGTCCATTCTTATTATTCCCTCTTGACACTTGTAAATATAGTAAATTACCTGTCTCTCCTTATAGCTAATACCTATTTTTTCAGAATTTCGAACATCTTGCACGATTTTACGTTGCTGAATGCTTTTTCCAGGTCGACAAACCCTATGAACAAGTCTTTATTTTTCTTTAGTTTTGCTTCCATTATCAACCGCAATGTCAGAACTGCCTCTGGGGTACCTTTCCTAAGGCCAAACTGATCATCATCTAACACGCTCTCAATTTTCTGTTCCATTCTTCTGTATAGTATTCTTATTAGCAACTTGGTTGCACGAGGCGTTAAGCTGCTTGTGCTGTAATTCTTGCATTTGTCAGCTCTTGCTGTCTTTGGAATTCTGTGGATGATATTTTTCCGAAAGTCAGATGGTATCTCGCCCGACTCATACATTCTACACACCAATGTGAGTAGCCGCTTTGTTCCGGTCAGAGGGTCGAGTGCTCCCCCGGCCATGGGTGTGTGTCGTCCTTAGTGTAGATTAGTTTAATTTAGCTTAAATATTGTGTAAGCTTAGGGACCGATAACGTCAGCAGTTTGGTCCCATAAGACCTTACCACAGATTTCCATTTTAACCACTTTGTTGCCACTTCCACCAATGATTTTAGGAGTAGTGATGGAGTGTTAGCTATCCCTTCTGAATTATTTGATCTTACGTTCTCCAAAGCTCTTTTAAATTCTGATTCTAATACTGGTTCCTCTATCTCTTCTAAATCGAGTCCTGTTTGTTCTATCACTTTAGACAAATCTTCCCCCTCATAGAGGCCTTCAATGTACTCTTTTCACCTGTCCACTTTCTCATATGCATTTAACAGTGGAATTCCCGTTGCACTCTTAATGTTACCACCCTTGATTATAATTCCAACGAAGGTTGTTTTGACTCTCCTGTATGCTAAGTCAGTCTTTCCGAAAATAATTTCTTTTTCGTTTCTTCACATTTTTCATGCTCCCATTTCGTCTCAGCTTCCCTGCAGTTCCTATTTATTTCGTTCAACAGCGACTTATATTTCTGTATTCCTGAATTTCCCTGAACATGTTTGTATTTCTTCTGTTACCCATAGTTTCTTCGCAGCTACCTTCTTTGTACCTGTGTTTTTCTTTACAACTTCTGTGACTGCCCTTTTTAGAGATGTCCATTCCTCTCCAACTGTACCGCCTACACAGCTATTCCTCACTGCCGTGTCTATAGCCTTAGAGAACTTCAGGCGTGTCTCGTCATTCCTTAGTGCTTCGGTATCCCAATTCTTTGCTGACTAGTCTCAAACGTCAGCCTGTTCTTCATCACTACTAAATAGCGATCTGCGTCTATATTTGCTCCTGGGTACGCCTTGCAATCCAGTATCTGATTTCGGAATCTCTGCCTGGATATGATGTAATGTAACTGAAATCTTCCCGTATAACCTGGCTTTTTCTATCTTTATCTCCTCCTCTTGAGATTCTTGAACAGCGTATTCGCTATTAATGGCTGAAATCTATTACAGAACTCAATTAGTCTTCTCCCTTTCATTCCTTGTGCAAGTCCTTTCCTTCTACGTCTTCATCTACAACTGCGTTCTAGTCCCCCATGACTTCCAGATTTTCATCTCCCTTTACGCAGTGTATTACCCCTTCAATATTCTCATATACTTTCTCTACCTGTTCATCTTCACCTTGCGACATCGGCATGTATACCTGGACTATCGTTGCCGGTGTTGTTTTGCTGTCGATTTTGAAAGAACAAACCTATCGTTACAGTGTTCACAGTAAGATCGTCTCTGCCCTCCCTTGCTACTCATAACGAACCCCACTGCCGTTATACCGTTTTCTGCTGCTGTTGATATTACCCTATATCATCTGACCAGAAGTCCTTGTCTTCTTTCCATTTTACTTCACTTACTATCTAGACTGAGCCTTTGCATTTCCCTTTTCAGATTTTACAGCTTCCCTACCAACATTCCACGCTCCAACTATTAAAACGTTATCCTTTCTTTGGTTATTCAATCTTTTCCTCATGGTCAGCTCCCCCTTGGTAGTCCCTCCTGGAGATCAGAATGGGGAACTATTCGGGAATCTTTTGCCAATGGAGAGATCATCATGGCACTTTTTCTATTACAGGCCACATGTCCTGTGGATACACGTTATGTGTCTTTAAAGCAGTGGTTTTCATCGCCTTCTGCGTTGGCATGCCATTGATCATAGTTGATTCTCGCGCCTTTAGGGGCAGTTTCCCACTCCAAGGACGAGAGAGTGCCCTGAACCTCCATCCACTCTTCCACCCGCTTTGATAATGCCGTTGGCAGAATGAGGGTGACTTCTTATGCTAAAAGTCTTCGACCACCAATGCTCATTATTAATCAAAATTTAAGCAGTGGCAGGTTTCGAACCCGGGTCCGGGGACTTTTTGATTACTGTTCAAAGACACTACCCATAGGTAATAAATAATAATAATCTGTTGGAAGTGAAGTCCAATGAATTTGTCACGATTTCATTTTTAGAGTGGTTTGTGGAATTTGTAATTTCCGTGGTGATGAGACTCATGTGTGGCAGGCAGAATATGGTGCTATTTCCTTCTGTCCTGAATATCCAGGCAAGTGTTGGGGCTTGTTTCTCATTGCCTTTTCGTTTCTTGTGGCTCTGCGGAAATTAAGAGCCACAGAATGATACTGAAAGGCACATGGTGGTCAGTGTGTAATGATCCTTTGTCAAGGTCCTTGTGACGCTTTTGCGTTCTTTCCTAGTCTGTAGTGCACCATTTCTTCATAATATGATTTACGTGTGATTCATTATGTGGGAGCATTCGATTCTATCTATTAAGCATGCGGCAGTGTGCATTCAGCTGCTGATCCATAAAACTGATGCTCTTGTAATCTATGTTTTTCTGTGAACTGACTCATATGTTTAAAAGTGAATTTTGAAATACACTGAGATGACAAAAGACATGGGATATCGATATGCTCATGTACAGATGGCGCTGGTATCGCATACACAAGGTATCAAAGTACAGTGAATTGCCGGAGCTGTCATTTGTACTCGGTTGATTCACGTGAAAAGGTTTAAGACGTGATTATGGCCGCACAACGGTGACTGACAAGTTTTGAACGCGGAACGGTAGTGGGAGCTAGACGCAAGGGACATTCCATTTCCTAAATTCTTGGGAAATTCAATATTCCGAGATACACAGCTTCAAGAATGTGCCGAAAATACCAAATTTCAGGCATTATGTCACACCACGGTCGACGCGGTAGTCGACGGCCTATTCTTAACGACAGAGGGCAGCGGCGTTTGCGCATAGTCGTCAGTGCTAACGGACAAGCAACACTGAGTGAAGTAACTGCAAAAGTCAATGTGGGACGTACGACGATCACTTGTAACCACTCACGTATCTGTTAGGATAGTGCGACGAAACCTGGCATTAATGGGCTATGCTAGCAGACGACAGACGCGAGTGCCTTCCCTAACAGCACGACGTGGCCTGCAATGCCTCTCAGATTTTGGCACAAATTTACTGTGGCGTGTTCGACAAACTATTTGTTGGGCACACTCCATTTTGGTAACTAGAATAAAGTTTAAAAGAGCAGTATTTTCTTAGCATACATATTTATTAGTTCCTATTAAATGAAGTATGAGGCTCACTCGTGGATAATTGCCATATGCTGGCCACCAACTGGTCATTTTCATATCCACTCCGGAATGAAATCAACAGGAAGAACAAAATTGTTGCAGATAAAATGTTACGAAATCTGAAAGGAATGGCCGTCGGAATGGCAGAGTTGTAATATAGAAACATCAAAGTACCTTTTGGTGAAATTAAAAGCAAGCACATTAAACGTGTAACTGAATTCTGTTAACAAACGCAGGGGAGGGAGTGAAGAAGTGGAAAGAGTTCACTGAATCTCTAAAATCAATGGGATAAATGGAGACAAAAGGATCATTTAAGGTATGATGTAGAATAAGAGACTGGAAGCATACCACCGGTCTTTTGGAAGAATATCGTCTACATAAGCTCGAGTTATCCCAGGCAGATAAATACAAGAACAATCGCATTATCAGCTTAACAGCTCACACATCCAAGATCCTCACAAAAATAGTGTACACCACAATGTAAAAGAAAACTGGAGATCTGTTAGATGACGGTACATTTGCCTTCAGGAAAGCTAAATGCACTAGAGAGGCACCTGTCAGGTTGCGCATAGTAATGGGGAGAAAGCTTAAGAAACATCAAAACACTTTGATAGCATTTTTAGATATAGAACTAACGTTCGATTACACAAAATAGTTTAAGATGCGAGAAATTCTGAGGAAACTGGTATAAGCGAACTGGTATAGTTAAAGACGCAATATGTACAAGAACTAGGCGGGAAGTTCTTGGTTTAAGAAAGGAGCGTAAAAGAGCGTAAAACAGGAATAGTCTTTCCTCTCTTCTGCTCAACCTGTACCTCGAAGAAGAAATAACGGAAATAATAGAGAGTTACCGGGAGCGGTATTGAAATGGAGGATGAAAGTGTATCAATGATAAGACTGTCTGTTGACAATCATCACTGAAAATGAGGATGAACTGCTGGACGTATTGAATGGGATTAACAGTCCAATGGACACAGCATATGCACAGAATAAACCTAATGAAGACGTAAGTAGCGAGGAATAGCAGAAATTAGGTTATCGATAAATATAACATCAAAATTGGAGGAAGAAGTCTGGTACCTTGTGCCCAAAACAACGAATGACGAACGAAGCGTAGACCATATAAGAAATAATGTAGCTCAGACAAGATAGCAATCCCGGCTAAAGATGTCAGCTAGTAACAAACATAGGACATAAATTGAGAAGGAGTTTTCTGAGAATTTGTGTTTGCAATACAGCACTGTGAGGAAATGTACTGTTAAAACAATAAATGAGGATGTCCTCCATCGAACCAGAGAAGAGAGAAATATATGGAAAACACTGCCAGGAAGAAGACAGAAGGTAACATGTAGTCCATAAAAACTACATATTGTCAGTGACATGAGATACAATAATTATGCTGAAATTATGAGCAACGCTTGTAGCGACGGTAATGCGGAACTGCAATAAAAGAACAGCAGAATTCAAGGCCGAAATGTTTATTGACTTATAAGCTATGGATTTTCTGCTTAAATGTTATACTTGTTCCGACGTTATTAACAACTGTTTATTTCCTCCTGTTGTCCTACCATACCGTCTAATATGGTTCATCTAGCGAGACTTTCTAGACGTTATTCGGTATTGTATTGGAACAAATTTCTTTGCCTACAAGACGAATCGACCTCTCAGTACGACGGGTTCTCTATCATACTGAATTCTACCGGTCATAGTAATAAAAAGAATTCCAAGTAATCATAGCAAACGTGATTCTTCACAGATAATAAATCATTAAATATTCCCTGATCAACAGATAAGTCGCATAGCACGTTCATTGGTCGCCGAAGTCCTCGGACTTTTCTCCACTATACAAGTGTCTTTGATGATGTCAGATCATCAAAATCAATAGACAAAAAGCAACAAGAGGCTAATTAGGAGCTGACATAATTACCAGCACTGCCCTCATAAATGTACACGGAGCTGTCGCCAGCAGAGATCACGTAATATTTCAGCGAGAGCTGTAAAGTACTCTGAAATCGATCGCAGCATTTTTGTAAATTTCATTCAAACAGCTATTTATTAAACTAACGCACTGTGCATATTTTTAATCACATATTGGCAGTATGAGTGACTAAATGTAATATTTGTTTCTCTTCATTTGAAAATTACGCAATATTCCATTTTGAAATTAAAGCAAACAAATATTTCAGTTAGTGCATGTTGCTACTAGTTTTACGCAAAACTGATTACTTCAAATTGTTTTGTGCTTCCGCATCAGTATATTTGTGTAATAAAAGTCTTCTTTTTGTGTTCGATATGTTCACGATGTTAGCAATATTTCTGCATCCATTTAAAATTTTGTTTACTTTCGTATGAGCCTTGTAGAACGAAACTTTCCATTATAGCATCTCCATTAACTGTCATTTTCAGTACAGACGTCTCTCTAATAGTGTACAAAATACCTTCACCCTCATAATGAAGGCAGCTCGCTATTTTGTGTCATTCACAAGACACCGGGATAGTTATTCTGATCACGGAAAGGCAAGCCACGAGGACAACGTCGTGTCACAAACAAAGGCAAGAAATTGCATGTATCTTTTCACAGAGAGAGAGAGGGGGGGGGGGGAGGGAGGGAGAGGGAGAGAGAGAGAGAGAGAGAGAGAGAGAGAGAGAGAGAGAAGAGGAATAAGAATCCATTCTTTTCTATGATATTTTTCCCGTGTAATTTTCCATATGATCACCTTCTAAGATAAGGGCGTTCCGTTCTGAGACACGTAACATGTCGACTTCACCATTCTCTATTTTCACCACATTACAAATGCTAGTAAATTCTTGTCTTCCCATATTTGAATGCCTCAGATTCACGTTCTTGCAGAGTTGTGCCCCGAATGTGTAGTTTCAGAACCGCGTTACTGTATAAGCATGTTCGTTAATAGCAACAATATAAGCCTTGAAGAGACAGCTAAGAGAGGCTTTCTCAAATACATATGAACTTACGAAACGTTTTGTGCTGTTCGATTCTATACTTTATTGAGTGTTACTAGGTGAAAATAGTGATAGAAATAGTTGACTTTTTGCGTTTTTACGGCATCCTCTTTAATGTGGAGTAAATATCTAAAAAATTAAAGTTGCCTATAGGAAAAAGATGCCTTAGACGTTGTTTCGAGAACAAGTGAAGAGAGAGAGAGAGATATAGAGACAGATGCCATTTGTTGTTAACAGAAATTTCGAGGAACAGAAAAAAGAAGTATGTTTTATTTTTAGCTTTTTTATAGAAGCCGTTATTTGAACAGTGCAAAGTATGAAGATTTGCTTTCTAACAAGACTTTTGTTCTGGTGAAAGAAGTGGTTGTAAAAAGAACAAGAGTTTTTATAAGAGAAAATTTTCATATTCAGAATACATAGTCGTTCGATTCTTTTGATGAAAAGTTACTTCCAGAAACAAAACTGTAACAAAAATCAATAGGAGATTGTGACACCTGCTTTCTAACAGTGCAAAATAAAGATCGAAGTGCGAAAGAAATGTTTGAATCGTATGCGAACTTTTTAGATTCGTGCCTTCCACGTCCTGGTTTAGGTGCCCAGACTTTTATTTCAAACGTTGAGAGTGCGTATGTCTTGCCCGTATGTGACTGGAATGGTCGGCAGACTTAATTATACTACAAGTGGTAACGAATTTCACACCGTGCCATTCTGCAGTCATTGATGTCACGCAGCTCGCCTGGACCAAAGATCATCGTTCAGCTATCGCCATGATGGAGTGGAGACCTCTGGTATTGAAGTACAGAACTTCTGCGTGGCTAGAGATCCCTGTCATCTGCATAGACAAGCATAGTACAGTTAGGCAGACGTCTTCGATCGGTGGCCATTGCGAAATATTAAGGATAATCGAGAACCTTAACTTGCTATCTAGTTTATACTTGTACTAACAGTTGGAGAAAGGACATATGATAGTGCAATGTTGCGTTGCGCTTGTTCTGTTTGGGGTTTCGTTCGTCAGTTGGTAAAAACAGAATCCTTAAGGGATCGCTTTGATGTCTCTTCAGATGTTAAGTCGTCTTTCTCAGGAAACGTATCAAGTTGAAATTTATGTCTATGATCCCTTGCGACTTGAAAAAACTAGGTCAGTTCAATCAAAAGACATGTACATTTGTATCATATATTTTCACACTAGCAAACTCACTCATCAGAGCCTACAGGATACATCCCGTTTACCTAGAATCATGAAATTTAGCAAGAAGAAAGGTTTCATAGTACACTTACCCGAAAAAATCCGAAAACTTAATTCGTAATTATACCACAGGACAAAAGTATTTCTTTTGTCAGGTCATCAGACTGTCTGACCTCCGTCTGTTAAGACGCATTTTCCTCAGGAACAGGTAGATACATCAAGTTGAAGTTTATATCACATACTAAAGTCTACGGCCCTTTGGAGGTGTAAAAAATTCAAGCTTCTATGTCAATTAAGTAAAAAGGTACACCCATTTGTCAAATATTTTGAATCTTGCCATTATCGATACCGATAATCGGCACAAGCCGTCGTAATTCTCGATTTCCGGGATGGGTGAATTTTGTATGTACGTAATTAATTTTAAAACGCGGTACAAAGAACATATCAGGTGTCGAAAGTACGAAACAAACCATTCCACATTTGCAGAACATTTAAAACACCATAATCACCATCCTACAAACATGGAACACGAAATGAAAATACTGAGAATAAGCAACCACGACAAATATCTTATACAAATGCAAGAAAACTTCCACTTTCAGAAAGCCATGGCTGAAAACGGACATTCACACTAAAACACACACACTCACATACACACACAGGCATACGCAAACAGATCGCAGATACTTCAAAAATTACACTCGAAAGTCTGCAATAACATTCGACCTTTGGCAAAAACATCCGACAATCGGTAACACAAACCAAAACATCGCATTAAAATAAGTGTTGAGTTCCTAGTGTTGTGAAATGTGGAAGAAACCGCAAATGGCAATTATAAGAAGAGGAACGGCACCAAAAAGGGAACAAAAATGTAATATGTAAAAATCGTCCACTCAGCGTGTAAGTAGAATTTAAAATATTACTACATCATAGTAAAAACCAACCACCGGAACTGTTTATAACCTGTAGGTATATTGCCCCAAAATGTAAATTAAATAGTAAAAATATGTACATATTCCAGGCCACTGAAGATGCCTTACAGAGAATAGAAGCGAAACATGTATGGGACGAAAATTATGTTTTACTCAGTTGTAGTCAGACGATCCAAAAAGTAAAAGTTATCAACATACCGTTCAAGCTTCTATGTCAATTAAGTAAAAAGGTACACCCATTTGTCAAATATTTTGAATCTTGCCATTATCGATACCGATAATCGGCACAAGCCGTCGTAATTCTCGATTTCCGGGATGGGTGAATTTTGTATGTACGTAATTAATTTTAAAACGCGGTACAAAGAACATATCAGGTGTCGAAAGTACGAAACAAACCATTCCACATTTGCAGAACATTTAAAACACCATAATCACCATCCTACAAACATGGAACACGAAATGAAAATACTGAGAATAAGCAACCACGACAAATATCTTATACAAATGCAAGAAAACTTCCACTTTCAGAAAGCCATGGCTGAAAACGGACATTCACACTAAAACACACACACTCACATACACACACAGGCATACGCAAACAGATCGCAGATACTTCAAAAATTACACTCGAAAGTCTGCAATAACATTCGACCTTTGGCAAAAACATCCGACAATCGGTAACACAAACCAAAACATCGCATTAAAATAAGTGTTGAGTTCCTAGTGTTGTGAAATGTGGAAGAAACCGCAAATGGCAATTATAAGAAGAGGAACGGCACCAAAAAGGGAACAAAAATGTAATATGTAAAAATCGTCCACTCAGCGTGTAAGTAGAATTTAAAATATTACTACATCATAGTAAAAACCAACCACCGGAACTGTTTATAACCTGTAGGTATATTGCCCCAAAATGTAAATTAAATAGTAAAAATATGTACATATTCCAGGCCACTGAAGATGCCTTACAGAGAATAGAAGCGAAACATGTATGGGACGAAAATTATGTTTTACTCAGTTGTAGTCAGACGATCCAAAAAGTAAAAGTTATCAACGTACCGTTTCTATAGACGTAATGAAGTTTGCACAGAACCCTCGTTGCGCGACACCTATTCGCGCTTATATGGAATTTCCTTTTCTTTTTCAAATTTCAGCCAGTTCTGTAACCAAGGAGTTATTATCTGTGTAAGCATAAAACTGTCAGAACACATAAAGGAGTGTTGTATGTTTTCACTGTGTCTTGTTATCAACCTTACGATGTTCTGTAACTGATTATTACTGCAGAATTGATGTTCGTTGTTCCACTTCGGAAGATTTTCCTGTAACATGACAGGGACGACAAAATATAAACATTTACGCCTTCATTCGATAATGCAGTGCTGACGTTATTCTGATGACGATGCACTGCGGTGCCCACGGTCGTTACTAAACACATCAGATGAATTTGCAATTGCGAATTCATCTGATTTACGTCTTCAGTTGGAAATATGAGCGAAATAACTCCAATTCTTTAGTTTCTGCTATTTGTAAACTTTACAGGATTGACTGACAAAGTAATCAGAACTGAGGTTGGGTCAGATAAGCATAAGAGTCCCTCACGACCAAAATATCTTCAGTTTTCCGTAAGAGCTACAAAAAATATTTAGTTCATTAGAAATTATGCTTCAGAATTAGCAATAAATGTTCTTTGCGGAAAGAACGATAGCGGAATGTCAAACGATGTTATCTTTATTGCAGTGGTATCTGAATCACCCACGGGGCATTTTATATAAACTGCGCGTGCTTGGATGTTTCGGATAATACAATAGCTCTATTTTTTATTTCTGTTCCATCTCATGGCATTGTTTTCGACAACACAATGAGCGAGCAGAGACGAAACATAATTCATTTTTATGGACACCTTTTAAATACGATGAACCAGTATTACTCTCGAGTCTTCGCAAAATTACATGTTTATGAATTAACAGAACTTTCAACCTCTCCCGTCCCCACACAATCTTTCGTGATACAGTTTTCTATATGTTAGTTCCTACTTGGATGGGTTTTGCCATTCTGTAAATAGGTCGACAGCATGATACTCATATTCCCAAGGAAATTGTAATATTACATAATCAACTGAGATTTTCGGAGTGCTTCTCTTGGTTAATATGGTACCTGTGGCTCTTGTTTCTTCCACCCTTGAATTTACCCGCCGATTAATTGATGTTTAAGGGACACTAAGTCATATAGTTGTATTTTTTGATCTGGTATATAACCTTATGCCCGCTATGTATTTTGTGAATATCCCTCGCCATTTCTTTTCTTACTGTTATTCACTTAGTGATTTATCAGCTATTAGGATTTTGGCTCTGGCTTCGTTTTTTGATATTATGACAAGTAATTCTAATACCAATGGTGGTGATAATCCTTACGCGATAGATATACACACTACAATGCACTCCATATCGCGAATTTTTAATTTGAATGTGGACAGGCTTTTCCTAAGGTGTTTCACAGCTAAGGGAATCATGAATGGTTTTTTAAATAAAAAAGTAAAGAAAATTAATTAAGTAAAATAAAAACTATTAGGATTGGCAGCTTATGTAATTTTTCCGTGTTTGCAGTTAAAATTATTGGGTATAGATTCAGCCTTTCACGCAAAACACTGTTGTTTCTTGTTACCCAAACCGGTTTCGTCACCTCTGTACCATCATTAGTGGGTTTTGTTTATTGAAAAACTGTAAAAGTGAACATATTTTAGGTTGTAAGTGATCTAACAAAGTTCGGCCTAAAGACAGTTTCTCTTCGTTTTTGTTCCTACCTTCATTTTACATTATACGGTTTTGCAAGATCATCTGTATGGTATCCTGCACTGATAGCTTTTCATCTGGAAACCAAACGGTGCAAATGTGAATTTTATCAGCGCGGTAACACATCCACTGAATTTTAAAAATGTGATTTTTATATGGCAAAATGTTTTGCGTATATATTTATTATTACTCAGGTTTTTTGTGACAGATCCTTCTTCTTTCGCGTTGTGAGAGTTCTGCAAACACGTATTAAATGTAGGCCTACTTTGCATAATTTTGGTTTAACAAATGACTTTTAACTTCACAAAATGGGGTGTAAATGATGTTGTGTGTCCTAACCCTGTCGTCGTTAATTTGTTCCCGAGTGAGTTTGGCACCGAATTTGAATTTTGTTTACTTTTATCCTGTTTTTTCTGTGTGTGTGTGTGTGTGTGTGTGTGTGTGTGTGTGTGTGTGCGTGCATGTATGTGTGTGTAAGCTATTTCAGCTTTTGTGTTGCCTTTTCTGTGAAGTTCCCTTAATTTGTTAAAAAATATGCCTTTAGAGAGTATAGTGCATTCAGTTAAAACTTGTTTGCCTTCTGAATGTGGAAGTTTTCTTCTACTGCAATATACAGTGATGACCTATAACGTTACGACCAGCTACCTAATAGCCGATTTGTCCATCTCTGGCACAGGTCGTTGCATGGAAGGAATGTGGTCTTGGTAGGTCGCTGGAGGTAGTTGGCACACGCAAGACACATAGGAGCCACCTTACTCCCGTAAATTTCGTCGGGGAGGGCGATAAGCTCTGACGCCATGTTCAGTCACACCCCAGATGTGTTCTATTGGGTTCAGATCTAGCGAATTGAGGGACCAGCTGTTCCTCTAAGTACCATATATATTTTACATTATAGAAATTGAAACATAAAAAGTGAAGTTCTTAAAACCTACAAAATGCAATGAAAGCAATATGCAGCGTTAAGAAGAGTATCACTGCACACAACACACGACAAAGCATAATTTGTACACAAACTGATTAGCATCGAAATTACATAAACGAAAAATTACACATGTTTGATATATCATCTATTTTTTTGGAATTCTGAAACGTCTGGCAAGTTCTATTATAACTCTCCAATGTCAGAGCAGCTCGTATCGATACTAAACAGTATGTGTAGCCTACTTGTCCTGATTTGTTGTCCTTTGTATGCACACTTTCCTTAACGCTGGTTTTAAGGACTTTAGTTATTGTGCTTCATTTCCTGTAGTGTCAACTTGATAGACGCTGGATCAATGTTGTTGTTTTTAATTTGCGGGGGCCTGAAGATGGCATTAATGAGATGCCGAAACTGGTCGTCTGAATAAAATGAATAACGTCTGAAAACATACAGCTGTTTGGTGGTCTTCCTTAGGTAAATGATAGTAAGATTTCGAAAGCTAAGAAAACTGACTTCTTTGGATTTAATTTGGTTTGTGAATAGCTGTAAATAGTATTTACTTTGTAACACTGCCAGAATTACCCAGCGGATAACAACAGCCATTTAATCAATACATTTCTGAAAAGTCACTACCGAACTTTGAATTTCGTTGGTGCTTAAGAGAAATAAACGTGATACGTAACTATACGAAATACCTGCAGTTATAATTAATCTGGTATTTCTTACTAGTGCATCCTTGTGTTTCAAAGACGTTTATCAATGTGAAGATCGCTGCCAGATACGCGCCACTTGGCCATGAGTATATATTTCGCTATGTGTTAACAGTGTCGCAACTCCCATCATTGTGTGAGTCATGTTTAATTAATCATGGACAGTTCCGTAGCTATTATATGAGTCATAAACAAGCAGAAAATGTGGGCAACCGGAGGTTGCAACAATAAAATCGGCTGTATATTGTTTTATATATTTATGTTAATTGCATGCCAATTACTACTACCACGTCTTCATTCTATTATCTGGACCACATTACGAGATCGTCTATAAGTTTCCCACCATAATTCAAAAATGGTGTCTCACTGCAGGCCATAGAAGTACAACCGAGTGTAGCTTGAAGTGGGCCCTTGCATTCACTTCTGCAGCAACAAATTCTCACCTGGGTAATTTTACAGGGTTCGTCTTTGGCATACTGAAATTCCTGAGTGAGAAAACGGGTCGCGAATTTGTGCAATTCTTTCACTCTCTGTGCATTTAACCGGCTTTCCTTTGTATACGAACGAAACCAAAATCAAGGTAACAACAAAAACGAACATAAACTATCTTTAGTCTTCATTTTGTTCGATCAGTTATAACAGGATGTATGTTCACTTTTCACAGATTTTTGGATTTCGATAAACAAAACCCACTGATGATGGCACAGAGATGTTTTGCATAACAGGCGGAAACTGCCAGAACGTTACGACCACCTACGTAATAGCCGGTATGTGAGGCCTTGGTAGATCGCCGGAGGGAGTTGGCACCACATCTACACACACAAGTCACCAAATTCCAGTAAATTTCTGGGAAGGGGTGCGATGAGCTCTGACGCCACGTTCGATCACATCCCAGATGTGTTCGATCGGGTGCAGATGTGGCAGTCGGTGTACCAGCACTTCAGCTGGAACTCGCCGCTCTGCTCCTCGAACCACTCCGTCACAACCTTGGTCTTGTGACATGGCGCATTACCTTGTTGATAAATGCCGCTGATGTCGGGAAACGTGATCGTCATAAAGAGATGTACGTAGTCTGCAAACCAGTGTCCGATACACCTTGTCCGTCGTGGTGCCTCATATACAGGGTGTTACAAAAAGGTACGGCCAAACTGTCAAGAAACATTCCTCACACACAAAGAAAGAAAATATGTTATGTGGACATGTGTCCGGAAACGCTTACTTTCCATGTTAGAGCTCATTTTATTGCTTATCTTCAAATCACATTATTCATGGAATGGAAACACACAGCAACAGAACGTACCAGCGTGACTTCAAACACTTTGTTACAGGAAATGTTCAAAATGTCCTCCGTTAGCGAGGATACATGCATCCACCATCCGTCGCATGGAATCCCTGATGCGCTGATGCAGCCCTGGAGACTGGCGTATTGTATCACGGCCGTCCACAATACGAGCACGAAGAGTCTCTACATTTGGTACCGGGGTTGCGTAGACAAGAGCTTTCAAATGTCCCCATAAATGAAAGTCAAGAGGGTTGAGGTCAGAAGAGCGTGGAGGCCATGTAGTTGGTGCGCCTCTACCAATCCATCGGTCACCGAATCTGTTGTTGAGAAGCGTACGAACGCTTCGACTGAAATGTGCAGGAGCTCCATCGTGCATGAACCGCATGTTGTGTCGTACTTGTAAAGGCACATGTTCTAGCAGCACAGGTAGAGTATCCCGTATGAAATCATGATAACGTGCTCCACTGAGCGTAGGTGGAAGAACATACTGCCGAAATTAAAATGAGCTCTAACATGGAAATTAAGCGTTTCCGGACACATGTCCACATAACATATTTTCTTTATTTGTGTGTGAGGAATGTTTCCTGAAAGTTTGGCCGTACCTTTTTGTAACACCCTGTATATAGGGTGGTCCACTGATAGTGACCGGGCCAAATATCTCACGAAATAAGCATCAAACGAAAAAAACTACAAAGAACGAAACTCGTCTAGTTTGAAGGGGGAAACCAGATGGCGCTATGGTTGGCCCGCTAGATGGCGCTGCCATAGCTCAAACGGATATCGACTGCGTTTTTTTAAATAGGAACCCCCATTTTTTATTACATGTTCATGTAGTACGTAAAGAGATCTGAATGTTTTAGTTGGACCTCTTTTTTCGCTTTGTGATTGATGGCGCTGTAATAGTCACAAACGTATAAGTACGTAGTATCACGTAACATTCCGCCATTGCGGACGGTATTTGCTTCGTGATACATTCCCCATGTTAAAATGGACCGTTTACCAATTGCGGAAAAGGTCGATATCGTGTTCATGTTTAGCTATTGTAATCAAAATGCCCAACGGGCGTGTGCTATATATGCTGCTCGGTATCGTGGACCACATCATCCAAGTGTCCGGACCGTTCGCCGGATAGTTACGTTATTTAAGCAAACAGGAAGTGTTCAGCCACATGTGAAACGTCAACCACACCTACAACAAATGATGATGCCCAGGTAGGTGTTTAGCTGCTGTCGCGGCTAATCCGCACATAAGTAGCAGACAAATTGCACGAGCATCGGGAATCTCGAAAACGTCGGTGTTGAGAATGCTACATCAGCAACGATTGTATCCGTACCATATTTCTACACACCAGGAATTGCATGGCGACGACTCTGAACGTCGTGTACAGTTATTCCATTGGGCACAAGAGAAATTACGGGTCGATGACAGATTTTTTGCACGCGTCATATTTAGCGACGAAGCGTCATTCACCAACAGCGGTAACGTAAACCGGCATATATGCACTATTGGGCAACGAAAAATCCACGATGGCTGCGACAAATGGAACATCAGCGACCTTGGCGGGTTAATGTATGGTGGGGCATTGTGGGACGAAGCATAATTGGACCCCATTCTATCGATGGCAATCTAAATGGTGCAATTTATGCCGATTTCCTACGTAATGGTTCAAATGGCTCTGAGCACTATGGGACTTAACTTCTAAGGTCATCAGTCCCCTAGAACTTAGAACTACTTAAATCTAACTAACCTAAGGACATCACACACAGCCATGCCCGAGGCAGGATTCGAACCTGTGACCGTAGCGGCCGCGCGGTTCCAGACTGTAGCGCCTAGAACTGCTCGGCCACCACGGCCGGCTCCTACGTAATGTTCTACTGGTGTTACCACAAGATGTTTCACTGTATGACAGAATGGCGATGTACTTCCAACATGATGGATGTCCGGCACATAACTCGCGTGCGGTTGAAGCGATATTGAATAGCATATTTCATGACAGGTGGATTGGTCGTCGAAGCACCATACCATGGCCCTCACGTTCACCGGATCTGACGCCGCCGGATTTCTTTCTGTGGGGAAAGTTGAAGGATATTTGCTGTCGTGATCCACCGACAACGCCTGACAACATGCGTCAGCGCATTGTCAATGCATGTGCGAACATTACGGAAGGCGAACTGCTCGCTGTTGAGAGGAATGTCGTTACAATGTCATTACAAATGCATTGAGGTTGACGGACATCATTTTGAGCATTTATTTAATGTGGTATTTACAGGTAATCACGCTGTAACAGCATGCGTTCTCAGAAATGGTAAGTTCACAAACGTACATGTATCTCATTAGAATAACCGAAAGAAAATGTTCAAATGAACCTTCATTCTGTATTTTAATTTAAAAAACCTACCTGTTACAACTGTTCGTCTAAAATTGCGAGCCATATGTTTGTGACTATTACAACGCCATCTATCACAAAGCGAAAAAGTGGTCCAACTAAAACATTCATATTTCTTTACGTACTACACGAATATGTAATAAAAAAACGCAGTTCATCTCCGTTTGACCTATGGCAGCGCCATCTAGCTTGCCAACCATAGTGCCATCTGGTTTCCCCCTTCAACCTAGACAAGTTTCGTCCTTTGTAGTTTTTTCGTGTGACGCTTATTTCGTGAGATATTTGGCCCGGTCACGAACAATGGGCCACCCTGTATATATATATATATATATATATATATATACTCCTGGAAATGGAAAAAAAGAACACATTGACACCGGTGTGTCAGACCCACCATACTTGCTCCGGACACTGCGAGAGGGCTGTACAAGCAATGATCACACGCACGGCACAGCGGACACACCAGGAACCGCGGTGTTGGCCGTCGAATGGCGCTAGCTGCGCAGCATTTGTGCACCGCCGCCATCGGTGTCAGCCAGTTTGCCGTGGCATACGGAGCTCCATCGCAGTCTTTAACACTGGTAGCATGCCGCGACAGCGTGGACGTGAACCGTATGTGCAGTTGACGGACTTTGAGCGAGGGCGCATAGTGGGCATGCGGGAGGCCGGGTGGACGTACCGCCGAATTGCTCAACACGTGGGGCGTGAGGTCTCCACAGTACATCGACGTTGTCGCCAGTGGTCGGCGGAAGGTGCACGTGCCCGTCGACCTGGGACCGGACCGCAGCGACGCACGGATGCACGCCAAGACCGTAGGATCCTACGCAGTGCCGTAGGGGACCGCACCGCCACTTCCCAGCAAATTAGGGACACTGTTGCTCCTGGGGTATCGGCGAGGACCATTCGCAACCGTCTCCATGAAGCTGGGCTACGGTCCCGCACACCGTTAGGCCGTCTTCCACTCACGCCCCAACATCGTGCAGCCCGCCTCCAGTGGTGTCGCGACAGGCGTGAATGGAGGGACGAATGGAGACGTGTCGTCTTCAGCGATGAGAGTCGCTTCTGCCTTGGTGCCAATGATGGTCGTATGCGTGTTTGGCGCCGTGCAGGTGAGCGCCACAATCAGGACTGCATACGACCGAGGCACACAGGGCCAACACCCGGCATCATGGTGTGGGGAGCTATCTCCTACACTGGCCGTACACCACTGGTGATCGTCGAGGGGACACTGAATAGTGCACGGTACATCCAAACCGTCATCGAACCCATCGTTCTACCATTCCTAGACCGGCAAGGGAACTTGCTGTTCCAACAGGACAATGCACGTCCGCATGTATCCCGTGCCACTCAACGTGCTATAGAAGGTGTAAGTCAACTACCCTGGCCAGCAAGATCTCCGGATCTGTCCCCCATTGAGCATGTTTGGGACTGGATGAAGCGTCGTCTCACGCGGTCTGCACGTCCAGCACGAACGCTGGTCCAACTGAGGCGCCAGGTGGAAATGGCATGGCAAGCCGTTCCACAGGACTACATCCAGCATCTCTACGATCGTCTCCATGGGAGAATAGCAGCCTGCATTGCTGCGAAAGCTGGATATACACTGTACTAGTGCATGCTCTGTTGCCTGTGTCTATGTGCCTGTGGTTCTGTCAGTGTGATCATGTGATGTATCTGACCCCAGGAATGTGTCAATAAAGTTTCCCCTTCCTGGGACAATGAATTCACGGTGTTCTTATTTCAATTTCCAGGAGTATATATATATATATATATATATATATATATATATATATATATATATATATATATATACCACAGTTGACACACACACAAAGCAGAACTTGTGCACGTACTCGTTAGCATCGAAGCTATATAAAAGGAAAAGTTACGCGTTAGACATTGTAGTGTATTATTTCTGAATTAAACGTGCTACTCGTGCCATCTCTTCATTCATATTCGTTGGTTTTACGAATTCAGACTTTTTAACTTTTTCGGTAGTTTAAGAAGCCGCCTAGAACGTAATTCGCATAAAAACTGGAGTTGTGTCCTGTATTTGAACATCACAAGTTTGACGAGAATTTCGGATAGTAGTCCAACCTCTTTGCAGCGTGATTGAGAGATATATTTTGGAAAGGTGCAACCGTATAATTGTTTCGCACGTGATTTATTTCGTACTAGATCGATGTCTCTTAACTATATATTCTGGTTTTACAGATCACTACGTAGTTATGTTTCAGAAAAACGATTTCATAATCGTAGTAAACTTATATGATCTGCACTATATATTTTTTATCTTCCACAGATCTTCTTCGACAGGGAAATATAAAACGTTTTAACCTTTTCACAAACAGATTCACACTCAAGATGTTATATACAACTGAAATGCGCCTAGTGATCGTAGCTTGTATCAGTAAAGCTCCTATCTTTATCTAGTTCACGTTACTTTACTTTGAATAAAAAATTCCCCTATTTTACTACGTGAGTCTTCTTATTTAGCTTTGCTTCTGTTGGAATAGCAGTACTGAATCAGAATCCTGCTATAGTTGATGTTGTTTTATTTCTGTAGATTATATAATAGCAATATGCCTATTTCAGCTCTATGGGCATGTTCAGGCAGATATGCTTCGTTAAAAGTTGTAAAATTACATCTACTGAACATTTGTTTAATTGTGGTGCATTCATTTGGCAGCGTGGTGTTGCCAATGTCTTATAATCTTAATTCTGCATAAAGATCTTGAATTGCAGACTAATTTTATTTATTAATCACGTAATTTAATTTTCACCTATTATTGCTGTTGTACAGAAATGTCAGCTTAGGTCTGTTATCGATTATATATACTGTTGTAGTTTTGACAGCTGCATCTGATAGCCTATGGTTACAATTTGTTTATTTGTTGGCTATGTGTTGTAGTGATCTGCACTGTGGTAGTAAAATCTTTGGTACGGTTTCGTAGTGTGTGTATCTTTGTTTTTATTTTGTTTCGCTTATCCGGAATCGAGTTGTTTGATTTCAATACAGATATATATATAATTCATAATTGAAAACTGAATTAAATGATGAACAAATAAAATTAGGCTGCAACTGGAGGCCCTTATGCATCAGTAAGATTATAATACAGCGACAGCTCCACGATGCAATATGGAGGTATGTCCCATTACCCACTATTAACCAATATTGTTATTAATTACAATTTTACAACTGTTAACAAAGCAAACTTGCTTGCAGATAGCATAAAGGTGGCCATAAGCTTAAATAGGGCTATTACTACTGTACATTCTACAGCAATAAAACAACATCAGTTATAGCAGCATTCTGATTAAATATTTTTATTACAATTACAAGGCATCTACCATGCTGCTGCCCAAGAGAATTGTCAAGAGTAACTTCAGAATTGCCTCTTTGGGGCCGTCAGTTTTCATGATTGTCAACCACAGATTCTCAGTTTCTTTCTATTATTATTAATTAATTATTATCTGTTGTAATAAATTTTACAAAAATAGAACGCTCTACCCGTTAAACTATCATGAATTAATTCCATTATTACACCGCAGGTCAGGTAAGTTAATACAATAGAATGTGCTCTGCACCAGACGACTAAATTATCAAAGCACTATTTAATAACAGATTACACTCCTAGCACTTTTATATTATAGCCCTAAATATTATTCATTTGTCACTAAGCTTTATTTGCCCGTTTACCTAGTAGTACGGAAAAACAAGTTATAAAATATTTTCAACAAATTTGAAGTTTTTTCCGTGAGTCAATGCTTGCCTGGAATGGAAATGAAATGGAAATGAAGTCCCATGCTTCTTTACAGAGCGTAGGGGAACGATGCGGGAGACCCGCACCGCCTTACTAGGCAAGGTCCTAATGGAGGACGGTAGAGTAACTTTTCGTTGCCAAATCGAACAGTAAGTTTTTCGTTACTACCCTTTGTAGGTACATAAATTGTATTTGTTGTTTTTAGACGTCATATGGGAGCAAAATTCCGGTGGCTAGTATTTCGAGAGAGGATCTGTACCCGTTCTTAACAAGGCGGAAGGGCCGCTACATGGACCATAAAACTGTGACAGTCCACTGAATTAAACCGTGGCCTGAAGTTATTGCGAAAAATGACGTACTTTTATTAGTACGTTTAGAAGTAGTGTAGTACGATGTCGCAACGCACACTCATGTTGTGCCTCTGATTTTGTGGAGCACTTTTGCGGTGCAAGAAGCTAAAATTGGTACCTCATCCAGCAGCTCAAATGACTACTGACTCCAGTACAAAACGTGTGCGCATATGTAGAAAAAAACCACTCCTTGCGAATCGAGTTATCTGTAACTTTATACTGCTTTATGCGCGCCTAAAGTATATGTTATCGAAAGAAACATATGTTACAGCCATTTGCATTTATAAATTTAGCACTCTAAAGATATGAATATGCAGATTTATGCACGTCTGTTTGGAAATTATGTTAGTGATACGTATTCACAAATAAACTTACGAATAATTTTAAAAAATATATTGCTATGTGAACAATACATATATTACATTTTGCATCATAGTTAAAAAGTCACAACAGCCGTATTATTATCCCTGTTGGACAACACTTGTATTTATCTCTCTGTTTTTGACGATAATTTTTTCTATTTGTTCTATAAGTCACAACTCTTGACAAAGGACATCGGTCGTTAAAGAGCTTTGTGGGAAAATCTATTTCGGTGGTTTTTTCCAATTCTTCTCCGCGATTGTCTTCAGCAGGCCAAACAGTGCAGGCTTTCATGGTCACGATTTGCATCTTTCCTGATTTTTGCTCTATAAGCAACAGGCCATGATCTGAGGGAAGTGCCTATGCCTAACACTTCGTCTCCTAATCCTGCAGAAGTTATCAGAGGCTATAAAGAATCAAACAGAATCAATAAAGAATAAAAAAAATCAGTCAGATAGTTTCAACCTCAAACGAGATCAGCCAGATTGTAAGAGTTTTTAGCGTTTACATATATAGGGTGTCCCATTTATCTTGATCATCTTAAATAACTGTTTGTCCAGAAGCGCATTACAAAGTGTTTCAAGCAAATGTTCTTTAGCCGTCAGTGGGACATCAATCAGCATGATTGCCTTCGTTGTACCTTTGTTTTTTGCAAAGATATGAACAGTGGTATGACTTTTTTAAATGGCACCCTGTATTTTTTATTCGGTAATTCATTTCCTCTACTAAAGACCTATTCAAAAATGTATCACAGTGTACCATTCACTGAAACACAACGTTATTAATCACATAACACAACATTGACGTTGACGATCCCAGCGCTTAGTGCAGGTGCTCGGGGTAATGGAACACATTCACGTGCTGACGTTGACAGAGGACAAATGTAAACATAAGTAGAGTATACACCCGTCATTCCGTCAACCATCGTCAGTGGAAGAGTTGTGTGAGTAGAATTTACACCAACGAAGAGAAGGTAGAAATGCTACTCATCTATGGGGAATGTAGGTTAGCAGAACAGTAATTGCAATACTGTTTTCTTATTTACAGGTAGGTTTGGTACGGTAGTTTAGACCTTTTAAATATTCTTGTGTAGAGTAGGCATACAGTAAAGGCTGTCCTTCCTACAAACTGCATCGATATAACGTTATAGTTGTTGTTGTTGTTGTTGTTCTTGAAGGCTGGCAAAATGCTTTGCAGGCAGCGGAACTGTACAGAGAGCGATATCCTGACAAGAACCCACCTTCCCGACGGTTGTTTTCTCGTATTGTTGCGACGCTTCAGGAAACTGGAAGTTTCAACCCACAACAACGCAATCGTCGTTGCACTCGAACAGACGAAGCTGCCGAAGTTACTGTTCTCGCTTCCGTTGCTGTGAATCCACGTGTGAGCACATGACAGCTTGAACACAAGATTGGCATTCCTAAAACCAGTGTACATCGTATTCTTATACGTCACCAGTTCCATCCTTACCATGTACACCTACATCAAAAATTGCATGGGAATGATTTCCAGAGTCGTGTACAGTTCTGTCAGTGGGCACAGCAGCAAATCCTCGCCAACCCGAACTTCTTCTCCAATGTTCTATTTACCGACGAATGTTCCTTCTCAAACGAAGGAGTGGTAAATACAAGGAACATGCATTATTGGTCCAGCGACAACGCACGGTGGCTTAGACAGCTGGAACACCAGCGTCAATGTAGAGTTAACGTCTGGTGTGGGATGCTTGGTACGACAATTATTGGCCCTTATTTCATCAATGGTAGTCTGAACGGCACATCGTATGCCAACTTCCTCAGACGAATTCCTCTTCATCTTCTGAATGAAGTGCCGCTAAGAATGCTTATGTGGTATCAGCATGATGGATGTCCAGCACATAATGCCTTGCTTGTACGTCGTGCTCTGCATTGCTCGAGGAGGAACAGTTACTAGGCCTGCTATGTCTCCTGATTTAAAATCCTCTGTACTTTTTTCTTTGGGGATGCATTAAAGACGCTGCTATCGCGATATTCCAACAATTCCAGAGGACGTGCAGGAACGTATCGTGCTTGCTTGTAATTCTCTTCAGGAGGCAACACTGGAAGCAGTAAATAATTCTTTCATTCAACGAGTGCACCAGGGTCACCACTATGAGCACCTTAGAATGTCCTGCTCCTGGGAAATGGTACAGGAGAGTCAAAGTCAATTTTGTGTTATGTTTTTTACTTGGTTTTCATTTGTTGTCTGACAACTCCAACAAGTGAAAGAGTTTGTGATCCCCAGGCTCAAAGTCAGTGTTGTGTTATGTAATTAATAACGTTGTGTTTCAGTGAATGGTACACTGTGATACATTTTTGAATAGGTCTTTAGGAGGGGAAATGAATTACCGAATAAAAAATACAGGGTGCCATTTATAAAAGTCATGCCGCTGTTCATATTTTTGTGAAAAGCAAAGCTACAACGAAGGCAACTATGCTGATTGATGTCCGCCTGACGGGTAAAGAACATTTGCTTGAAACATTTTGTAATTTGCATCTGGACAAACAGTTATTTATGGTGATCAAGATAAATGGGACACCCTGTATATCAGACAATTATCTGAGTCTGTACAGTCACCTGACGATGTCTGTAGCATTAGTAAACGAAAGTTTATGCACAGATACTTGCCGTAGACTAAGGTTCAGTGCATATAAAACAAAAATCACCTACCATTCCTTTACTAGAGTTGTTCTCACAGCAGATGGGATGGTCGTCGTCGTTTGTCGTGTTACAGAACGGGCGAGGCAGCAGAGCATGAAGAGGTACTGTCTTCCAGTCTCTGTGTTGGTGATTGTAAAATGTGAGTTGTCCCAGGTTAATGAACGGAGCAAATTGTACCAGATTTTTCTTCTGATTCTCCGTGTGAGGCACATCTGACCATCGAAGAATTGTTTTGTAGAGTTACTAATTTCAGGAAATTCTATGAGACCAGATTACAAGTACCCACAAGTAACTATTTCTATTTTTTACTTTTTTGAATCAATATTTTTAATGTTCGGTACCTCAGTTGCTAGAAACGAAACCTTTACAGGGTAACTTCGTTGCTCATGTGTCTATCTATCTGTCTTTCTGTCCGATTGTTCATCCATTCAGGGAATCGAGAATCTCTATTATTTTTGCCTGTAATCAGCATTGATACTGGCAAGATATCGGTCCCAGGAATTCCAAGACTTTCGAGAATATTTTCATTTTATATTTTAAGTCGGATACTGTGATACCTTGTTTGCCGCCAAATTTGATGATTATAGGTAAATGGGAATTATCCTACAGTTTTTGACGTTAAAATTTGGGAGTATCAAACTGTGTTCCATAAATGATCGTGTCTTTTGAGTGCATTTTTTGTAGATGTTTAAGGTTTTCACACTGCCAAGGGACCATGTTCCGACACAAGAGAGCCACGCTACTGTGCCCCGTGTCACAAGATGGTAAAATGTGAGTTGTCTCAGGTTAATGAACGGAGAAAACTGCACCAGAGCTTTCTTCTGATTCTCTGTGTAAGGAACATCTGACAATCGAAGAATTTTTTTGTAGAGTTACTAATTTCAGGGTCTATGAGACCAGATTACAAGTGACCACCGCCACACACTTGACTAGACTGCCACATTTACTACTGGTTAACTCGGTGACGCCAATATGCCAGTTTATTAGTTTATTCAGCAGACAAAGCGGAAAACTGGCGTGATTTTGCATTCAGCCACTTATATTGGTCCAAACTGTCTCTGTCCTGAAAGGCAGCCTGGATTAGCACGTAGGCTACTGAGAATGTCCTTGAAAGACTCTACGGAAGAGGCTGAAATAAAATTTTGCGAAATATTTTTTTCTAAATATTCCCGGACTGGCTGATCCTATACAATAATAAATGTCATTAGTAATAATAATAATCATAATTCGCGTTAATACTTACAGTAATAATATGGCATTAGAATAGCAGTAGTTTTGATTAATTTAAAATATTCAAGCTGTGTTTGGTATCATCGAAAACGAAAGAAACAGTCGAAGAGTAGGGCAGACTGAAAACACGGTGACAATAGATGTTGAGAAAGAACAGACTTTCATCAGATGTCTTTGAATACAAGGAGGGGTGAAGAGTAGTAGAGGAGGGAGTGTTGGCGAGAGCTGGCTGCAAACAAGTACATTGAAAACACAGCTATTGTGATATAAGTTGGATTATTAGATGTTTCTTAAAGTTAGAGAATAATTTAATTTCTCCGATATTTTGAGGGCTCCCGATATATAAAATGATTTTGAGAAGATTAGTGTGTTATGTGGTGGTACAGAGAGAACTTTTATTTGTTAAGTATGACTATTTCTGTTAAGCTCTTAGGAAGTCGTGTAAGAGTTGCTGATAAATAAGCGTAAGTGTAGTGATTGAGAAGACGATAGAGCAAACACAGGCTATGACAGCATCTACTTTTATTGGCACGTGCCCATGATAACTGACTGTAAGAAGGAGTGTTGTGGCCGAAATAGTGCATGTCCCAAGTCTACCGCGCACAAGCTTTCATCGCCTTTTACAGCCGGTGTGAGCTCTCCTAAGAAATTCTTTTGACAACACGATCACCATAATCAAGTATCAGGAGTATTACTGATCTACGAGTTCCTTTTTAAGTTTGAGAAAGGAAACTTTTTTACAGTTCCATTGTGAGTAAAGTGACACAGATAACTTATACAGACTGCAGTTGTGTGATGTCCAGAATTATAACCAAGTTCTTTGCAGGAGAATGAAGAGTTGTTTCTGTGCCGTTTAGGATTAAGGATTGGAGAGGTTCTCTGATCTGAGGGGTAATAATTCTTCTGTTAGTGACTAACATTGCTTGTTTTTAGATCGGTTAAGTTTCAACCTATGTTCTGCGTCCACTTTAAGAAGGCAAGTGAGTCAAAATCCACATGCAGGATGGCTGTGCACAGATTTATTGCAGTTGCACTTAGGTATAATAGCACGTCGTCAGCGTTTAAGTAATATTAGCAGCAGTCGATACGCTACTAACACATAACGACAATAGTAATGCGCCCAGTTCTGATCCTTGTTCGACCTCTGATACTACAGCCATTCATTGTGACCTTCTAATCATTACACACTGTTGTCGAGATTAATTGTATGAGTGAAATCATTGTACAGAAAATGAAGAAAAAAATGATTTCTTAGTTTACCAAGTATAAAGTCGAAGTCGACAATGTTAACAGCATTTCTCAAATCCAGAAAACACACAGTAGTCATCTCTTGTCTGCAAACAGCTCGTTTCAATTCCTCAGTCACTTTTATAAGATCAGTCTCCGTGCTGCGGCTTTTCCAGGAACCTGATGATTTTTCATCTAAAAGATTACTTGATGTTAAGTAATTAGTAAGCTGATTGTGATCTATTTATTCGGAAGCCATAAATAATGCAGGTAGAATGCAAATGAGCGTGTAGTCTTGAAGGTTTTTGGTAGACTGCTTTTGTATAATATTTTTATAGTCTCTGCTTCCAGACTGGAGGTCAGAGAATGTTTGATTTGTCAAAAGCGGATCGATGATGAAACTGATAATTTGCGCTGTAATATTATCGTGTGCTCCAGCTGCCGCACTAATTCCTGGAACTGAGTTCCTGATCCTATTAAAAGATACGAGTGGCAGAAAAAAATTCATTCACTGATTCTTTAGGGGAATCTATGGTTTGCGCCCTTCTATGTTTATCAAGTAAAGATGTCGGCGTGGTGAAATACAGATTTAGATCCTCATAGGAACTAAAGATTCAGCTGTGGATTTCCCTGTTAATAGAGTTTTTTGTACAAGACGAGAAAGTACTCAGTTAACGAGTGCGTATGCCTGGGTGTGATATTTCTCACAGACTAACTCGGATGCTCAGTTGTTTATAGGCGAGATTATTATCGGAGGTCGGGTGCCGTTAATATGTGCTGCGTCTCTGATACTCAGGAGGTGTTTAACGTGATTTTAAGCCACGGTGCAGGCTTTCTCTTTACTGTTACAGTTTTTAGGGTGCGTGGAGAGGCTGTATTACATAAAATAATACTTATTATTTTCCTTGTCTTTAATTTCAAGAAAGGTTAAATTACAATTACAGCAGCAAACTGTTATTTCTATCTATGCTGTTGTAAACACAAGTTATAGGTTTTTAATCATTGCTATTTCAAGATGTATATATGAACCCGGCCACAAAGCCGGGGCGTTAACACGCCGCTTTAGTGATCCGGAGAGGCTCGCCGGCCTCGGTTCGTTGGGGCCAGTGGGCCGGCCAGCCTGGATGCGTTTTGTAGCCAGTTTCCCGCACCCGATTATGTGAATACGGGGATGGTACCGACGTCTAGTCTCAGTTGCACTGGGGGAGCGAAGGGGGCTGGATAGCTGAATAACATCCAGCGACCCTCTACCACTAACATTGTCAAATCCATAAATTAACATGCCGACCTCGTGAAGATACAAGCTAAAGTAACGAGAAAGAAGAATTTGACCACTAGTTGTAACTTCTGTATTGGCAGAAAGCTACGTGCTCAAAACTGTTATTAGGAGTCCAATCGAGCCAGTGGGAAGGCATAGCCTCAGATTTCGCAGAGTTATGAAGCAGCAAAGATCAGCAGAGCATGAATATTAGCAGAGTTCATAATCGAGATAAAATTTGCTTAGCGCAAATCCGCTTAGTGTACAAGCAATTTTGAACTAAATACGCTAACCTGTGAGGGTTATTGTATGTATGCTTATTGGACGTACGCTTGTTGCATGTAAAATGTTGTATGCGAACGGCCGCGAAATCTTGGTGCCATTAGTATCGGTGCCGAGCCAAGGAGCACTGCAGATTCACGAAAAAACCTGAGACACATATATCTTGTTAACATGAAAAATCTACTGTAACGAATTATCATGCGTTTGTGTTTAGTTAATCATTCATTTTCCTTCTGAGGAACTATGCTGATATAGGAAGAGGTGCCTGTTAGGTGTTCGTTGGAATGGAGACTTTGAATCTGGAACGTAGCTTATAATATTTGTCTGATATCGACTGTGCCTCAGTTACGTAACTTCGCTGTTTCCTATAAATACTTTAATACCTGTAATGTTCTTTGAATCGAGAAGTATGGAAATAAGTGTTCTTAATTTTTGTAAATTTATGTAACCAGAAATAATTTGTGTGTGTATTTTTTAAGACTACCTTCTTTCATATACAAATGTGTTGAAGCACTCTACGTAAAACTAGTTAATGCTTAGAATCTGTAGGATCGTGTGAGATGCAGAAGCTGAAGGGAAGAATTGCCTGTTAGATCATGGTTTTTATTGGTTTTCTCTGAATCGTGAAAATCCGATGCCAAGAAGATGATTCACAGAGTATTTCACATCAAGAGCCATGATCATGCCTAACAACTTTATTCTTTTGCCGCAGAAGACTGTCGCTGCCACCATCTTCAGGATAAGTAAAATTTTGTATTGCACATATTTACATAACCCAGTAATTTGCTAAGCTGTTAAATAATCAGAATTCCATTCTTAAATCTGCGTCAAAAATGGTTTCTCGCCAGTCAAGTACCTGGAAATATTCCTCTACCTAATGCTGAAGCATTCCAGATGTTTCCGGGTTATAATGGACTACACAATCAATAGTGTTCAAAATAATTTTTAACTTCCGTGCTGAATAATTTTGTTAAGTGGTTAGTTAGTCTTTTGTGCGAAACGCTCCACGTGACAATTTAAGTGCACAGCCAAAGTATTTCAAAAGAACGAATGTCTGAAAAAAAGCTTAATTGCAGTGATTACTTTCAGTTCTTATTAAAAGCTTCGCGCAATAACGGAAGCTGCATAACTAAGTACTGATCGTAAAAACTGTGTACTAACTGTAATGGTTGTAAGGCCTACACCTACCTTACTTGCATTAGGTTTGTAATTGTGCTTTTATTTATTATTAGTTCTTTGTATGTATTATGAACGGGTTTTGTTAGAATTATCACTTCAGAACTCAAGTAGTTGATAGAAGAGTTTTCGGGCCAACCCCCACCGCCGTATACTGAGCCTGTAATTTAGTAAATTTTGCAGTGAAATTGTTTCTAAAGCTCAGTAATTATTCTAGAGACTTTTGAGTAGTTAAAGTTATAACCGGTAATAGCTTATAAAAAAGCACAAAATATTCAGGAGCCCCATGTTTTACTCATGATCTGTATCAGGCAAAGACTTATTTGCTGCTCATGAAAACAAAGTGTGTTCATGTCAGTTAAAAAGCAGTTTCATCATTTTTCCAAAATTACTATTTTTCAACAGTGACGTGTTAAAGTTACCTCATGCCCAGTTTTTCCGTACTTCTCCATTATAAAGTGGTACTTCGTAACGAGCATTATCCTTCACATATTAAAGCAGACAGTGTATGTTGGTATGAAACAGTTCATTGCCAGTACATTTAAGCACTTATTCCTGCTGCTCATGTTCAGCTACTTTGCGATTACATGCTCGAGAGTGCTGCTGTTTTCATATCCAATTTACAAAACAGATTTCTGTTCCAAGTAAAGTTCTACAGCAGTTAGATTACTTTGAAGCAGTATATTTACTTTGAATTACTTACCATTATTAGGTTGTCGACCGCATTCATTTCCATGATCACCCATTTCCTTTCCAGCTGTAATATCGTTGGTTCGATTTCTACTAAAGTAACTGCTGCTCCGTCTCAGTAATCTTTCTGGTGAAAAAACAATGTCTGATGCGTTCCCTTTAGGACACTTTCACTGTTAAACTTAAATTCCTGGCGCAGGAGTAGTACTATAGGGGACTTGGTCTGGCAGTTCTAACCTTTAGTGTTATACCCTGAACCATGAAGGACGGGGGTAAGCAGCAATGTGCTTGTAGTTGTTGTGTACTCGTGAAAACATATGTATTAGCGTAAATTTAATTATTAATATTCATTGGTCACAAATTGCAGCTAAAATATGTGTATTAGCGTAATAGACAAGATTTCAATCCTTGATTCACATTATCTTTCAGTCAGCTGAAGAGTTAAGAGAAATGAGAGAATGCTTTACAGAAAACACGCAGTCCGTAAGTTGCCGATTTTGTTCTCAATACAGCGAGAATAAAATCGTAAAATAATACCGTTTCACCAGGAAGCAAGAGAATTAATTGCACATAGTTTAGACAAAACTCAACTAAAATATCGTTCAAAACCGAGATATCTGACTGCTGTATTTCGGTATAAGGGCAGAATTTTAGTTCTTCAGTTTACTAAGTAAAATCTAGCGACACCTGGGGATTGCTAACATATTAACATATCTTACTGATATCCTCTTGGTGCAACCTTCTGTCTGTAATCGAATTAATACTGCTGCTAAGACGTAGAAGTGCTGGTGCATTCAGAATTCGCAGGTAGTCAAAATCTAGGTTCTGCTACCCACAACTTCAAAGAAACTCGCTCAGCTGCTACTATTTATCTGTGAGAAAGATTACTTGTCGGAATTCGTCACCGATTCGTGAACTTCATAGCAGCGTTGTTGCACGATAGATACCTAAGTTCACGTATTGTAAACACAAGGCTAAAACTAGTTCATTAACCTAGAATCATTATTCTTTTAGTAGGACCTGTTTCACATAGCACCAATATTTCAAGTGCGCAGTGAAGCTTACGTTAACATGAGATAACTAAATCGCAGACATCTCTCTTAAAATTTAACGTCATTAATTTCTGTTCACCAACGATCTGTTTCTCCAATAACGCAACAGTTGATTATAAATCTTCAAGGCATGTTACTGTAGAGAAAAAATATTGAAGTTTCAATGTGTTTTGTGTATTGATTTTCACTTTTCCAGATCTTTATTCTTTCTTTGTAAGTGAACAAAATTTACAACTTTTTAATTTAAAACAATGTGTCTCCTCAGCGACAGTCGACCGTCTTGATATCATTTATTGTAAAAGTATAATTTGTTTTCCAGATCTCCCATTTTAACGCGGTATTTGCTATCCTTGTTTTCGATAATAAGGAACTTACGTTAGTGTTTGGGTGTCGTAAGAAGGTACGGGCGCTACAAGGTACTAATATATTTGTCATCCCTATTTTAGTTTGTCTTTTAAATATCAGCTATGTTAGGAATTTGTTTTCGTTGAAGAACTTATGCTGAGAAAAAATAGAGAAACGCAGTTAATCATAATGAACAATCATTTTGTAACAAATGTCGGGACGAGAAGTAGTTCGCTAAGTAAATTTCTGGAATTAAAATAAAATGTTCCGGTGAACGTATGTCGGACAAGTGATTACTTATCATACCAAATCTTCAAAGATTCCGCAACGATCAGCAACTCATTTGTGGCAACGCCTCAGTGTGGGTGAGTGAAGTACTTGATGTTCTATAGGTGTTGTCAAACAGCTCCACAAGAGTTTAGAGTTATGAATATGCTGTTTCAGGTCATTTATGTCATGAATAGGAGTAGCGTGTAGGAGCGCGGTGACGTATTTGGGAGAGCAGTAGTTCAAATGACCATCCTCCCATCCATATTTATGTTATGCGTCACTTAAGTCAAATTCTGAGATAGTTCCTTTGAACCAACAGTCGTATTTCCATCATTATTCCCCATCTTTCCCCCCTCACACGGTCTGAACATGTTTGACTCTATGGGACGATAAACCCTGCTTTACTGACCAGCTTAAATTATGAGGATTCAAGTTAGTAAACAGGGCAGGCCAGCCCTCGGGGCCTCAACACCCGAGCTTCAATCTACAGAACGCGATGTACAGAGACCACTGTACAATCAGCTAAGATTCCGTCATGCATAGACCACGTATTGCCTAAAACTGCACGGAGTAAACGTTCCAGTAGCACAAGCAGTTTTTCAAGATACTCGAGTGTCGAGGGTAGCATACATGCGGCATCTTGTAATCACGCATAAGCCACACCACATATCGAGTCCAAATATATGTCGGTGGTTTCGTCTATCGTACGATGGAGCTTAGCAGCTACTGACGAGGGAATGTTATGTACGTATACGTGGCACTCGTGCTCTAGGGACAGCATCTTTGACTACTGATTAAAAGGTTCTGCGTCCTGGGTTCCAATCTCACCACAGCGTAAATTTTATAAAAAAGACCATCAGCAATGGCGGTCGAAGACTACCGGCGTAGGAAGAAATTAGGGCTCATACGGAGGGATCTCCCTCGATCTATTTGCGAGTGGAACAATATAGGAAATGAAAAGTAGTGGTGCAGTGCACTCTCCTCCACGCACCATACGGTGGTTTGCGAAGTATCTATGTAGATGTAGAAGAAGCCATTTTCGTTCTGCAGACGGCCTTGTCAAAGAAGGCGGAGGAGTGGACACAGGTTCAAGAACACACTCTTGCCCTAAAAGGAGGAAGAATCAGCAATCATCAATAGCCTGAGGATACAAAACGCAATGGAAACCCTTAATTAAAGAAACACAATTTATATCCACAGAACATGTGGCCTTTAACTGAAAAAGAAATGTCATGCTTCTCTCTCCATAGGAAAAAGATTCCAGTCCCGCATTCGGATCAGGGGGAGCTACCAAGGAAGGGGTGACCAACAGAAAAAGATTGAATAACCAACGAAAGAGTAACGTTCTACAAGTCGGGGTGTGAAATGAAAGAAGTTAGAACGTGTTAGGGAACCAAGAAAATCTGAAAATCTGACATGCTAAGGCTCATTCTAGTTATGGCGGGGGCCAGTGAAGTGAAATGGAAAGAAGACAAGGATTTAGAGTCAGAGGCGTACAGGGTAATCTCAACAGCAGCAGAAAATAGTATGATAGGAGCAGGTTTAGTTATGAATAGGAAGGTAGGGCACAGAGTGAATTAGTGTGAACCATACTGTGATAGGATTGTTCTTATGAAAATAGACAGCAAACCAAAACCGACAACAATAGTTGTGCACACACAGACGTCGCAAGCAGAAGCGGAAGGGAAAGAGAAACTATATGAGGATACTGGAAGCGTAATGCAGTGCTTGAAAGTGAATGAAATCTAATAGTCATCAGGAACTGGAATGCGGCTATAGGGGAAGAAGCACAAAAAGGGGTTACGGGAAAATATGAGCTTCATACTAGGAATGAGAGAGGGGAAAGACTAATTGAGTTCTGCAGTAAATTTCTGATAGTAATATCGAACACTCTGTTCAAGAGTCATAAAAGGGAGAGGTATACTTCGAAAACGCCAGAAGATACTGGAAGATTTCAGTTAGATTACATCATGGCTAGACAGCTATTCCGAAATCAGATATTGGATTGTAAGGCATACCCAGGGGCAGATACAGGCTCACAATTTAATAATGATGAAGAGTGAGCTGAACTTTAAGCCTGCCGGAGTGGCCGTGCGCTTCTAGGGCTACAGTCTGGAGCCGAGCGACCGCTACGGTCGCAGGTTCGAATCCTGCCTCGGGCATGGATGTGTGTGATGTCCTCAGGTTAGTTAGGTTTAATTAGTCCTAAGTTCTAGGCGACTGATGACCCCAGAAGTTAAGTCGCATAGTGCTCAGAGCCATTTGAACCATTTTTGAACTTTAAGAGACTAGTCAGGCAGATTCAGTGCACGAAGAAATGAATACGGAAATAATAAGGAATGAAAAGTACGCTTGAAGTTTTCTGAGGCTACAGATACTAGGATACTGAAAAGCTCTGTAGGCAGTACAGTTGAAGAGGAATAAACATCTCTATAAAAGGTGCTCACAGAAAGAAGAAAGGATATCACAGGTACACGGACGGTAACAGTGAAGAAACCATGGGTAACAGAAGAAATACTTCAACTGATCGACGAAAGAAGGAAGTACAAAAATGTTAGAGAAATTCAGGATTATAGAAATACAGGCCACTAAAAAACGAAACAATCTGGAAGTGCAGGGAAGCTAAGGCGAAATGACTACAGGGCAAATGTGAAGCAATGGAAAAAGAGACGATTGTAGGAAGGAATGACTCAGCATATAAAAAAGTCAAAACAATGTTCGGTGAAAAGCAAGGGCGGTACATTAAGAGTGTAATAGGAATGCTGGGTTAAATGAAGAGGAGAGAGTGGACAGATGGAAGGAGTACATTGAAGGCCTCTATGATGGGGAAGACAGATGACGTAATAGAAGAATAAACAGGAATCGACACGGAAGAGATAAGGGAGTAAGTATTAGTATTTAAAAGAGCTTTCGACTACTCAAGATCAAATACTTCAGAACGGATAAATAATATTCCACCGAAATTTCTAAAGCCATTGGAGAAAGTGGCAAAGAACGACTATTCACCTTGGTGTGTAGTATGTATGACACTGGCAATATACCATCAAACGTTGGGGAAAAGCCGGCCGGTGTGGCCGTGCGGTTAAAGGCGCTTCAGTCTGGAACCGCGTGGCCGCTACGGTCGCAGATTCGAATCCTGCCTCGGGCATGGATGTGTGTGATGTCCGTAGGTTAGTTAGGTTTAATTAGTTCTAAGTTCTAGGTGACTGATGACCACAGAAGTTAAGTCGCATAGTGCTCAGAGCCATTTGAACCATTTGTTGGGGAAAACATTATCTACACAATTCCAAAGACTTGAAGAGGAACTAGTGTGACCATTATTGCGCAGTCAGATCATGCATCTAAATTACTAACAAGAATAATACATAGAAAAATCGAAAAGAAATTTGAAGATCTGCTAGATGACGATCACTTTGGCTTCAGGAAAGATAAAGGCTCCAGAGAGGCAGTTCTGACTTCGCAGTTGATAATGGAAGCAAGGCGGAGGAGGAATCAAGACACGTTCACACGATTTGTGGACCTAGAAAAACCGTCCGACAAGTCAAATGTTGCAAGATGTTCGAAATTCTTAGAAAAATAGTGGTAAGTTATACGGAAAGACGGGTAATATACAATATGTACAAGAATAAAGAGGGAATAGTACGCACATACATACATAAATTAATACTTGTTCCATAGATCATGAATACATTTCGTAATGATGTGGAATGTTTCACTTTAACATAAATTTTCTTTACACCAAAAGTAAATAATTCTTTTTTTTTACAGTTACTACTTCGTATCTAAAAATTCATCTGTTGAGCAGAAGGAGTTGTCATTCAGAAATTCTTTTAATTTGTTTTCTAATGTTGGTTGGCTATCTGACAGACTTTTAATGCAATTTGGCAAATGACCAAAGATTTTTGTGGCAGCATAATTCACCCCTTTCTGTGCCAAAATCAGATTTAACCCAAAATAATGAAGATCATCCTTTCTTCTATACTTGCTGCTATGCACTTCGCTGTTATTTTTGAATTATGATGCGTTATTAATTACAAATTTCATAATTGAATATGTTGTTGTAGTGGTCTTCAGTCCTGAGACTGGTTTGATGCAGCTCTCCATGCTACTCTATCCTGTGCAAGCTTCTTCATCTTCCAGTATCTACTGCAACCTACATCCTTCTGAATCTGCTTAGTGTATTCATCTCTTGGTCTCCCTCTACGATTTTTACCCTCCACACTGCCCTCCAATGCTAGATTTGTGATCCCTTGATGCCTCAAAACATGTCCTACCAACCGATCCCTTCTTCTAGTCAAGTTGTGCCACAAACTTCTCTTCTCCCCAATCCTATTCAATACCTCCTCATTAGTTACGTGATCTACCCACCTTATCTTCAGCATTCTTCTGCAGCACCACATTTCGAAAGCTTCTATTCTCTTCTTGTCCAAACTAGTTATCGTCCATGTTTCACTTCCATACATGGCTACACTCCATACAAATACTTTCAGAAACGACTTCGTGACACTTAAATCTATACTCGATGTTAACAAATTCCTCTTCTTGAGAAACGCTTTCCTTGCCATTGCCAGTCTACATTTTATATCCTCTCTACTTCGACCATCATCGGTTATTTTACTCCCTAAATAGCAAAACTCCTTTACTGCTTTAAGTGTCTCATTTTCTAATCTAATTCCTTCAGCATCACCCAACTTAATTTGACTACATTCCATTATCCTCGTTTTGCTTTTGTTGATGTTCATCTTATATCCTCCTTTCAAGACACTGTCCATTCCGTTCAGCTGCTCTTCCAAGTCCTTTGCTGTCTCTGACAGAATTACAATGTCATCGGCGAACCTCAAAGTTTTTACTTCTTCTCCATGAATATTAATACCTACTCCGAATTTTTCTTTTGTTTCCTTTACTGCTTGCTCAATATACAAATTGAATAACATCGGGGAGAGGCTACAACCCTGTCTTACTCCTTTCCCAACCACTGCTTCCCTTTCATGCCCCTCGACTCTTACAACTGCCATCTGGTTTCTGTACAAACTGTAAATAGCCTTTCGCTCCCTGTATTTTACCCCTGCCACCTTCAGAATTTGAAAGAGAGTATTCCAGTTAACATTGTCAAAAGCTTTCTCTAAGTCTACAAATGCAAGAAACGTAGGTTTGCCTTTTCTTAATCTTTCTTATAAGATAAGTCGTAAGGTCAGTATTGCCTCACGTGTTCCAACATTTCTACGGAATCCAAACTGATCTTCCCCGAGGTCGGCTTCTACCAGTTTTTCCATTCGTCTGTAAAAAATTCGCGTTAGTATTTTGCAGCTGTGACTTATTAAACTGATAGTTCGGTAATTTTCACATCTGTCAACACCTGCTTTCTTTGGGATTGGAATTATTATATTCTTCTTGAAATCTGAGGGTATTTCGCCCGGCTCATACATCGTGGTCACCAGATGGTAGAGTTTTGTCAATACTGGCTCTCCCGAGGCCATCAGTAGTTCAAATGGAATGTTGTCTACTCCCGGGGCCTTGTTTCGACTCAGGTCTTTCAGTGCTCTGTCAAACTCTTCACGCAGTATCTTATCTCCCATTTCGTCTTCATCTACATCCTCTTCCACTTCCATAATATTGTCCTCAAGTACATCGACCTTGTATAAACTCTCTATATACTCCTTCCACCTTTCTGCCTTCCCTTCTTTGCTTAGAACTGGGTTTCCATCTGAGCTCTTGATATTCATACAAGTGGTTCTCTTCTCTCCAAAGGTCTCTTTAATTTTCCTGTAGGCAGTATCTATCTTACCCCTAGTGAGACAAGCCTCTACATCCTTGCATTTGTCCTCTAGCCATCCCTATTTAGCCATTTTGCACTTCCTGTCGATATCATTTTTGAGACGTTTGTATTCCTTTTTGCCTGCTTCATTTACTGCATTTTTATATTTTCTCCTTTCATCAATTAAATTCAATATTTCTTCTGTTACCCAAGGATTTCTATTAGCCCTCGTCTTTTTACCTACCTGATCCTCTGCTAGCTTCACTACTTCATCCCTCAGAGCTACCCATTCTTCTTCTACTATATTTCTTTCCCCCATTCCTGTCAATTGTTCCCTTATGCTCTCCCTGAAACTCTCTACATCCTCTGGTTCTTTCAGTTTATCCAGGTCCCATCTCCTTAAATTCCCACCTTTTTGCAGTTTCTTCAGTTTCAATCTGCAGTTCATAACCAATAGATTGTGGTCAGAATCCACATCTGCCCCAGGAAATGTCTTACAATTTAAAACCTGGTTCCTAAATCTCTGTCTTACCATTATATAATCTATCTGATACCTTTTAGTATCTCCAGGATTCTTCCAGGTATACAACCTTCTTTTATGATTCTTGAACCAAGTGTTGGCTATGATTAAGTTATGCTCTGTGCAAAATTCTACAAGGCGGCTTCCTCTTTCATTCCTTCCCCCCAATCCATATTCACCTACTGTGTTTCCATCTCTCCCTTTTCCTACTGACGAATTCCAGTCACCCATGACTATTAAATTTTCGTCTCCCTTCACTACCTGAATAATTTCTTTTATCTCGTCATACATTTCATCTATTTCTTCATCATCTGCAGAGGTAGTTGGCATATAAACTTCTACTACTGTAGTAGGCATGGGCTTTGTGTCTATCTTGGCCATAATAATGCGTTCACTATGCTGTTTGTAGTAGCTAACCCGCACTCCTATTTTTTATTCATTATTAAACCTACTCCTGCATTACCCCTATTTGATTTTGTATTTATCACCCTGTAATCACCTGACCAAAAGTCTTGTTCCTCCTGCCACCGAACTTCACTAACTCCCACTATATCTAACTTTAACCTATCCATTTCCCTTTTTAAATTTTCTAACCTACCTGCCCGATTAAGGGATCTGACATTCCACGCTCCGATCCGTAGAACGCCAGTTTTCTTTCTCCTGATAACGACGTCCTCCTGAGTAGTCCCCGCCCGGAGATCCGAATGGGGGACTATTTTACCTCCGGAATATTTTACCCAAGAGGACGCCATCATCATTTAATCACACAGTAGAGCTGCATGTCCTCGGGAAAAATTACGGCTGTAGTTTCCCCTTGCTTTCAGCCGTTCGCAGTACCAGCACAGCAAGGCCGTTTTGGTTAATGTTACAAGGCCAGAATATATGTATTGCGAAAGTACTGTGGATGTCTTGAGTCCCTAAATAAATGTCTGCAAGGTCATCTTGGGTGTGCTCCAGCTATTATTCTGATTACGCGCTTTTGTGCAATGAATACTTTTTCTCTTAATGATGAATTATCACAAAAGATGATGCCATATGAAAGCAGCGATTAAAAATGGAAATAGCAGGCTAATTTACTGATATGTTTGATATGTTTATCACAGAAATTTGCAGTAACCTTAATAGCACAAGAAGCTGAACCTAATTGTTTCAGCAGATCATCGATGTGTTTCTTTGAATCCACCCGAGTAGGAAAATCAATAACTGATGTGAAATTGAAAGAACCAAATAATACTTCAAGGTCAAGCCTTCCGTCAGACTCTTTCAGAAAATCTACATTGAAATCCCCACAAACAACAATTTGCTACCCTCTGTCTGACAAATAGCACAACAAAGAATCCCAGTTTTTCAAAGGGTAGCTGAAAGTTTCCCAATGGGGACCTACACATGGCTGCAATTATAAAAGTACCATTATTTAGGTTACAGTAACATGTACATGCTTCTATTCTATATGTTGCTTTACACAATTTTTTAGCTTCCAAATTTTTCACACTAAGGCAGTTTTTAAGATATATGGCTATTCTCTCCACAGCATCTCTTCTTACGTGTGGTGAAAGCTTATATCCACCGTTTCCATACCAGTGACTATATGATGCTCAGACATGCATAGTACATCTATTCCACCCTCAGTTTCTAAATCTTCTAAAGAAACAAGAAACTCATTTACTTTGTTTTTTAATCCCATTATATTCTGATGCAATATACTAAAATTACTTTTCACTGTGCTTTTGTGAGAATCTTGTGACATACTAACATTATCACTGTTCTGTTATGAGAATCTTGTGATATTTTAACATCTCTAGTTCCTATCTGTCTGAGCTTCTCATTAAATATAATTTCGATCAATGTCGCATGATTGGACACTTATCTGAGTCTAAAAATGAGGTACTCCATGAGTTTCAGTCCCCACCCCCCCCCTTAAAAAAGTTTGTATCATCCCAGCTAATTTACCCTCTCCTTTCCTATTGAGAAGCAGGCCATATATTGTTAAGTCCCACCTAACAATACCGTCAACAGGAACCAAACCTATGCCTGACAAAGCAGCCATTGAAGCAGCTGATCTAACTCCATATTGACCCTCCCGACCGAGCTGTTCAATTGGGGCCAATCATATTGCATAAAGCAGGAAACAACATTTGTATGGTTCGTTGCAGACGCTATTTTTACCAGGTCACACTCAGCATTATAGCCTTGATCCCTGTCAATACTGTTTCCCGCTTCACCCACTACCACAAGATGATCCTGCTCTGTAAAACCCTTGCACAATGATCCTACATCCTCTCTCAGTTGGCTAAGACCTGCACTGGACTTGAAAATATTTGCGACCTGGTACCTGTTACCTAATTTTTCCTGCAGCATCTGGCCCACACCTCTTCCATGGCTACTACCTAACAACAGGACTTTCTTGCTACTTTCATTTTCTACTTTTTTGAAACAGCTGCTTTCCTAGTGAAAGTCTGTTGAATGCTGACTCCACTTACATCTACTTGATCCTCTTCCTTAGTTGACTAAGGTACCAATGCAAATCTATTGTTTGTGCCAATGATGAAACGTCAGATACTGTTCTCTTTCTGTGGACCACTTCTGACCTGTCCTCTCCCTTCTCCCCTTAACCTCATCAGTTCCTCCCTAGCACTGTCAAGTTCAGCATTAAGGGCTCTAATCTCCCCTTCCTCTTCAGCTATTTTCCTACCCCTTTAACATACTCTGCAATAGAATGGAAGAGACCAATTTACTTCCCCATTTCCCATGCTACTACATCGCTCCCAATGTACCATCAGTCACAACAGCTACACAGAACCCCAGTAACACTGAAAGACCAAGAACGAAATGCTCGGATTAAGAAGCGAGTAAGACAGGAATGTAGTCTTTCGCCCTAGTGTTCAATCTATATACCAAAGAAGCAATGACTGAAATAAAAGCAATGATCAAGAGAGGGATTAAAATTTAAGGTGGACAGATATCAATAATAAAATTCACTGATGACATTGCTGTTGTTGTTGTGGTCTTCAGTCCTGAGACTAGTTTGATGCAGCTCTCCATGCTACCCTATCCTGTGCTTCTTCGTCTCCCAGTACCTATTGCAACCTACATCCTTCTGAATCTGCTTAGTGTATTCATCTCTTGGTCTCCCTCTACGATTTTAACCCTCCACGCTGCCCTCCAATGCTAAATTTGTGATCCCTTGATGTCCTACCGGTCCCTTCTTCTAGTCAAAGTGTGCCACAAACTCCTCCCCAATTCTACCTGTATTCAATACCACCTCATTCGTTATGTGATCTACCCATCTAATTCTTCTGTAGCACCACATTTCGAAAGCTTCTATTCTCTTCTTGTACAAACTATTTATCGTCCGTGTTTCACTTCCATACATGGCTACATTCCATACAAATACTTTCAGAAACGACTTCCTGTCACTTAAATCTATACTAGATGTTAACAAATTTCTCTTCTTCAGAAACGCTTTCCTTGCCATTGCCAGTCTACATTTTATATCTTCTCTACCTCGACCATCATCAGTTATATTTCTCCCCAAATAGCAAAACACCTTTACTACTTTAAGCGTCTCATTTCCTAATCTAATTCCCTCAGCATCACCCGACTTAATTCGACCACATTCCATTATCCTCGTTTTGCTTTTGTTGATGTTCATCATATATCCTCCATTGAAGACACTGTCCATTCCGCTCAACTGCTCTTCCAAGTCCTTTGCTGTCTCTGACAGAATTGCGAGGGCTATCCACAAAGTACATTACGTTTTGGAATTAAAAATAAATAAAGTATTGGAAATTTTTTTTATTATATACAGATGAAAGCCACACTTAAATATTACTTTTCTACATAGTTGCCATTTAAATTAAGGCACTTATCGTAGCGATGGACGAGCTTGGAAATTCCTTCGTCCTAAAATTCGGCCGCATGCGCCTTCAACCACGTGGTTACCTCTTTTGGGACTGAAAAGGTGTGATTTTTGTGGATTTCCTGGAAAGAGGCACTACAATAAACTCTCAAAGGTATTGCGAAACTCTGCACAACCTCAGAAGAACAATACAAAACAAGCGCAGGGGGAAGTTGGGCTCAAAGATCTTGCTGATTCACGACAACGCCCGGGCCCACACGGCAAATGCCACTCGTGAAGTTCTCGAATCAATTTAAGTGGGAGTTGTTTCCTCATCCGCGGTGCAGTCCCGACCTGGCACCGAGCGATTTCCACTTATTCCCAGCAATGAAGAAGTGGTTGGCTATGCAGCGTTTTGATGACGACGCACAGCTTCAAGAAGAGGTAACCACGTGGTTGAAGGCACACGAGGCCGAATTTTACGACGATGGAATTTCCAAGCTCGTCCATCGCTACGATAAGTGCCTTAATTTAAATGCAACTATGAAGAAAAGTAGTATTTAAGTGTGGCATTCATCTGTATATAATAAAAAAAATTTCCAATACTTTATTTATTTTTAAGTCCAAAACGTAATGTAGTTTGTGGATAGCCGTCGTACAACGTCATCGGTGAACCTTAAAGTTTTTATTTCTTCTCCATGGATTTTAATACCTACTCTGAATTTTTCTTTTGTTTCCTTTACTGCTTGCTCAATATACAGATTCAATATCATTGGGGAGAGGCTACAACCCTGTCTCACTCCCTTCTCAACCACTGCTTCCCTTTCATGCTCCTCGACTCTTATAACTGCCATCCGGTTTCTGTACAAATTGTAAATATCCTTTCGCTCCCTGTATTTTACCCCTGCCACCTTTAGAATTTGAAAGAGAGTATTCCAGTCAACATTGCCAAAAGCTTTCTCTAAGTCTACAAATGCTAGAAACGTAGGTTTGCCTTTCCTTAATCTTTCTTCTAAGATTAGTCGTAAGGTCAGTATTGCCTCACGTGTTCCCACATTCCTACAGAATCCAACCTGATCTTCCCCGAGGTCGGCTTCTACCAGCTTTTGCATTCGTCTGTAAAGAATTCGTGTTAGTATTTTGCAGCTGTGACGTATTAAACTGATAGTTCGGTAATTTTCACATCTGCCAACACCTGCTTTCTTTGGGATTGCAATTATTATGTTCTTCTTGAAGTCTGATGGTATTTCGCCGGTCTCATACACCTTGCTCACCACATGGTAGAGTTTTGTCAGGACTGGCTGTTCCAAGGCCGTCAGTAGTTCTAATGGAATGTTGTCTACTCCGGGGGCCTTGTTTCGACTCAGGTCTTTCAGTGCTCTGTCAAACTCTTCACGCAGTATCGTATCTCCCATTTCATCTTCATCTATATTCTCTTCCATTTCCATAATACTGTCCTCAAGTACATCGACCTTGTATAGACCCCCTATATACTCCTTCCACCTTTCTGCTTTCCCTTCTTTGCTTAGAACTGGGTTTCCATCTGAGCTCTTGATATTCATACTAGTGGTTCTCTTTTCTCCAAAGGTCTCTTTAATTTTCCTGTAGGCAGTATCTATCTTACCCCTAGTGAGATAAGCCTCTACATCCTTACATTTGTCTTCCAGCCATCCCTGCTTAGCCATTTTGCACTTCCTGTCGATCTCATTTTTGAGACGTTTGTATTCCTTTTTGCCTGCTTCATTTACTGTATTTTTGTATTTTCTCCTTTCATTTATTAAATTCAATATTTCTTCTGTTACCCAAGGATTTCTACTAGCCCTCGTCTTTTTACCTACTTGATCCTCTGCTGCCTTTACTACTTCATCCCTCAGGGCTACTCATTCTTCTTCTACTATATTTCTTTCCCCCATTCTGTCAATTGTTCCCTTATGCTCCCCATGAAACTCTTTACCACCTCTGGTTTAGTCAGTTTATCCAGATCCCATCTCCTTAAATTCCTACATTTTTGCAGTTCCTTCAGTTTTAATCTGCAGTTCTTAACCAAAAGATTGTGGTTAGAGTTCACATCTGCCCCTGGAAATGTCTTACAGTTTAAAACCTGGTTCCTAAATCTCTGCCTTACCATTATATAATCTATCTGATACCTTCTAGTATCTCCAGGATTCTTCCATGTATACAACCTTCTTTTATGACTCTTGAACCAAGTGTTAGCTATGATTAAGTTATGCTCTGTGCAAAATTCTACCAGACGGCTTCCTCTTTCATTTCTTACCTCCAATACATATTCACCTACTTTTTCCTTCTCTCCCTTTTCCTACTCACGGATTCCAGTCACCCATGACTATTAAACTTTCGTCTCCCTTCACTACCTGAATAATTTCTTTTGTCTCATCATACATTTCATCAGTTTCTTCATCATCTGCAGAGCTGGTTGGCATATAAACTTCTACTACTGTAGTAGGCGTGGGCTTCGTGTCTATCTTGGCCACAATAATTGCTATCCTGAGTAAAAGTGAAGAAGAATTGCAGTATCTGTCGAATGGAATGAATAGTATAATGAGCACAGATTATGGATTGACAGAAAATTAAAGAAAGACGAAAGTACTCAGAAGAAGTAAAAATCAGAACAGTGAGGAACTTAATATCGGAATTAGGGATCACCAAGTAGACAAAGGTAAGGATTTTGCTGACTATGTAGCAAAATAATCCATGATGGATGGGGGGAGCAGGACATAAAAAACAGACTAGAACTGGCAAAAAGGCCATTCCCATCCCATAGTAGTCTACTAGTATGAAGAACTTAATCTGAGGAAGAAATTGGGGAAGAAATTCCTGTGAATGTAGGTTTGGAGTACAGCACTGTATGTGAGTGAAATACTTACTGTAAGAAAATAAAAACAGAAAAGAATCAAAGCATTTGAGGTGTGGTGCTACCGAAGAATGTTAAAAAGTAGATGGCCTGATAAGGTAAGATATAAGGAGGTTATCTGCAAAATTGGAGATGAAAGGAATATTTGGAGAACACTAACAAGAAGACTGGACAGAATGATAGGACACTTGTTAAGATATCAGGGAATAACTTCCATGGCACTAGAGAGAGAACTGTAAGGAAAGACAGAGATTGAAATACATGCAGCAGATTATGTGCATGTAACTTCCAATTGCTAATCTTAAATGAAATCAGTTGGCACATGAGAGGAATTCGTGGTGAGTCAAATCGAACCAGACAGAAGACTGATGACTCAAACAAAAAGACTTATCTTCCTAATGTGATCTCATTAGAGAACAAACTTATGGTAGTAGCCTTGTAAAGAAATGTGAACGAAAATTAGTGAAATCGAGCAGAGTGAATCAGATTTGTATTTCACATCTTACCTTTGGAAACGTAGTTATTAAAATTCTGATCATAGTGGTCTCAAATTACTTTAACAAGGACGCTTGGGGAGCATTATCTTGAGCACCATACACAAGGGATTTTTTTTCAATGTCCTATAGGTCCAAAATTAAGACCACAGTTAAAACATGATGTAGCATTGCGCGAATGTGTTGTACAGTGTCTCTAATATGCTTGTCGATCGTAGCACTTTTGCGTTCTGAGCACACAGTGAACACATAAAAGATGCTTAGAACAATAGACTCTCCTGCCAATAGAGCAATAGACTCTGAAACAGCTGCAGAGAGTTTTCGCCTGATTTCATGCAACCCTCATAACTGAAGTATCATAGGTTTCCTTCTTCATGACAATGTTCTACCGTACTTTGCAGCTGCAACAAAGACGCTTTCGCAGCGTTTTCGATGAGAAATGTTTGATCACCCGATGTAATGTCTGCAGTCGGCTCCCTGTGATTTTAATGTCTTAGTTCACACGAATCCCTGACTATGAGGACAGCATTGTAGCACCGACAGCAAGCGGCACAGGGAGTTGGAAGAAAGCGAGGGCGGATGCCTTCTATAACGAGGATATTGAGAAGTTGGTACCAAGCTACCACAAATGTCGAAGCGCCTATGTTGAAAAGTATCTGAAAGGAGTAACTAAATGTTGCAAATAAAACATATTTTATTTTCACTGGGGTTTCCATTGGCGACCGATCGGAGGTTGAAACAAAAAGTTCAAATGTGTGTAAAATCTTATGGGACTTAACTGATAAGGTCATCAGTCCCTAAGCTTATACACAACTTAACCTAAATTATCCTAAGGACAAACACACACACACCCATGTCCGAGGGAGGACTCGAACCTCCGCCGGGACCAGCCGCACAGTCCATGACTGCAGCGCCCAAGACCGCTCGGCTAATCCCGCGCGGCTGGGGGTTGAAAATTAAATGTCTCTCGTACATATAAACAACTAACAACAAAGCCACTGCGTTGCTCTTCCTATGCTCTATATGCTGTGAAAGTGAATGACAATATGTATCATTTATGTTTTCCATACAGAGACCTGTCTTTCTCGTACAGCATGATATAGCACTGCGCAAATGTGTTTTACAGTGTCTCTAATATACTTGTCGATCGTATCATGTAGCACTTTTGAGATCTGAGTGCACAGTGAACACGTAAAGATACTTAGAACAATAGAGTCTCCTGCCAAGAGTGTTCACTAGTCTCACCGCAACGAATACTTATACCGCCATAGTACATAGTGGTAGGGATACGCTTTTGTAAGACTGCAGCTCACTACCATCACATTTTAAGACATAGACCTGTTATCCTGGGAATTATGTTTTTTTGCTTGGCCACCTTCTGAAATAGCTCTTAAAATCGGATTTTATTAGTTTCTCCGTCTTAAGCTTACTGCAATTTAATTTCAGAGAATTTTACACTAGGGGGATTTCATTTTATATTTATAAAGAATCTTCTGTGGTTATTCGGTAAAATGGATACATATGTTTGTACTTTTTTGGTTGTTTTAGATTAAAAACAGCATTTTGTTTATAAGGTTGGTGTGCCTTTTAATAACTAGGAATTATATCCTGACCTTTGTTACACATGTTTGGAAACATCAGGTATATTGTTAAGTTGTGCACTAATATGGATCTACCTAAATCTTCCACAAACTACCATATGGTGCATGGCGGAGCATACATTCTACCACTCCCGTTCTCATTCCACTCTCAAGTTGAGAGATGGGAAAAAGGACTGTTTATATACCTTCTTACAAGCCTTAATTTCTCTTGTCTTCGTGGTCCTTACACGAAGAGTACGTTGGAGGCAGTAGAATCGTTCTGCAATCCGTCACTAATACGAATTCTCTAACCTTTCCCAACAGCGTTTCGCTTCCCTCGAGAGATTCCCCTTTCAATTCAGGAAGCATTTCCTTAATGCGTGTTGGCTGAAACTAAGGGTAACAGCTCTAGCAAAACGCATCTGAACTGATTCGAGTCTTCCTTTCATTCGACCTGATGGGGATCAGAAACACTCGAGTAGTACTCAAGAACGGGCGCGCAAGTGTTCCTCATACGCTGCCTTTTTAATGGATGAGCTACACTGCCAAAATTCTCGCAATAAACCAAAATCCACCGTTCGCCTTCCTTGCCACCGACCTTACGTGCTCGTTCCATTCCGTACAGTTTTGCAACGTTACTCCTAGATATTCAATCGACGTGACTGTGTCAAGCGGAACACCACTACTATGAACATTACAGGGCTGTTTTTTTCTGCTCATCTGCATTAACTTATGTTCTTCTACATTTGGAACAAGCTGCAGTTCATCACACCAAATAGATATTTTGTGTAACTCGTCCTGTGTCCTCCCATAATCACTCAACATCTACATTTGTGCCTACACTATCTCAGATCGCTGCCCACCCTAAGTGTAAAATCGTTTACTTATTTAGAGGAAAAGAGTGATCCTGTCAAATTCTCTAAGGCACCCCTGACGATACCATATCCTCTGGTTGACATTAGCCGTATGGAAACATACTAGGTTCTATTATTTAAAAATTCTAAGATACATTCAATTATGTGAAAACCTATTCCGTATGGTATCTTTGTTAATAATCTGAAATGGGGTACTGTGTTAATTGCTTTCCAGAAATCTGGGAATATGGAATCTGCCTGTCGTCCTTCGTCTATGGTTGGCAGGATATCGTGCGAGAAAAGAGTAGCTTGAGACTTAGCACTGGGAGAGAGATTCGCCATTAATGTAATTAAGTAAGGGAAGTAATGGGACAATGCCGAAAAGAGCTCTCTGTAAAACTGAGTTGGAATTCCATCAATCCCTAACGGCTTATTTGTCTGCAACACTTTCAATTGCTTCTCAGTGCCAGTAATGCCTGTTTCTACATTCTTCAAGCGGAAGCCTGTCTACAATCCTTCTGAGTGAATGATTTTTTTAAACGTTAGATTTAAAACTTCGCTTCCTTTCTGCTGTCTCCTACTGCAACATCAGATTGGCCGACAAGTGACTAAGAAGCTCTCGACCCGCTTAGCAGTTTTACTTAGCGCCATAATTTTCTTGCTTTCTCAGCAAGATCTTGCGCTAAGGTATCGTGGTGGAATTTTTTGTGTACGTAACTCATCGATCTTTTTGCAGACACACGGATTTCTACTGATTTTTGTACGTCGACTTTCTACGCTCTTTTTCGAACTGACAGTGCAACACTCAGTTTCCTCAGACTATTTCGAATTTTATTACTAAACCACGGCGAGTTTTTCCCGTCCTCAGTCCACATATTTGGCATACACGAGAACTTGCTGAAAAGTAATACTTTCGAATTTTTTATTCTTTCGACTGAGTCGCTTCGCTGGCTCATGTTGCAGCCCTTTGCCGCTAGAGGACTCCGAATTGTAGCTTGTAATATGGCAGTGTTTAACGTAACTACTGTATATCGGTGCTTGAGGGACACCGTGCTGTACTCGTGCTTCTAACCCCAGAAATCGTGCCTCCAACTGCAATCAGTAGAAAAAGGAAAGCTATTGTATGGTGGTGATTGTATCGACGTCAGCAATGCGACTGTTGGTGAAAGCTGATTTCATCATTTTGACCCAGAAAACAAGAGACCATCAATCGAGTTAGGCCAAAGAAGTTCCAGATCGTGCGTCAGCACGCAAAGTCATGCCCACAGTGTTCTGGGACGTTCAAGGTGTGCTGCATTTGGAATTCATGCCTAAAGCCATCACCATAAACTCTGAAAGGTACTACGAGACCCACAGAAAAGTGAAGATCGAATTCTAAGAGTTCGTTAACACGCAGAGCACCCTCTCCTTCAGCATGACACACGAGTGGAATGACATCTGCACCAATCCGACGGCTTGAATTCACGGCCATCAGTCATCCTCCATACGATACCGACTTGGCCCTAACCGATTTTTATCTGTTTCGAACACGTATACAAGACTTTCGAGGACTTAACTTTCATGGTGATGAAACCGAGCGAGTGGGTTGTGGCTCCTTCAACGAAGTCAAACATTACACAGTGACGTTATCAACAAACTGGTTTCACTGTGGGAGAAATTTGTTTGTTGCCAGGATGACTATGTTGAGAAATAAGTATGTAGAAATGAAGAGGAAAGATGTGGAATGTTAATAAAGTTTGCTTTGTTTAAAAATCTTTCAGTTTTCAAGATAAAAAAATACTTTTCTGCACGCCCTCGTACTTCTTCAATACAGTATTTGCAATTAGTTTAAACTTTGCCCATCACTCATCTACATCCATTATATTGTAACTCAATTACTGGTACGTCCGTTCACACAACCGCTCATCTGTTCTCATCCTAGCCTTCATGGTATATTTATTGACTTTAATAACCGTCCCTGTCTCTATATTGGCATTACCAATAAGGTCACGCCTGTTTGTAGTTACAAGTTCTAAAATTTTTCCATTACGACAGGATTGTGGAACTAGCAGCTCAAGAGAGTTTTCAGAAAACATTTTCAGAACTACTTCGCAAGGTTCTCTATTCTTATCACTCTCAGCGAATCCATATACGTTCCAGTCTATACTGATTAGGTTCAAGTTGCATACAACTAATACTGCAAGATCGGATACTTCCGTGCTACTTAGCATAGACTCTTTTAAATGATTCTACAACTGTTACCGTGGAATCGGATGGCCTATGATTAACAGAGTTCACGTGCGCCGGTTACTCACGTCCAAACGGTTTCGACCTCGACAGACTATTTCCATCGAGTGCAAGAAGCACTCTGCCTCCAATGGTGTGAAACGTATCTCTTCGATAAACGTTCCACGTCTCGCTAAATTTTTCGGAACTTTCTACGTCAGGTTTTATCCACCTCTCGGTTCAGAGTATAATGCGAGTACGATAGCTTTCCTGGAGGACGGTAGATTCAGAGACTCTTTTAAAAAGTTTTCGCAATTTACACTTAAAGTCCTTTGCTTCATGTGAGATCTGATTTCGCTCTCTACGTATCGACTGGCGAGCGTTCATCAGAGAAACTCACACTATCATCTTCCACAAGTACGTTGCTTCTCCTTCTGCTTCTCTGCCCTCGACACGTGACTACAGTATATATAACTATTCGTTCTATATATTACAAAGATTAAAATGCCATAAAAATCACCAATTCAAACATAAATTATGGTTTTGAAGAGTTCTCACCAATTAAGTGTCTCCAGGCGGTTCCTTTCACAAACGCGCACCCAAATCGTGATGGTGAACTCATCGCACGGGAACGTGACTAATGGCACAGATTTAATTTGATCCTCTGAGCATCTCAACAGCCCATCAGAACATCACACTGGCGTATACGAGATAAAAAAAAGTTGACGTTGAAGCCATTAGAGACCGAACAGTAGCCCGGATATACACGGATGGGCCCACGTGAAGCAGCTGTCATGAAATAGGCTGAGGCGAATGCACGAAGAATGAGAAGGTTTCACGTGCCGTCGACGACGTGGTCATTAGAGACAGAACAAAAACTCGGGTAAGATACGCATGGGGAAGTACGTACGTGTTCTCACCAAACGAACCATCACAGCACAGACTTATTTTGTGGAGACTGCTGAAAACGTAAACAGGGGTCACCAGGCGGGAATTTGAGCCCTATTTGGTTTTAAACATCCGCCATCCGTTACGCAGGTTGAAGCATTGATCGTGCTATCGTAATGCGCCACGGTCTAGACTCGCCGTAAATCTTGGCTCAATAGGAGACAGAAATCAAGTTATCGTCCTTCCATCATGCCATAGGTTGCAGTGTTTTCCTAATTTCGAAACAGCTACATTTTTCGGTTATTCCTTACAGAATTCTAAAGTAGGTTCCTCCGCACTTAATTAACTGAGACGATGCTGTAAGTCGGATGGCAATAACGAGAAAACATTTGGATTCGACTCTCTTTTTGTTACTTGAACGATGATCGTTACCAATGACACTGCAACCTTCTTATCTCCAGCAGCGTGTAGGACGATGGTTTTTTTCTTTATAATAAGGGTTGTGAAAGTGAGGAAAATTACGGGACTCAACATAATATGGACTAAGAGTAAACAGAAGAGAAAAGAAAGTAATAGCAGACCTCAAAACAGAAGTACTGAAGGAATTCTGTTATCTCCTGCTTCGTTGGCTTACTTCCAGAAAGAATTTTTTGAGAATGTGTGTGTGTGAAATCTTATGGGACTTAACTGCTAAGGTCATCAGTCCCTAAGCTTACACACTACTTAACCTAAATCATCCTAAGGACAAACACACACACCCATGCCCGAGGGAGGACTCGAACCTCCGCCGGGACCAGCCGCAGTGTCCATGACTGCAGCACCCTAAACCGGTTGGCTAATTTCGAGAATGTACCTTTGGAGCGTGGCATTGTATGGAATTTAATCATGGACTAGGGGATAAACTGAAAAGAGAAGAGTCTAATTGTTTTTAGATGTGCTGAGGTTCTACGAAGAAACGGCGAGGAGTGCAGCATGCGAACAACATCGAAAACAAGAAGGAACAGGATCATAGACCATGTACGATGCGCACTGCTTTTCTGGTTGATCTAGTAGCTACTTTGTCTGTGCAATAGCAGCCGACCGCTGGTGGCCGAGCGGTTCTAGGCGCTTCAGTCTGGAACCGCGCGACCACTACGGTCGCAGGTTCGAATCCTGCCTCGGGCATGGATGTGTGTGATGTCCTTAGGTTAGTTAGGTTTAAGGGGCTCCGGAAAGGCTCAAAATCATGAAAAGTTCAATTTTTACTTTTTTGCGTTTTCTGAATCTGCAGACTATTACCTTTTAATAGATATATAATTTATTCAATTCCGAAGACTACAACTATTTTTAAATTTTTTTTGAAATGTGTTCTACATGGGCGTGACCCACTGTGGCGCTGTTAAACTGCTGTCAAATGGTGTTATTATTAACGTCCGTGTTCATCAGGTACATTTTAGTGATGTGAGATAAAGTATGTGTTGTGGCTAACCTGTGATGGTTCAATATATATCGCTGGTGTGATTGTCGATTGTTTCATGTTTATTTACTCTGTCGTTATCTGGAAAATATTCGTAATTAATTCTGTTTCTTGAGTCTCTGTTTTGTTGAAGTATAATAATGAGTAAAAGTAAAGTTATTAGAAATCCTCTGAAGGCTTGTAAGAAAAGGAGAAATGTTGGAAAGCCAAAGGTATGTGTTATTACTGTAAACAATAAAGACGATAACCAAGTGAGTGAACCTAACCTCTCAAGTACACCTGCCCATAGCAGTCAAAGTGGGAAAGAAAATGCTTCACAGAAGAAGCTTGGTTCAATGAGTGAAAACTATGAATGTTTTATGGGCGAATCGGATGTGAATGAAATATTTGATATGTCGGTTCTCAAAGGATTTTTTTCAAACTGTGTAAGATGTATTCATTGTAGTGAAGTTGGTCTGGAACTCTCCATAATAAAGCACGTAGGACCTTCTAGTGAAATACAACTGAAATGTGGTAGGTGTTCATACATGACCACCTTTTGGAACAGTGTTGTAGTAACTGCAACTGAAGAAAATGGTAGCAAAATCTACGAACACAACATTAGATTTGTTTATTCCTTGCGTTCAGTTGGTAAGGGTGCTACTGCAGGTGCAATTTTCTGTGGCATCATGAATCTTCCAAATCCCCCAACCAAGTTTACGACCTATAATAAATCAATAGGGTCTAAAGTAGAAGATGTCTGTATAGAATCTATGAAGAACGCTGTGGAAGAGGCAGTAGTGGAAAATAATGGTAACAGAGATTTGACTGCAGCGTTCGATGGTACCTGGCATAAACGGGGACACACATCTCTTCATGGTGTAGTATCTGCCACCAGTATGTATACAGGGAAAGTTTTAGATGTAGCAGTAATATCAAAGTATTGTAGATGTCCACAAAAATATAAAGGTACACATGAAAATAATTGCAAAACTAACTATAGTGGCAGTAGTGGAGGAATGGAAGTGGCTGGTGTTGCCAGTATATTCCAGCGTTCTGAGGCGTGTGATAAAGTGCGATATGTTAATTACCTTGGTGACGGTGATTCTAAAAGTTTCAAACATGTTCAAGGACTGAAGCCCTATGGTGATGATGTTGTAGTGCAGAAATTTGAGTGTATTGGACACGTACAGAAGCGAATGGGAACAAGACTTCGGCGACTGAAAGCTTCGTACAAAAAACAAAAACTCAGTGATGCTAAAGGGTTGGATGGGAAGGGAAGGTTAACTGACAGTGTAATTGACAAAATACAGAACTATTATGGAATGGCTATTAGGCAAAATACACAAAGTCTCGACGAAATGAAGAAGGCTGTTTGGGCTCTTTTTTTTTCATACTTCTTCAACCGATGAAGATCCCCAACATAGCTTGTGTCCCAAAGAAGAAGACAGTTGGTGTAAATATAACAAAGGATTGCTAACTGGTGAAGTGTACACTCATAAGCATAGTCTGCTTCATGCAATAATGGAGGTGATAAAACCTATTTTCAGAGACTTAGCAGCACCTGAACTGTTGAAAAAGTGTATTCACGGAAAAACTCAAAACCCCAATGAAAGTGTAAATAGTGTTATATGGTCGAGAATCCCCAAGACTGTATTTGTTGGAATAGAAACACTTCACTTTGGTGTGTATGATGCTGTTGCGACTTTCAATGATGGCAACATTGTAAGGTGAAGGTATTTAGAAATATGGGAATGAAGATAGGTTCTAACATGGTACGAGCGATGCTTGCTTTTGACAAGGAACGCCTTCGGGCTGCAGACAGGACTGTAAAGAGTCTAGAAATACAAGCAAGAGTAAACAGGAGGAGGAACAAGAGGAAGCTGGAGAAGGAGTTTGCAGAGGATGAAGATAATCCATCCTATGGACCTGGAATGCACTAAAAAGTTAATCCAATCTTTGTCGCTCGATTCCCAAAACTTTTATTTTCTCATACTAATTACATGTTTTCTAAGGATCTTCCAAACATATTTGTTTCAAACTTTCAGTAAATGTTACACAGTACCTTCTGCATAATTTAACACAGCCTTTTTCCAAAAAACTGTATATTTTTGAATATATAAATAAAAAATTGCAAAAAATGTTGTGAATTTTCATTACAATTGAAAAAAAAATCATCTTTAATAAGTGAACTAAAATTTTGTAAAATCCCTGTGTTAAGTTGTAGCCCATATTCCAATAAACAATCTGTAAAAAGTTCAACTTCCTACCTCAAATACTTTGTGAGGAAAGATGTAATTTATAAGCGTTATTTTAACATTGCAAGTATAGGGCGTTCCGGAGCCCCTTAAGTAGTTCTAAGTTCTAGGGGACTGATGACCTCAGATGTTAAGTCCCATAGTGCTCAGAGCCATTTGAACCATTTTTTTTTTTGTACAATAGTAAACATAAATTTCCAACCTTAATGACACTATGAAACCTCCGAAAAATTGTAAAATAAGCGGTAAATATAAAGTATTTAATGAAGAAGGGATACACACATATTTTCTTTGTTAGTATCAGAATGAAGCAGTGCGTATATTACGTCATGAAACTTTAACCATATATAAGGAGTAAAATCTGAAAAGACACTACGAAACAAAACGTAGCGATTTTGGCAGCACACTTCCCAAAACAGAACACAAAATAAAAGGTGTGGAGTTTTTGAAACGGCTGAAGAAGATACAACCATAAATTAAAAAGGAATTAACATTTCAAATTAGTCCCACAGAAACAAGTTTCTTGGTAGCGTATAATCAAACTAAACGCGAGAAGCATTTTCTTAGGAAGGTGTATTTATTAAAATAATGTATTGAAGAATGTGTCCACATATTGTGTTCTGATCTGAGAACCATATTTGAAAGCACTTCATTGTTAAGAAGAACTATCTTGAGGCGCATTGACTCAATTAGTGATAGACTCACAAAACAGCCGAAGACTTCGTTTGGTTTTCTTTGCCAATAAATGTGAGCACAGATAAGGAAGAAGCTGAAAAATTACCAGTCATTATCCACGGAATTAATGAAAATTTCATCATTAGAGAAGAGCTACTTGGCCTAGAATCATTTACAGTTAGACCGGTTGGGAATTGGTTGAGTGTGCTGTGAACTGCGGGTAGAAAAGTAGCGTGTTTCGGAACAAAAACAGCAGACGGGGCCATAGCCTTATGTGGGAAAAAAGTATAGGTATCGTTAAACCCTTAAAAATAAGTAACAAGCACACGACAAAGAGAGTGATACGTTCTCTTTTCATTGCTCTTGTGCCAAGAGCACCCTTCCAAAATAGCACTGCACTTAAAATATATGGTAGAGGTGGATCCTATTGTTGGCGTGGGTATACAACCAGAAAAGGGCGCTCCAGCAACGACAGCTCAAACTTTTTCTTGAGGATGAAGAGGCAGAGGAGGAAGACGTAATTTACCACAGCAGTATCAGTTCATTGGGTCTGGACGAAGTGTTAAAAAGAGACTGATCATTGCAGAATGAAATCCTCTTATTTTTGGATACGGAGGAGTTATCTCACGATTTTCTGAGGAGTGGAGATATGAGATGACGTTTGCAGCCTGATGTGTCTAAGAAATTAAATGAATTGAATGTGACATTGCAGGGGAAAAATTTGTTTGCACATTGAAAGAGGAAGCATGTAAAATCATTCAGGGTAAAACTAGATCCGTTTGCAAGGCAATCAGATGAAAGCAATTTTTGTCATTCACCCTTACCAGGAAAACAGAAAGTGTCTGAAAGTGTTTCTAGTAAGGGACTATCTGCAGAGGGTGGAGGACTAGGTCACAAAAGATATCAGTACTTGAAGAAAATTGAGCATACATTCAGTTTTCTGTTTTATCCCAGCACTGCTGATACTGAGACAGCACATGAGGAGGTGTAATTTGAACTTACTGACATGCAGACAGATCACACCATGAAAGAAATGTTGTGCCATTACCTGACTTGTACAAATCATTGTCAGCACAAAAATTTCCATACATGAAGAAGTACACTGAGAAAATGTTCTCTATGTTTTAGGCTCTGTATATATTTGTGAGCGAAGTTTTTCTTGCTTGAAAATCAACATGAGTAAATATAAATTCCCCTTGACATACATTATCATGTTGCTTAAAATCCGTCTTGATTGCAAAAAATTTTTTTATTATTCATATGACCGGTTTCGGTTCATTCAGAACCATCTTCAGATCTGATATTTCAGTTACAGGAGTAACCCGTCCAAATCCAGCAACTTTCACATGCTACGTCACATAGCATGTGAAAGTTGCTGGATTTGGACGAGTTACTCCTGTAACTGAAATATCAGATCTGAAGATGGTTCTGAATGAACCGAAACCGGTCATATGAATAATAAAAAAATTTTTTTGCAATCAAGACGGATTTTAAGCAACATTATAAAATCACTGATTGCTGTTATCCCATAAGACATTATGTCTGTTTTTGCTAAACATACATTATCTTCCAGGCTGTGATGAGAAACTCAACAAGGAAGGTCTCTCTTGATTTCAAAAAAATTATGGATAATTGTGATAGGATACATTTATATCCTTTAAGTGATTCTAAAATTAAATTTTCTAACAGTTAGAGATGTTATCAAATGACTCTGAGCACTATGGGACTTAACTGCTGAAGTCATCAGTCCCCTAGATCTTAGAACTACTTAAACCTAATTAACCTAAGGATATCACACACGTCCATACCCGAGGCAGGATTCGAACCTGCGACCGTAGCGGTTGCGCTGTTCCAGACTGTAGCGTCTAGAACCGCTCAGCCACCCCGGCCAGCTAGGGATGATATGAAATTAGTGCAATAAATAAATTGAGTATAACTGCCACTATTATATTTTATTTATATTTATTGACTTTTATTGTAGAATTTGTTCCTTTTCTGAACTACGAAGTTAAAACTAACAAATGTAATCATTTTAAAAGGTATGACTTCCGCTAACCTGCTCTTCCACAAAGTGGACCCCGAGCGGAAATAATTGACCATCACTAATTTAAATAACAATCAATTTTCGACTAAGAATTACGGCCTTCTTCCTTCGATCATTAGTTCTGATTGAAAATATTTTTGGGATTTTTTCTGTGAAATTTTCATTCGTGCCTGGTGATAAGCACATATCACTTCCTTTACAGGTGCCCAGCGTGCTAAATCATAAACATTTTACAGAAACATGGGCTATATGGCACTGTCATTGCCTTCGGTTGGCAACCCTCGCGCTGTGAACATCTGCGGAACGGAACGGCTGTAGAATAGGCAGAATAGGGTGGAAGGGCGGCAAGCGGGTGACGTACATGGATTCCCATTGTGTGTCTCTGTGCAACAGGCAGCTATTGTTCGATTAGCGAAACAGTCAAGCAGAGGCATTTGCGTTCTCTTGCTGTGACGTATTTGTCGTGGCATCTGTTTCCAGCGCGCCTAATAGCGTCGTTAGCTAAGCGGCCTGCATAATCAAGAGCAGCATTCCTGCAGCGGTACCCATCCTAACCCCCGAAGAGCCGCTACTTCGTGTTGTAATTAATTAGACTCTTACTTCAGATATTTGAAGCGAAAAAGTATGTTCGCTCGTCGCTAGAAAATTCTTCTGTGACAAAATACCGTCAGATTCGGATCGCTAACAGCAATGACACTGTTAGTGCAATTGTTCAGCGAACGGCGGACAGATGTCGGTACGTGTACATCGCGCAGTATTTATTTTGTCTGTGGCGTTTTCATACCTGTATAGGCGCTTATGCGCAGTTGTTACGAATTAGGTTTGTGTAAAGTTCTAAATTGGTTTTTCGTGGAAACTCGTTTAGCTAGGATGTCATTGTCAAGAGCTTTAATAGCACAACTAGGACCCAAAGTGAGCCCAAATATGTTCCCCGAAATAAAAGTGGAAATTGGTATAAAATTAAAAAGGACAAAATAATGAAAGATATCGTCTCATATGACTCATAAAAACGTTAGGAACTACAGAAAACGTTAAGTCAGAGGAAAGCTTGCGTCGAAAGGAATTCAAAGAGCCTAAAATGTCCAGTATCGAGTGGATGCGAGAGCTACGGCACTAGCGAAAAACAAAAATGGAAAAAACTATCCACTTGCAGATCACGTGCCGGGCTCCGTTGGAGGGCAATATAGAAAATATTGATAGTGTAGACATACAAGGGGTGGACAAAAATACGCAAACACCGCAAGCATAATGCATTACCATGCCTAATAAGGTGTAGAAAAACTATTGACATTCAAACCAGGTGTCTCGGAAGGGATAGATACAAGTTCTGCTGCTTTTCGAGAAAATTTTATATCGTTCTTCCTACAAAAAGTTGACAAGGTCGGTTAACGATGATGGAGGTGGATAGTAATCAGGTGCCATTCTCTCCAAACTAGATCACAAAGGTTCAATAATATTGACATCTTGTGACTGTGAGTGCCAGGGGATCTGCAAAAATTCATCCTGGTGCTCACAAAACCAGTCCAGGACGATGCGAGCTGTGTGAACAGTGGCCCTGTCGTCTAGGAACACAGCATCAGCACTGGGGAACAAACATTGTACAGTAGAATAGACCTGATCAGCAAAAATGGCTACATAACACTTGGCATCATTGCGACCTTTCAGAGCACCTTAAACTCAAACTAATTTATGAAGTTCCTCCATTCCACCTCAACGGACTGAGTAACTGCATCTTCGTGAAATTTGCTGCCGTAAGTGCTGGAGGATGTACCTCTAAATGCTGGACAAAGGCTGCACCTCTGGCACGATGGGGCATCAATCCATTTCAGCATCGCTGTAGGGAATTATCTGAGAGTCACCTCCAGGAATCGATGGATTAGCTGAGGTGGCCCTGTGGCCAGGCCACCAAGGTCTCCTGACCTCACGCGTCTGGATTTCCTCCTCTGGGCACACATGAAGCAGCTGAGGTGTGAAACCGTTGTAGAAACAGAAGAAGACTTCGTCGTTAAAATTGCCGTCGCTGCTGGTACTATTGCGTATATGCCATGAATCTTTGAATACACACAATTAACAATGGTCCGACTATGTACTCCTTGCATACAGGCCGATGGTCGCGCATTCGAGCAGTAACTCTGAATGCCATTTTTAGCATGCTAAACTATGTGCTGTGTAAATCGCCTCTTGCTTCAGAATTTGCCGTCAGGGATAATCTGTACCATGAATAAATAGTATGTTCTCTACCTCTTCTATCACTTTGAACGTACAGCTACGGAACACACTGTATACAGAACCTCATCAGGGATGATGTAATTCAGAAACATGTTGTGGTAAATAAATGACTGACTTTCAACTTCTGGTGTGTACAAATTTCCGTATAGATATCATCGTAGAGTTGAAGTACGGCTTCACAAAAGCTCACCATTATGTTCCAAGCCAAGTCTCAATATTTTCCATATTTCGTGGCCCTTCCTCAGTTTCGCTTATGTCATCAGTCTGGAGACATCTGTGAGATATAGCATTTAACTTCGTAAAAAACTCTCATTACTCAGAGGGTTCAATACTTCCAATGAATCCCAGCCTGGCATCTGTGCTTACTAAAGCTAGCTTTAGAAGGTTTCCACTTCAGGTCGGTACAGATGTTCAGATATTCTACGATTGTTACTGTTTACAGTGATTCATTGCCCAAAATTTAATTTTTCATCTATTTCAGGAGCAAGACGTTACATTCACTTACGGTGAGTGTCAACTGCAGAGCTTACAGGAAAACCGGAAGAACATTATCCGCTATGTCACAACGTGGACGAAAATGTGTGTCGAGTGATCGTGACAAACGGTAATTGAAGAGGATTGCGAAACAAAATAATAGGACGACAGTTTCGGAAGAAACTTCACAGTCATAATTCTCATTCACAGATGAAGTGATTTTATGAAGTACACAGCTAAAATGATGAAAATGCATGTAACGGGAAAATGTGGTGCCGAAGCCTTATGACCTAGACTATGGAGCAATGGTAGAGTGTCGTTTGGCCGGATAAGTCTTTTCTTTACACCGTTTCAAACTCCTGGTCGAGATTACGTCCCAAGAGTGAAACATGGCGGGGTTTCTTCAGTGATGTGGGCAATCGTATCGTGGTATTCCATGGTCCTTTGTTGTTTTGCGTGGCACTATCACAACACAAGCCTACATTGATGTTTTGAGCAACTTCTTGCTTCTCATTGTTGAAAAGCAGTTCGGGGATGGCGATTGCATCTTTCAACACGATCGAGCACATGAGTCCTATAGGACACCTTTGGGATGTTCAGGTACGCCAACTTCGTGCCAGGGCTCACCGACCGATATCGATACCTCTCCTCAGTGCAGCACTCCATGAAGAATGGGCTGTCAGACCCCAAGAAACCTTCCAGGACCTGACTGAACGGATGCCTGCGATATTGGAAGCTGTCATCAAGGCTAAGAGTGGACCAGCACCATATTGAATTCCAGCGTTACCGATGGAGGGCGCCACGAACTTGTAAGTTATTTTAAGCCAGGTGTCCGAATACTTTTGATCACATAGTGTACCTTGTGATCCAGTCCCTGGGAATGGTGGGGAGCGTGAGCCGGTGGACGAATTACGGTCCGCTCGGTGGGAGTAGTGGGACCGCTGAGCTATTGGGAAGAGACTGATGCCTCGATCACCTTGCAATACACTCCTACCACATAGTGGCTGAAGACCACAGCTTATACGACTGCTGACACATTGCGGGTGCGGTGCTGAGTCAAAAGATAAGAAGTAACAACTCAGTCAATAGTATGTTAACGCTTATTGAGCTTCTGAAAGTTTTCTGTTCAATTAAGTATGTAAACATGATGATGGAAACGTTTTCTACATTAATGTAGCGTTCTAAAGAACAAATTTCTCGTTAGTGTCGCTAGCTGCACGGTCAATGCGGTGGGTTGCAAATTCTGGTCAAAGATTTTTTTTTCCACATGGAGACTTGGTGTTGGCTTGGTTTCGTACCGTTATAATTGGCATTACTATTGAGATGGCTGAATAGGTACAGCCTGACAGCCAATAAATTGGAAAGAAAGAGATTTCTTTATTTTCTGTTGTCTTCATGGACGAGAAAACTTCGCATACTAACAAGATACACCAAACCACATACACACATGGCAGCTTGGGGATGTGGCGTGGACCAACAGTCTATTGCACAATTTTCATTCTGCTCTTTACAGCCACAAGAGACGCATTTTGACATTAGATGAGCTAACATCCATTTTTTTCTGAATCACCCATCAACCACTCCTCAGAAGGATCTGGTCCTTTGAATCAATTCGGGAGCGGACTGTTCATCTCTAGCTCAAACGCAAGCATCAGTGCGCATTACAGCTGCAGACAGTCAACATGGGTCTGGACAAGGTGAGCATGGATTTACTAGTAAAGCTGTTTTATCAAAATGACAGCAATTGTGCTGCTGCCCTTTGCAAGTACTCTCTTCACAAGTTCTGATGCATTAAAGGAATACACGGAGGATCTTTTTCCGCACTGGTTAAGAATGTGATTTAGAAGTTCGGATCAACTGGGGACTTGAGAATTGTTGCTGGAAGAGGCCGATGGCCAACTGCGCCACACATTGTTGAAGAAGCTGTTGTTGCCATGGCTGAAAATGCTGTATCCAATGTACGATCTTCAAATGGTTCACAGGCTGTGAGGCAACAGATGAACGTTTCATCGTCGCCTGTTGTTTCGGGCAATAAGAGCAGTCTCTAGGGGGGTGGGGGGTGGGGGTGCGGGGGGTGTCCCAGGTTGTCGTGGATGCTGATGGTCGTTACATTGACCAACGTTTGTAACCTGAAACGTTAACATGGCGCCCAGTTAACATGTATTACCATATCGTGTTTAAATTAAAATGTGTTTCTTTCAATGGTTTATTCGGTTTCTCTCTTCCGCATGTCCTTATAAAAATTTGCCGCATTCTTAAGTAGCTTGGTTGAGGCCAATGAACGAGTCTCTTGATTATTATGTTCTTTCAAACATATTGTTGTGTATAATGATCTCCGTAAAGACATAATGGTGAGTTTTAAATCTGTCTCCATCAATTCTACCAATAAAATTAAGACGCAGGCATTCCTTTTCTTTTTTCTTAGGCAAAATGTTTTTTTTTTACCTAATGAAAACTCATGATCAGGCTCCAATCACTGCGCGGATTTCTCTGACTGTGGAAAGTTTCTGTGCCTGTTACAATGAGTCAATGAATTATTTGTATAAATTACAAAATATTGAAATAACATTTGCAATGCTTGCAAATTTTCATACAATTATTCACATTGTTCAGGAATTCTCTACTTGAGGAATAACAGGAAAATAAGTCATGCTAAAGTTTATTCACAATACCCACGAAACAGTAAGTTTATATGTGAAATTCTATTGCCCGGAAAAGTATTACCTCTTCCGTTAATTTCTAATATTCACAGGTTATTTTAAATTTTGTAAACAGGTTCTAGCTGTTCAAAACGACACATTACTCCTAAGCGCTCTTAACATTCGAAACTAGAAGTACCAAATTACTAAAAATGTTGTACCCCTTGCAGTCTAATTTTCTACAAGAACTGGAAGCGAGGTGTAGCAAAGTTAATGCAGTGAGCGCTCAGCTACGATCTACTCTCTTCTGCAAGAAGGAAGTCAGTACAAAGACTAAGTTATCTGTGCACCGTTCAATCTTTCGACCAACTTTGTTGTATGGGAGCGAAAGCTGGGTGGATTCAGGTTGCCTTATCAATAAGGTTGAGGTTACGAATATGAAAGTAGCTAGGATGATTGCAGGTACTAGTAGATGGGAACAATGGCAAGAGGGTGTGCACAATGAGGAAATCAAAGAAAAACTGGGAATGAACTCTATAGATGTAGCAGTCAGGGAGAACAGGCTTAGATGGTGGGGTCAAGTTAGACGCATGGGAGAAGCAAGGTTACCCAAGAGACTCATGGGTTCAGCAGTAGAGGGTAGGAGGAGTCGGGGTAGACCAAGAAGAAGGTACCTGGATTCGGTTAAGAACGATTTTGAAGTAATAGGCTTAACATCAGAAGAGGCACCAATGTTAGCACTGAATAGGGGATCATGGAGGAATTTTATAAGGGGGACTATGCTCCAGACTGAACGCTGAAAGGCATAATCAGTCTTAAATGATGATGATGATGATGAGCAAGCCATAAGGTGACTTCAGAGAAGTTTCGTAAATTTAAAGTACTTCCACGAGGTCGAGGTTGTCACACTTATTTCTAGTATCCAGTACGTCAAATATCAAATTTCTATCAGTAACAATGTGTAACTTGAATAAGCGTCTGCCCCTTATGACGTTTCCCGAAGTAACCTATACGATATCCTGTTCAAGTCTTAGATGTAGTTAGCATACCCTTTATAATGCTGCAAGAAGTGCCCAGACTCGTTCGTTGTAAATATAGGTCAAGTCCCAGTCTCTCTGAATAACATAATAATTTACCAGATATGCATTTATTCTAATCTTCCATTAGTCCGTCTTCTCTTTCGCAATCTCTCAGTCCATCTACCCCTCCTTTTCCTCTTCCTGTCCACTCCTCCTTTCCCTCTCTCTGTCTGTCTCCTCCTCCCCCTTTCTCTGTCCATCTCTTCTTCTTCACTTTGTCTGTTCATTTCCTCTCGTCTCTCTCTCTCTCTCTCTCTCTCTCTCTCTCTCTCTCTCTCTCTCTCTCTGCCCTTCTCCTTCTAGGCGCTACAGTCTGGAACCGCGCGACCGCTACGGTCGCAGGTTCGAATCCTGTCTCGGGCATGGATGTGTGTGATGTCCTTAGGTAGGTTTAAGTAGTTCTAAGTTCTAGGAGACTGATGACCTCAGAAGTTAGGTCCCATAGTGCTCAGAGCCATTTGAACCATTTTAACCTTCTCCTACCCCCCCCCCCTCTCTCTCTCTCTCTCTCTCTCTCTCTCTCTCTCCATGTCCTCTTCTTTTCTTTATCAATCTCCTCCTCTCTGCTCCTCTCTCTCCGACCTTTTCCCTTTCTGTCCATTTCCCCCTACCCCTGTCTTGCTTCTCCCACTCCCACGTATCTTTGTCCACCTTCCGCTTATCCATCTCCTCCGCCTCCTTCTCTCTACATGTTATCACCCACATCCCAATAGCAGGTTTCTGGTTCTTACCCTCACAGTATTTCTTTTCAGACAGAAAGTGATATGTGTACCATGTTTGGTTGAAATAAATCAGGGGCTTAGGAGGAGCAGCCGGTCGTGGTGGCCGTGCGGTTCTAGGCGCTCCAGTCCGAAGCCGCGCTGCTGCTACGGTCGCAGGTTCGAATCCTGCCTCGGGCATGGGTGTGTGTGATGTCCTTAGGTTAGTTAGGTTTAAGTAGTTCTAAGTTCTAGGGGACTGATGACCACAGCAGTTGAGTCCCATAGTGCTCAGAGCCATTTGAACCTTAGGAGGAGCATTTTACCCATGGCTTTTCCCGAGTAGGCACATGTTACTTATATTTCATAAATATTTGTCATATTTCACACCTGCTTGTATATATGTAAACAGACCGAATCATCATCATGTTCCCGTACGACCACTTCACTAGTGCAACGTGAATATCAGGAATCCGGTAAAACATCAAATCTCTGACATCGCTGCCGCTGCAAAAAGATCCTGTAAGAACGGGACCAACAACAACTGAAGAGAATCGCTCAACGTGACAGAAGTGCAACGCTTCCACAAATTGCTGCAGATTTCAACACTGGGCAATCAACAAGTGTCAGCGTGCGAACTACTCAACGAAATATCATCGATATCGGATTTCGGAGCCGAAGGCCCGCAATTGTACCCTTGATGACTGCACGACACAAAACATTAAGCCTCGCCTGGGCCCGTCAATACCGACATTGGACTGTTGATGACTGGAAACATGTTGCCTGGTCGGACGAGTCTCGTTTCAAATTGTACTGAGCGGATGGACGTGTGCGGATATGGAGACAACCTCTTGAATCCATGGACCCTGCATGTCAGCAGAGGACTGTTCAAGCTGGCGGATGCTCTGAAATGGTGTGAGGCATGTGCAGTTGGAGTGATATGGAACCCTTGATAAGTCTAGACACAGCTCTGACAGGTCACACGTACGTAAGCATCCAGTCTGATCACCTGCATCCATTCATGTCCACTATGGATTGCGACGGACTTGGGAAATTCCAGCAGGATAATGCGAGATCACACACGTCCAGTATTGCTACAGAACGGATCCAGGAACACTCTTCTGGCCACCAAAATTCCCAGAAATTAACATTATGGAGCATATCTGGGATGCCTTGCAACGTGTTGTTCAAAAGAGATCTCCACATCTCCCTTCCCCATACATAGTCGAGTCCATGAGACGTCGTGTGGCGATGATCTTGCGTACTCACGGGGGCCCTACACGATATTATACAGGTGCACCTATTCCTTTTTTTTTATGGCTCTTCAGTGTATTTCACCTGCACCATTAGCGAATTTCGGCCTGCAGTGTCATTTTCACTCAGCTCAGTGTTAATGGGGTCCAATCTCCTTAACTATGTGTCGTAAAATGATATAATTTTACAGGTACATCCAGTGGTATATGTGAACACTGTCTGCGAAATGCGTCAATTCGCTACTTCTTTAGAAGTAGCGAATTAAAATGTCATGCTTGATGCGGCAGTTTTTCATTCTTCTCAGAGTTTATGATGTCATATGTCCTGAACTATGTGTCGCACAGTGATATATTTTAACAAGTAGATTCACTGATATAAGTGAACACTATCTGAAAAATGTGTTGCAAATAGATTGAGTAGTCAAGAAGTAACAAATTTAAACGTCATGATTGATGAGACAGTTTTACGGCATGAGCGGCGAAAACGTAGTAAGCGATAAACTTGCCTCCTTTCATCTTTTTGTGTGTGAGGGAGGTGAGGAGGAGGGAGAGGTGGTCGAGAAAAAGTTTCACAATGGTTTGAAATTATGTGTAAAGCTGGTGCCAAGTCTCCAAGTGATCTCATTTTCAAATATTGGATGCATATAATCTGTCTATTTACGCGTCGTGAGCTACGCATCTTTTTCATCCCCACCTCCAATCTCTTTGAGAGATAGATGGTTCTTACCCAGCGGTGGTCCTTTCCAGACAGTAAGTGATATATGTACCCAGTTTTGCTGAAATCGATCAAGTGGTTTAGGAGGAGACATGAAAAATACATACGTACATCCGCTTTTATGAGATGTACAGACGCTCAGCGCTCTAGCCTGCGACAAGGGAGGTGAGGCAGATCTGGATCGAATCCACGCGGCGGACTAACGCCCACTGGTCTGGTACACTGGCCAGCCTATAGTTTTTAGGCGGTTTTTCACACTCGTTTAGACAAATATGAGCTAGGTCGCAATCTCCGCCTCAGCAAATACCATAGTCAAGTACCGGTACGATAACAAAAAGAATAAGAATGGCACGATTCACGCACACAACTTCCCATCCTTAACTGATGACGGAGGCATCAGGATGAGAATCTGGTCGCAGAGTTAAAATAAAGTAAATCTGCGAAGTGATGAATACATCAAACCCCTTTCTGTGCGATAAACTATAGGAAAAGATAGAGAGAGAAAGAAAGGGAAAGACATTCCAACGTAAATCATTGGCCCATCTCAAGCTGCTTCAAATAGTCGATCATTACACTGTTTTGAACTTATAATTGATGACCTCCATAAGGGAATTTCTTCGAACTGGGATGGTTATGGTGTAGCGTTTGTTGGTGATGATGTTATTAAAAATGAACGGAAGCTTGGGTTGGAAAGAAGGGTCAACGTCTCTGGTGGTTTTGCAAAACGAACAACCCCGACATTTTCCTGAAGATCAGTTAAACCGCTATAAAGGGTCCGAGTGATGTGGCGCAGTGTAGGTTAATTAACTTGTCTTCGGAAGTTCAAAACCCAGTGGCCGTCAAAACTTAAGTGTTTTCCATAATTTTTGCGAATCCCTTACGGTCGAAGTGGTTGCTTTGAGAGGTGACCTCCGATTTATTTCCCTGTCTATCCGAATGGGTTTTAAATTCCTCTCCACCCGAATGCAAGTCAAGCGACGAAACCAACGTGGCTTCGTGATATCTTAGGCATTTGTCTTAAAGTAGACCGTTAAGAAAAAGATAAGGGGTTATGACGGAAGAAAGTGAAAAATGACATAGGAGTCGAGGATTCTTTTCCTGTCAATGTACGAAGCCTTCTGCCGACGGCCATTTAAAAATAGGTCAGGAGAAAAGCAAACGCACACGGGCCCCTCCGGACAGTAGGTCAGAAAGCTTTTAACACTACAGCACAACACGTGACACGGTAGCATGGCACTGTTATTGAAATAGTTAATTTCATTCTTTTCCAAGTACAAATTTTTTTATTTCTTTATTATGTAAGATCCTTTTTACTGTAAATTGGAAATTGTAAATGAAACATGAGAAATATATTTGTTATAAATTAAATATCATCTGAAACGGTTCAAGCAAATTTTTAAATTCTGTACAGTAGATATGCTGGAAATATCGAGTCACTGAAACTGTCTGAATGGTTAAAACAAAATCAGTGGAGTATAGACGGTCTTTAATAGCTGCAGGCAGTAAGACTGAAGTGGCACAGCCGACTTTACACACTATGAAAGGATGGGTGACAGTCAGGCAGCACACTATCACTAAACTACAGGAGAGTAACCTCCTACTGATCTAAAAGTATGATATCTTTTTATGAAGCGAGTGGTTGGTACCCGACTCGAATACCGGAATGACAGCTGCTGCCCCTAGCAGTCATATCGCTAACTGCTGCACTGCGCAAGCACATTATCTGGCTGTACGTGCATGCTTCCACAACAGGTGGAAGTGTAACAATAGTATGTTTTGTATTTCCGTGTCTTCGCGAGACGAGCAAAGGAACTGTCGACAGTGTGTTTCGTTATACTGCGTTTCTGCATGCGAGGCCACTCACCACTACGTCCTGCATTCCCAGGACATATCATAGTCACTGCATCTATCTGTCCACACGCTGGTCAGACGTCTCCATAGGATCAAATGAAAGTATGTGGGTGAATTCATCACATCCGATTCCAAATCTTAGACAACAATTCTGTGGTTGGTGGTCAGTCAGTTGTAGGATTTTGTACCATTTCATATGACTCCAAGCTAGCACTGCATTTTAAGTGACTCCGTACATAGCATCATATGTCCATAGCAGAGCTACTCTGAGAACTGTAGCCACTGCTAAAAGCGTTCTCTGCTACAAACAGCACCTGCAGCTTAGAAAGAGAGGTAATACTAGTCCACAGCTTGTCGAAACTATTTTCATTTGTAAACAAAATCCCTGACTTGAATATCTTGTGAACATTGTCAAGCATTCTTGCTTGTGGCAATGGCTTCAAAAACGTTCCTGGAACACAAAGAGGTGGAGGAAAATGCTTTCTGCAAATAAAAACATGCCGTAAATTCTGACTTTGTGAACCACTCTATTCCAAATCTGTGCTTGGAAACCTGGGTGTTCCCACTGTAGAAGTGTTCCAATTAGTTCCCGTCAGATTCGTCATTCACCTCAGTCCTTCCAAACCCTACCCCTTCCCCCTCCAATCTCTGCCCCTCCTCCACCTCCCCTTCCCTCCCCTCCCCATCCTGGAAAATTGAGGTAATGCTCTGTGCTGAACATTTGGTATGGAAGAGGTTTTGTCTGTGTGTGTTCGTGTGCGTGTGTGTGCATGCATGTGTGTGTGTGTGTGTGTGTGTGTGTGTGTGTGTGTGTGTGTGTTCAATTCATGAGATGTTGGTATCAGACAGAGAGGATTATAATAACTGTATTACCTGTAAACATTCAGTCAAGGACTGTGTCCATAGCTTCCTATATAAGGACTGGAATGAACTGATAATAGAGAGGCATAAAAAGTATGCTGTTGGGCAGGTAATGGTGATGCAGCGGTATGGCTTGAAGATGCATTTTGGAACTGATACAGACGCTTGCTGAAGCTGAAAATGACAGCCTTGTTTGAAATGGCTAGTCACTCTACATCTTCCACTGTGCCACCAATCCAGCAGGTAAATGACATTATTATTAGGTGTTACATTGTGTGTGGGGGCATCACACCAATAGTAATAACAAGCTGAACTAATGACAGTTCTCCCCATGGGCAAACAAATGGGCTTGCAGTGAACCATCCTCTTCCACAGCCCCAGACTGATTGATGCCTGTGTGAGACCCCACCGTGTGATCTGGCTGTATTGTAATTATAAGGCGAGCAAAGTGGTTCATTCGACTCAGTAATGGACAATGGGAAGACCATGACGTGTCAGCATTAGCCAAGATTGTCCAGTGCCTCCCAACAGAATGGCAAGAAACGGAAGTACACACTGCTTAACAATATTATTTTTATATCTGTTACATCTATGTCTGTAGTTGCTACTGATATTATTATTAAATGCAATGGCTCTTCTTCTTCTTCTTCTTCTTCTTCTTCTTTGTTCACTGCCACAACCAGGGTCTGCAGCTGTGGTGCCATCCAGCCTGTCGAGACCTTTAGCAGCACAAGAGTCCAGCTTGTCAGGACTTCAGTTTCCACAGCCACAACCTGCTGAGCAGCATAAGCAGTGCACTGGGAGTCTCAGACAGCATGGTGCAGGTCAGTACTATTATTCACTTCTAAATATAATTTAACTAACAGGCATCTGAATATAGCGTACAAGCAGCAGATAGTGGCTGCTGTGTGGTGATGGAGTTTGAGAATGTGATGAAGGGTAATTAAGTGCTGTTTTTCTGAGTTGGAATGGGGGAAGATATGTTGTTCAATGCAGTACATCAGTGCTCAGATGACTACAGAGTATAATTCACCCCTTTCACCCTGGCTATTTATCGTGCTAGTCTGCTGCTATCTATCGCATGAATGTACGATGATGCAGTGCTCAGGGTGAAATCTGTCGATTTATCGACAGGTCACTGACTAAATGGTGTATGAGATTGGAGTTGACCCTCTCAGTGTCATTTAAGGCCTGAAGATGGTGCGCTGAAGCACCGAAACTAGCGGCTGTATAATAAGTAACATCATAAGGACAGCTGCAAGTGTTCAATTTTATTACATAAGTGAATGGCCGAAGTCCCTCTAACCTTCAATCAGAAGGATGAACATACAAAAATACTTGGACTAGGGATAATGCTATCTCTTGTGACACAATGACTGAACTGTTGCTACTGTGTTTTAAAGATGTGCACAATAATATTGTGAGCTGTCTTCGTGTGCGTAGTATACATATGAATTATTTAAAAAATGATTTAAACTGTCCTTCAGTTCATTCATCCCAGTAGTACCAAAGTCCGCTACTATTACTTCAGTAGGTACAGAATCCATTCACGTTTAATTTACGGATGGAATACCTGAGTTTTGTGATGCTCCTATCAGTTTGAAGGAAATATAAGGCAATTTAGTGCATACAGGAAACATTTATTTGGGAAATACTGTACTGCTCTGAAAAATGAAGTAGTGGATTTTAATGTCAATTTCTTTTAAGAACCAAATTATATCATACAGAAGTGAGATGTATGTATCAGCTATATACATCTGTGTCCAAGATGACAGAATAAATGAATTTGTACCACATGTCTTTGTTGTTGTTATTGACAAAAAAAACATGTCCCCTTTACAGTGTGTGTGTGTGTGTGTGTGTGTGTGTGTGTGTGTGTGTGTGTGTGTGTGTGTGCGCGTGTGTGAGTGTGTGTGTAAAGACTGTGTGAGACACATACACACATACCAATTTCTGGAGTGCTGGAACAGTACAGGAAAATGTGCTACAATAGTTCAAATGACAACATAATCGAACAGCAGTTAAGATATATACGCCATTGATAATCTATTCATAGTGATCCATATTGTAGACTAGGGGTCCCACAGCTTCATCACAATTGAACACTTAAAGGTACCTGTCAGAGACACATATTCCTTCCCCATTGCTCCATATGCAAGTGGAATAGTAATGATATAAGATATTCTCCACCATATGTTGCGTGCAGGTTTATTAGCTATTGACAATATATTGGAGCAATACAGCATCAAACTCTTTAACACCACACACAACGTACACAAGAAACTGCACATCACACCTCTAATTTCTGATTAACTTTACTGGTGTTTGTAGAGGAAATTGATCTACAATAGTGCATACAGACGTGTGGATCGTTTTGAGTCAGTTGGTATAGTATCATATGAGGCTGATCCCTGCGGAGGTTCGAGTCCTGCCTCGGGCATGGGTGTGTGTGTTTGTCCTTGGGATAATTTAGGTTAAGTAGTGTGTAAGCTTAGGGACTGGTGACCTTAGCAGTTAAGTCCCATAAGATTTCACACACATTTGAACATTTTTTATAGTATCATACTGCCATTTGCAGTAGTAGTTTCAGATTCAAATAGTAGGCCCCATAACGAATTGAGATTGAAATAGGTCCCCAACTAACTGTAGGATTCTCAGCCATCTGTCCTGTAGCGATTCACACATTCTTTTGATGGACGGCAGTATCGCTTTTTTAACTAACAGAGCTTATCATAGTAGACATACCTTGGTATGATGGGAATTTCATACTGATGTAGATAGAGTGTTAAACTCCATCTACCCTTCCTATAAACAGAATGTGACCTAACGTCTGGTTTGGCACTGCATTTTTAAATGATTCCTCTCATAAATTATAGGTCTTGTACCTTGTATATAGGATAGGATCCACTACTCGCCTGTAGACTCCAGGCCTTCTACCCATCAAAAATAAGCCCCTGCTGTGAATTCCTAAGACATTATTCTCATCTGACATTCCAATAAAGGCCGTGCGGTTCTAGGCGCTACAGTCTGGAACCGAGCGACCGCTACGGTGTCAGGTTCGAATCCTGCCTCGGGCATGGATGTGTGTGATGTCCTTAGGTTAGTTAGGTTTAATTTGTTCTAAGTTCTAGGCGACTGATGACCTCAGAAGTTAAGTCGCATAGTGCTCAGAGCCATTTGAACCATTCCAACAAAATAAACTAGTGTGCAGGAAGACCACAACTGCCCATGAGGTCAACCTACAGGAACTAATCTGCGTGGTTCTAAGTTTAGAATCCATAACATCTTCGGTGCAACGAAATGAGATGATTGTAACTTAATCTAGAAAAGTCTGACAGAGCTCTTTAAGTACAGTTATGCTGTGTGTGGTACTCCTGCCCATCACTAACAAATGTTCCATTAAAACTACCGTCTCCCGTGTCATATACATGCACACAGACTCAATCCTAATTTCGAAATGTAATTTGCTGGCGAAGAAAATAATACCCAGCAATCCTGCGGTGCAATGCAATCACGAGTGTGTAATATAGGTTCCAAACGATTTTCTGGGCAATTTACGTACAGTGAAGCTGTGTAAGGTACTTCCTCCCATCATTAACAAATGTTACATTAAAACTAAACTCTTCAGCACCATATACACTCACACCGATTTTTGAAATGTACTTCTGCATAGATGGCAATCAGACAGTATCAAATTCAAAATTCGAACAGTCCAGTTCTATAGTTATAAATCAGAGTTTCAAAACCAAGTTCTTTTAGCAGAGGCAGATTAAACGTTTCTCTCACACGTTATGCAATAGCACATATCCTTCTGATAAATATATCTAGCGTTTTATCTGCATCCACAAGCCAGTAGTCATCTATAGAAGTCCATTTCAATGCCAACCTGTTCCGCTTTAGATGGATTATATTCCCACAGCATACCGATTTCTCCAAATATACACCATTCTCCTGACTATGGAACGTGGTACAATGTTTCTAGAGTGCATAGACTTACACTATTAAATTATTGATATATGAAATCATCCTTCCAGGCAACATATAGTGCATACATTAAGCAACCATGACATTCACCTATCATTTCAGATTACATCTGCTGCATAATGCTTTATCCTAAAGTAATATGACACATGATCATAGGCATCAATCAGATTTTCTTTTCCTCACTACAAGAAACCCCCATTCAGAATCTAGTAGCTACTAGCTTAAGGGGGAGTACATGTCGCAAAGCACTTGTTAACAGATCATTGGAACTCTGTATTATAGATCTTAACAACAGTACTCTGTCAGGGAACGAAATGATGATTTATAACACCCTGGAACTGAATACATTAGTGGAACCGTGGTATTGTATGTCAGTTCCATGCTTAGACACTAAAAAGTCGTGATTCTTCTACATGGGTCAGGAAGTGTTAAGGTCACGGTATAATCATAGCTATCATATTAAGAGCAGATCTAAGTGTGACCAATGCAGGAAAAAACAAGAAAAGAACGCATTTTAAGATTAATGCTTTATTATTCACAATGTGTATTAACGAAGTATGAAAAATATATCGTAAAATAGTAGTTAGTATATTTACCACGTTATGCCCTTCATCAAAAATGCTCTTCTGTAGTTAAAACTGGCCTTTGACACAGCACACAAGGAAAGGGTAGGTCAACGTTTAATGCAAGCTGCAGTATGTTTGCAGGGAAATTACACAGGTGAGCACTGTCAGAAGCTCTCACACTCACATGGCGTTTTGATGCTGCCTTCAGAAGATTTGATAGGGGTTTAATATTAGCTGCAAACTTTGCAGTAATTTTTTCTTCTTGCTTCTGACAAATAATAACGCAAAATCCTTACCCATCGCAAGAAACTCAAACAGTAACTTGGAAAACTACATAGCATGTTCATGCTACAGGTTTTTCATTTCATACCAACATTTCGACCATCCACCACAATGGATATTCAGAGTTTCATCTCCATCATCTGTATCAAAGAATTCAGCTCTATTTAGTTTCTCAGGACGTTGCCCATTAGCTAAATACCAGCCTTTGAAGTATGATAGGTCTGTATTCCATTTTTAGGGTGAGATAACCAAATCTCGCGCACATCACACTTGAACTGAATAACGATTCTGATTCAGAGGATGAATGTGGGAGCATCTCCATAGTGCACAGGTTATAAATATCATACAAAAGAAACAGTTCGACCCAACGATACACCTCCCCAAAACCCTCAGACATCCATTATGTTTACAGATGAGCTGCTTTCAAAGCTCCTTTCATATACAACTTACTCTAAAGAACCAAGATCCTGACACTGCTCACTTGATCATGACGTCAGTTCAGGTCATGTATTCTAAACTTGCTTGTAAATGTAGTGTAGTTATAAACACCAGCAAAATTCATAGGAAATGAGAGGTGTGATGCGTGCGGTGTGGGTGATGTGTGCAATGTATTACTCCATTATAGTCTCCATGAGTAGGAAGCCTACATACTGTACACATAAACGCCCCAAAAAGGGCTTGAAATGTTGTGTGATGTGGCTTGTGTCTGTGAAGGTAATTGTTTTGGTATAGCCATGCTGCCTCTCGACCATTTCCATCTGCTTGACTGTACACAAACACCGTCTAAGCTTGTTCCTCAAGTGAATACCGGACCATTCTGCTGCTTAAAGTACACTATTCAATCACACAGCACACAAGGAACACATGAAATGTGGTCAGAGGAACTGTCATTCGTCAGTGTCATCTGCCATAGCAATGATGCATTTCCAGACACGTGTTCACAGGACTTTTCTTCCTTTATTTCCAGTTAGGAATCCGTTCCTGCAGTTTGTCGGTTTTATTAATGTGTGTCCTGTATGTATAAACTATGCAGTGGTGATACGATTTTTTCGTAAAAAAAAAAACAATACAAAAAAATATGTATGGTATTGAAGTCATTTATTCAATTGCCTTGGACACAAATGTATATAAATGGTAGATATATCTCAGTTCTTTATGATATATTTTGGTTCTTTAAAAAAAATCACATTAGAATCCACTGATTCATTTTTCACAGCAGTACAATATTTCCCAAGTAACTGTTTCTTGTATGCACTAAATTTTGCTTATATTTCCCCTCAATTGATCGAAAAATCATCAGTAAATTTAGAATGGATGGATTCAATACCTATTGAAGCAATAGCAGCTCACTTTGACACTAGATGGTTACATAACTGGAGCACTGTTCCAAATCTTTCACATGTATACTCCACACAAAAAAAAACAGTTGCCAAGGTCGTTGTATACAGCTACATCCCTCCAATTCCGACTTAGTAAACCACACATTAATACCCTTCATCACTTTCTCAATCTACATCACACACAATAGTCACTTTCTTCAGCTTCTGTGCCTATGTTCAGACGCTTTGACCCACTAACAGTTAAATTATATGTAGAAATCAATAGTAGTAGTAGAGCACTGGGAGAATTTGGTATCTTCATTCACTATATCCACACTATGTCCTTGCAGTATCACTGGAATGTTCTTTGCTTCAACGGATGGTGCATATGTTGGAGGACGCTGATTTTGGAGTGTTTACTCTTCCACTTCTTTGTATTTTGCTGGGAGGTGCTGGATGCCCTTGGCTGCTGATGACGTTTCATGTCCTTCTTTTGAATGTGGCTGGGACTGGTGAGCTACTGTGCTAGCCTTATACCTCCTGTGTTGCCAGATCATATGGTGGGGTCTCACATAGGCATCAGTTGGTCTGCGAGTGTGGAAGAGGAGGGTTCACAGCAACCCCATCCATTTGGCTGTGGGGAGAACCGTTATTAGTTGAGCATGTTGCTGCTACTGGTGTAATGTCACCCACATGGCGTAGCACCTAACAATAATGTCATTTGCTTGCTGGATTGGTAGCAATCGGCTCTTGCACAGTTGAAGAGGTAGACTGAGTAACTATTTCAAACAAGGTCGACAGTTTGAGCACAAGCAACCATCTGCATCAGTACCAAAATGCATCTACAAGCCATCCCACTACATCACCATGATTTGCTGAAAAGTATTCTTTTTATGCTTCTCCATCCACTCCAACAGCCCACCCCAGACTAAGCTTTTGCACCCATATCCTGATGGGGTGGGGGTAGTGAGGAGAGATGGAGGAGGTGGAGGATGAAATAGTGAAGAGGTGGGGGAAGGGTGGGGAGAGCTACAGATTTCCCAGTTCAGGAAGTCAGTGAAATAGTGGGAACCAGTAGGAATGCTTCTGCAGAGAGTGAACCTATGTCTGCAAGCATATATGCATTTGGAATGGGGTGGTTCACACGGTAAGAATTTCTGACATGTTTCGCTTTGCATAAAGCATTTCCCTCAGCCTCTCAGCATTCCACAAATATCTTTGAAGATATTGCAACAAGGCAGAATGCTTAAGTTTTTGCAGATGTTTGCAAGAGTTCTAGACAGAAATTTTGTTCAGTGGTGATGAACGGTTTGGTTTCGACGAGTTGGGACAGGTATTACCTCTTTCTCTCTCTCTCTCTCTCTCTCTCTCTCTCTCTCTCTCTCACCCTGCTGCAGGTACTGTTTGCAAAAAGAAAGCTTATAATATGAGCCACAGTTCTCAGAGCAACTCTGTTATGGATGTATGATCCTGTGTGTTGCTTAAAATGTAGTACTAGGCTTAAGTCGTCAGAAATCGTACAAAATCCTATGACTGAACCCTTAACTCAGAAATGTTGTCTGCGACTTGGAATTTCATGCGATGAATTCAACCATATACTTGTGTTGGATCCTATGAGTTATTTGAACAGTGTGCAGTCTGATGCAGTGGCTGTGGTATGTCCCAGGAGCGTAGGACGTGACAGACAAGAGGCCTCGTGAGCAAAGTCACAGAATCATGAAACACACTACTATCGAAAGTTCCATTTGTAAGTAGGCTGTTTATGTTTTCTTTATGTAAGTAGGCTGTTTATGTTTTCTCTATGTAAGTAGGCTGCTTATGTTTTCTTTATGTAAGTTTGCTGTTTATGTTTTCTTATTGGCAACGTTACGTAGCACTCTGTATGAAAATCACTGGCTGTGCTGTGTGCAGTCTGTGGCTAGTTTGCATTGTTGTCTGCCATTGTAGTGTTAGGCAGCGGCAGCTGGATGTGAACAGCGCGTAGCGTTGCGCAGTTAGAGGTGAGCCGCCAGCAGTGGTGAATGTGAGCAGAGATATGGCGGAGTTTTGAAATTACATATATTATGACTTGTGATGATATTAAGGTAAATACATTGTTTGTTCTCTATTAATATCTTTCATTTGCTAACTATCTCTATCAGTAGTTAGTGCCTTCAGTAGTTTGAATCTTTTATTTAGCTGGCAGTAGTGGCGCTCGCTGTATTGCAGTAGTTCGAGTAACGAAGATTTTTGTGAGGTAAGTTATTTGTGAAAGGTATAGTTTAATGTTACTCAGGGCCATTCTTTTGCAGGGATCTTTGATAGTCAGATTGCGTTGCGCTAAAAATATTGTGTGTCACTTTAGTGAATGTTTGAGTACGTTCAGTTTTGCTCAGCTGTTTGAAAAGCAAATAGTGTAAGAGGTTTATAAGCACAGTCTTGTATAAATTGTTCAAAGGGGACGTTTCATATGTCGACCCTTAGCCTAGGATACCTCACTGGAATCTTCTGATTTTTTCTTGTAGTTTGTGTATTTAGTGTAGCTTTTGTTTATTGCTAGCGCGTAATTGTAGAGAGAATCTCCTTTGTAGTTGCAGTCTTTCATTGTTGTACTGTAAAACAGTTATGGCATGCATGTAGATTTGCACCAAGAATTTCGCAGCTGCGCTTGCAATTAACTACATATTATGTTCAGAGCTATGTTAATGTGTTCTCTTATTTTTGCTATTCAAATTGTGCTTTTCTGTGTTATCGTGTGAAATATTGTGACAATAATGGCGTGTGAAAAACGTAACACTCGGCTCCAAAGTAAACTGAGAAATAATAGTGACGACGAGCGTAGCTTATCAGCACCACTGGGTAGTGAATTAACAGACATTCCAAGTAGTAATTTGGTAATTGTACATAGGGAAATGGAGCGGGCTGCAAATAATGGTGTAGACGGTGAAACAATTAGTGAACAGGGAAGCATTATCGATCGATCGGTCGGCAACAGCTCGCCTCAGGAATCCGAAATGACAGAACACAATATTGCAAGTACTGTAGATTCAGGTTTTGCGTCCTCACACTTTTCTCAAATAAGTCAAGACACATTTTCCGCTTGTCAAAATGTGAATGTTGCCGGTGCAAATTCATGGCCGAAAAGCACTGAGGAACATGTTTCAGACACCAGTGCATTGTTATTACAATTAATGCAACAAATGGGACAAAAGCTTCAAAAGTTAGACACAATGGAACAACATCAGAAACAAACACAGCAACAGTTAGACACAATGGAACAAAATCAGAGACAAACACAGCAACAGTTAGACGAAATGGAACAAAATCTTCACACCACACTTGAACAAACACGTGAGGATTTAACTACTGAGTTACATAACATTGAATCGAAATGTCAAAAAGTCTGTAATGACGTAAAAACACAAATTTGTGAGCATTTTCAACCTATTTTTTCGCGGCATGAAAATGCATTACAGAATCACGAAGCAGCCATAAAAGAACTGCAAACCATTTTTCATGAAAATCATGAGACCTTGCAAGCTAAAATGGACTCAGTTGCATCTACCGATTCGGTTTCGCAACTTGCAAAAACTCAGGAAAACTTAAAGGACACAGTAGAAAGACACACTGAGGAAATGTGTTCGCTATCGGAGAAAGTAGCTGAACTTTCGGATCAGGTCACTAACTTATCTACAAAGGTAGATGATGATCTGAATGACACAAGACCTGTAGCCATCACTGACACAGAAGAGTGCGAACAAATTAGGAAATTCAAACAAAATCAGAATCAAATTAATATGCAACACCAAAGAGAAATCCGGGAAGTACAAGATCAGCTGACACAGGTAATACATGAATTACGTATTTCACAGGCCACTCGCGCTCCAATATGGGAAGAGGGACATAGAAATACGGAACAGCCACAAAATAATAACACACGGCATTTCGGAAGTTATGAAAGAAATTGGCAATGTGCACCGAATTTTGAGATGGAACCGCCGACACGACGTAACAATGACCGACATGCGACTCGCCGACATGATGATTTTGACTATAAGCTGTTCATTACTACACGTAAATTCAAAACGTTTAAGAATTCAGCCAACGACATTCATCCACAAGTGTGGCTCCATCAATTCTCTCATTGTTTCCCTCCCAACTGGTCATTGGAGCACAGGTTAGAATTTATGTGTGGCTACTTGGAGAATGAACCAGCTGTAAGAATGCGATCGGTCATTCACGATTGTCACAGTGAAGGAGAATTTTATCATGCCTTCCTCTCAGCATATTGGTCTCAAGCTACACAAGACCGAGTAAAACATAGCATCATGATGATGAAACACTTTGAACAATCTGAATTTTCCAGTCTTGTGAAATATTTTGAAGACATGTTGCACAAGAATCAGTGCCTGTCAAACCCATACAGCCCCTCAGAACTCATCCGCATTTGCTTAATCAAACTGCCTGAACATTTACGACATATTATTTTAGCAGGGCGTTGCAAAGACGACATTGAAGCTTTTCAGGGACTCTTACAAGAATTAGAAATTGACACAGACAGTCGCGGGATGCGAAAACAGCAAAACAATCACTACAGGTCACATCCGTCTCAATTCCGTGATGACAGAAAAAATAACTGGACACGACAAGCCTATTCTTACAACGTAAATCGTGACCAAAACAGACACCACCCGTATGACAACCACTGGCAGAGTAATAGTTACAGAGAAAGATCGCATTTCCGTAGTAATGAATATGACAGAGATAACCATAGAAACAGACAATATGGTAATCAGAACTATTATTATCAAGGGAGACAGAATAATTTCAGACGCAAGAGTTCAGTGCGCAGTTACGATTCAGGGAGAAATTCTCCACCACGTGACCGACACGAAAGATACTGTGTAAACTACCGACAAAACGACAGACCTGAATTCCATCAGAACTGGCGAGCTTTAAACAGAGCTGGGCCCTCTCGGCAAGGCGAATTTGTGGAAGTTAGGCCTCCTAATCCCAGTAACGACGCGCGGCAACAAAGAGACAGACAATGACTCGCACCGCAGGCATACACGTGCGCCGGCTGGCTCCGAGAAAAATAACATTATATCTGGTATTGCTAATGAGATTCTAATGCAATATTTTGGTTTACTTGAAAATACATTCTGGATTTAAAGTACTTTCTGTGAAATACCAGATGACACAGTGGTTAGTTTATGTGACAGCTACACGATTTTATCACGACGCTACTAATGTGTGACAATTTACAATGTTGCTTTTGCAGTGTATCTGTTTTATATCTGCACAGTTTTTCTGAATTCTTCTGGAAAGTAAAACATGTTTAATAGTAACTTTTGTGGTATAGCTACAATGAGACAGCCTTTTCCGTAGCACAACAATACGTTACAGCACAGTAATTTCTTCATCACAACAATAAGCGTAATAACTAAGAAATCTATACGCAAAGCATTTCACTTTTGTTTATCATGAGGTAAGTACATTGGCTTCTGCTGAACTTAGCTTTCGGAGGACGATAACTACGACACTCCCACAGAGATTATCTTACAGCAAGACGCACATTTAGCGCTACAGTACACGTATTTGAGTGATTAATTTTGTACTAAAAATATTTATTTTCAAAGATATTTGAAGTACAATGATATAAAGGTTTTCCGTAATACATTTCATTCCATTGCTGTAATCTGTAACACCTGAGGGTATAATTACATTAATCCTCAGGGGGGTACACGCCTACTTTGTGTACCATGTGTTTGGCAAGCACAAGGAGCCCTAGCTAATATGGTATTTGCTTATACAATTTAACACATCGGTACCATATTTCTCTAACACATAAATTACACAGCTATCTGATCATTTAACAGAGAAGCAAACATCTTTTTACTACGTCAGTGACACATGTTTACCCAATTACAGAGTTGGATTACTTCACACTTAAGAAATTGTATTCTGTCTGTACTGTGTGAACTTTCATATTTTTTCGGAACCATTGTGATACTATGAGAGCTTTGAATGATGTATTTGGTATGGGATCATGATTTTTAAAGAACGTTTGAGGTAGATGACACTATTGACATGAGCAGAGAATTTTCTTTAGGTTTGAAATTATTGCAGAAAGCTATGACTTTTTTGAGATTTGACTGAGGTGTTATGATGTTATTTTTACGACGATGTGTATTATGCTGTTGCGGTATGTTTATGTCAATAAGATGATGCTACCATATATGAGGAATGTGATTACGTGTTTATATGTATATGAATAATGAAAGAAGTTGAGGACTCTTGACTTGTGAAAAAGGATGTTGGAAATCGAGAATCGTACTTTAAGAGTTATGAAATGTGTGTGTAAATGCGTGAATGTATCATAATGCCGGCGAAAATTTTTTTGGACACTGTTATATTCATAGGATTTTGTTTCTACACACTTGTGACGTAAATTTTCGACCTGTGAAATTTTCATATGAGACTGTCACTGTAGCGGAAACTGGTGTCGTAAATATTTCCGTAAGAAAGTTAAATGACCACCTGCACGTAATGCGTCGTGGGCACACAGCTGTGTCAAACACCTGGAGAACAAGCCATTAGGGTGTGCCTTTCCGGAAGCACAGGTAGAAAAAAAAGAAAAATGGCAGGCTTTTATCCTCGCCATTGACATTCCTTTAGAGAAAATATTGCAAATGCGACACCCTCATTACTTCCATTAACCTTGCTATTGACATTCCTTTGTAGAAAGCATCGCAAATATTACACGCTCATTACCTGAAAACATATGATTACTCGTACTTTGTGCTAATTACTGAAATGCTTATGAATTGATGGGAAATATTCATACATCTGCACACCTGATTATGACAAGTATCTTTCTACGAGAGTTGAGAGCTACTGACTTACGAAATGCCACATGACTATTGAATGATATTTTTATGCTTTGGTTTGCGTAATTGCTTATTTCATTTGATATCTGGTTTCCAGCTGTGTTGCAGCATTGCTTTTATAAAATAAAATGCATTTGGTAATGTGAACACTGTCTGTCAACAGATCTATTAAATAATTATTTTATGATCCACATTCTTTAAAAAAGGAGCACTTGGAAAGGAAAGTACAATAAGAAGGAACTAGCAACAGTAACACATAATTTTCTTTTCAAGTACATGGTAATATTTTTTTTACAATAAGTTGTTGTGGTGCACCACTTTAATTACATAGACATTAAGATGTGAATAGACATTTCCCTTGTCTTCATTGTTGTTTTTACTGTAATATTTTTTCTGCTTGAGCTATGTCATGTTTAGGTATAAGTTGCTGCTGTTTGCCAGGCATAGTGTTATTGAATTTAACTTTGTATTACTCTGTTAAGCTTTTCTTGTTGCTGCACATTGGCTCATATTAGTTGTAATTTTGCATTTTTTCTGTTAATTTAGATTTACTGCTGCTTGCTTTGCAAATTGGCATTTTTTGTCATTGCTGTTTGTGTTGATTTGTTGTATGCTGCTGCATTGCCTCGTCCCTTAGTTTAGCATCTGAGCTCAGTAGATTTAAGTTAGCTTAAGAGGGGGTAGACTATATAAGAAACTAACTATGATGAATTTATAAGAAATGCATTGAGAAGATATCAGAAAATGGTCTGGCAAAAAAAAGGATACTGTACAGTGGAGAAAAACTATTTTTGACAGAGGATGTGAACAGAATACAGAAAGCAGGCTTATAAAGGACTTTTTGGGAATAATGATGAATGAAGGGAGATCTCCAAGAAGCAAAGAAAGTTTTGTTTGCAAAATACTGCAATGAAACAAACCCTGTCCTTTCCTTTTGTGTTATCCCACTATGTGTTTGGGTACCCGTGTGTAATTATGTTCTTCCTGTCTTTATATGTTTATCTGATAAGACTTATGTTGTAGAATTTTTCTAATACTCCGCTACATGAACTATGATGAGGAATACTGTTATCCTCAAATATAATTTGCATTAATAATATGTTATTTACCTTGTAAAGATGCTTAGACATTATTTATTCTGTTTTGTTTTAACGCTAATGTGTAAAGTTGATGTTTCAAAATTTATTCTGATCTTTTATTTTTGTACTCATGTCATAATTCTTGTAACACTGATGTGTATGTTTATTTCTATTGTTTTGTAGAGCCTATATTACTACAAATGTTATCTGTATTGTTATGTCTTTAATGATGTATTTTGTACCTTTGTAATTGTATTCTTACGTCATAAAATTGTAATTGACACCAGTTCATCTTATTATTAACTTGTAAGCATTCATTTCACTGCACACTTTTCTGTTGGTCATACTATATGGACACTATGTGAGAAGTTGGGACTGTTAGTGTTTGCACGTGTGTTACTAATTCAGCAAGGGACTGGATAACAGCATTGCTGGTTCTAAGGACAATTCCAAAAACTTTGTGAGTGCACAAGTGGTGGTTATGGACTTGCTCTATTATCCGCAAAACTCTTCAATGGTGATTGTGCACCTGCACAGTCGCAGCAGATGGCTGCTGGCCATCTCTATAAGGACTACAGTGGGTCTGCATCTCTGGTAGCCCACCAATACCATTATTTCTACAAGGACTGCAGTGGGTCTGCACCTCTGGTGGCCCACCAATACCACAATCTCTACCAGGACTACAGTGGGTCTACTCTGTGATGACCTACATACCAATCTTCTTCAAAACGTCGAATGACTCTGCTGTGGGCTTGCTCTGTTGTGGCCCATTACCTGTCAGCATGTCAAGAGTCAGCACTGTCTTTCTGTTGGAAGGACAACACTACTTCTTCAAGACTGCATGGACATCCACTACTTCCGTGTGCATTGTCTTTTATTGCTCAGACTTTGATAAAAGAAACGGCAGTTTTACTGTGGTGAATGATCAGGACTGTCTTTATGGACTGTGAGAAAATTTTAGCTTTTGACCAACATTGTATTAATCAGTGTGTGCATTTGATATCTTTCTTACTGTAATTATGAAAAAATTTTTCAAATCTGTATTGGCCACTGGCCAAAAAAATTTGTAAAATTTTTTGTGGGGAGCATGGGGGCTATGTAAGTAGGCTGTTTATGTTTTGTTTATGTAAGTAGGCTGTTTATGTTTTCTCTATGTAAGTATGCTGTTTATGTTTTCTTTATGTAAGTTTGCTGTTTATGTTTTCTTATTGGCAATTTTACGTAGCGCTCTGTATGAAAATCACTGGCTGTGCTGTGTGCAGTCTGTGGCTAGTTTGCATTGTTGTCTGCCATTGTAGTGTTAGGCAGCGGCAGCTGGATGTGAACAGCGCGTAGCGTTGCGCAGTTAGAGGTGAGCCGCCAGCAGTGGTGAATGTGAGCAGAGAGATGGCGGAGTTTTGAAATTACATATATTATGACTTGTGATGATATTAAGGTAAATACATTGTTTGTTCTCTATTAATATCTTTCATTTGCTAACTATCTCTATCAGTAGTTAGTGCCTTCAGTAGTTTGAATCTTTTATTTAGCTGGCAGTAGTGGCGCTCGCTGTATTGCAGTAGTTCGAGTAACGAAGATTTTTGTGAGGTAAGTTATTTGTGAAAGGTATAGTTTAATGTTACTCAGGGCCATTCTTTTGCAGGGATCTTTGATAGTCAGATTGCGTTGCGCTAAAAATATTGTGTGTCACTTTAGTGAATGTTTGAGTACGTTCAGTTTTGCTCAGCTGTTTGAAAAGCAAATAGTGTAAGAGGTTTATAAGCACAGTCTTGTATAAATTGTTCAAAGGGGACGTTTCACATTGTTCACAGAGTCACAAAACACAATGTCGACAGGTCCGCCGGTCGTTGCTAGATCGCATCCACATGCGGCTGTGCAATGACCTCACACAATGAAGTAGTTCGTGTGATGACCACTAGGTGCGCTAGCAGTCGTTCTGAGGTAGTGCATAAAGTTTTTCATCTAAAAATCCGATTTTTTAGTCAGATACTGCCCACTACTTTCATAAAAAGTACCATACGATGTATTTGCCACATTTCTGTTGTCGAGGATGTAAGTTGCTATTCATAAATAAGTATAAGTGCGTTTCATTCCCCAATGCTGTTGCTAAATGACTCCTGCACATACAGAGAAGGAATATAGAGCAGCACTCTTTACCGAGTCTGCCTCCTCCATAGATCCCCCCGTCACTCAGGGAGCCCTGATTTTCAACCTGCGCCACCCCGTCCTACTGCTGCCAGTGCGGTCTCCCGTACAATGACCACCTCACCAAAAACTGCAAGAACCCCTCCACCTGCCCCCACTGTGAAGCCTCCCACCTTCTTAAACAATGTCCTATCCTCGCCTCTCCTCCTTCCTGCAACACCTGTAATGAACATCATCCCAACTACTCCTCCAAATGCAGAGCCAAACCCCCTCCCACCAACCCTGAGCTCACTGTCCCCATTCGCCCCATCAGCCCATCCACCTCAACAATTCCTACTGTCCTCCCCCTACAGTTGGGCTGAAGACATCATCTAGTTCCTGACCATCATCGTACGGAATATCCACCCCTTCCCATGCCCCCACACCCTCCAGCAGATTTCTCTTGCTGTCCACTCCATCCTCCATTTGAATACCTATGCCACCTACTCCCACAACCAGGCCCACGTCACCTCCACCCACCTAGACACCCTCATTTATGCCCCTCTCTCCTCCCCCTCCACTTCCTTCCCCCCACCTCCGGTGCATCAACATATTGTCTCCTCTACCTAAACATTTGCTCCCTCCCTGCCAACAAATACCTCTTCATGCATACACTATCCCAGCACCAGGTCGACTCCTTCATCATTAATGAAACCTTCCTCGAACCTCACCATGTTATCTACACCTCTCCCTATCTCCTTCACCGCACTAACAATCCCCTTCCCCTCACACTTGGCGGGGTAGCTATTGGCCACCTCAAGCATCTCCCTGTCTAGTCACAATCCCTACTCAATGATACTCAATGATACGACTAAACACCTTCTCCTCAGCATCTTTCTTCCCTCCCTCACCTTCACCTGTTATACTATTTATATCTTTCCTGCAGCTTCTCTCCCCTACGAATTCATTTCTCATGTTAACCGTACCTTCTCCACCTATGTGATTGCCATTGACTTCAACATCCATAACCATGACCCTGCCACCCTTTGGCAGTGGCATCAGTTCCCTGCCACCCTCCATGGTGACCTTGTTCCTCTTCCACAACACACCCGTCCTGAAAGTAACTCCACCCTAGATGTCATCCTCACTTCCCCCAACCTCCTTGGTTGCATCGCCTTGGATGTCCTCTGTCCCATTGAAACTGATCACCTCCCTGTCCTTCTCACCATCTCCTCCACCCATGACCTCTACCAGCCCCCCACCCTGCTGCCCCTGTCCACAACTACCACTGCGTCGACTGGAATGCCTACTGGGAATCCATTACCTCACAGGTCTAAAGCCACCCCCTTATCTTTCACCATCCTGCTGACATCACCCATGCCTCTTCCTTTCTCCAGAAGACCATCACTGACACTGTGGAGGCCCATGTTCCTACCAAACTCATCCACTCTCACTGCCCTAAACTTCGTCCAAAGGTCATTCTTCAGCTTTGTGAATCCTGCAGGCTCTCGCGCTCCTTCCTCCACACCTATGACCAAGATACTCTCCTCCACCACTGGCAATTACAGCGACATATCTGGAACCTCCATACAGCAAAGAAGTGCTGGAACCGGCCCCAGACATGTACACACCTCAACTCTACTCTCCCTGTCAACTCCTCCAATTACTAGGCAGCCTTCCACGCCTTATTGGTAGCTATGCCACCCAGCATTACCCTTTTCTCCACGACAACCGCCGCATCCCTCACAATCTGAGTAAGGGCAAGCATTTTGTTTCCAACCTACCTGAGGTCTTCTCCATCTTCTCCATTCCTGACGATTCCCATTTTGATTACTCCCCTCTTCCCCACTGTCCTTTATTTGCACTCATATCTCTGTCCCACATCTCACCCCTAGTTTTCGGTACTGCAATCAGTTACCCCCCTCAGACATAAACAATCCCATCACCACACACGACATCACACTCGTCCTCTGTTCTAAACGTAACATCGCACCTGGTCATGACAGTATCACATACCGCCACCTCAAGGAATCCCCTCGTTCTTCCTGGCTGCCCTTACTACCCTGGACAACGTCCTCCCCTCCACTGGCTTTAACCCTGACCTATGAAAGACTTCCTATGTCCTGCTATGCCCTAAACCCAACAAAACCCCCTCTGACACCTCCTCCTATTGTTCCATCTGCCTCCCTCCGTTTTCAATAAGATCTTCGAATCCATCTTCTCTCACTGCGTTCATCACCAACTTAACCTGTGGTTTAGGGCTATCGTCTGTGATTCATAATCAAAACATCCTCAGTCGTAGGTTCGAATCCCGCCACTGCTTAATTTTTAATTAATAATCAGCATTGGCGGCCGAAGAACTTCCGGCATAAGAAGTCACCCCTCATTCTGCCAATGGACTTGTCAAATAGAGCAGGAGTGGACAGAGGTTAAGGGCAATCTCTTGTCCTAGGGGTGAGACACTGTCCCTATAGGCTGAAGAATCAGCAATGATCAAAGGCATGAGGATGCAGGTGGCAATGGAAGCCACTGCATTAAAGACATGTAACGTGTATCCACAGGACATGTGGCCTGTAGTTGAAGAAGTGGCAAAAGATTAGGGAATAGCCTCCGATTCGGATCTCTTGGAGGGGACTGCCAAGGTGGAGGTTACCGTGAGAAAAATATTGTATAATCAGCAGATGGATAACGTCCTGGGAGTTGGGGCGTGGAATGTCAGAAGCTTGAACGTGGTAGGGAAACTAGAAAATCTGAAAAGGGAAATGCAAAGGCTCCATCTAGATACAGTAGGGTATAGTGAAGTGCAAAGAAGACAAGGATTTCTGGTCAGATGAGTATAGGGTAATATCAACAGCAGCAGAAAATGGTATGGGAGTAGGATTCTTTATGAATAGGAAGATGGGGCAGAGAGTGTGTAACTGTGAACAGTTTAGTGATAGGGCTGTTCTTATCAGAATCGACAGCAAATCAACACCGACAACGATAGTTCAGGTATACATGCCGACGTCGCAACCTGAAGATGAAGAGATAGAGAAGGTGTCTGAGCATATTGAAAGGTTAATAGGGTATGTAAAGGGATATGAAAATTTAATAGTCATGGGAGACTGGAATGCAGTTGTAGGGGAAACAGTAGAAGAAAAACGTTACAGGAGAATATGGACTTGGGACAAGAAATGATAGAGGAGAAAGGCTAATTGAGTTCTGTAACAAGTTTCAGCTAGTAACAGCAAATACTCTGTTCAAGAATCACAAGAGGAGGAGGTATACTTGGAAAAGGCCAGGTGATACGGGAAGATTTCAGTTACATTACATCATGGTCAAACAGAGATTCTGAAATCAGATACTGGATTGTAAGGCGTATCCAGGAGCAGACACACTAGTGATGAAGAGTAGGCTGAAGTTTAAGACATTAGTCATGAAGAATCGATACGCAAAGAAGTGGGATACGGAAGTGCTAAGGAATGACGAGATGTGGTTGAAGTTCTCTAAGGCTATAGATATAGAAATAAGGAATAGCTCAGTAGGTAGTACAACTGACGAGGAATGGATATATCTAAAAAGGCCATCAGAGAAGTTGGGAAGGAAAACATAGGCACAAAGAAGGTAACTACAAAGAAACCATGGGTAACAGAAGAAATACTTCAATTGATCGATGAAAGGAGGAAGTACAAAAATATTCTGGGAAACTCAGGATTGGAGAACTACAGGTCGCTGAAGAATGAAATAAATAGGAAGCTATAGGGAAGCTAAGACGAAATGGCTGCAGGAAAAATGTGAAGACATTGAAAGTGAAATGATTGTAGGAAGGACAGACTCAGTATACAGGAAAAAACAAAACAACATTTTGTGACATTAAAAGCAAGGGTGATAACATGAAGAGTGCAACGGGAATTCGTTGGGGGAAGTGGCAACAAAACGACTATTCACGTTGTCGTGTAGAATGTATGAGTCTGGTGACATACCATCTGACTTTCGGAAAAGCATCATCCACACAATTCCGAAGATGGCAAGAGCTGACAAGTGCGAGAATTACCGCACATCAGATTAACAGCTCATGCATGACAAAGTTGCTTACAAGAATAATACACAGAAGAATGGAAAAGAAAATTGAGGATGCGCTAGATGACGATCGGTTTGGCTTTAGGAAAGGTAAAGGCACAAGAGATGCAATTCTGACGATGCTGTTAATAATGGAAGCAAGACTAAAGAAAAAGCAAGTCACGTTCGTAGAATTTGTTGACCTGGAAAAAGTGTTCGACAATGTAAAATGGTACAAGATGTTGGAAATTCTGTGACAAGTAGGGGTAAGCTATAGGGAGAGAGGGGTCATTTACAATATGTACAACAGCCAAGAGGGAAAAATAAGAGTGGATGACCAAGAACGAAGTTGCTCGCATTAAAATGGGTGTAAGACAAGGATGTAGCCTCTCCCCTACTGTTCAATCCGTACATCGAGGAAGCAATGATGGAAATAAAAGAAAGTTTCGAGATTGGAATTAAAATTCAAGGTGAAAGGATATCAATGATACGATTCGCTGATTACATTGCTATCCTGAGTGAAAGTGAAGAAGAATTACATGATCTGCTGAACGGAATGAACAGCCTAATGGGTACAGTATATGGATTGAGAGTATATCGAAGAAAGACGAAGGTAATCAGAAGCAGTAGACATGAGAACAGCGAGAGTCTTAGTATCAGGATTGATGGTCACGAAGAAGATGAAGTTAAGGAATTCTGCTACCTAGGCAGTAAAATAACGAATGACAGACAGAGCAAAGAGGACATCAAAAACAGACTAGCAATAGCGAAAAGGGCATTCCTGGCCAAGAAAAGTCTACTAATATCAAATATTGGCCTTAATTTGAGGGAGAAATTTCTGAGAATGTACGTCTGGAGTACAGTATTGTATGGTAGTGGAACATGGACTGTCGGAAAGCCAGAACAGAAGAGAATCGAAGCATTTGAGATTTGGTGCTACAGACGAATGTTGAAAATTAGGTGGACTGGTAAGGTGAGTAATGAGGAGGTTCTGCACAGAATCAGAAAGGAAAGGAAATGTAGAAAACACTGATAAGGAGAGGGGACAGAATGATAGGACATCTGTTAAGACATGAAAATAAAGTGGATTGATAATGTAAGGAACGAGGAGGTTCTGAGCGGACTCCCAGAGGAAAGGCATATATGCAAACATTGACAAGAAGAAGGGGCAGGATGATAGGACATCTTTTAAGACATCACCGAATAATTTTCATTGTACCACAATTAGCTGTAGAGGGTAAAAACTGTAGGGGAAGACAGACATTGGAATACATCCAGCAAACAATTAAGGATGCAGGTTGCAAGTGCTACTCTGAGATGAAGAGGTTGGAACAGCAGTGGAATTCGTGGCGAACCGCATCAAATCAAATCAGTCAGAACACACGCAAAATAAAAAAAAAGAAAAAGACAGTGTGGTTAGCGAATAGAGGCATTTACCTATTACTTACGCATTATACAGGGTGTTACAAAAAGTTACGGCCAAACTTTCAGGAAACATTCCTCACACACAAATAAAGAAATTATGTTATGTGGACATGTGTCCGGAAACGCTTACTCTGCATGTTAGACCTCATTTTATTACTTCTCTTCAAATCACATTAATCATGGAATGGAAACACACAGCAACAGAACGTACCAGCGTGACTTCAAACAATTTGTTACGGGAAATGTTCAAAATGTCCTCCGTTAGCGAGGATACATGCATCCACCCTCCGTCGCATGGAATCCCTGATGCGCTGATGCAGCCCTGGAGAATTGCGTATTGTATCACAGCCGTCCACAATACGAGCACAAAGAGTCTCTACATTTGGTACCGGGGTTGCGTAGACAAGAGCTTTCAAATGTCCCCATAAATGAAAGTCAAGAGGGTTCAGGTCAGGAGAGCGTGGAGGCCATGGAATTGGTCCGCCTCTACCAATCCATCGGTAACCGAATCTGTTGTTGAGAAGCGTACGAACACTTCGACTGAAATGTGCAGGACCTCCATCGTGCATGAACCACACGTTGTGCGTACTTGTAAAGGCACATGTTCTAGCAGCACAGGTAGAGTATCCCGTATGAAATCATGATAACGTGCTCCATTGAGCGTAGGTGGACGACGAAACTAAAATGAGCTGTAACATGGAAATTAAGCGTTTCCGGACATATGTCCACATAACATCTTTTCTTTATTTGTGTGTGAGGAATGTTTCCTGAAAGTTTGACCGTACCTTTTTGTAACACCCTGTATACTACGGTGACAAAAGTAATGGGATATAGATATGGACATTTACAGACGGCGGCAGTATCGCGTACCCAAGGTATAAGAGGGCAATGCATCGGCGGAGCTGTTATTTGCACTCAGGTGATTCTTGTAAAAAGTTTTCCGGAGAGCTTATGGCCGCACAATGTAAATAAACAGATTTTGGACGCGGAATGGTAGAACAAGCTAACCCATGGAACATTTCATTTCCTTGCTAACAGCACAAAATCGCCTGCAGCATCTCTCCGATGATCGTGACCGTATAGTTTGGAAACTGGACGACTGGAGAACGGTGCCGTCGTCAGATGAGTCCCGATATCAATAGGTAGGAGCTGAAGGTAGAGTTCGAGTGTGGAGCAGACCCCGCGAAGCCATGAACCGAAGTTGACAACAAGGCACTGTGCAAGCTGGTGCTGGCTCCATAATGGTATGGGCTGTGTTTACATGGATATGTAAAAATGGAAATGGACTTCAGGTTACCAAAGAAGGATGAAAATTTTATGGATGGCAATGCATGCTGACACCGGGCTACAATTGTTTGCGACTGATCTGAAGAACGTTCTGGATAATTTGAGCGAATGAGATGATCACCCAGATCGCCCGACACGGAGCCCACCGAGCATGTATGGGATGTAATGGAGGGGTCAGTTCGTGCACCAAATCCTGCACTTTGGTAATTATGGCAGCTATGGCAATTATGGTCACCCTTGCCACGAAAGTCAGAACGGCAGGTAAATCACCCCATTTCCACATTATCACAACGACTGCACTATTTTCCGCGTCCCCCGATACATTTTATATATCCTACACTGCCAGTGTTTATTACATATCGACGTTGAACATAGGCAGTGGTCATGTTAATGTGGCTAGAGCGTGTAGTAGGACGAAAACTTTAAATCTGGTGATTTGTGAGATACAGGGTATCAAATTTAGAACACATAGCTGATACTTCTGGCAGAAAAATGTCTCTAACCCGAGTAGATATCGAGTCGAACTGAGCTTGAATGATAGAACGTCATTCTATTCCGCTTCAAATCAGTCGTAGTGGTTGGCGAGTGGTGGTGTGCAGGTCTCTCAGCATGTTACGACCGAACATGAAGAATGCACTCGCTAGAGGGATATATCAGAAAAGCATGGATAGCACACAGTCTTCCGTTATCGTGTTGAAATATAAAGCCACGAAGATATCGCAAGACCATCGGCCTTGATACACATAAATATGGCGGTTGCTATCCAAATTACTAGCTATGCGAATCAGAAGTGATAATATTATGTACTCAATGGCTCCTCATATTGTGGAGCCAGGTACTGTACCGTAGAACGATGATGAATGCAGTCTGGCAATGTACATTATCCTCAAGCCTCCACTCTTGGATGCTTTCTCCGTAATGCTGTATGCAGAAACGGTTCTCGACTGAAAACACGATGTTGTGCCACTACAGTGTCTAGTGTTGTTGTTGAGTGTAGCACTGCCAACATATCTCTCTCTCTCTACTGCCACGTCAGGGGAAGTCGCTGCAACAGTCGCCGTGGTGACAGTCCGTGGTGTCCAGACGTAATCGCTCGGGTCGTGTTGATACGTTCTAAGAAAAAAAAAACCGATTCACCACGAAGGAGCCATGCAGATTTATGATGAAATGATATTCATACGTGTATCAAACGAAAATGCAAAATTATAAACTTTGGCGGCCGATGGATGAATGAGTGATGCCGCAGCGTAATTTCACCGCGCAGCTGATGCGGATAGTAAACAAAGGACATGTTGATGACAAGACATGTCGATACCAGGGCATTAAGTCTTTGCGAATTTTATTCAGTGAAGTGAACTTTGTTGGATATTAACTATATCTCACAGACAGGTGCGTGATCAATATACGCTGCATGTAGAGGTGGATATGGTCCCCAAGGATAAATTCAGAATTGTGCCGATATAGTGCACTTTCTTGAATGAGGCCGGCCGAAGTGGCCGAGCGGTTCTGGGCGCTACGGTCGTAGGTTCGAATCCTGCCTCCGGTATGTGTGTTTGTGTGTGTTGTCCTTAGGTTAGTTAGGTTTAAGTAATTCTAAGTTCTAAGGGACTAATGACCTCAGATGTTAAGTCCTATAGTGCTCAGAGCCATTTGAACCATTTTTTTTAAATGACGATATCCTCAATGGAATGCCACCAAAATATTCCCCAGATCATAACGCTTTCTCGTTGTTTGCTTCCATACGTTTCACACCGTACACGTCGACGGCTATCTGTCCGACGGAGCGTAAAACTGATTCACTCAGTGGACGTCCAGGTACGGTATTGACGAGCAAATTCCAGCCTTCTTCGGCGAAGAACAGCAGTGAACATGGGTGCGTGAACCATGAGTCTCCTGCGGACGCCCATACCAGTAACGCTCGCTGAACAGTCGTTGAAGAGATAGTTTTGGTTGCCCCTTGATTCAGCTGGGCGTTTGAGTATGTGTAATTGGGATCGAAGAAACCGGTTTAAGTAATCAGAAAATCGCTCGACATTTGAATACGACTGATGCCACTATTCAACAATGTTTCTAGGAATGGGCCTAGACAGCGTCTAGAAGGAAGCAGTCAACCTAGACAGTCGACAGAATGTGAGGGCTCAGAGAGGCACTCATCATTACCTTCGATCCGAAGTGCAACTGGTGCTTCAGCGACTACAAGCTCCAATAATAGGTGACTCAGACAACGGGGGCTGAGCTCACGGCACCCTTCGACTACCACTGACCTCTCTACGCAAACAGGTCGTTTTGCAGCGTCGTCGGGTGCTATACCGGAGCCAAGGTAGCCCCTGAGAGCCGGCAACCCATGTTACATCACAGATGACGAGTCTGTCTACGCCCAAGGCGTACCAAAAGCACCATGGTAAACACCGGCTATTTACATACAAGATAATGGAAACCGACATTCCGAGCACTACTTCCTGTAGGGGGAGCTCGAGCAACGGCCTGCAGGAAGTATTACTACGCCAAAACCTGATTGCCTGGAGACAGCTATTTAGGGGCCGGATGCCGACTTCGTGTACTGTGACCGTTGAATATCATGTCTTCGTCTCTGAATTGGACTGTTTACTAGTGTGTATGTGTGTGTGTGTGTGTGTGTGTGTGTGTGTGTTACCACGAACATTTGTGGAAAATTAGAAGTAAACTTTTGTTTGCCTGAATTAGGAGACTTTTACTGTCATCGTTATTGTTACCTTTCGTTTGTTGTTCAATCATCAACCTTGTGAACCTACATCAATAAAAGTTCTGTTTGTGAAAAACTGCGAATTGTCAGACAGAACAGCGGACACTTTCAACTAGTAGAATTTTCGAACTGCATCCCGATGACCCGCGAAGACGCATCTGGAGACGCTCCAGAAAGCGGTAGGATACCAACCTGACTGTCACCTCCCATGTGGTCCAACGACCAGGTGTGATATTCTGGGGTGCCATTTTACTTCATGGCAGGACCCCCTTGGCTTTCATTCGCGGCGTCTTTACACCAGGGCGGTTCGCATTCGATGTTCTACGCCCCGTTTAGTTGCCCTTGATGATATTCCATCCTAAGGTTATATTTCAGGAAGATAATGCCCACCTGCACACGACGAGAGTTTCTATTGTTTCTATTCTATTTGTTTTCGTGCTTGCCAAACCTTGCCTTGGCCAGCAAGGCCGTCAGATGCCTTCCCAAATGAGAACCTTAGGATCATTATGGACGGCGTTCACCCATCGATATTTTGACGATCTAATGCGCCAGTTGGACTCAATTTTGTACGATGTTCCTCAGGGGAATATCCAAGAAATCTATCAGTCAACACCCTTTCTCTTTAACAAATCATACAAGTTTACAGAAACTGTAACAATTTATTTGTCTGTATATGTATATCACATCTACCGATTTTCGACCCATTCGGATAATTTCTTCATTGTCCGTCGTTTTCTGTTTTATGTCTTTGAGTGTACTTCTCTTTCAAAAAACAAGCCCATTTCCATTTGTGACTGTACGATCCTGCATTGCGGAGCGAACAGTAAATCTGTCTTCTCGTGCGTTCGACGTGTTGACTGTCCCCCTGAACCCATAGATTCCGTATTCGCAAGACATTCGTGGAATTCCGCCCAAGGCGAACAGCAATCTCGAGAAACCGAACTGCAGTCTCGATAGGCGACTGTAAGGCTGCTTTCGCATACCGAAAAGTCATGGTAGATGTTCGTTTGTTTTACACATGGTATTTCCGAACTGCTCACAAACAACCAGTCTGAATGAGAAATCCACTGATTATTATCCTCATATACAGAATTTACATGAATTTACTCCAACGTAATTTGTGCGGTTACACTGAAATAATAGTCATTTACATTTTCTGGCGTGTAGTACACTTCCTGCCAAACTTGTGTTTCTGGATGCCTCCTCCATGGTAGGGGAACTCGGAGTGGAACGGGATACTTAATGTTTAATAATTTAGTAATAATTTGTGGAAAACAAATAACACTTCTCATAGGCATAAAAGATCACGCTGTAGTTTAGCTTACCGTACCTTGAAAATCACTCAAAACCGTATGTTACATGCTTTTAACATTTTTCAAAGAAATTATTGCATATTTCCCGTTCTGCATCTCCCAAAGGACAGAAAAGAGCAAGGATTTTTTTCTGGTATTATTGTGTAAACGTTGAAATTGCTAGGAATATCTTCTTAAAACCAAGTCGTAAAGTCGTTTAATGAACAATTTAGACCAGGAATAGATACTCTTACAAAAATCGTCAACTATAAGAAAATATTTTAATGACTTTCGAAATACATAAAATTATTTTTAATGGTTCACACTAAGTTACTATTACTGTTACTTTGTTTTATACCATCGCCCGTCCACCAAACGTGTTTTCGAGGTTGCGAATAGAAAACACAGTATGTCTAACAATGCATCCTACTGTTAACACAGTCTTGCCCTGAGAGACAAGTTACTTTATCAAATCTGTGTGGTAAGCCATTTCTTTCTTCCAGCATATAGGCTAATGAACTGACAATAAGATATTTCTGGTCTGCTCTCCACTGACTTCAGGTACACTACCAGCTCGTGTTTTTGATCTGCACTGAACACATAAATAAAATTCCTATTTTATTTGGCATCTGTATTGTTGGGATTATTTTCGGCTTTACGTGTATCTTTCGATCGCTGATTTGAGTACTTTAAACTCCTTGGATACTTCCAATACACCCACAATTTTAGTAGCCATCGGTGTATATTGTCGAAAATAGAGAGTCTAATAGGGTTGCAAGGAACTCGAGCATTTCGTAGATAGTTAATGACCTCTTACTTCAGGGATATAGACTTAGATGGCTACTTTTTTTTTAGTGATCATCATAAATTAGCTGCACATCTAAAATAGGGTTAATTTTTACGAGTTATTTTTCAATAATGCCCATCTTTAAGGAATTCTTAGTTTTCGTAGTTTAATCGATGTATACTAGTGTAGTTCTATTTCGTTGAGAATAGTTTTAGTTTTCCATTCTGATTTCATCGTAAGCAACGTATGTACACTCCTGGAAATGGAAAAAAGAACACATTGACACCGGTATGTCAGACCCACCATACTTGCTCCGGACACTGCGAGAGGGCTGTACAAGCAATGATCACACGCACGGCACAGCGGACACACCAGGAACCGCGGTGTTGGCCGTCGAATGGCGCTAGCTGCGCAGCATTTGTGCACCGCCGCCGTCAGTGTCAGCCAGTTTGCCGTGGCATACGGAGCTCCATCGCAGTCTTTAACACTGGTAGCATGCCGCGACAGCGTGGACGTGAACCGTATGTGCAGTTGACGGACTTTGAGCGAGGGCGTATAGTGGGCATGCGGGAGGCCGGGTGGACGTACCGCCGAATTGCTCAACACGTGGGGCGTGAGGTCTCCACAGTACATCGATGTTGTCGCCAGTGGTCGGCGGAAGGTGCACGTGCCCGTCGACCTGGGACCGGACCGCAGCGACGCACGGAAGCACGCCAAGACCGTAGGATCCTACGCAGTGCCGTAGGGGACCGCACCGCCACTTCCCAGCAAATTAGGGACACTGTTGCTCCTGGGGTATCGGCGAGGACCATTCGCAACCGTCGCCACGGTCCCGCACACCGTTAGGCCGTCTTCCGCTCACGCCCCAACATCGTGCAGCCCGCCTCCAGTGGTGTCGCGACAGGCGTGAATGGAGGGACGAATGGAGACGTGTCGTCTTCAGCGATGAGAGTCGCTTCTGCCTTGGTGCCAATGATGGTCGTATGCGTGTTTGGCGCCGTGCAGGTGAGCGCCACAATCAGGACTGCATACGACCGAGGCACACAGGGCCAACACCCGGCATCATGGTGTGGGGAGCGATCTCCTACACTGGCCGTACACCACTGGTGATCGTCGAGGGGACACTCAATAGTGCACCGTACATCCAAACCGTCATCGAACCCATCGTTCTACCATTCCTAGACCGGCAAGGGAACTTGCTGTTCCAACAGGACAATGCACGTCCGCATGTATCCCGTGCCACCCAACGTGCTCTAGAAGGTGCAAGTCAACTACCCTGGCCAGCAAGATCTCCGGATCTGTCCCCCATTGAGCATGTTTGGGACTGGATGAAGCGTCGTCTCACGCGGTCTGCACGTCCAGCACGAACGCTGGTCCAACTGAGGCGCCAGGTGGAAATGGCATGGCAAGCCGTTCCACAGGACTACATCCAGCATCTATACGATCGTCTCCATGGGAGAATAGCAGCCTGCATTGCTGCGAAAGGTGGATATACACTGTACTAGTGCCGACATTGTGCATGCTCTGTTGCCTGTGTCTATGTGCCTGTGGTTCTGTCAGTGTGATCATGTGATGTATCTGACCCCAGGAATGTGTCAATAAAGTTTCCCCTTCCTGGGACATTGAATTCACGGTGTTCTTATTTCAATTTCCAGGAGTGTATAATTTGATGGTATCTAAATCTACATCCATATTCCGCAAGCCATCGTACAACGAGAGGCGGAGTGTACCCTGTACCACTATTAGTCATTTACTTTCCTGTTCCACTCCCAAATAGAGCGAGAGAAATACGACTATCTATATGCATCAGTAAGAGCTCTAATTTCTCTAATCTTATCTTCGTGGTCCTGACGTGAAATGTCCGTTAACGGCCGTTGAATCGTTTTTGCTGTCAGCCTCAGATGCCGAGTCTCCGAATTTTCTCAGTAGTATTCCTCCAAAGTAACGCCACCTTCCTTCCAGGGATACCAGTTTGAGTTCCCGAAATCATTACTGCACTGTATACGACCTGCTCTAGTCACAGGATGATAGATCATGAACGGAAAGCAATAAATAAGTGAAAAGAAATGTAAAAACGGATTTAGTCAGCTAGCAAGCTAGTTCGGTAGCAGAAAGACATTCTTTAAAGGTGGACATCATGAGAAAAGAGCCTCACAAAACTTAACTCTGTTTTAGGGGTAGGGCCGACATATAATCCACGCTGATCACAAGCACAGACTCTCTACTTGCGTACAGATACGCACGCCGTATGTGCACAGGGTGAAGAGGCGACCATTGCCATTGCAGTTTATTCTTGAAGGTTTCGTCTAAGTATACGAGTGTAATTCGTTTAATTTGCTATGACGTCATAAGTACCTACGCATGCAAAGTGTGCTGACGCTTTGTACTGCAATGCAAATGTGAGTTCTTCTGTCTGAATATCAATGATAGTGTCCTGAATCAAGTGTATTCCCTGAAACAGTTTTTCCAAAGTTGTTTGCCACAATCTCCAACTTTCTCTAGATATTATGTTCACTGATCTCTGAAAACAACATAACAAACAACAATTGCAACTAACGTTTGGTAGGATAAAGTTTACGGATGAGGGTTGTAATATGCCATACCTTCCCTGGTTACGACAGAGCTGTTTCCGTTTACTTTTGTGGTTTTATGTCATGTTTTCGTGGTATCTTGCTAATCAAGCAAATTTTTATCGATTAGGCAGTCACTTGAGCAATTTCGGCCGCCTTTTAATCCTTAGTCGTCTTGAAATAACTGATAAAGAGTGGCACAGGTGCATTTTTATTCTGATTGAGCGAAGGCAAAGTGACGACTGCTTACGTTTTTGAAAGTTTCGAAAAAATAAAAACTGTGAGTCTCAGAATACGTTATTCTTTAATCCAATCGATCATTTTATATTTATTTTCAGGAAGGAGAAGACAGAGACAATATTTACCCAAAGCAATCAAAAGATTTATTTCTTCTGTCGTAGCAGCAGAAGTTATATGAGAGGACGAAAACCGTGAATTTACTGCGGGGAATGTAGTTTACAGCTCGTTTCTGAATTACTCTGAGGTTCCTTTTCCTTGATAAAAAACTAATTACACCAGTTACAGTAGACTCCATTTTAAAGAAGCACAATATCTGCGATTTTTAAATACTGCCTTGGGCATGGATGTGTGTGATGTCCTTAGGTTAGTTAGGTTTAAATAGTTCTAAGTCTAGGGGACTGATGACCTTAGATGTTAAATCCCATAGTGCTTGGGGCCATTTTTTTGCTATTTTTACGCAACATATCACTGTATTGCTTGGAGAATGTTGCTTTGGCAAAAGGCGGCATCAAAAAGAAATGCTTGTATTTATGTAACAAGTTAAAACTATGTTCCCAATCGGGATTCCAACACAGACACATATCTATGAAATAGGTAGCGCGCAGCCCACTATAGCTTAAGATTTCGATTCAGATCCCAGTGTGCCACATAGTTACAGCTTTTCGTACAAAATTCACTCGAAATGTAAATTTCTCATATTTCTAATTCTTGCGTCCATAGTGACCAAAAATGTAGACGTCATTTGCAATTAGAAATACAGCATCCGTCTACACAAGCTGCCAAGTACATTGAAATTGTCGATAAAATTTGTGAACAAAAGTTGTAACGCCAAATCGACAATTACATTTAATCTGTTAACTTGGAATGAGACGCATCACTCTCATTCAAATAATACACACATCAAAAAATGTTTTGCATCACCCAAATTCCCAGAACTCCTGAAGATAGACGTTGACTGTGGATATTGTATCACAGACACAGTCTCTTCGACTGCTCAGACATGTCACTAAACCCGCCCATAGATGTAAACAACCATGCATGAGCAGCGGCTATTAGACGGATGGGATCCGACAGCCGATCAGTTCCTATCATTCCACCAGGAAGTAGGTACACGGCTCGTGTTGTCTGTAGTCCAACAATGCCGAGACGGTCAATACCACGGTTTGATCGCGTCCGCATTGTTACTCTGTGCCAGGAATGGCTCTCAACACGGAAGTGTCCAGGTGTCTCGGAGTGAACTAAAGCGACTTGTTCGGACATGGAGGAGATACTGAGAGACAGGAACTGTCGATGACATGCCTCGCTCAGGCCTCCCAAAGTCTAATACTGCAGTGGATGACCGCTACCTATGGATTATGGCTCGGAGGAACCCTGACAGCAACGCCACCATGTTGAATAATGATTTTTGTGCAGCCACAGAACGTCGGTGTTACGACTCAAACTGTGTGCAATAGGCTGCATTATGCGCAACTTAACTCCCGACATCCATGACGAGGTTGATCTTTGCAACGACGACACCATGCAGCGCAGTACATATGGGCCCAACAACATTCTGAATGGACAGCTCAGGATTGGCATCACGTTCTCTTCACTGATGAGTGTCTTCAACCAGGCAATCGTCGGAGACATGTTTGGAGGCAACCCTGTCAGTCTGAACGCCTTAGACACACTGTCCAGCGAGTGTAGCAAGGTGGACGTTCCATGCTGTTTTGGGGTGGCATTATGAGGGGCCGACGTATGCCGCTGGTGGTCAAGGAAGACGCCGTAACTGCTGTACGATAGGTGAATGTCATCTTCCGACCGATAGTGCAACCATATCGGCAACACATTGGGGAGGCATTCATCTTCATGGACGACAATTCGCGCCCCCATCGTCCACATCTTGTGAATGACTTCTTTCAGGATAACGACATCGCTCGACTAGAGAGGTCAGCATGTTCTCCAAATATGAACCCTATCGAACATGCCTGCGATAGATTGAAAACGGCTGTTTATGGAAGACGTGACCAACCAACTACTCTGAGGAATGTACGCGGACAATCTGGACCAGCAGTGCCTTGATGAACTTTGGATAGTATGCCACGACGAATGCAGGCATGCATCAATGCAAGAGGACGCGCTACTGGGTATTAGAGATACCAGTTTGTACAGCACCTGAAGTTCTCACTGCCTGATGGTACAACATGCAATGTGTGATTCTCATGAGCAATAAAAAGGGCAGAAATGATGTTTATGTTGATCTCTATTCCAGTTTCCTGTCCAGGTTCCGGAATTCTCGGAACCGAGGTGATGCAAAACATTTTTGATGTGTGTAGTACATCGGAAATCTTTGACAATATAGCATATTAGCGAACCTGGCTATGCTTCTCAATTGCTAAAGCATTATGACCACTGGTCAACGCAAGGTTGTATGCCGGCTGATGGCGCTGAGGGCACGTGACGCGGTACGAAAAGTATAGCAGCGGAGCAGAGACGAATGGGGAATCATTGTAGCGACAATAAGTTGCGCAAATGCGAAAATCCGCCGTCTTAAGCAACTTTGACAAGAACAAGAATGTTGTGGTCCGGTGCCTGGGAGCGAGAATCTTGGAAACAGCGAAGCTGGCCGGCTGTTCGCGTGCTGCTGTCGTGAGCGTCTATGGACAGTGGCTGAAGAATGCTAAAAACTACTAGCGGGCGACAAGAAGTTCGACGTCCATACCTCATCACAGAACATAGGGATCGGAGGCTCGCCCATTCTTTAAAGTAGGATAGGCGCGATCTGTGTGACAACAGAGTACAGTGCTGGCGCAGGCACAAGTGTTTTGGAGCACACGGAACACACCATTCAGCGTACGTTGTTGAACATCGTGTTGCGCAGCAGAGGACCCCTACGTGTCCCCATTTTGACGTAACACCGTCGTCAGTAATGATTACAGCCGGTACGGGATCATCGAGATTAGATCGTGGATCAATGCAATCACGTCTCCTGGTCGGATGAATCCTGTTTGTTGTTATACCAAGTGTGAATTCCGTATATTGTTGAATCAGGTCGATGGTCTTGTCCAGATACGCCGTCATCCAGGCGAACGGCTGCTCGAAACCTGTAGCGCGCCACGGTCGCAGGCCGGTGGTAGCACTATTATGTTATAGGGTACACTCATCTGGGATTCCATGGGACCTGCGGTAGTAATCGAAGCCATCAAGACAAATGTGGACCACGTAACATTATTAGGGGCCACCTGTAACCGTTTATGCTTCTCTTCCTCAACAGCGATGGGATGTTCCAGCAGGACAACTGTCTATGTCACAAGGCCAGAATCGTGCTGAAATGGTTTGAGCAGCATGATAGTGAAGTCTCGTTGATGTCTTGGCCATCAAATTCGGCTTATCTGAAACCGAGGAAACCCAACTGGGACGCTGACGGACGGCTATTCCGCGCCCACAAACCAAACGTCCAAGTGTGACCTGTGCGTAGGCATCTAGTGCCACAAATCTCTGGAAAGATATCAGTTAAGTCGAATCCATAGCACGCAGAATCGCTGCTGAATTCCGTTCAAGTAGTGGATCTACACGCTTTTAAGTAGGTGGTCGTAAGTTTTTCGCTCATCAGTGTATGTATGTGAAATGCGTATGCATCCTAAACTCCTTCCCTCCTTTATCTCTGCCCATTTCGTCAACACCGCTCTCTTTGTCCATCTCCTCCTCCCCCTCCTCCCTCCATCTCTCTACGATCACCTCCTACCCTTTGTCTGCGTCCATTTCCTCCCTCTCTCCGGTCTTCTTACTCCTCTCAGTGAGCTTTGGCCTTGATTATTGTTGTAGCAAACGAAACCTTCACTGAGGACTAAAGTTGCTTGAAATGAATTGGCAAATCATTTGGTATTATTTGGGATTATTGTGTACGGTTTATGAGAGAGAGAGAGAGATAGCTAGATGGAGAGAGAGAGAGACCTCTTCAGCTCATGGATCTGTGAGGAGAGTACCTTTAATGACAGTATTTCTCACTGTTTTAAGCTGTGCATTGGTAGGATTACAAAGTATCGGACATTCAGATTACGTAGTGGCATTATAATCATAAGCCGATAAGCCATAAAAACACTTTTCCTGTTTATGTAAAACCGATTGCGAGGAAGAAAACAAAACAACACATTGTTGTGTATACAACTTTATTTGAAATTGTATATAATGAAGAAGAAGATGTATGTGAGGAAAATTTGTCTAATGGTTTACAGGCCTTGCTTATCGTAGTTGAAACTGACTGCAAGAAAGAAAACGAAACCACACATTTTCACGGCACGGCAGTTTCTTACTCGCAGTCGGCTTCAGCAAAAAACCTAAACTATCGTTTAGGGAAATATATATCCCACGTAAGACTGAAAATTTTTTGGTGTATCGTGCAAAAAAATCGAAGTAAATCGGTCGAGAACTTTTCGATATTTTTAACAATGTTTCCCTTTTATATGTTACACATAGATTTATCATAAATTTAAAAATATACAGCCTATGCCCGTCCCAACGTTCATTAGACTATCATGCAAACATTTGAAGTAGATCAGTCAAGTACTTTTTGAGATTTTTGTAACAATCTTGTCTTGTCTTTATATAATAGTATACATCATTATCAAGGCTTCCAATTCAGCGTAGACCACAATATTACCTCTTAACGCACGTCCGTTGCATCCTGCAAGCACTGTGTAGATCAAAAGTGGCCAAGAATTTCGCCCGTGGGCCGTGCCCTGCCGCGAGTGCCGTAGAGCTCAGTCAGGCTGGCGCATTTCCCCCACCGCCACGCTGTGCTGTCTGAGCGTGAGGAAGGGAAAACTGCGAACGCGCCTCATTTAAATGGCACACAGTCGCAGTGCATAATACTTGGTTTTAGATTTTGTATTTTTCAACAACGCACATGAAAACAAAACAAATTTTAAGTATTATTTAATTATATTTGGCGGGCGAAAGACGTATGAATTTTATCTGGTACACACTGTCTGCATATCGACAGACGCAGACAATTTCACAAATTTTCGCACTCAAGTTGCCACGTAATCGTGACTTATTTAGTTTCATAATCGGAAAAACGTCGTTCACACAGACATTTTTATCGAAATGTTAGGCATTTTTGCAACTTCAATATGAAACGTGGAAACTCTATCCGAGGAAAGCACTGTAGACGTCCTAGACAGGGTTAATGGGACTTACCTTGCAGAACTGTCAATTACACCTGGACGTGCACAGGGGCGCTTTCAACTGAAGTGGCAAACGGTGTCTAAAACAGCTGTAAGGTTGACAGTGTCCTCGAAACGAGTAATTCGTTCAAGGCCACAATGAATTCTTCAAACATCGCGTTTTCTTTAACGCCAGTGACCTCAGGGAACTGGAATGTGTTCGTCAGACTGTAGCTCTTTCACAACGCCATTTTCTCTGTAAATGAATCTGCGACAAATCAGAAACTAGTTGTTTCTCTCCTTGGAATAATCTACTGTGGGCAGTATACAGCCAAATCCATTTAAGATTCGAGATCCTCTATCCCTTCTGGATGTTTTAATTTCTGTTCCCGCACTCCTTTTTCCTTCATGAATTCAACAATAGCGATTTTTAAATCGATAAATCGTTCCATACATACACCTTGACTATGCGATAATAAATCTCCATACTCTTCATTCAGTTCCATCGAAAATTGCAGCAACTGACAGCGGAATGATTCGTGCGACTTCACAATTTTTCTGTTCGTACTACCAATTTCTTCGCGTACTCATGCCAGCAAATTTAGCACAACCATGCTTCTTGGTGTAGAGAATAACGAATCCCCTCTGTCGATAGTTGTAAATTTTGGCTCTTTCATTGCCAACCATATCTTTAAAGTCTTTCTGCATGGTATTGTAATGTCCGTTCATAGCAAATTTGCAGAACCCGTCGCTTATTCGACTGCATAATATATACTGAAAATTGTCTTCGCTCTCTTCTGTCCCTCCCCCCATGAACCATGGACCTTGTCGTTGGTGGGGAGGCTTGTGTGCCTCAGCGATACAGATAGCCGTGCCGTAGGTACAACCACAACGGAGGGGTATCTGTTGAGAGGCCAGACAAACGTGTGGTTCCTGAAGAGGGGCAGCAGCCTTTTCAGTAGTTGCAAGGGCAACAGTCTGGATGATTGACTGATCTGGCCTTGTAACAATAACCAAAACGGCCTTGCTGTGCTGGTACTGCGAACGGCTGAAAACAAGGGGAAACTACGGCCGTAATTTTTCCCGAGGGCATGCAGCTTTACTGTATGATTAAATGATGATGGCGTCCTCTTGGGTAAAATATTCCGGAGGTAAAATAGTCCCCCATTCGGATCTCCGGGCGGGGACTACTCAAGAGGACGTCGTTATCAGGAGAAAGAGAACTGGCATTCTACGGATCGGAGCGTGGAATGTCAGAACACTTAATCGGGCAGGCAGGTTAGAAAATTTAAAAAGGGAAATGGATAGGTTAAAGTTAGATATAGTGCGAATTAGTGAAGTTCGGTGGCAGGAGGAACAAGACTTCTGGTCAGGTGACTACAGGGTTATAAACACAAAGTCAAATAGGGGTAATGCAGGAGTAGGTTTAATAATGAATAGGAAAACAGGAATGCGTGTAAGCTACTACAAACAGCATAGTGAACGCATTATTGTGGCCAAGATAGATACGAAGCCCACACCTACTACAGTAGTACAAGTTTATATGCCAACTAGCTCTGCAGATGACGAAGAAATTGAAGAAATGTATGATGAAATAAAAGAAATTATTCAGATAGTGAAGGGAGACGAAAATCTAATAGTCATAGGTGACTGGAATTCGAGTGTAGGAAAAGGGAGAGAAGGAAACGTAGTAGGTGAATATGGATTGGGGCTAAGAAATGAAAGAGGAAGCCGCCTGGTAGAATTTTGCACAGAGCACAACTTAATCATAGCCTACACTTGGTTTAAGAATCATGATAGAAGGTTGTATACATGGAAGAACCCTGGAGATACTAAAAGGTATCAGATAGATTATATAATGGTAAGACAGAGATTTAGCAACCAGGTTTTAAATTGTAAGACATTTCCAGGGGCAGATGTGGACTCTGACCACAATTTATTGGTTATGACCTGTAGATTAAAACTGAAGAAACTGCAAAAAGGTGGGAATTTAAGTAGATGGGACCTGGATAAACTGAAAGAACCAGAGGTTGTAGAGAGTTTCAGGGAGAGCATAAGGGAACAATTGACAGGAATGGGGGAAAGAAATACAGTAGAAGAAGAATGGGTAGCTTTGAGGGATGAAGTAGTGAAGGCAGCAGAGGATCAAGTAGGTAAAAAGAAGAGGGCTAGTAGAAATCCTTGGGTAACAGAAGAAATATTGAATTTAATTGATGAAAGGAGAGAATATAAAAATGCAGTAAGTGAAGCAGGCAAAAAGGAATACAAACGTCTCAAAAATGAGATCGACAGGAAGTGCAAAATGGCTAAGCAGGCATGGCTAGAGGACAAATGTAAGGATGTGGAGGCTTATCTCACTAGGGGTAAGATAGATACTGCTTACAGGAAAATTAAAGAGACCTTTGGAGATAAGAGAACCACTTGTATGAACATCAAGAGCTCAGATGGAAACCCAGTTCTAAGCAAAGAAGGGAAAGCAGAAAGGTGGAAGGAGTATATAGAGGGTCTATACAAGGGCGATGTACTTGAGGACAATATTATGGAAATGGAGGAGGATGTAGATGAATATGAAATGGGAGATATGATACTGCGTGAAGAGTTTGACAGAGCACTGAAAGACCTGAGTCGAAACAAGGCCCTCGGAGTAGACAACATACCATTGGAACTACTGACGGCCTTGGGAGAGCCAGTCCTGACAAAACTCTACCATCTGGTGAACAAGATGTATGAAACAGGCGAAATACCCTCAGACTTCAAGAAGAATATAATAATTCCAATCCCAAAGAAAGCAGGTGTGGACAGATGTGAAAATTACCGAACAATCAGTTTAATAAGCCACAGCTGCAAAATACTAACAAGAATTCTTTACAGACGAATGGAAAAACTAGTAGAAGCCGACCTCGGGGAAGATCAGTTTGGATTCCGTAGAAATACTGGAACACGTGAGGCAATACTGACCTTACGACTTATCTTAGAAGAAAGATTAAGGAAAGGCAAACCTACGTTCCTAGCATTTGTAGACTTAGAGAAAGCTTTTGACAATGTTGACTGGAATACTCTCTTTCAAATTCTAAAGGTGGCAGGGGTAAAATACAGGGAGCGAAAGGCTATTTACAATTTGTATAGAAACCAGATGGCAGTTATAAGAGTCGAGGGGCATGAAAGAGAAACAGTGGTTGGGAAGGGAGTAAGACAGGGTTGTAGCCTCTCCCCGATGCTATTCAATCTGTATATTGAGCAAGCAGTAAAGGAAACAAAAGAAAAATTCGGAGTAGGTATTAAAGTCCATGGAGAAGAAATAAAAACGTTGAGGTTCGCCGATGACATTGTAATTCTGTCAGAGACAGCAAAGGACTTGGAAGAGCAGTTGAACGGAATGGATAGTGTCTTGAAGGGAGGATATAAGATGAACATCAACAAAAGCAAAACGAGGATAATGGAATGTAGTCGAATTAAGTCGGGTGATGTTGAGGGTATTAGATTAGGAAATGAGACACTTAAAGTAGTAAAGGAGTTTTGCTATTTGGGGAGCAAAATAACTGATGATGGTCGAAGTAGAGAGGATATAAAATGTAGACTGGCAATGGCAAGGAAAGCGTTTCTCAAGAAGAGGAATTTGTTAACATCGAGTATAGATTTAAGTGTCAGGAAGTCATTTCTGAAAGTATTTGTATGGAGTGTAGCCATGTATGGAAGTGAAACATGGACGGTAAATAGTTTGGACAAGAAGAGAATAGAAGCTTTCGAAATGTGGTGCTACAGAAGAATGCTGAAGATTAGATGAGTAGATCACATAACTAATGAGGAAGTATTGAATAGGATTGGGGAGAAGAGAAGTTTGTGGCACAACTTGACCAGAAGAAGGGATCGGTTGGTAGGACATGTTCTGAGACATCAAGGGATCACCAATTTAGTATTGGAGGGCAGCGTGGAGGGTAAAAATCGTAGGGGGAGACCAAGAGATGAATACACTAAGCAGATTCAGAAAGATGTAGGTTGCAGTAGATACTGGGAGATGAAGAAGCTTGCACAGGATAGAGTAGCATGGAGAGCTGCATCAAACCAGTCTCAGGACTGAAGACCACAACAACAACATCTCTTCTGTCATTCCCATTCATTTTTAACGCCTTGTGACCATAGATCGCTAGACTGTCTCTTTTTGTGTAAACTGCCACTGAATACCATCAACAAATATCGAAGGATAAACGGCGCTGACACCACGATTCTGCAGATTTGAAGAGAGTTGTACCGACAGAAAAACGTCACACTGAATGGAACGTCGCTATGTTTCGGGTACCTCCGAGAAGACCGAATAAAGCCGAGACGGCCGGGCCTCGACCTGCCCGCGGCCCCTACACCATGCCCGCGGGAAGTTTGGGACATTGTGGCCGGTCCAGGAGTAAGTGGTGTATCATAATTTGACGTCTGTTTCAAAGCCAATGTCAGTTTATGTTCAACAGAAACAGGAAGAAAATTGTTCGAACACCAAACTCACGTGGTGTAGAATTTAAAATAATATGATATTTTTTAATAATCCAACACGAAAGCTATCCCCATCTATTCAGAGATGCTAAAAGAGGGCATAAGAACTCTAACTGCCTTCTCAGTACTGACCAGAATATTTCAATAATATCGAAATGCTGTGAAAAGGGATGCACCGCAAGACGTAGTATTGTATTCTCATGGAACCAGTCTTGTACATTCTAGCAGTACGAGAAAGAGCATTACCATCCTTGGACATAGCCTTTCACGTTGGGTACTGAATGAACATGGTTCATTTTACCTAAATTTTTGTCCGCAGCTCGTGGTCGTGCGGTAGCGTTCTCGCTTCCCACGCCCGGGTTCCCGGGTTCGATTCCCGGCGGGGTCAGGGATTTTCTCTGCCTCGTGATGACTGGGTGTTGTGTGATGTCCTTAGGTTGGTTACGTTTAAGTAGTTCTATGTTCTAGGGGACTGATGACCATAGATGTTAAGTCCCATAGTGCTCAGAGCCATTTGAACCTAAATTGTTCCAGTAACCTTTCTTTTCAGCGCGCCCGCTTTATAATGGGTGTGGATACCGCTGTAGGAAGATGTTTTGAACTGCTCACTTCGCCTGGCGTTCTCCATATTTAATGACACCTTATTTAATCACACCTGGTGACAGGAAACAGTCTAAACAGTAAAGTAATCGTGTAGGACTACATACATACGAAGGTGATTAATAAAGCTCAATGAACCATTGAAACCTCACTTTTTTATTTGCTCGGCTAACAGCAGGTGGCACTAGTAACTCTATCACGAATGTTTTGTTTGTTTATTTCCCGGCGCACTGTTTTCATTTACTGTGTTGACTCACCTTATCCTCAGCAGATACATTCATGGTAGTGGTCTTATAAGAAATGAAAGTTCTCTTTAGTGTTCTCTACATTCTATCAGTAACTTTAGTGTTTCTTGCACTGCCGCGTTTAGGGGATAAAATTTCCATTATGAAATTACCGTCCAGGTACACCTAACATTTTTTTGTGATTGTTGTCATGCATGCGGAAACTAGTGAGAAGTGGATTAAGTGCACCGATAAGAAAAGAAGAACAAATAATAGGCGACGCTGGAAGTAAATGCTACTCTTGCAAGAAGAGGATGGCACAGGAGAAGAAGTTGTAATGATTCGCAGCAAAATGAACCACAAGAGGTTCAACCTGCAACTTGACCTCATTGGAAGTCTTCGTGAAACGGCGTGGTTCAGAATCAACACAACACAAATGTACTATCCTTTCAAAACGTTTCACAGACGTCTTAGTAAAAAAGATATAACGATCACAAACCTAAACGTTGGCCTAAACACCACAGTACTTAACTAGATGGGCATGGTCCTGTTGATGTGGTGTGACGTTGCGTTCCTCCAACCTCTGAACTCACTTCGTCAGCTGATTATAAGGGGACCCACATTTTAACGCGTACTCTCAGCCACTGGGAACAGAGTTGAAAGAGATAACAAGTGACGTATGAAAACCATGAGACTGACCGGAGATGGACTGGATCGTAGTGCGAAACCTTACCACTGAATCACCGCAAAACAGAAAAGGAGTGTCGATCTTTTGCACTTATTAGAAGTCTGCATGTCATGGCCTTGGTGAAAATTAACACCATCGAACAATAAAAGGGAGCCTATTGTACCTGAAGGACAGTACACCTAGGAACTGATCGGCGTACCAATCTAGTGACTGATTTTCGAATCACTTGAAGGAACGCACATTAGAAACCGTCATCAGTAGTTTCCGGGATTTTATACTGCCTTTGTTGTTATGAGCCAACAGGTCGTGTTTAGTGCTGCATTTGTAAATATTACGAGTTCCAGGTATTTAAGTCCTGTATAACATTAAATCTGTGTGATAGATATTCTTAATTCTTCAGTTAGAGAATTTTATGGTGATTAAAATTCTGTATATTTTAAACTACTTACATTACGTGTAGGGAGTTAATCAATACTTTGCCGGTCGTGCACCATCTTGTACAGAAGAAGGAACACTAGGGAACACGTGATTTTTGGAAGTGAACTGGGTTTCTTTAGTATCTTAACAACTTTCCCTGTTCTGAAAATGGAAATTTGTGTTAGTTGCCAGGAGCTTGTACTTCGAAATGTTTTCAATTTGTAACTGTCTTTTTTAATACTTCTTAATCTGATTTGACTAACTGAATACTGGTGTCTAGCAGAGGAATAGTGTAATCATAGACAGTTAAATTCAGTCTAAAAAAGATATTCTTCTTGTAACACTTTTGAAGTTGAACAGAATATTTGTTGCTAGGTACATGGCCATATTTTACCCCAGAACAGTTTTTCACGGTTGCAAAATGTCTTCCTTTTCCAGGGTGATTTGCATAATTGCAGAAAACGACTGCAGCACAAATAAATTAAATGCTATCATTTCAAAACGGAATAAGAAAAAGTACGAAATTTCTGTTAAAGAGCTAGATAGCCGTGAAAGTATGAAAATTGTTCCAAGGTACAACACTCTCTGCTACTGGTAGCTAGGAACGTTGTCACAGATATAGTACAGTAGCAAAACAAAAGTAATGTCAGTGAAATACAGAGAACAAACACCAAGAATGAGGTGAGAGTGCGTACTGCGGCCGCTTCAGCCGTTATAAAATACATGAAATGTATTCGCAGTTGCGAAAATGAACAACCATCAGTTGTATAACAGAATGACAACAATGAAAATTTGTGCCGCCCCCTGTTACGAACCTGGATTACCCGCTCGTCGCGAGAGGTCGGCTTTCCATTAGGCTGTCCGAGTGAAACTCACGGCCAGACCCAAACTTGACACAGGATTGACGATATGTGGAAGTTTCGATCTGAGCCGTGATGATGATGATGATGATGATGTTTGGTTTGTGGGGCGTTCAACTGCGCGGTAATCAGGTCACGTGCAATTTTTTCGCACTCCAGTTTTTTACACAGTCCAATATAGCCACTGTCACGAATGATGATGATGAAATGATGACAACAACACAAACACCCAGTCCCCGGGAAGAGAAAAATCCCCAAGCGGACGGGGAATCGACCCTGCGGCCCCGTTATCAAAATGTTCAAATGTGTGTGAAATCTTATGGGACTTAACTGCTAAGGTCATCAGTCCCTAAGTTTACACACTACTTAACCTAAATTACCCTAAGGACAAACACACACACCCGTGCCCGAGGGAGGACTCGAACCTATGCCGGGACCAGCCGCAGTCCAGGACTGCAGCGCCGTAGACCGCTCGGCTAATCCCGCGTGGCTACCCCCCCCCCCTCCCCCCGTGATCCAGAGGCAGCGAAGCCAGCCACTAGACCACAAGCTGCGGACGCCGTGAGTCTTCCTCGGATAACTTAATGGAATGGCAACCAATCGCGATAAGTGACTAATCCAGGTTCGTGACAAGGGCCATTCTGGTATACAACTGATGGTTGTTCCTTCATGAAATGTAACACCTGCGAATACATTTCATGAACTTAGGGATGACGGTGATTGTAGTGAGGGTAAGACTTACCTACAGGACTCCGGTAAGGAAGTTGTTCTCCGCCTGGACGTCAACGAAGGCGCCTTCCATCTGGAGCTGCACCTCCTCGTCGCGACTAGAGTATATGACATTCGCCGTGGACGCCACTGACGTCACCCCAGGTCCCTGCTGGCTCTTCAGAGGAACGTCGGCGACGAGTTCCGGCCGCCGCGGCAGCAGCGCTTTCCCACCAGCTCCGCCCCCACCGGGGCCGTTAGTGACGTCACCGTCCGCCGTCTGTTGGCCGAAGCAGGGCAACACCTGCTCGAACTCCTTGCGGAAGTTGTCGTTGAGCCAGGCGTACAGGAAGGGGTTGTAGCAGGTGGAGCTCATGGCGAGGGCGTGCACCACGAAGAAGCACAGGTTGAAGTACTCCCAGCGGCCGGTCGACATGTACACGTCGTTAGTGAGGTTGAGCACGGTGAGTGGCATCCAGGAGACGCCGAAGATGGTGACCATGGCGATGAGCATGCGGTTCGTGCGCCGCTTGCGCTCGCGGTCCGCCTCCTCGCGCCGCGAATTCTTACTTCCGGGTTTGCTCCTGGCGCGGTCGCCGAGCTTGACGGAGACGCGCACGTAGCAGAAGGTGACCACGAGGAAGGGCAGCGCGAACTGCACCGTGGCGGTCAGTGCGCCGTAGACCTGTCGCGCGCGCTCCGTCGGCCAGTACTCTTCGCAGTAGAAGGCGCGCCGGTCCGAACGCAGCACCGTGTAGATGCCGTACGGGATGGTCAGCACCACCGACAGCAGCCAGATGCAGCAGATGATGGCCACGCACGTGGACAGCTTCATGCGCGGCTTGAGAGGGTACACGATCACGAAGAAGCGGTCCACGGCGATCGAGGTCAGCGTCAGCGTGGACGTGTAGACGCTGGTCCCCTGGGCGAAGGCTACGACGCGGCACAGAGCGCTGCCGAAGACCCACGTGCCGAGGAAGGTGTAGAGTGGCGTGAAGGGCACGCAGAGGACGCACAGCAGGATGTCCGACGTGGCCAGGTTCCCGATGAACAAGTTGGTGACGGTCTGCATGGCGCGATTGCGGCCCACCACGTAGCACACCAGCACGTTGCCCATGATGCCCAGCGCGAATATGCTGGTGTAGAGGACGCAGAAGAGCGCCTGGACCACCTGGTTGTTTATAATGTCGCTCTCCATGTCGACGCTGACGATCGTCGGCAGCGCTGTTGTTGAACTGGCGGCGAACTGGCTACTACTAATATTCGTGATGTTGGAAATATTCATCCAAGTAGCGTCTTCCATATTGTTTCCTTCTGAAGACAGTCTACGCCATTAGCCGTGGACCTGTGTACTTCTCTACTAAAACCAGAAAGATCGTTACGGATCGTTACTAGTGAAACACCAATAACCATTTACACCACCCTGCATCGACGGGAAAACCTGATACCTGATACGTCATTATATCTGATTTTATGCAGCGAAACATGACGTGAAACTAGGCCGTATGGTAATGTACTTAAACGAGTAGGACATATGTACATTAGCCAACATATTTTCACTAAAATCTCATTTTTCTTACTGAAATGCACAGTGACTGTTCTTATTGCAGTCCATAATCCAAGTATCCGTAAATACTTCAATCAGATGTTAAATATTTCAGCTAAATTACTTTCAAAAATGATCGTCGCAAGAAAGTAGAATGTGTGTGGCTTCGTTAGATGCACTTTTTATTTCTGTCTAGGGATCTTTCTGGCAATAGGACACCTACTTCAGATGCACAAATTTGTCTCCCTCCCAGAACTGAAAATACCGAACGTCTCGGGAACTGCCCGTAGCACTTAGCCTACAGGTGGTTGGCACAGACGTCTGGGATGGAAAACTGGAGACTGATTTACATCTCGAGACCTACCTGTTGAATAACCTTGCAGTCTGAAGTTTCGTTTAGTTTTACTCCACTTTGTCCGTCAACGGAGAAGTTCACTGAGCAAATCTATGTTTGCACTTGTTCTAGTTTATATTTTAGAACCAGGATGATGGAACGTCAGGCTGACTGAAATATTTTCTTATGGGTAAAATTTAACAAATAACAAGAGTCACCTATAGTGCACTCCATTTAGCGGGCAGACACGTACTTCGGTATAATACGTACTATTATTGGACAGTCGATGCTTTAGATTTCAAAGCGTAAAGCTAAAAGAAAAGAAATTTAGCGCAACGCACTGTGAGTTACAGATTCTGTCAGTTTTACGATAAAATGTATTGAATATTTCGCAATGATTCGCTGCACTCAAAGTGTGACGACATCACTGTATTCAGTTGGGGTAAAGTCAGATGTGTGTCATCTTAAAGCAAAGGCAGTTTCACGTTGTATTGCAAAAAAGTGGAAAGATAGCAGTCGAATGTCGATATGAAGTAATTCGTTGACCTCTTTCTTCTTCGTTGTTTGCTTTTCACTGCAGAAATTGCTAAAATGTATGTTAACGTGCGTGTCTGACGTCAAGAGGCAGTAAGTTTTGTAGCAGCTTCTTATTAGGATTACTGACTACTGTTGAACGCAACCGTGTAATTGTATGTGTGTGCACTTGGCGTTGCAGGAAGCAGCGTTGAATGGTCACTTTAGAACATGTCTAACAGTAACGCAAATCGTTTCTGAACCTGGTTGGAGGAACGGCATTCGGACGCCCGCTCCCCTGGCTGTCGCGAGGAGCCCGCAGCACGGTGGCGTCCTCCGGGTTGCGGTGAGCTCGCGCGCAGGCGACGGTAGACGTGCGACTGGCGGGTGAGTTCGCAGCGCGCTCAGCTTCCCCTACCCCGCCTACCTACCCCTGAACGGCGGTTGCGCAGGCGTCGCCACCTGTCGGACAGCGCCGTATTCGTCAAGCGGTGCGAGCCGCGAACAGTATCTCTCATCTAGCATGTGCTTCATATTACCTCATACGTGTTAGCCCGGCAAGTGTACAAATCTGATAAAGAGACTGAAATGAACACAATTGTTTATGAAGCATTCACATTTACAATACAGTGCGTGGCACTAAAATTTAAAATAGCTCTTGAAAGCACAAAACTATAAGCATGAGAATACTTACACAAGACGATTACTTCTTCAACTTTTTTTCTGTCTTGAGAGTATTGCAGTTTAAGAGAGTTTGCATCAGTCTCGTTTCACTTTTATTCATAAAGCATTATCATTTTTGGTTCTGAAATTATAGTATCCATAGTATGTTTCTACATGTGAAACCCGAGTTTCTCACTGAGTAAAAAATGTTTAGTAGGTTTGACATTGCGTCAGTTAGGGGGCGATCTGAAAGTGTATTAAAATGGTGTATCAAAAAGAGTCATCCGATTTGCCACGTGTCTATTTCTGAAACTAATAAATATATACAATGAATTTGCTTTTGGTAAACGGGAAACTCAAAAATATTTTTTTCATACCTTTTCATAACTGTTCAATATGCCCCCTTGAGGTGCACGGCCTATGTCGATGCGGTATTCAAATTGTTCCCACACTGCAGCGAGCATGCCTTGAGTTACAGCATCCACAGCTGCTGTTATGCGATTTCACAGTTCATTCATTGTTGTTGGTAACGGAGCAATATAAACAGAGTCAAAATAGCTCTGAGCACTATGGGACTCAACTGCTGTGGTCATAAGTCCCCTAGAACTCAGAACTACTTAAACCTAACTAACCTAAGGACATCACACACATCCATGCCCGAGGCAGGATTCGAACCTGCGACCGTAGCGGTCGTGCGGTTCCAGACTGTAGCGCCTTTAACCGCTCGGCCACTCCGGCCGGCCATAAACAGAGTCTTTTATAAACCCCACAATAAATAATTACATACAATCAGGTCCGGTGACCTTGGAGGCCAGTAACTTAAGGCTGAATCATTTGGTCCAGTGCGACCGATCCATCGTTCAGTAATCCTTTCATTTAAAAATCCAGATGCCAATGTATCGGTACCCCATCCATTGGTAAATGAAGTCGTTCGAATCAGCCTTCAACTGTGGGAAAAGAAAGTTCTCACACATATCAAGATATGTGCTTCCTGTAACAGTGTTCTCGGAAAAGAAAAATGGACAATACGATGCACCTTTTCCCGTGATACTGTATAAAACACACAACATTCTGGTGAGTCGTTCTCATGTTGTACAACTTCATGTGGTTGTTCGTATCCCATATTTTCACATTATGACGGTTCACCTTTCCATTTAAATGGAATGTTGTCTCGTCACTAAACACTAGGGGTGGAAGAAAACTGTTATCCTCCATCTTGCCAAAAGCGAAATTACGGAACTCCACACGTTGTTGTCTGTCATCTTCACTAAAAGCTTCACGTGTAAACGTCGACGCACCACACGCCAGACGGACATCGGGGGCTAGTCGCTGCACGGCGGACAGATTTCTGCGGACTCCTTGTGAAACTATGGTGGATGCATTCGACGTCTTCTCTGAATTGTTCATGCCATCGTCTGATGCTCTGTGCTGTAGGAGGATCCACTCCATACCTAGTACGAAGGTCACGCTGAACAGTTATTACTGCCCCGCGAAACATAGAACACAAAATCCTTTCTGTTATCCCGACACCATTTTTACTTGAAATGAAGTGGGCGCACACTGCTGCTACCTAGCGGGAACCGTGTAAAACTCGAGAGTTTGCTGTTTCCAACAACATAGTATTTATTATTTTTTTTAAATCTGATGATTCTTTTTGATACACTCTTTACTCTTGAAGAATCAAGTTAGCCAAGATCACCAGCAATTCTTTTTATTACTATGACCGGTTTCCACAGATCTACGATGTCATCATCGGCTCTTATAACACTATTAGTTGCACATGCTTGTTACGAGACTGAAAGTCACAAAGTGATGTTACGTCAAGTAAAACGTGGCAGGGAACGTCAGCATGTCACAAAGAAAATAACACAAAACACACATGTGCTGATGCCCTAGAATACATTCATAATGTTACAAGATCCGGCGATGACAGTGTAGATCTGTCGACACCGGTGATAGTTACAAAAAGAATTGCTATTGAGCTTGGATAACTTGATTCTTCAGGAATAATAAAAAAATGTTCAAACAACTCACGAGAATGCAGCTGGGGGAAAAATTCGACATCCGTCAATATTTCGCCAGGTGAGCGCTGTGCAAGGAAAATTAAACCCTTGGTTGGCGGGGCCAAGCGACTAAGAAACATACTACGACGTGTGAAAAGACAAGCTGTTTGTAGTGTGTGTTGTCTTTCTACATACGCCGTATTATGTTCCTAGGTAGTTGAATTTGTATCTTAAAACTGACAGTATGTTCACTTATCGAAATCTTGGTTGCTGTCGAAAATGCTACTCGGCTGCATTTCCGTAAGTTGACTGAAAGCCTTTGTACATGTTACTAACCATAGATGAAACACAGTTTCACTTATGAATGTAGTGTACAGTTTAGTTACATTGTTTGTAAATGTTTCTTGCACGTACTGAGCCGACAGATTTCTCCCTTTTTGTTAGCAGAGGCTGCAGTCGGAAAAACATAGTTGCCCTTTCATTCTTCACGATTTCTCGGCTTTTGGGAACTTGAATTTTATCTTGCTGCATCTGCGCTGTTTCCATTACACGTTTGTGCACTTCATACAAGATATCTTCATAGAAATTTTGACTTGGATTCACCTGTTTTGCATTAAGAACTGTGTTTACGTTCAGATGCTTACCGTATGAGCTATGAAATCATCAAACTAGTGAATACAATATTTTAAAGTAAACTTTCACACCCATGGGTGTGTGTGTGAGAGAGAGAGAGAGAGAGTCCGCTCGCGTTATGGCAGAAATTATAGCTTCTTGTAATATGGATCCACAGCAAAATCTTTAAAACAAGTAACTAATTCAATACGTTTGACGGAAATGTGGGGGGGGGGGGGATATCTATTGGCATGATTAGGGACGGGGAAGACGTGAGAACATAGTACTAACAAGACATCAGTCATCCTCTTAAAGGAACACACCGGCAGATTTTGGAGCGATATAGATTTGACGACCTAGAAAAAATGTTGGATACTGTAAAACATCACAAGGTGTTCAAAATTCTGAGAAATGTAGAAGTAAACTATAATAAAAGACGGGTAATATGTAATACGTATAAGAACCAAGAGGGAATGATAAGAGTAGAAGAATGAAGTGCTCGACTGAAAAGGGTACTGAACACGGATGAAATCTTTCGCTCCTAATGTTCAATCTATACATCGAAGAATCATGATTAAGGATCATGATTCAGTGTGAACGGGTATCAAAGATAGGGTTTCCAACTGAAGTTGCTATCCACAGTGAAAATGAAAAACGTTAACAAACCTGTTGAGATGAATTAACAATTTAACGAATAAGGAATATGGATCGAGAAAAAACTGAATAAACACGAAAGTAATAATGAGTAGCAGAAGTGAGAACAGCGAGAAACTCGACATCAAAATTGGTGACTACGAAGCAGAAGAAAGGAAGAGGTATTCCTACCATAACGAAGGCTGCTAGTATCAAACATAGGTGTTAATTTGTGAAAGAAATTTCTGACGATGTACATTTGGAGCACAGCATTGCATGGTAGTGAAACATTGACGGTGGGTGAATCGGAACAGGACAGTGAGATGTGGTGCTACAAAAAAAATGTTGAAGATTAAGTGGATTGATAAGGTACGAAATGAGCAGGTTCTCCATAGAATCGCCAAAGAAGGGAACATATGGAAACAACGGACAAGAAGGAACAGGACGACAGGACATGTGTTAATGCAGGGAATAACTTCCATGGTACTAGAGGGACCTGTAGAAGACAGTAATTGTAAGGGAAGGCAGAGATAGTAACACACCCAACAAAAAATAATTTTAGGAAGTTTTATGCAACATTACTTCGAGGTGAAGATATGGCACGACAGAGAAATTCGTGGCTCCAGTCAGAAGTCTAGTGACCTCTCCACCCCACACGCTCCACACACACCCCCCCCCCCAAAAAAAAATGTGGAAATGGGATTAATTGCCACACCGAGCTATAGTGTATGGATATGCCAGTAGCCACAATGTGAATGAAATTTCCGATATTTTTATACATCAACATGGAGACGAGTGTTGCGCCGTATCAGTGATAATTCGGTATCAGAGGGTAGGCTCTCGTGGTCTTAATAAATACCGTCTGCAGTAGCAGATGAAACGCAGATAGTTATATCCCATGTGACGCCCTCACATGCCAAGAAACTGACAGGAACTGATGCTACCATCGAATGCAGGTCCATCTCAAAGCATGTGTTTCTTTCAGTACAATGTCCACGAAGTGGTCAGTAAGCCATAAAACAAAGTATAGCAGTTACATGTATCAGTCAGTTTTTTCTTCTTCCACTGTGCGTTTTAAATGCTTACAGCCTCGTCTTCAACCATATTGATGGATTACATGAGAAACTCTTTTCCTAAATGTAACCAGTAGCGTACCTTCCACGTCATTTCGCTTATTATCAAAACAAAACACACAGTCATTATGATCTGTCAATGCTTGTGTGGTTGTAGTAGCTTTACAAGGAGCTATTAAAATACCATCGTTGCCAGCAGGATAATGTCACGAACCGGTGTACATTAGGCAAAGTGTCTGGCAATAACGACAGCAGGCCTGAATCTATGGCATTTCTCAGGAAATGATTAGAGGAATCATGCTGCTGATGCAAAATTCTGTTGACTTCCGTAACAAGATTTCTGTTTAACATACGTATTATCTACTATGAGATAAGTTTTGAAAAATGTTGAAATGTGTGTGAAATCCTATGGGACTTAACTGCTAAGGTCATCAGTCCCTAAGCTTACTCATTACTTAACCTAAATCATCCTAAGGACAAACAAACACGCACACCCATGCCCGAGGGAGGACTCGAACCTGCGCTGGGACCAGCCGCACAGTCCATGACTGCAGCGCCTAAGACCGCTCGGCTAATCCCGCGCGGCTAAGTTTGATTCTGCCTTTGAACAATGGTGAATTTACTTGTTACTAGCCACAAGTTGACAACAACCACATGCAATTTAGGGAAAGAGTTGCATTAATTCATTTGACGATAATTCTTACATAGCGCAGACTTCACTGATAATTTTGCAAGTAGCTCATCGAAGATTCAGTCGAAAATTAGTTTTGATTACATTGCGCTTAAAGTAATCCTCAAATGCAGTCCAGAAGTAGTTACGATGACATTACACTCGACGTTAACTTCTGAAATAAATCTATATGTCACCGTTACCAACGAATAAGTTCATGAAATGAAATGACAGGCGGCTTACGTCATATTCGTAACAAGTAATGAGTATATTTAAAAATGAAGACAAGTGAAATTAACTGTAAGACTGAAAATTAGCTACATCCAGAAAAAGAAATTCTTATGTCATCCACTGATTTATCCTTATTTGATGGTGTAAGACATCGAAATGCATAATGTAAGAAACAAAAAGCGACTGACGCTTATAATTTCTTTACCTTGCCTCTTGCATCATAAACAGTCGCTGTTTCCAGGTCACAGATCAACACGGGCGACGTGTGAACACATCTCCATGTTAACTCGACAAAAACACATTGCTGACAAAGAAACTAAAATGATCACACTTGTTTGCGGGCATTCTCGTCTGTAATAACATGTGGCAAAAAAAATCTTTGTATGCAGCTCAAGAAAACAAAGAACTGTAAACGTTATAACACTTAACTGATACAAACATAATAATATTATTTCTTCGTTTGTTGATCCAACAGAAAAGCTACTTCTTTTGATATGTACAGAATAAGTTAGACTATAAATATAACATACAATGCACAAAACCACACAAATAGGTTGTAATATTTGTGGAACAACCAAAGTATTCCCACTCTCGAGAAATTTTGAAATCCGATAGAAGTAACATAGACGACACGTGCAAATGTTACACAATCAGTTTAGTAAGAAATTGTTGAACACTTCGGTCACCCATCATTTACAAAAGAATAGTAGAGACTGTTAGAAGCCGGTCTGGTGGAAGATCTTACATATGACCGACATTCTGTATATAATAAGCTATAGGATGAGAAGTTACTAATACACATGTTGTTGTTGTTGTTGTGGTCTTCAGTCCTGAGGCGGGTTGATGTAGTTCTCCACGCTACTCTCTCCTGTGCAAGCTTCTTCATCTCCCAGTACCTACTGCAGCCCACATCCTTCTGAATCTGCTTACTGTATTCATCTCTTGGTCTCCCTCTACGATTTTTACTCTCCACGCTGCCCTCCAGTACTAAATTGGTGATCCCTTGATGTCTCAGAAAATGCCCCACCAACCGATCCCTTCTTCTAGTCAAGTTGTGCCACAAACTTCTCTTCTCCCCAATTCTATTCAATACTTCCTGATTAGTTATGTGATCTTCCCATCTAATCTTCAGCATTCTTCTGTAGCACCACATTTCGAAAGCTTCTATTCTCTTCTTGTCTAAACTATTTATCGTCCATGTTTTACTTCCATACATGGAGCTTCTATTCTCTTCTTGTCTAAACTATTTATCGTCCATGTTTCACTTCCATACATGGCTACACTCCATACAAATTCTTTCAGAAACGACTTCCTGACACTTAAATCAATACTCGATGTTAACAAATTTCTCTTCTTCAGGAACGCATCCCTTTCCATTGCCAGTCTACATTTTATATCCTCTCTACTTCGACCATCATCAGTTATTTTGCTCCCCAAATAGCAAACCTCCTTTACTACTTTAAGTGTCTCATTTCCTAATCTAATTCCCTCAGCACCACCCGACTTAATTCGACTACATTCCATTATCCTCGTTTTGCTTTTGTTGATGTTCATCTTATACCCTCCTTTCAAGACAATGTCCATTCCGTTCAACTGCACTGCTAAGTCCTTTGCTGTCTCTGACATAATTACAGTGTCATCGGCGAACCTCGAAGTTTTATTTCTTCTCCATGGATTTTAATACCTACTCCGAATTTTTCTTTTGTTTCCTTTACTGCTTGCTCAATATACAGGTTGAATAGCATCGGGGAGATGCTACAACCCTGTCTCACTCCCTCCCCAACCACTGCTTCCCTTTCATGTCCATCGACTCTTATAACTGCCATCTGCTTTCTAAACAAATTGTAAATAGTCTTATGCTCCCTGTATTTTACCACTGCCACCGTCAGAATTTGAAAGAGAGTATTCCAGTCAACATTGTCAAAAGCTTTCTGTAAGTCTACAAATGCCAGAAACGTAGGTTTGCCTTTCCTTAATCTTTCTTCTAAGACAAGTCGTAGGGTCAGTATTGCCTCACGTGTTCCAACATTTCTACGGAATCCAAACTGATCTTCCCCGAAGTCGGCTTCTACCAGTTTTACCATTCGTGTGTAAAGTATTCGCGTTAGTATTTTGCAGCTGTGACTTATTAAACTGATAGTTCGGAAATTTTCACATCTGTCAACACCTGCTTTCTTTGTGGTTGGAATTATTATATTCTTCTTGAAGTCTGAGGGAACTTCCCCTGTCTCATACAACTTGCTCACCAGATGGTAGAGTTTTGTCAGGACTGGCTCTCCCAAGGCTGTCAGTAGTTCTAATGGAATGTTGTCTACGCCCGGGGCCTTGTTTCAACTTAGGTCTTTCAGTGCTCTGTCAAACTCTTCACGCAGTATCGTATCTCCCATTTCATCTTCATCTACCTCGTCTTCCCTTTCCAGAATATTGTCCTCAAGGAAATCGCCCCTGTATAGACCCTCTATATACCCCTTCCACCTTTCTGCTTTCCCTTCTTTGCTTAGAACTGGGTTTCCATTTGAGCTCTTGATATTCATGTAAGTGGTTCTCTTCCCTCCAAAGGTCTCTCTAATTTTCCTGTAGGCAGTATCTGTCTTATCCCTCGTGAGATAAGCCTCTACATCCTTACATTTGTCCTCTAGCCATCCCTGCTTAGCCATTTTGCACTTCCTGTCGATCTCATTTTTGAGACGTTTGTATTCCTTTTTGCCTGCTTCATTTACTGCATTTTTATATTTTCTCCTTTCATCAATTAAACGCAATATTTCTTCTGTTATCCAAGGGTTCCTACTAGCCCTCGTCTTTTTACCTATTTGATCCTCTGCTGCCTTCACTACTTCATCCCTCAAAGCTACCCATTCTTCTTCTACTGTATTTCTTTCCCCCATTCCTGTCAAGTGTTCCCTTATGCTCTCCCTGAAACCCTGTACAACCTCTGGTTCTTTCAGTTTATCCAGGTCCCATCTCCTTAAATTCCCACCTTTTTGCTGTTTCTTCAGTTTTAATCTACAGTTCATAACCAACAGATTGTGGTCGGTGTCCGCATCTGACCCTGGAAATGTCTTACAATTTAGAATCTGGTTCCTAAATCTCTGTCTTAACATTATATAATCTATCTGAAATCTTCTAGTATTTCCATGTTTCTTCCATGTATACAACCTTCTTTCATGATTCTTGAACCAAGTGTTAGCTATGATTAAGTTATGCTCTGTGCAAAATTCTACCAGGCGGCTTCCTCATTCATTTCTTAGCTCCAACCCACATTCACCTACTATGTTTCCTTCTCTCCCTTTTCCTACTCTCGAATTCCAGTAATACACATAATGATTATAAGTAGTCATTGCTGATGCTTTGCACATAAAAGGAAAAACCTGTTGATACATGAGCTGTTCAATTTACAGCACGCTTGTGACAGCGAGGAACCGAAACAGAAGATGATGTTCACGTAACTGAGCGTGGGGCACATTTTCAGGGCAACGCCTGTCAGCCGGGACAGTTTGCTATTAATTTATTGCCTTATGGTACAGTGTTAAAGACGCCTCCAGGCTATCAGAATATTTATATGTCAATCAACGAGAATTCTAGAACAAATTATATGGTAATTGGCAAAATATCATAGCGCTCATCATTCTGGAGGTCTCGATAACACCAAGTAACTAAATCAAAAACAATAAAAGTTATAGTTTGCAATGGTATTTATACACAGCATCCCACAGAAACATTACGGAATCACCTGCGACGGTACAGATCGGCAGGCGGTTCTGGAATTTATGGAAACTATCCAGACGTTACTAACTCATTATTGGGTCGGCCACTGTGGTCGAGCGGTTCTAGGAGCTTCAGTCCGGAACCACTCCGGCTGCTACGGGTGCAGGTTCGAATCCTGCCTCGGGCATGGATGTATGTGATGTCCTTCGGTTGGTTAGGGTTAAGTAGTTCTAAGTCTAGGGGACTGATGACCTTAGATGTTAAGTCCCATAATGCTTAGAGCCATTTGAACCATTTAACCACCATACCTTAACACCAATCGTTGTAAGTTGTAGTTGTTCATTACGTTTGTCGGGTATAACTGATGGCAACACTAAATTTATCCGTTACTACGATGTGTTTCAAAAATTTAATGTTGTTTTCCTAGGCTTTCTTGTACATGAATCAAGACAGAAATGTGAGACAAATTGCAAATCACCGATATGACTCCGAAGTTTTAGTTTCAAAGGAGCCCTCCAATTTTACAAGGGGGCGTATAATCCTAGATCAACGTAGAGACAGGGTTTGGGTAGAAATATGGAAACATCGGGAGAAATGCATGCTTGAATATAAAAGCAGGTGCTAGCCAAGTCTGCAGGTAGCGGCGTTGTATTTGACCACGAACGGTGCCTGTGCAACATCCTCAATACGTTGCATGTGTCAGCTGTAGTAAGAACAGTGTCCTGTGAAGTTGTGAGTGCATTATGTTGGAGCAAAGTCAATTCGAACGTTGGCAAATTGTTGGTACTACTGTGTTGGGTGCTTCCGTATCCAAGGTAGCCGAAGTGTTTCAAGAGGCAACACATCGAAGATTTATATCCCATACGGGGAAAAGGCTCTCGACGAAATACGAGGACGACCGCTGCAAAATTCGCTACCGAATCGAATGTCGCACACAAGAAACCTGACAGCACCAAAAAGACACAAAGGGAGCTCCACAAGCTGGGAATTGTATCGCGCGCTGGAATGGCAGAATCATTCATGACTGATGCAAATACCCGTTAACACGAAAACATGGCGACGAACTGATAATACCTGGGCTAAAGAGCGATGGAAGAATGTAAGCCAGCCGTGGTGGCCGAGCGGTTCTAGGCGCTTCAGTCTGAAACCACGCGACCGCTACGGTCGCAGGCTCGAATCCTGCCTCGGGTATGGATGTGTGTGATGTCCTTAGGTTAGTTAGGTTTACGTAGTTCTAAGTTCTAGGGGACTGATCACCTCAGCTGTTAAGTCCCATAGTGCTCAGAGCCATTTGAGCCATTTTTTGAAGAATGTAATTTGGTCGTTTGAGTCTTGTTTCACACCTTTTTTCCAACTTCTGGCCGCATTTGCGTTCCAAGAGTGAAACATGGCGGGGACGAAGGGGAGGGGTGTTATTTGGGCAGCAATATTGTGATATTCCATGCGTCTCAAGGCCACTCTGCGCTTTGGCTTAACAGGTCTATTACGTGGTACAAAGTTTTTCCCCAATGATGATACTGTGTTCGAAGACGACAGGGTCACATCGTTGGGGAATAGTATTGTGAGCACGAGGATCAGCTGCCGCATCTTACCTGACAAAACCACAGACACCAAATGTTAATATTTTTGAGACTTAGTGATCTAGGGGTTGCGTCTCTGATCAGTAATCAAAACGTCCTCAGTCCCGAGGGCGAAACCACCTCTTAAATTTTGATTAATAACCAGCATTCGCGGCCGATGACTTCCGGCATAAGAAGTAACCCTCATTCTGCTAACAGCCTTGTCAAACAGGGCGAAAGAGCCGACAAAGGTTTAGGGCACTCTCCTGTCCTAAGGGTGGAAAAATGCCCCTAAAAGCGGAAGAATCAGCAATCATCAACACCATGAGGATGCGGAAGACAATGGAAACCAAGTAACTTGTATCCACAGAAGATGTGGTATGTAATTGAAAAGTTTCATGATGATCTCACCATTGGCAAAAGATTCCGCAATCCGGAGTAGTTCCCATTTCGGATCTCTGGGAGGGTACTGCCAAGCGGGAGCTGACTATCAGAAAAAGATTGAACAACCAACGAAGGGTTAACGTTTACGAGTCTCGGCTTACTATATCAAAAGCTTGAACGTGGTAGGAGAGCTAGAAATCTGAAAAGGAAAATACAAGTGCTCAATCTACATATAGTATGCGTCAGTGAAGTTAAATGGTCAGATGAGTATAGGGTAATATCAACAGCAGCAGAAAATGGTATAACAGCAGTAGAATTCTCTATGAACAGGAAGGTAGGACAGAGAGTGTGTTACTGCGAAGAGTCGTTCTTATTAGAATCGACAACGATAGTTCATGTATAAATGCCGACGTCACCAGCTAAAGAAGACGAGATAGAGAAAGTATATGAGGATATTGAAAGGGTAATACGGCACTTTTAGGGAGATGAAAATCTAATAGTCATGGGGGACTGAAATGCAGTTGTAGGGGAAGCAGTAGAAGAAAAAGTTGCAGGAGAATGTGGGCTTGGTACAATGAATGAGAGAAGAGAAAGGCTAATTGAGTTTCGTAATAAGTATCAGCTAGAAATAGCGAATACTCTGTTCAAGACTCACAAGAGGTGGAGGTATACTTGGAAAAGATCGGTTGATACGAGAAGATTTCAGTTAGATCATATCATGGTTCGACAGAGATTCCTAGAGCAGATACTGGATTGTAAGGAGTACCCAGGAGCAGATCTACATTCAGATCACAATGTAGAAGCGATGAAGAGTAGGATGAAGTTTAAGATATTAGTCAGCAAGAATCAATATGGAAAGAAGTGGCATACGCAAGTATTCAGGAATGGCAACACATGCTTGAAGTCCTCTAAGGCTATAGACACTGCCATAAGCTCAGTAGGCATTACAGTTGAAGAGGAATGGACAACTCTAAAAAGGGAAATCACAGAAGTAGGAAAGAAAAACATAGGTACAAAGATGGTAACAGCGAAGAAACAATGGGTAACAGAAGAAATACTTCAGTTGATCGATGAAAGAAGTAAGTTCAAAAATTTTCAGGGGAAATTCAGGAATACCGAAATACAAGGAACGAGTTAAATAGGAAGTGCGGGGAACCTAAGATGAAATGGCTACATGAAAAATGTGAAGAAATCGAAAATGAAATGAATGTCAGAAGGACTGACTCAGCATATAGGAAAGTCAAAACAAGCAACAAGAAATTAAAAGCAACGGTGATAACATTAAGACTGCAACGGGAATTCCACTGTTGAATGTGGAGGAGAGAGCGTATAGATGGAAAGAGTACAGTGAAGGCCTCTATGAGGGGGAAGATTTGTCTGATATGACAGAAGAAGAAACAGGAGTCGGTTTAGAAGAGATAGGGAATCCAGTATTAGAATCAGTATTTAAGGGAGCTTTGGAGTACTTAAGATCAAATAAGGCAGATGGGATAGATAACATTCCATCAGAATTTTTAAAATCATTGGGGGAAATGGCAACGAAAGGGTATTCACATCGGTGTGTAGAATGTACGAGTCTGGCGACATATCATCTGACTTTCGGAAAAATATCATCCACAGACTTCAAGTGCTGACAAGTGCGAGAGTTATCCGACAATCAGCTACACAGCTCATGCATCCAAGTTGCTGACAAGAATAATATACAGAAGAATAGAAAAGAAAATTAAGAATGTGTGAGATGACGATCAGCTTGGCTTAGGAAGGGTAAAGACGCCAGAGAGGCAATTCTGACGTGGCGGTTGAAAATAGAAGCAAGATAAAAGAAAAATCAAGACATATTCATAGGATCTGTCGACGTGAAAAAAGCGTTCGACAATGTAAAATGGTGCAAAATGTTCGAGATTCTGAAAAAATAGGGGTAAGTTATAGGGAGAGACGGGTAATATACAATATGTACAAGATCCAAGATGAAATGACAAGAGTGGACGACCAAGAACAAAGTGCTTGGATTAAAATGGGTGTAAGACAGGGATGTAGTGGTTCGGCCCTACTGTTCAATCTATACATCGAAGAAACAATGATAGACAAAAAAGAAAAGTTCAGGAGTGGGATTAAAATTCATGGTGAAAGGATATCTATGATACGGTTCACTGATGACATTTCCGTCCTCAGCGAAAGTGAAGGAGAATTACATGATCTGCTGAATGGTGTGAAGAGTCTAATCAGTATAAAATATGGACTGAGAGTAAATTGAAGAAAGTCGAAAGTAATGAGAAACAGCAGCAATGAGAACAGCGAGAAACTTAACAACAGGCTTGCAAGTCACGAAGTCGATGAAGTTCAAGAACTCTGCCACCTAGGCAGCAAAATAACAAATGACGGGTGGAGCAAGGAGGATATCAAAGGCAGGCAGCACCGTCAAAAAGGGCATTCCTGGTCAAGATAAGTCTATTAGTATCAAACATTGGCCTTAATTTGAGCAAGAGATTCCTGAGACTATACGTTTGGAGCACAGCATTGTATGTTAGTGAAACAGGGAACCGGAACAGAAGAGAATCGAAGCATTTGAGATGTGGTCCCGCAGACAAATGTTGAAAATTAGGTGGACTGATAAGGTAAGGAATGCGGAGTGTCTGCGCAAAATCGGAGAGGAAAGAATATGTGGAACACAGTGACAAGGGAACGGGACAAGTTTATAGGACATTTGTGAATACATCAAGAAATGACTTGCATGGTACTAGAGGGAGCTGTGGAGGGCAAAAACTGTAGAGGAAGGTAGAGTTTGGAATACATCCAGGTGCTACTCTGAGATGAAGAGGTTGACACAGGCGAGAAATTCGTGGTGGGCCACATCAAAAATTGATGACACAGAAAAGAACTATGCTTTGGAGGGAATGGTGCTTGATCTCTGTCCACTTGCATCATTGCCACTTGAACTTGCCATTATCTTGCAGGAAGAATGGTATAAGTGTACCTTTAAAACTGTCTGAACCTGTGTTTATCCATTCCGAGAGCACTGGGGGCTCTTTTGTAAAACAACCGGCTTCTTACACAGTATTAACCATGGTAATGCATTGTGGTTTCAGTCTCAAATTTTCAGTGTGCCCTCTGTTGATTGCACTACATGTATGCAGAAGAAACTCGTTCCATACGTTCGTGAGCTTGTCTCGAGGTAATGTTTTAACTGCCATCGGGATGCGTCGTCGCAACTCACTTAAAATCGTCGGCTGGAGGAACGCATATACGGAATCTTCCCAATCCCCAAGAAAAGAAATCGCATACCGTGAGATAGGGCAACTTCAGAGGACAGTGCCGCAATGCGAGTTCATATGCCCTTTATGTCCGATCCGTTGTTAAAGCAGTTGGGAGGTTCAGTGCCGTGCTCTCGACGCACAGTTATGACTGAGGAGTGCACACTGAAACGGAGGACGCAAAACGCATTTTGAGCGAGTTATTGCCGTCTCGACTTGACGCTAAGTGGCTAAAGGAAGAGCGAGTGAGTGTTCATTCCCGCGGATCAAGATCTGCCAGAAGCTGCTCATTGTTTAAACACAGAGACGACTCTGTATCCCCAAAACTACACTGCACGTCAGAAGTTATCACTGGTCAGTGTTAAGTTTCGGGGCCTTAATTCCATTTTAAGCGTCAGAAAGTAACAGTTAGTTGTGAAGTGGAAACTTCTGACGTAGGCACGTGGATGACCTCTCTTCTAATGGTTAACAAACTGAAGAGGAAAACTTTGCGAAACAAAGTACTTGAGAAAAATTATGCCGAAAGTTGTGCTAAGTAATTCTAGTCTTTTCAGAGCGAAGCCACGTCTTCCCCCAAGAGGAGAAATACCGAAGACCTACAAGGCTCGATTATGGAACCTCTGTGCTCTCCCTCGTGCAGAAAAACTCACATTCTCTTCTTAAAGTCAGCGCCCCTATTCCTTTACAGCGATACAGTTATCAATCATAGTAAAAATGTGGAACTCGTAACTTGCTATGAAACCAGCTACTTGTATAGAAAAGAATGAATTATCAAAAAAAGAGAGGGGGAAAGAGAAACGTATTCAGTCTTCGCAAAAAATGTTCCTTATCAATAAAACAGCGATCTAACAATAATCAGTAAATAGAGTAAAGTACTATTGATGAGAACAAGGACACCATTTTGTAAATGTAGCTGGTGGTAGCAGCGTGTTCTGTAAGAATAAATGGTAACATTTGGACATTAAACCATCACCTAAACATGTTTAGAAAATCTAGGTTCGTTGATCTCCTGCGATACTGTATTTTGATACATTACATCTAATATGGAAATGGTGCTCACTGCACAAAGAAAAAAATTGCCTCCTATTTGACAATAATTCCAGCTGTTTGAGTTGCAACAAACGTGCGTTTTGCTACCTAAGAAACTAATTAAGACTGCATTCGTTCTGAAATAAATTTATTGTAAATATTCAGTTGTAGTTTTAAAATAATCTTGTCATTTCCAGAGACAATGTTACAAATAGAAAATATCTCCACAATCCTTTAATAAACCCCCCTTAGCTCTGAAGAGAATGCAGCACGTAATAGCGAAATTCTCTAATGATATATGTGAGGAAATGCATCTTCTCCATATGTTTGTATACCGCTGAATTCCTTTCTCCATGATATTTGTTTCTACGGAAGAATCATTTGTTGAACAGAAATGTGTGTGTGCGTGTGTGTGTGTGTGTGTGTGTGTGTGTGTGTGTTTTTGTGTGCGGTGTGCGTGCGTGCACGTGCGGGTTTCAGAGCGGAGCGAGCGGAAGAAGTAATTAGGGAAACTGAGAACTGCTTTCCATTAACTATTTGTCTTAAGATTTATTGTGCTACCGTCAAATGTCTCCTAATGTGAAACGTGCAAATACGAGGGTTATCCACGAAGTACATTACGTTTTGGAATTAAAAATAAATAAAGTATTGGAAATTTTTTTATTATATACAGATGAAAGCCACACTTAAATACTACTTTTCTACATAGTTGCCATTTAAATTAAGGCACTTATCGTAGCGATGGACGAGCTTGGAAATTCCTTCGTCGTAAAATTCGGCCGCCTGCGCTTTCAACCACGTGATTACCTCTTCTTTTGGGACAGAAAAGATGTGATTTTTGTGGATTTCCTGGTAAGAGGCACTACAATAAACTCTCAAAGGTATTGTCAAACTCTGCACAACCTCAGAAGAGCAATACAAAACAAGCGCAGGGGAAAGTTGGACTCAAAGATCTTGCTGATTCCCGACAACGCCCGGGCCCACACGGCAAATGCCACTCGTGAAGTTCTCGAATCTTTTAAGTGGGAGTTGTTTCCTCATCCGCCGTACAGTCCCGACCTGGCACCGAGCGACTTCCACTTATTCCCAGCAATGAAGAAGTGGTTGGCTATGCAGCGTTTTGATGACGACGCACAGCTTCAAGAAGAGGTAACCACGTGGTTGAAGGCGCAGGCGGCCGAATTTTACGACGAAGGAATTTCCAAGCTCGTCCATCGCTACGATAAGTGCCTTAATTTAAATGGCAACTATGTAGAAAAGTAGTATTTAAGTGTGGCTTTCATCTGTATATAATAAAAAAAATCCAATACTTTATTTATTTTTAATTCCAAAACGTAATGTACATTGTGGATAGCGCTCGTATAATATGCAAAGTTTAGTCAATAGTGGCAAATTCAGAAAATGACGCGCTAGACATTGTATCTGCTTTCCGGCCCTTAACCATTAATTTTAGCATTTATCTCGACGAAACATAAAACATTTATATGTGCTCTGATTCAGGAATGCCTGTACCGCATTGATTCAAAACGGGTAAAGTGAATAGCCTATACACTCAAGTCGACGCTGTGAATAACTGCTGTAAGATACAGTGAGGTGATAAATGTCATGAGATACCACCTAATAGATCTCCTTTCACCTGGCGTAGTGCAGCAACTCGACGTGGCATGGACTCTACAAGTATGCAGGTGGAACTCCCCAGCAAAAGTATTGAGCCATGCTGCCTCTGTAACCGTCCATAATTGCTCAAGTATCAGGATTTTGGACACGAACTAACCTCTAGATTAAGTTCCATAAATGTTCTATTTGATTCATGCCGTGCGACCTGGCTAGCCAAACCATTCGTTCGAACTGTCCAGAACGTTCTTCAAACCAATTGCGAATAATTGTGGCCCGGTGACATGGCGCATTGTCATCCAAAAAAATGCCATCGCTGTTTGCGAACATAAAGTCCATGAATGGCTGCAAATGGTCTCCAAGTAGCCGAACATCCAGAAGACCAACTCCATTCCATGTAAACACAGCCCACACCAATATGGAGCTACCACCAGTTCGCACAATGCCTTGTTGACAACTTGAGTCCAGGGCTTCGTCGGGTCTGTACCACAATCGAACTCTACCATCAGTTCTTACCAACTGAAGTCGCGACTCTTCAGATCAGGCCAAGGTTTTCCATTAGTCTAGGGTGCAACCGATATGGTCACGAGCCAGGAGAGGCGCTGCAGGAGACGTCGTGCTGCTAGCACAGGCACTGGCTTCAGTCGTCTGCTGCCATAGCCCATTAACTCCAATTTTCGCCGCACTGTCGAAACGAAAACGTACATCGCAGGTCTTATATTGATTTCTGCTGTTATTTCACGCATCGTTGCCTGTCTGTTAGTACTGACAACTCTAAGTCTGTCGTTAAATGAAGGTCGCCGGCCACCACCATCTTGACACTGTGGATCTCAGAATCCATTTCCGAAAAGGAATGTCCCATGTGTCTATTAATTCATGTCTTGCGGCCACAATCACATTGGACACTTTTTCACATGAATCAACACAAGTATAAATGATAGCTCCGCTAGTGTACTATTCCTTTTATACTTTGTTTAGGCTACGCCACCGCCGTCTATATATGTGTATATCGCTAACCCATGAAGTTTGTCTCCTCAGTGTCTTTTTTCATCGTAATTACTTACGGCAGGCAGAGGTTCTCAAGTTACATAGTGCAACAGGGAAGGTTAAGGGATGCGGGAGGTGTTCGTAGGGTTTTTAATTACAGTCTTGCTTTGCAAAGTCACAAAATCTTTGCTTAAGAATCCTTACTGCTCGGAAAAAACTTTTGCCCGAAACGAAAGTTAAATGGCTCTAAGCACTATGGGACTTACATCTAAACGAACGTTAATTACTGCCAATGTTGCCAATAATGATCATGTTTTTTTCAGTTTTGGTTTCCAGCAAACTGTCAACAGCATCGATATGCTTGGAGAAATGCATGATACATGCTGTGCTGTCTTACAATACATATATTCACTACCTATTTCAATCATGGACCATCTTCACAGTGTAAAAATTTCTATTGCGACAACTTCATAGAGCATATATGCTATTTAACGAGGAAAGTATGCGCCATTGATAATTTGAAAACGTAAGAAAATTGATACCTAACGCCATAATACAAGTTTAAGCAAGCAGAAAACAACGTTGAAAACTTGTAAAGGCAATAAGTGCACAGCACCATTGCTCACATTAGTCAGCAATGGTCTATATTTTCCTGCTTAAATAACAAATATGTCATGTGACGTTGCTGCAATAGATACTTTTACTCTGTGGAGATGGTCAGTGATTGAAACCGGTACTGAATAAATGTCTCGTAAGACAGCACAGTTTGTATCATGCACTTCTCCTTTTTTTTCAAATGTTTTGTAGTAAAATACATGCATATTCTCCTAATTCTGAGTTAAATGTTATCATTTTGAGTCCCACTCTAGATTTTACTAAACAGCGCATCTATCGTTAGAGTATCATTGCGACTGCGTATTGAAACACATGTGTTTTAAGTCGCTTAGAAACAATTATTTCTTGTACGTATAATGGTTACCTCTAAGAAATAAAGTCTCATTGAAATGAACGAAATATCGTTTATGCATTTTATTTCTCCTTCTTATTTTCTTTTTGGAAATTTTTGGACCACACTCTTTCAGATCATCTTCATTTCGGTGTTTATAGCGTTCTCCTCGTTCTTTCGTTCTAACAGCTTCTACGCTCCTTTTTCCATGATGTTTCGTGGAGGGTAAAGTTCTGTTCATGAAATTTGTGGCAGCTGCTGTTTTCGACAAAGTTGTAAATCTCTGTTTCCTGTTTTTTCATTTCTCATAAATCCCTTTCCATTTCTTGTATCCAGCGTACTTTGGTTTCCTTGCTGACAAGAAACTGCGATGTGTCTTATTGCAACTTCATATCACTCTTGGTTTGGTTTCCTTTATGAAACGACTATTGTTCTTAGAGTTCCCAACATCATTAGTAGAATCTTCCGTTCCACATGTTTTATCCTCTTAAGTTATACAGTTGTTAGAAGCCTGAGACATCCTTCTGTGCAATAGCGTTCAGGTCAGATGACTGAAAATGTGATTGATCGAAAACTTCGTTTTCTTCTAGATGTTCGTAGTACGTTTGTATGCTACATTCGTTTATCAGATCTTCTACAGTTGCTTTCTTTGTGAGCCAATTTCTATCCATTCTCTCCTACATTTAAATATACCAACTTTGCGAAGTTTTCCTCATCAAGGAGCTTTCTTGATGTCCATTACATATTGTGTCTTCTCTACAAATATCTTTCATCTCAAATTCGAACTGAAAATTGTGAAAAGCACTCTATAATGCGTTAGTTACAAAAAGTGATTTTGTAGTTTATAGTGTCTGAAGTAACCACACGCTCTCGATCTGATGGTCTGAAAATACTTAACTATATACAGGGTGATCAAAAAGTCAGTATAAATTTGCAAACTGAATAAATCACGGAATAATGTAGATAGAGAGGTACAAATTGACACACATGCTTGGAATGATATAGAGTTTTATTAGAACCAAAAAAAAAATACAAAAGTTCAAAAAATATCCGACTGATGGCGCTTCATTTGATCAGAATAGCAACAATTAGCATAACAAAGTAAGACAAAGCAAAGATGATGTTCTTTACAGGAAATGCTGAATATCTCCACCATCATTCCTCAACAACAGCTGTAGTCGAGGAATAATGTTGTTAACAGCACTGTAAAGCATGTCCGGAGTTATGGTGAGGCATTGGCGTCGGATGTTGTCTTTCAGCATCCCTAGAGATGTCGGTCGATCACGATACACTTGCGACTTCAGGTAACCCCAAAGCCAGTAATCGCACGGACTGAGGTCTGGGGACCTGGGAGGCCAAGCATGACGAAAGTGGCGGCTGAGCACACGATCATCAAACGACGCGCGCTAGAGATCTTTCACGCGTCTAGCAATTTGGGGTGGTTCTAATAAAACCCCATGTCATTCCAAGCATGTGTGTCAATTTTTACCTCTCTATCTACATTATTCCGTGGTTTATTAAGTTTTCAAATTTATAATGACTTTTTGATCACTCGGGATATTGAGTAAAATAGAACAAAACGTATTAAAGTTGCTCCATCATCAGGGAGCCTCTGTCTGAAATTGTTGTTAAGCGTAAGTTTAAAATTGGAAATTTGTGGTAAGGACTATGAGACCAAACTGCTTAGGTCATCGGTCAATAGGCTTACGCACTACTTAATCTAACTTAAATTAACTTATCCTAAGGACAACAGACACACCCATGCCCGCGGTAGGACTCGAACCTCCGACGGGGGGAGCCGCGCGAACCGTGACAAGACGCCTTAAACCGCACGGCTACCTCGCGCGGCCATATGTAAGTTTAATTATATGATATTGCCAGTTTCCAAAATGCACATAAAATTTCAATTTAATATGATAACAGAAAACGAGATAAATGTGTACATCAGCCCTAAAGATACACTTGCACAACCATGAAGTTACTAAATTTTTTAACAGTTGGGATAATGGAGTGCGATCACTTTCCATCTCATCAAAGGCTGACACACTAAGAAAGCTATTTATCACTGTGACCAATCGAGATGGCGCAGTGATCAAGACACTGTACTCGGTTTTGGGAGGACGAGGGTTCAAACCCACGTTAGGCCATGCTGATTTAGGTTTTCCGTGATTACCTTAAAAAATAGTTCCCACGAAAGGGCATGGCCGATTTCCTTCCCCATTCTTAATAAGATAATCCTAACTAATACTCCCTCTCTAACGACCTCGTTGGCGCTGGGATATCAAAACTTAATCTTCTTCCCTTCATTATTTACCACAGTAAAACATGGTCAACCTGAACATCGCTACAACGAATCGTTGCTTGCCTGCGAGTTAAATAATACAGAACACTAATGCTTTTATCAGTATCCAAAAGAAATGAAACAATGACAAATATCAATCTTCATTAATGATGTTCAGCTCAGGAAAATTGTAATGTCTAAGCGGCATTGTAGTGCAACAAGAAAAAAATAGTCACTTAGGAAAGTACAGCTCGAAGGCCTACAAACAAAAACACTTCATTACTAAACTATTATTCCACGTGGTCCCAGATTTTCCAGCTATCTCCAAATTTCTTCCCGGAGACATAGCACGAAATAAGTCCTCTAGCAACGTAGCACCAGATGTACTCTGAGGACGAACGTTTCATCGACTAATGACTTCGACGTCCCCTTACCTAAAATCAAGAATGTGCCTGCTGTCGGTACAAAAGCTGCCCTTCATCACCACTTGTTTGGCCATTTCCTTAATGCCATTTCAGTACATGTACGAATTTACGGCTATTTTTCGTCTGCGGAGCGGTGATAATCTATTAAACGACAAAATAGTATAATGGAATCGACGTGAACAGCCTGTTCTAAAACTGCAACCATCCTCTCGCTGTATGCGATATTTTCGGTAAGCTCATAGCTCCGGCACATACCATTGTGATAACATACGATTTCAGAATCCATTTCCGAAAAGGAACGTCCCATGTGCCTATTAATTCCTGTCGTGCGGCCGCAATCACATTGGACACTTTTTCACATGAATCAACACATGTATAAATGATAGCTCCTCTCCACTAGTGCACTGTTCCTTTTATACCCTGTGATCATTAAGGACTGTTATTGAAAAGGACTGTGACGAAAAAATAAGAGTCGCTGCAGAATGGAATGTTGCACTAGCAAAACCTGTCAGCGCCTAAACAACTGGAAGGGAGCTCCATAAATAGCGTATTGTAGGACGAGCTGGAAACCACTGAGCAGTGATTCAAATGCCCATAACAGCAAAAATTGGTGCTAAATCCACAAAACTTTCGCTTTGCAGCAGTGGACGAATGTCATTTGGACGGATGAGTCTTGTTTCACACTGTTTCCAACTTTTTTCCGAGTTTACTTCCCAAGGAACACATCATTGTAAAGGATTACGTTGCCATTTTTGCTGACCAGACCCGTGCCGTGTTAAATGGTTTCCCCCTGATGGCGATTCTGTGCTCGACGACGACAGAGCCTTTGTTCACGCAGCTCGTATCGTCCAGGACTGGTTTTGTGGGCGTGAGGACGAACTGCCGCATCTCCCATGCCTACAACAGGCACCAGATCACAGTGTAATTGAGCGTTTGTGGTCTACTTTGGAGAGAAGGGTGCCACCTCCGTCACCCTTACGTGAACTTGCCACTATTTTGTAGGAAGAATGGTATAAGATTGCCTTGAAAACCATACACGACCTATATTTATCCATTCCGTGACGATGGAAGCTGTTTTGAATGGCAACGTGTTTCCTACACCGTATTAGGCTTGGTAAGGTGGTGTCTACATATTTCTGTTCATCCCCTGTACCCCACGTTACTAAAACACTGCACTATGGCGTCCTTCGTGACAGGGGAAGCATACGAACAATACTGATAAGATCTTACCGTTGCACTTCAACCCAAACAAAACCTCCAAAATATTTACCTAACGAAAATTTCGTCCATAAAGAACGGCATCATGAGGGCTGTGACGATTGACAAATACAGATAAAACAGGAAGAGGAGGAGGAGGAGGAGATTTGTGTTTAACGTTCCGTGGACAAAGAGGTCATCAGAGACGAAGCGCAAGCTCGGATTAGAGAAGGATGGGGAAGGAAATCGGCCGTGCACTTTCAAAGGAGCCATGCCGACTTATGACTGAAGCGATTTAGGGAAATCACGGAAAACGTAAATAGTATAGTCGTTAAAAATCTGGCTACTCTTATTTCTTGTATGTCCTCTCAACTGCACATTATGTTTACACTGTCAGACCAAAAATGTTGTTACAGATTTGCTTGGTTACATTCGATACAAAGATGGTTGAAAGGTGCGATAGCTGGAGCTTGGTTAATCGTTAGTCTACAACACAATTCAGTTACTACGAGGGTCATTGCAAAATTAATGGCAATAATTTTTTGTCTAGAAAATGGTAACGAATAAAAAAATTCTGAAATATACAAAGAGGTTAGTTCATATGTAAACAATACATGTAGGGAGATGGATGACCACACGCACACGGCCCGAAAAAAAGTTTGTCGTTGCAAATGTGTGTTACTGTCAATGCACTATTACGGCACTATATTACCGTCGCACTTCCCTGCAACGACACCTACTACGGGCAATTTTGGAGAAACGTCCAGAACTTCTGCGTAGGGCATAAATTCCTCTGGACAATGAGAGAGCCCATACGGCGTGTGTGCAGAATTTTCTCGAGTGATGGGGTTGGGAAGTACCAGAGTATCCACCAAATTCACCGGACTTATCACCTTGCGAGCATGACCTCATACCAGAACTGCAGGAGCCATTGCGTGGAATACACTTTCGAACACGTGAAGACTTTCCTACAGCAGTGACGCCTGGCACCCGCTGATCCACCCCTGGTGAAGCCACGAGTAATCTGCGTCTTACACAGCTTTGACAGTGTGTGGCAGATTCGTTGGGAGACTTTTTCGAAAGACTGTAAGATGTCACAAGTCTTGTTCCTGTCCTGTGCTACTGTGTAATGTTGCAACTAACGACAAAATGACAAAATCTGTTTCGTCTTTTTTCTCCTGCTATATCTGTATGGTGGTATTTATTTTCACCCATCTACCTACCTGATATGTTTACATATGGACTAACCTTCCATTTCCATATTTCAGAATTTAATTCGTTACCATTTTCGAGACAAAAAATAGTTTTACAATGACCCTCATATGTTAAATAGTTATATACGTAAATGTTTTCTTTTACCTTAAAAACATGAATGAGTTGCAACACAATATTTACATGATTAACATGTGCACAGTTCAGTTAGTGTATTAGATGGTCATACACTGAAGCGCCAAAGATAATGTTATACGCATGCGTTTTCAAATACAGAGATACATAAACAGTCAGAATTCGGCGCTACGGTCGGTAACGTCTATGACAACAAGTCACTGGCGAAGTTGTTAGATCGGTTATGAACAAGGCAGGTTCCAAGTCTTCAGTGAGTTTCAACGTGATGTTACAACCGGCGCACGAGCAATGGGACACAACATACCCGAGGAAGCAATGAAATGGGGATTTTCCCCGACGACCGTTTCACGAGTGTACCGTGAATATCAGGAATCCGGTAAAACATCAAATCACCGACATCGCTGCGGCCGGAAGAAGATGATGCAAGAACCGGGCCAACGACGACTGACGAGAATCATTCAACGTGACAGAAATGCAACGCTTCCGCAAATTGCTGGACTATTGATGCTTGGAAACATGTTTCGTGGTCGGACGAGTTCGTTAAAAAATTGTATCGAGCGACCGACATGTATGGATATGGAGACAACACAAACTCATGAAGTCATGGACCCTGCATATCAGCAGGGGACTGTTCCAGCTGGTGGAGGCTCTGTAATGGTGTGGGGCGTGTTCAGTGAGAGTGATATGGGACGCCTGATAATGTCTAGATATGACCCTGACAGGCGAAACGCAAACAAGCATCCTGTCTGATCACATGCATCCATTCATGTCCATTGTAAAATTTCGACGTATTGGGGCAATTGAGGAAGGGCAATGCGACACCCCACAGGTCCAGAATTGCTACAGAGTGGCTGCAGGAACACTATTGTGAGTTTAAACACTTCCGCTGCCCACCAAACCCTCCTGACATGAATGTTATTGAGCATATCTGGGATGACTTGCTACTTCCTGTTCAGAAGAGATCTCCACCCTCTCGTACTCTTACGGATGTATGGGTAACCCTGCAGGATTCATGGAGACAGTTTCCTTCAGCACTACTTCAGACATTAGTCGAACCCATGCCACATCGTGTTGTGGCACTTCTGCGTGCTCGCGGGGGCCCTACTCTGTATTAGACAGATGTACCAGATTCTTTGGCTTTTCAGTGTACATCAATAAATATATGTTGAGAGTGATTCAGAAAAAGTGTTTGCTTCTATGACTTACAAAGTAATAGGTCACGGGAAAATTTACGATGGGTCAACATAAGAAACCTTACATTTTCTGCGGAGCTATTAACATACACACATAAAATAGTTTTGCATCATCCCAGTTCCTCCTGAAGACAGATGTTCACTGTGGATATTGTATCACAGACACAGTCCCTTCGACTGTTCAGAGATGTCACTAAACCCGCCCAAAGATGAAAACAATCATGCATGAACAGCATCTATTAGACGGAGGGGATCCCACAGCCGATCAGTTCCAGTCATTGCACCAGGAATGAGGTACACGGCTCGTGTTTTCCGTAATTTGCCTAGACGGTCAATAGCTCGGTTCGATCGCTTTCGCGTTGTTGCTTTGTGCCAGGAAGAGCTCTCAACAAGGAAGCGCCCAGGCGTCTCGGAGTGAACTAAAGCGATTTGTTCGGACATGGATGAGATACAGAGAGACAGGAACCGTCGATGACATGCCTCGCTCACATCGCCCAAGGTCTACTACTGCAGTGGATGACCGCTACCTACGGATTATGGCTCGGAGGAACCGTGACAGCAACGCCACCATGTTTAATAATATTTTTCGTGCAGCCACAGGACGTTGTGTTACGACTCAAACTGTGCCCAACTGCATGATCCGCAACTTCACTCCCGACGTCCATGGCGAGGTCCATCTATGCAACCACGCCACCATGCCGCGTGGTACAGATAGGCCCAACAACACGCCGAATAGACCGCTCAGGATTGGCATCACGTTATCTTCACCGATGAGTGTCGCATATGCCTTCAACTAGACAATCGTCGGAGAGACGTGTTTGGAGGCAACCCGGTCAGGCTTAACGCCATGTCGCTGGTGGTCATGGAAGGCGCCGTAACGGTTGTACGATACGTGAATGCCATTCTCCGCCCAATAGTGCAACTATATCGGCAGCATGCTGGCGAGGCATTCGTCTTCATGGACGACAATTCGCGCCCCCATCGTGCACATTTTGTGAATGACTTCCTTCAGGATAACGACATCGCTCGACTAGAGTGGTCAGCATGTTCTCCAGACATGAATCCTATCGAACATGCGTGGGACTGATTGTAAATGGCTTTTTATGGACGACGTGACCCACCAACCATTCTGAGGGATCTACGCTGAATCACCGTTGAGGAGTGGGACAATCTGGACCAACGTGACTTGAACTTGTGAATAGTACGCCAAGACGAATACAGGCATGCATCAATGCAAGAAAACGTGCTACTGGGTATTAGAGGTACCTGTGTGTCTAGCAATCTGGAACACTACCTCTCGCTGTATGGTGGTACAACATGCAATGTGTGGTTTTCATGAGCAATAAAAATGGCGGAAATTATGTTTATTTTGATCTCTATTCCAATTTTCTGTACAGGTTCCTGAACTCTCGGAAACGAGGTGATACAATTTTTCTTTTTTTTGATGCGTGTATATTACTGATTGTGAATAACGTCATTCGCACCATTATTTATCGAGGTTTGCCTTGGGCTTTCCAAGCCTGTCTCTCATCCTTGAAAATTTAATCATGAATAGTAATAAATAATGTAAATGTCGTGTGACTAGGGCCTCCCGTCTGGTAGACCGTTCTCCGGGTGAACGTCTTTCGATCTGACGCCACTTCGGCGACCTGGGCGTCAATGGGGATGATATATGATGTTTAGGACAACTCAACACCCAGTCCCTGAGCGGAGAAAATCTCCGACCCAGACGGGAATCGAACCGGGGCCCTTAGGATTGACGCTCTGTCGCGCTGATCACGCACCTCTTAGGGGCGGACATCATAAATAGTGCCGGCCGGTGTGGACGAGTGGTTCTAGGCGCTTCAGTCCGGAACCGCGCTACCGCTGCGGTCGCAGATTCGAATCCTGCCTCGAGCATGAATGTGTGTGATGTCCTTAGGTTGGTTAGGTTTAAGTAGTTCTAAGTTCAAGGGGACTGATGACCTCAGATGTTAAGTCTCATAGTGTTCAGAGCCATTTTTGAACCATAAATAGTAAATAGTCGAATAACATATGAAGCTCAGTACAACTTCATGAAATTGCAAGCGGGTTTTCTTCAGTATATTACCTCTCAAATGTCACATAAATTAAATAATGTGACCAGTAATGGAAAGATTATGAATTAAAGGGTTGCGACCTTGACACATGCGTAAATAATGCGGCAGAAGGTCTCTCGAATCGAAGACACTGAACCCCTCCCCGACCCCCAGTTCGGCAAAACTCTCGGTACCAACCACCCAGCTTTATTGAGTGGTGTCCAGGGGTTACCTACCACCACTACTTTGTAGATAGTCTCTGTACACTTTCACTTTTAAAATTTTCAATACAGGTGGGCGAAATCCACCTAGGTTTCTGCCGAACAGGGATGTCTTTGAGGGACCCTTTGCTGTTATATTCACACATATCACCTGTTGCATCCGCGCCCCTCTGATCACACCACAGGAGGACGTGAAATAGGATTGCTAAAAAAAGCATAAGCACCCATCGTAAATTCATTGATATATGTTACGTTTTTAAACTGTAATGTCGTCAGCGGTATCAGTACCCGATATTGAGGTGCTATTACAACTCCTTTCCAATTCTCCAAATGCGACACCGCAGGTAACCTGGTCATTTTCGTCATTTTCGTCACTAGTCTTCTGAAATTTACCTTTATTATAACCCTTCCTGTTATATGTTCCAGTAAAGCATCAAACTTCGAAAGTACGTTTCAGATTTCTGACACACATATGGGTCTTGTTCTCCACAGTATATTTTTTTATGCGAATATGTTTCATTTCCTTCGAAGTCTTAAAGAAATATTGATTTTTTCTCACTTATTTTTTTGAAATCAGTCCAACTAAATTCAAAAGGCGCTGCAGGTTCGCGTCTGTAAATTCCGTCGAAGCCCAGCTTGTCCATTGCATGTGCCCTGTCATTGCGAAAAGTCTTAAATACAGCGTTACATGCAACAGAGACAAACAAACTTGTAAAGTTCGAATACAGCATTAGTAGTCATTTAAATATCTGGGAGTAACTTTGCAAAGCTATAGGAAATGGAAAGGTCATGCGATGACTGTGGTAGGGAAGAGTAATGGTTGACTTCGGGAGAATTTTAGGAAAGTGTGGTTCATCTGTAAAGGAGACAAGATCGGATTGAAGTAGTTCTGAGGCGGGCTGCTAGATTTATGTTATGGAGATGCTTCGGGAGGGAATCACTGGAGGGAATCACTGGAGGGAAGGCCACGTTCTTCTGAGCACAGTTGAGAAAATTTAGAGAACCGGGATTTGTAGCTAACTCAAAAATGGTTCAAATGGCTCTGAGCGCTATTGGACTTAACATCTGAGGTCATCAGTCTCATAAACCTAACTATCGTAAGGACATCACACACATCCATGCCCGAGGCAGGATTCGAACCTGCGACCGTAGCAGTCACGCGAATCCGGACTGAAGAGCCTAGAACCGCTCGGCCATCGCGGCCGGCTGTAGTTAGCTGACGAATGATTCTATTTCTGTCAATATGCATTACGCATAAGGACCACGAAGATAAGATACGAGAAATTAGGGCTCATATAGAAGCGTATAGGTAGTCGTTTTTCACTCGGTCGGTTTCCGAGTGGAACAGGAAAGGAAATGACTCCTAGTGGCACAGAGTAACTTCCACTACGCACCGTACTGTGGCTTCGGAATATCTATGTAGATGTAGACACGACCATCTTGTGCAACAGAGTCCGTATCTGTCACACAGTCAGCATTTGTCCGCAGCAGGAGCAATGACAATTATGAGCGACGTGTGGGACACGAATGAAACAAGATGAAGTTTAGCTACACAAGTCAAGACAAGATTCACGTGATGCAACAGAACCAACTTCTAGAGTGATAGCTAAGAGTGAAATTCTGCGAGCATATCATGAGGATGGCTGACATCATACTGAGCAAGACAGCAGGGAAATAACATTCGTAACAAGTAACATCAACATGAAATAACCATGTAAGAATGACAATTAGTTGAAATAAAGGCCAAAAGCTTATACAATAGTGCAGGATATGTACAAATCACTCCCTGATCCTAAAATGTTGAAATAAAATAACTATGATTATACATTTAGTTTATAAGAAGATTATTTACAAATAGGTATGTGCAGAGTGAAGCAGCTTAGATAGTCCACCCGAAATACACTGTTTTGACAAACTTAAGAACGAAAGTAATTGTCGCACGTGTGACTCTGTCAAGTAACTTAGTACGATGACATTCGGATCACAAATAGAAACAACTGCTACAGCATAGTATGGAATGTAACTAAAGAAATGTGTAATTAGACGAACAGAAATAACACATCTATTGAAAAACAATAATCACACTGAAGTCACAGCGTTTCGTGGTGTTCTCCTGGACATTTCAAAACGTGGGACATGATCTTATTACGGTGTGTGATCACGACAGACGCCAGTCTATTCCCTACAACATACTTCCATGCAGACCGCAAGTTTGGTAAGGAGTTCTTGTGGTATGGTGTTTCTTTCCTCCACCATTGAAGCTGGCAACTCCTGGATGGCTCATTGGTGCATTTTAACGTGCTCTCCCCAACGCATCCCACGCGTGCTCGGTAAGACTGGAGACGGGGCAACGGGCAGACCAGTCCCTTTGCCATTCTCATGCAGCATTGTGCCTTCTTACACACTAACACCTGAACCATTAGATCAATCTTGTTTTACAACGCTTGACGTGTCCTCATACGGAGAGAGGTGGAAACACGAAAACGCACGCAGAAAGTGACGAAATCGACAGCTGTGAAGGTGACTCTAGGAGTACCGCATTGTATGGAAGTGAATCATGGACGGAGAGCAAACCGGAAAAAAAAGAAAATTTATTTGAGTCGTTGCGCTATAGAGGTATGTTGTGAATCAGACAATCGGATAAGAAATGAGAGGTGTTCTATAGAATCGGCGAGGAGAGGGACGTGAGGAACAGACTGACAAGAATGAGATATGATAATAGGACGTGTGTTAAGGCATTAGGGAAAAGTATCCGTGATGTTTTAGGTAGATGTAGAGGGCAAAACCTGTAGGGGAAGACACGGATTGAAATATGTGCAACAGATAACTGAGGACTTTTGGTGCAAGTTTCGATGGAGAAATACCACAACCCACAGATTACAAATATTTTTTTAATACTTTGACCTAGTTTTCGACATGTCTAAGGATGTCTTCATCAGAATGAAATTTTAACAACCCTATAAAATATACATAGAAAAAGAAGTTTGACAGAAACATTAATAAGGTGAATCATGTCATAACATAGAAAGGATTAATACGTAAAGTTACATTGCGAGAAGTTTCGATCAGACAAGCTCAAGTCAAAAATCAAAAATTAAGAATGTTTCAGCCTTTGGTATGTATACCTTGCAATGAACAACATCAGACAGATCGGCCCAGTGGCTTACATCGCTGCTACGAAAACAGGACACAAGTAGTCCTGCTTATCGGACGCGGACCGTGACATATGCCCAATTGAGAAATTATAGCATAAATAATCGAATTAAACAATAGTTAATTATATAAGAATAAATTTCAAAAGATCAGAATTTAATGTATTTTTGAAATTAAAAGATAGTCAAGTGTATGTAGTTCAACTAAGAGCCATCTATTAGGCTTTACAAAAATATCCATTACATAAAGTACATAATACTGTAGAATATTTACACAAACAGCTGCGCAGTCCAAAAAAAATCTAAATGAAGAAAATTTTAGTATTACATTTTTATATGAGATTTGAAGAAAGAGATGTTTCGGAACTAGAGGCAAAAAATCATCGAAAAAATGTTGTTCATTGCAAGGTATACCTACCAAAGGCTGGAACATTTTCAAATTTCAATTTTTGACTTGAGTTGTCCGCTCGAATTTTTGACTATTACCATCTCCAGTATAACTTTATGGCTGTTGAAATTTCATTCTCATTGAAACCTAGGTCAGTGTATCAAAAAACTGTTTGCAACCGGTTGGCTGCGGTATTTCTCTGTCAAAACTTATATAAGGCTGCTGTTTGGTGCAAGTGTTACTCTCTAGAGAACAGGTTGGCACATGAGCGCATTTCTTGACAGGACGAATCAAATTAATGGAAAGACTGATGACGAAAGTAGACTGGCTTTTCAAAATATTACACTCCTGGAAATTGAAATAAGAACACCGTGAATTCATTGTCCCAGGAAGGGGAAACTTTATTGACACATTCCTGGGGTCAGATACATCACATGATCACACTGACAGAACCACAGGCACATAGACACAGGCAACAGAGCATGCACAATGTCGGCACTAGTACAGTGTATATCCACCTTTCGCAGCAATTCAGGCTGCTATTCTCCCATGGAGACGATCGTAGAGATGCTGGATGTAGTCCTGTGGAACGGCTTGCCATGCCATTTCCACCTGGCGCCTCAGTTGGACCAGCGTTCGTGCTGGACGTGCAGACCGCGTGAGACGACGCTTCATCCAGTCCCAAACATGCTCAATGGGGGACAGATCCGGAGATCTTGCTGGCCAGGGTAGTTGACTTACACCTTCTAGAGCACGTTGGGTGGCACGGGATACATGCGGACGTGCATTGTCCTGTTGGAACAGCAAGTTCCCTTGCCGGTCTAGGAATGGTAGAACGATGGGTTCGATGACGGTTTGGATGAACCGTGCACTATTCAGTGTCCCCTCGACGATCACCAGTGGTGTACGGCCAGTGTAGGAGATCGCTCCCCACACCATGATGCCGGGTGTTGGCCCTGTGTGCCTCGGTCGTATGCAGTCCTGATTGTGGCGCTCACCTGCACGGCGCCAAACACGCATACGACCATCATTGGCACCAAGGCAGAAGCGACTCTCATCGCTGAAGACGACACGTCTCCATTCGTCCCTCCATTCACGCCTGTCGCGACACCACTGGAGGCGGGCTGCACGATGTTGGGGCGTGAGCGGAAGATGGCCTAACGGTGTGCGGGACCGTAGCCCAGCTTCATGGAGACGGTTGCGAATGGTCCTCGCCGATACCCCAGGAGCAACAGTGTCCCTAATTTGCTGGGAAGTGGCGGTGCGGTCCCCTACGGCACTGCGTAGGATCCTACGGTCTTGGCGTGCATCCCTGCGTCGCTGCGGTCCGGTCCCAGGTCGACGGGCACGTGCACCTTCCGCCGACCACTGGCGACAACATCGATGTACTGTGGAGACCTCACGCCCCACGTGTTGAGCAATTCGGCGGTACGTCCACCCGGCCTCCCGCATGCCCACTATACGCCCTCGCTCAAAGTCCGTCAACTGCACATACGGTTCACGTCCACGCTGTCGCGGCATGCTACCAGTGTTAAAGACTGCGATGGAGCTCCGTATGCCACGGCAAACTGGCTGACACTGACGGCGGCGGTGCACAAATGCTGCGCAGCTAGCGCCATTCGACGGCCATCACCGCGGTTCCTGGTGTGTCCGCTGTGCCGTGCGTGTGATCATTGCTTGTACAGCCCTCTCGCAGTGTCCGGAGCAAGTATGGTGGGTCTGACACACCGGTGTCAATGTGTTATTTTTTCCATTTCCAGGAGTGTATATAAATATATAAATATGTTAGTGTGTAAGTTGGAAAGCTCCATGTCACCGTTTGCGGCTAACGGGAAGGTTTAAAGGTCATAAGACAGTAACGGAATACAGGAAGAACTGTGGATGACCGATAATTCGTTTAGTGACCTGCAGTGGACCTCGAAAGTAAATAATGTACAGTATTGCGAAAAAAATAGCTGAAGAGATCCATTGTTATTCATTTTCGGTAATGCTGACAAGTCACTGGAAGCAGTAACAACTGTAAAATACCTAAGATTAAGCACCCTGAAATTAATTACGAGAATCTTAAGGAAATGTAATTCATCCGCGAAAGAAGTGGCTTATAGAACACAAGAAAGATTCCCGAGTAATCTTCATCAGCAGAATTTTAAACAGTTGTATTAATAAAATAGAGAGATAGATTATCCAAAGAAGAGCTGCACATTTCGTCTCGGGATCATTTAGTAAGCACAGGACTGCTATAGAGATGATGAACGAATTCCTGTGGCAGGAGAGACAAGAGAAACATTGTGTATCATGGAGAGACTTACTGTTGACATTTCGAGAGCTTCCACTTCAGGAAGATTGGGGTATATGTTTCTTCCATTTGTCTCGCGAAACTACCATGACGATAAAAACAAATAAATTAGAGCCCATACGGAGATAAATCGACGTTGCACCGCTCGAAGGAGGGAGATGCAGGTGGCGCAAAACGTACCTCCGCACTGCAGAGTATAGATTATAAAGAATCTGTTTTACAGTTGGACCTTTGTTCGATAGAAAATTACATCTTTACTGTTTGACGAAATTTGCTATTCCACAAGTTTTCAGCTATGATTTATGTGTAATTGCAAATCTGATGTTTTAAAAGGTAGCTTATGGAATCGATGAAGTCAGTAGAAAAATTTGTTTAAATTTCATTCATTTTAGTATCGTCAGTAATATTTATGAACTCCATTTTTATCTGTGAAATTAAAGAAATTAATTATCCTATAAGTTTCGTTCGTTTAATTTGGTCATAAGGGTTTAGTATTTAGCATTTTGCCGTGTTGGATTATGAAAGTTCTATTTCAAAATTATGTTCAATAATAAATAATTATTTCATTTCTGTAAATTTTGTTTATATTGTGAATCATGTTTTCTTGGAAAATGTAAACTCAAGTAAACAGAAATAGTATGTAAGAGAATTAATTTGCTTAATTGGTGGTTCTGAAAATATCTATATTTTAATACTGTAAAACATAGCATTGGTGTTTTGCACCAAAGAGTTATACACTTTTTGATCTGATTGCATCTAAGGGAGTCTTGATATGGAACTGGGGTTAACAAGTCTTTACTTGGAACTGGGCAGAACAGTTTACGTTTTTAGAGTTGCATGGTATGTATGGGTACTGTGAAATAAATGTGTGTCATATGCGTCTTTTTTTCATTTAAATTTGCGAATTTAATGGAATACTCATTTGAAACGATTTACGATCTTGTCATGTGAAAGACTCTCTTGTCATGTGAAAGTATATGCTGAAACATGAAGTTATTGTGTGATATGTATGAAGTGGCAGTAAACCACAATGTCTTAAAACTGCTAATATTCAGAACCCACAAGCTGAAAATCGTACCCTCGACGTTATCAAGACGACGACAGTTGGCTCTCCAGCAGATCCAGTTTCTAATCCAGCTCTTTCACACATTTACAACTTTCCCCACTGATGTAAATTAATGCCCACTGTCAGTTAAATATTTTGAGTCTTGATTCATAATGGCTGCTGGATTAAAATGATGTCTGTTAGTTCGGTCATGTCCGAAAGAACACATATCTCTTATATGAACTTAGTGCTAAGACGATGCTTCATACATCTGATAATTCGAGGAGATTTCGTCAGTGTATTATGAGCTGGTTGCGTTGCAACTAACAAAAAAATTCGTTATGTTAGGGCTAACGTTAAAATGTGAAGAGTCTTATTATTATCTGCTTCTAGAGCCCTCGTCAGGAATGTGATAAAGTAGGAATTTAGGAAAAGTCTTTCACATTTTAAAAGGCCTTCTGGACCTTTGGCTGCCTTAAAAGTACTACAGAAAGTATAAAGATATAAAAGTAGTTACACAATTAAAAATATTAATAGAAATAATCGAGGGAGATATCATCACAATTTTAAGTGATGAACACTGCAAAGAGAGTAGTTCACCAGAGGGAGATGGCTTCAGCAGTTCATATGTGTCTAATTACTCTGAATATGATGGCAGACCTTAAGTGTCCAGTGCCAGAAAAATATATCAGATGTGATTAAAAACACATATTAGTGGGACGCAGATCAACTGGACTTCTGGAAAATGTATCCAACTCACAAAAGATGAATAAGGAAAGCAAACTGGTCAAATTATGAATAGCATTTTTCAGTTGACTTCATAAAATTCAAAGCATCTAACAACGTCAACACAGAGTATAAGTTGATCAGATACACTAATCGCTCTCTAGTGAGACCAATAAAACATAACTAGCATTTTCACGAATTGTGAAGAAAGATCGCCCAGTGGAATGACGAATGTAGATAGTTCGTTCCGAGATAGACAGAAACCTTAACAGCCTGATGACTGCTCACGACTGTACGAAATCATTTTTGCTATTTAAGAGTTTAGCCTACTGTAAATTGATATTAAAAACGAAAAAGAGAAAATGTTTTCCTCAGAAGCGTTAATACAAACATCGCAACCGCTCATATGTGACCGACAATACGAAAAAAAATCAATCCTTAAAGAACCGACAAGACACTTTCCTGGTCAAGCGGCAGAAATTGAAATGGTACAAGATACACTTCAGACTACGATGTCACCAGGGGTTGTGGTATAATAGTAGGGGCGTAACTACAGGAGGCCCCAGGGAAAGTGTCTAAAGTAGGACCACATGCCCTGCTAGCTTGTCTGTCCGGAACCCACCCCATTCCCAAGCAAACAAACCATCGCTCACACACCATCTCTCACACTCAGCTGCCTCCCTTTGTCCCCTCCCCTTCTCACAAGCAGACATACCACATTGCACCTTTACCCCAGCCAGAAAGACCGTTCCTAAATTCCTACATTATCACATTCTTGATAAGGGCTCTAGAAGTAAATAATAATGTTAAGAGATCTGTCATCACCATTTGGTTTGTTAGCTGCAACACAACTGGCTCATAATACACTATGATGAAATCTCCTTGAACTATCAGCTGAATGAAGCTCATCTTAACAATAAGTTCATTTTTGAGGTATGGCATCATTTTAATCCTGCAGACATTACAAATAAGACACAAAGGAATTAAATACTTTAACTTCTGAACGAGGTTGAGGATGAATAATGGGTCGGTGGGGCCCAGTGACAGAATGGTGGTTGAGAAGATACTTTACTGATTTTAATTACAATATTTTCCATCGTCAATGAGAAGCAGACTTGCCCTACTCCTACACAGAAGACAGGCAACAGTTAGCAGATAGCTGGCCTCTGCCCCAGATGAACGATACTTGCGTTAGTGCCAACCAATGCTGACATCAGATCTGGGAAGTAAGCTGGCAGCTCTTTCCTCATGCTATGTCAGTCCTCTGACATTGAACGCCCACACCCGGGAGACACATGCATGGCTTGCAACTTACACAATGGCGATGTATGACTGCTGTGTATAGGGCATGACTGTTACCTCCTGGCAGGAAACTGGTTGCGGCTAGTATAGACAACAGGTCTGGTGCACTGTGGGACCAGCTCCGCACTGGGTGCACTTAGCAGGATTGGCTGCTCACATGTCCAGGTCTGTAACTCATGGCTGTAGCTGGTGGCGCCAAGCTGTCTCATTATATAGTCTAACCATGGATTTGTCGTAGCCAGATTCTGAATACCTCAGTGTAAAAAGTCATTGTTATTTGTACTGCTCTGGGGCGAATCATAGCAGTATTTTCTGGCTCCTGGTCATGTAGCTGGTAACATAGTTCTAACCCTGGAGTGGTGAAACTGTTCTGTCCACTCCAGCTGTTATCACTGTGTGGTGCAGATTTCGCAGAGCATGGCTAACCCGCCTTGCAGTGTACTGGTTGCTGTAACCAAAGTGTCACCACACTGCACTTACTGGCCAGAGGCAGCTGTCGCATTGCTCCATGGCATCGTCTTACAAATTTCATGTAGGACTAAGTAGTGGCATTACATAAGTAAGAAAAAGCTATTAAGAAGTATGTTTCATTTTTAATATTTTGGTAAAATGAGATATAATCTTAACAATTTTCCCTAAATTATCCACACATGATCAACATATATTTGTCCTTAAATTGTTGAGTAGACCAAATATTGTACACTTCCCAAGGTACTTTTTAAATAAACATAACATCAAACTTTATCTTTTATGGATGTATATTTGCCTGGCAAGACAACCTTTTTTACGTTCAGAATAAAATTTTACAAAATTAAATAGTTATTACCCTCACTAATGCCACAAGAAGTGAAATAATACGAGGGCAGTTCAATAAGTAATGCAACAAATTTTTTTTCTCGGCCAATTTTGGTTGAAAAAACCGGAAATTTCTTGTGGAATATTTTCAAACATTCCCGCTTCGTCTCGTATAGTTTCATTGCCTTCCGACAGGTGGCAGCGCTGTACGGAGCTGTTAAAATGGCGTCTGTAACGGATGTGCGTTGCAAACAACGGGCAGTGATCAGTTTCTTTTGGCGGAAAACCAGGGCATCTCAGATATTCATAGGCGCTTGCAGAATGTCTACGGTGATCTGGCAGTGGACAAAAGCACGGTGAGTCGTTGGGCAAAGCGTGTGTCATCATCGCCGCAAGGGCAAGCAAGATTGTCTGATCTCCCGCGCGCGGGCCGGCCGTGCACAGCTGTGACTCCTGCAATGGCGGAGCGTGCGAACACACTCATTCGAGATGATCGACAGATCACCGTCAAACAACTCAGTGCTCAACTTGACATCTCTGTTGGTAGTGCTGTCACAATTGTTCACCAGTTGGGATATTCAAAGGTTTGTTCCCGCTGGGTCCTTCGTTGTCTAACCGAACACCATAAAGAGCAAAGGAGAACCATCTGTACGGAATTGCTTGCTCATCATGTGGCTGAGGGTGACAATTTCTTGTCAAAGATTGTTACAGGCGATGAAACATGGGTTCATCACTTCGAACCTGAAACAAAACGGCAATCAATGGAGTGGCGCCACACGCACTCCCCTACCAAGAAAAAGTTTAAAGCCATACCCTCAGCCGGTAAAGTCATGGTTACAGTCTTCTGGGACGCTGAACGGGTTATTCTGTTCGATGTCCATCCCCATGGTCAACCGATCAACTCTGAAGTGTATTGTGCTACTCTTCAGAAATTGAAGAAACGACTTCAGCCTTTTCGTAGGCACAAAAATCTGAACGAACTTCTCCTTCTTCATGACAACGCAAGACCTCACACAAGTCTTCGCACCCGAGAGGAGCTCACAAAACTTCAGTGGACTGTTCTTCCTCATGTACCCTACAGCCCCGATCTCGCACCGTCGGATTTCCATATGTTTGGCCCAATGAAGGACGCAATCCGTGGGAGGCACTACGTGGATGATGAAAAAGTTATTGATGGAGTACGACGTTGGCTCCGACATCGACCAGTGGACTGGTACCGTGCAGGCATACAGGCCCTCATTTCAAGGTGGCATAAGGCCGTAGCATTGAATGGAGATTACGTTGAAGAATAGTGTTGTGTAGCTAAAAGATTGGGGAATAACCTGGTGTATTTCAATGCTGAATAAAACAACCCCTGTTTCAGAAGAAAAATGTGTTGCATTACTTATTGAACTGCCCTCGTATCTAACACTGTCTTGCAAGAAAGCGAGACACAACCAGAATGAAGGATAGTAATATACTGATGATAGTTCTGGACCAAAGTGCGTTTTCGCGTAAAATTCCAGGTTGCAAACCAAGAATCTCATTTCACAGTTTCACTGTACCAAATAATCTCATTTGCTATATAAAAAACCCCAATTCTTATTTACTCATTTAAAAATTTTCAAGTGTAAAAAAATTTACTCTTCATGAATGTAAACAATCAAAAAGCATTTGCCTATACTGAAAAAACCTAGATACCATTTTTTCATTAAAAAATTTTCAAATGTGATACATATTATTGTTTATAACTAAGAACCACAAAACTATATATAGCGAAAACTATATATAGCGAAAAAGAAATTCCAATTTTCTAATTTAAAAATATTCAAATCTACTAAATTTTATTCTTAATAGTGAAGAACAATCAAACCAAAAATCTCAAAGGTACATTACAGGTATCTCAAAGGTACATTACAGCTATCTCAAAGGTACATTACAGCTATAAACATTTTAATCAAATAAAAACTCAAATTTCATTTTATATAAATACAATCAAAATAAAAATAGCCCACAAACCTCATCTGTTTAAGAATTTAGAGAATTATAGTAAAGGAAAGTGTGAACTGGGTTATAAAGTTTTACAAAATTATTGTAAGAAAAATGGTTATTCAAATGTAACTAGTGAAGATTTGAATAAAGAGATAAAAATGATGAAACTAAAATATAAAAATTCAAAACAACTTCATTCAGTTGCTGGAACACAAAATTTGAGGAATTATTCAAAACTTAATAAAGAAAAATTAATGAATCTAAATATAAGTCTGATCAACAATATTAATAACAATTTTAATAATAATGAACTGAATAGAAAATCTTTAAAAAACTTGACCAAATCTGTAAAACGAAAAAATGAAAATCTGTTCTAAACTTAAAAGTAGTCAGTAACCTGATCATATAAATAATTAAAATTAAAATTAATAATAATGAAAATAATTTGAGCAAAAATCCTTAAATGATCTTTCTTAAGTCAAGGAACAAAATTATTTGAAAATTATTCTAATCTCAATAAACAACATTTAATCAATCTTACCAGTAGATTTGAGATACAGATAAATAATTATAATGAGAAAAATATAAATAATGATGACGAGAACTATTTTCAAAGACTTCTAGTAGACAAATATCAAGAAATTAAACACTCATTTCTAAAAAATTAACCAGTTTTCTATTTTCTAAATGATGACAATTATTTCAAATCACCTAAACAAATTTATAGAAAAGTTTTTGCTTTAACATCAAGAACAATAATTTACGAAATTATTAATAATGGTAATATTGTTGAACCTAAAAACTTTTAAATCAAATGAAAGAAGAAGAAATGAAAAATTAAAGAATATTTTAATACAAAGAAACACAATTGTAGGAAATATGAAATTTTATTGTAATTTTAAAAGTCAAGGATAAATACAAGAAATTAATTTTAAACAACCGATCACATTTTATTGAGGGCAACTGAATTAGAAGATTAATGAAGTAATAAACAATTAACTGAAATGGAAGAAAAGCAATGGAAAAATCTGGCCGATCTTTATTTTACTTAGATAGATTAGATTTAAATGTTAATAAACACAATCCAATTTTTGGGTCTTCTTATATCGATTTACTGTTAGTAATTAAAGAGAAAAATGCTAGAGTTTTTCTTTCTTCAATGAAATCAGCTATATATCCTGCAAGTGATCATGCAGAAAAAATTAATAATTATAAAAATAATCGATTAGATTTAGATGACTTTTTGAAAAAGATAAATTGAATTTTCCATAACAGTTAGCAGAAATTCAAAAATTGAAAGAGAAATCAAATATTTCAGTTAATGTTTATCCAAATGGAAACAATGAAAAACAAGAAAAAATTATTTTATATACTCATTACCACACCAAATATAAAAAAATAAAACCATAAGTTTCCTTTCAGTTCATATTATTTTGGGATAAAAAATTTATAGATTAATTAGTTGACAAACAAGTGAACAAAATCGAAGAATTTATCTTAGTGATCGATAATTAAGACATTTTCATTCACAAGAAAAATTAAAACGATTGTAAAGAACATAAAGAACTAAAATTAGATATGACTGTAAAATTCCAAAACATTGAATTAAAAAATTATAATAATTAATTATATGTACCTTTTCTAGTTTATCAGGATTTGGAATGTTTACTAAAGATATTCAATCTTGTCAACTGAACCCTAAAAATCTTAGTTACACTTGCATGAAAACATTTACCAATTACATTCAGTTATTACATTAAATATTCTAATGGAGGTATTAAAAATCAAGTTACTTATACTCTTAAAGATTCAGCAAAAAAATTCGTTGAAATGTAAAAAAAGAATCTAGAGGAATTGCAAGAATATATTAACGAAATATTCCAATGAAAATGACTAATGAAATTAACTCAATTTTAAAAACTCAGAAACTTGTTATGTTTGTGAGAAATAAATTACATTAGGAAAAAAGAAAGTAAAAGATCATTATAATTCAGCAGGAAAATATTGAGGAAATGCCCATGCATTCATAATATAACAAATAAAAATGTAATAAAGAAGTTGATGTAATTCCAAATAATGAGCAAATTCAAATTTCTTTTAGTAAAAATGTTGAACATGGGTTAACTTAAAGATATTTAGATAGATTCAAATTTATCAATTTAACGATTGATAAATTATTGTTTAATCTTGCAAACAAACAATGTAGAGAAGCAGCAAAATAGTTTGAAGTTGAAAAATTAGATTTACTAATTAAAAAAGTAGTTTACACTTAGAAATATAAGAATGCTGAAAAAATTACAAATAATTAAATATCCGAAAAAAATTTATTTCTTCAAAACTTAATAAATATAATACCAATATTTTAAAAGGTCAAAAACAGTTTGGAAAATATTCACTATTAAAATTTTAGTTGAATATACAAAATTATACAACAAATCTGATGTTTCACTTTGAGAAGATATGTTAGAAAATTTTAGAGAAACAAATATTAAATGTTATTAACCTGATACATCTCGGTAATTTACAGTCTCCGGGATTATCTTAGGATTCTATGTTGAAAATGACAAAAATTTCATTACATTTATTGCATGATTATAGTGTGATTTTATTTCTTGAAAAAGAAATACGAGGTGGGTTTCCTCAAAGTATTAAAACATATTAAATCAAAAAATATGTATAAGTTTTGAGGCAAATAACAAACAAATTATATTGTATATTTAGTAGCAAATAATTTATATGGTTGCGCAATGTCTCAATTTTTAACTTTGAATGATTTCAGTTGGGTAAAACCAGAAAGTTATAAATCTGAAAGAATACTTAAAATGTCTGATCATTATAAAGTTCGTTATATTTTACAAGTTGATATAGAATATCCAAAAAGTTACATGATTTACATTATCATTTGATTTAACGCCTGAAGGACGAAATAAATTATAAACAACTACAGATAATGAAGGACAATATGTCATATGTTACAGAAATCATAAACAAAGTTTAAATCTTGGATTTCATTTTGAAACAAGTCATGGAATCTTTTCACTTGAACAATCAGAATGTATCAAGAAATACAATGATTTTAATACAGAAATCAGGAAAAAGGCAGCTAACGATTTTGGATGAGATTTAAAGAATAATTCGGTATTTAGAACTAGACAGAATGTTTAAATTACAACAGATCCAAAAAAATTTAAATTATATTTCAACACAAAATAATGAACGTATTACTCCATTTTAAGGAAAATTTAGTAGCGTTTTATATGAAGAAATTAAAAATAATTTATATTGGGATGAGTCTTCTAGATACTTCGAAAATAAAAATGTATGATTTCGATTAAAATTTTATGAAATCGAATTATTGTAACAGTATTGATTTATGTTATATGGATACTGATTCATTCATTTAGCAGATGAAAACTGAAGTTTTTATTATGATATGAAATCACTTAATTTGATAAAACTGATTAACGAAAAGATGCTATATAAGAATTTCCACATATAAATGAGAAAGTTATAGAAATGAAATATCCAAATTTTGGAAAAATAATTTTATAACATGTTAGTATATGATAGAAAATTTATGCATTAAATTTGATAACAAGAACAGAAAAAATCTAAAGGAGTTATGAAATCAGTTGGGAAAAATGAAATTACTTTCGATAATTATGAAAAATGTTTAACAAAATAAATCAATATAGAAGAACGAATGCGGTTATGTCATTTACACCTGCAATGTATACAGTTAATGTAATAAGATGGTTTTCTGTTCTGATGATGACATTTTTGTATGCTACAAAATGGAATTAACACTTTACCATATCGTCATTATAAATTAAAATGAACTCAAGAAATTGATAACCACAATTTCTTACAAGAATTAAACAGATGAAACAAAAATTAAAAAATTAAAAAATTATTCAGTTTTTAATAGTTTTTCACGATATGGTGTTTTTTTATGTCTTTTCAAATAAAATGTACAAACTAAATTTTCCACAACATTCAACTTTTGGATAAACTCTTTCTTTATTTTTCTGTTACTTTAAAGCTAATATCCCATCTTTTGCATTATCACATTTATGGATACATTCAGAGAAGTTTTTAACTTCCATTCCACATTTTCACAAATAAACATTTAATATAACAATTATGAAGAAGTCATTTTGATTCTTTCTTTTACAGTCTATGCAACCTAATTTGTAAGGCAAATTATCTCGTTATTTCAATTTGTATATGAATTTCTTTTCCTTCATGGCACAGTGGACAAATGAATTTATTTTCACTTTCTATTTATAAGGGGGTAATTCATCGAAATTAATAAAATTAAAAATACATTAAATTTTTTATTTGTAAATGATATCACATGTGGATCTAAAAAGTATTTAACTGATATGCAATACTCAACAAGTATTAATAATCAGTGGTAAAAAAACAAGCCATGGTTTAAAGCCAAAATATTTGTGATACAATGGGAAATTTGAATTCTATAAAAGCTTTAAATAATAATAATCGAAGTAAATAAACAAAATAATATAAAGAATTGAAGTTTACGAAAAAGCTACACTTACATTCAGATACGAATTTTATTAATGAAGCTGGTTTATATTCTTTAGTTACGAAAACTAAAACGCCATTTGCAGAAAATTTTTAAAATTGAGGTTCTGAGGAAGTTTTAAAATCCATTAGAAAGAATGACAAATATAAAATTAGAGAGAAAATATATCACTTGGAAAATTTAAATAAAACCAAAGATAAAAGTATTGTATGTGTCAGACACATAATTCGTGATAGAGTTGAAATACTAAACGATAAAATGGAGGAATAAGTACAATATACCACACATTGTTCCTCAATTATGTGATCAGACTTTAAGATATGCTTTTGTCGTTTTTATATCGTTTTTATACAGGATGAGTCATTAACTATTGCCACCTAGAGTAACTCCAAAACTACGATACTAGCTGAAAAGTTTATGGGACAAAAGTTCATGGGAGAACGGGGGTCATAATACTGTGGGGTGGTGGGTGGAATTAGTTGCTGTTATATAATGTTTGGTTTGTAATGTAATGTAGAAAAGAGGCATTTATCAGCCGGTGCACCATTTGTGGGGCGGCAGATGGAATTTAATTGTTAATATATGTAGAATGTTATGTAGAAAAGAAGCATTTCCTGGCCGATTAACCATATGTGGGGCGACGGGTGGAATTAATTGTTATATAAATGTTCCTATTATTTTTGGTGTCTTTTGCCGTTCTCAACACTGGCTCTCTAACTACAATATTGGCAACCAGAAAGTGATTAGCAAAATGTGAAGCCTGTAATTAGAATTCCTAGTGCCCACTTCATCTGAGAAATACACTTATAGCTACAGCTTATAGCTATGAGGAATTAGGAGATTGTCTGGGATTCATAATCAAAAACGATCGTGTAAAAGCGTTCGCAATATTCTGAAAGTCACAGATCAAAAAAAAAGAATCTACACAATCCAACTACCAGAGCAGTTCAGAGTCTAATGCACTGATGCAACTACAACTATCCAAATTAAATGTTTAAGTGAATGCTCGCCATAATTTGATGATAATGTTCATCAAACGCCATGCTAAATAATGGTAGAATGTCTGTCCCGCGGCGGCACGTGAAAATACGACATACGCAAACTGTAGATAGATCATTAAAGTCATCCCAGAATTAACACTTCACTCGAAAATGATTTCGTGGTTACGCGTATCCCGAGTAACTTAATACGGCATCCGAGGCTGTTTATAGCAATGATACCGACGCGACGCGACTCGACTCCCGACACAGGTGGTGTGCTATTCAGCATCTGGAGAGAACTGGGGCCTTCCTTCCTCGCGCAGCATTCTTATATATAAAGCCGCGGTGCGGACGGCTAAGGGAACGCCTGATCAAATCGGCTCCTCCGACTAGCCGCTGTTCTAGTAATGCACCACTTTAAGTTATAGAATAAATCATCGCTTCCTTGACTGATGGCCGATGAAGCTACCAATTTAAATGTGCATTCAGCACACAGGTAAGTAATCATAATAAAAGTCTGACGTAGCTAAGTAAAATATTTTGGGCGAGAGAATTAATTTAATTACACTACACCCAGTAGTTGTGTGGACGTCTGTTAATAATAAAAGCAACATTATGCCCTCCTCACTTGTTTGGCCTTTCTGCCCATGTTCCATTCCTAACCCATTCCTTACAAAAATATTTTGCTTCACTGCGCCAGATTTGCACATGGTGGCCAAAATTGGAACTAATTTTTTGCACCATTAGCCGGTTCTCCATTAACGCATCACTGTATCTACCAACTTCCACTATCGTACGATAGTTACACCCGCAATGGACCTCTGTGAGTAGCTCTACTTTAATTACAATCACCTGGTACGAACGATCCTGATGGACTGCTAATTTACATATATATAAAAGTTTACAGAGCATGGGTAAAATACAGCGAACGAAAGGCTATTTACAGTTTGTATAGAAACCAGATGGCAGTTACTAGAGTCGAGGGGCATGAAAGGGAAGCAGTGGTTGTGAAGGGAGTGAGACAGGGTTGTAGCCTCTCCCCGATGCTATTCAATCTGTATATTGAGCAAGTAGTAAAGGAAACAAAAGAAAAATTTGGAGTAGGAATTAAAATCCATGGAGAAGAAATAAAAACTTTGAGGTTCGCCGATGACATTTTAATTCTGTCAGAGACAGCAAAGGACTTAGAAGAGCAATTGAACGGAATGGATAGTGCCTTGAAAGGAGGATATAAGATGAACATCAACAAAAGCAAAACGAGGTTAATGGAATGTAGTCGAATTAAGTCGGGTGATGTTGAGGGTATTACATTAGAAAATGAGACGCTTAAAGTAGTAGATGAGTTTTGTTATTTAGGGAGCAAAATAACTGATGATGGTCGAAGTAGAGAGGATATACACTCCTGGAAATTGAAATAAGAACACCGTGAATTCATTGTCCCAGGAAGGGGAAACTTTATTAACACATTCCTGGGGTCAGATACATCACATGATCACACTGACAGAACCACAGGCACATAGACACAGGCAACAGAGCATGCACAATGTCGGCACTAGTACAGTGTATATCCACCTTTCGCAGCAATGCAGGCTGCTATTCTCCCATGGAGACGATCGTAGAGATGCTGGATGTAGTCCTGTGGAACGGCTTGCCATGCCATTTCCACCTGGCGCCTCAGTTGGACCAGCGTTCGTGCTGGACGTGCAGACCGCGTGAGACGACGCTTCATCCAGTCCCAAACATGCTCAATGGGGGACAGATCCGGAGATCTTGCTGGCCAGGGTAGTTGACTTACACCTTCTAGAGCACGTTGGGTGGCACGGGATACATGCGGACGTGCATTGTCCTGTTGGAACAGCAAGTTCCCTTGCCGGTCTAGGAATGGTAGAACGATGGGTTCGATGACGGTTTGGATGTACCGTGCACTATTCAGTGTCCCCTCGACGATCACCAGTGGTGTACGGCCAGTGTAGGAGATCGCTCCCCACACCATGATGCCGGGTGTTGGCCCTGTGTGCCTCGGTCGTATGCAGTCCTGATTGTGGCGCTCTCCTGCACGGCGCCAAACACGCATACGACCATCATTGGCACCAAGGCAGAAGCGACTCTCATCGCTGAAGACGACACGTCTCCATTCGTCCCTCCATTCACGCCTGTCGTGACACCACTGGAGGCGGGCTGCACGATGTTGGGGCGTGAGCGGAAGACGGCCTAACGGTGTGCGGGACCGTAGCCCAGCTTCATGGAGACGGTTGCGAATGGTCCTCGCCGTTACCCCAGGAGCAACAGTGTCCCTAATTTGCTGGGAAGTGGCGGTGCGGTCCCCTACGGCACTGCGTAGGATCCTACGGTCTTGGCGTGCATCCGTGCGTCGCTGCGGTCCGGTCCCAGGTCGACGGGCACGTGCACCTTCCGCCGACCACTGGCGACAACATCGAGGTACTGTGGAGACCTCACGCCCCACGTGTTGAGCAATTCGGCGGTACGTCCACCCGGCCTCCCGCATGCCCACTATACGCCCTCGCTCAAAGTCCGTCAACTGCACATACGGTTCACGTCCACGCTGTCGCGGCATGCTACCAGTGTTAAAGACTACGATAGAGCTCCGTATGCCACGGCAAACTGGCTGACACTGACGGCGGCGGTGCACAAATGCTGCGCAGCTAGCGCCATTCGACGGCCAACACCGCGGTTCCTGGTGTGTCCGCTGTGCCGTGCGTGTGATCATTGCTTGTACAGCCCTCTCGCAGTGTCCGGAGCAAGTATGGTGGGTCTGACACACCGGTGTCAATGTGTTCTTTTTTCCATTTCCAGGAGTGAAATATAGACTGGCAATGGCAAGGAAACCGTTTCTGAAGGAGAAACATTTGTTATCATGCAGTATAGATTTAAATTTCAGGAAGTCTTTTCTGAAAGTATTTGTATGGAGTGTGGCCATGTATGGAAGTGAAACGTGGACGATAAATAGTTTAGACAAAAAGAAAGCAGAAGCTTTCGAAATGTGGTGCTACCAAAGAATGCTGACGATTAGATGGTAGATCACGTAACTAATGAGGACGTATTGAATAGAATCGGGGAGCAGAGAAATTTGTGGCACAACTTGACTAGAAGAAGGACATCAAGAGATCACCAGTTTAGTGTTGGAGGCCAGCGTCAAGGGTAGAGGGAGACCAAGAGATGAATACACTAAACTGATTCAGAAGGTTGTAGGTTGCTGTAGGTACTGGGAGATGAAGAAGCTTGCACAGGATAGAGTAGCATGGAGAGTTGCATCAAACCAGTCTCTGAAGACCACGACAACAACAACAGCTAATCATTTAAGTACTGTTTGAGTTAGCGTATGATAGAAACCATTCAGGCCTCCACATTCAACAAAACTTAATCCACTAGATTTTTATTTGTGGGGACACGCGTGCATTCCGCTTCGGCAGTCGCGGATGCAGGTGTGTTGCATATGGTCCAGCAAAACATGATCCAACGATTGGCGAAGTGTCTGCATATAAGATGGTCGCCTTGAGCATCTTCTCTAAAGTGAACGTTGCTCGTACGTGTATGTACTGGCGCTATGAAAATAAGCCTTGATGTCAAACTCATACAATGGAATTATTGTGCACAGCATAGTGTATGATCCATTATAGCCTATCTGTTGTATTTTTATGTATCTCATTTATCAGATGATGTTACTGTATCTGCTATTATTTTCTATTGGCTTTTATATCTGTCGTGTATGAAACAAAGTGGTCGTTTACATATGTAAGAAGTTCACTTTATGTCTTAATGTTTAAATAACGGTAACAGTAACAGGAATAAATACACAACATACCACATTGTGGAGGTGTAAATTGGATATAGTTCTATAGTCGGGTGGAGTGTGGAACAGTCGTGTGTAGATGGGTGCCACCAAAATTTTCTGAACAGTTGGCGAGGTTGTGAATTACGAGTTTTGAAGTGTTTCATCGGGAAATAAGGTTATAGTGAGTAATGATACTGCAGAGCCCCATGGTGCCAACGTTGTCCCGGGTACTAGTTTCGCTGTGAAGTTGTTACACATCCTCAATACAATTCCGATCTCTAGCAATGCGATTTTCATATTTTTAGAGCCCTCATGGAGGACATTCGTGACCGTTGATTTGCTTCGGATGAAGAGGTGCATGCCTGGGTACAATCGGGGTTCCATAGACAACAGCCAACATTTTTTCATGAAGTCATTGGTCGTCTTATCTCTTAGTGGAATAAATGTATTAGCATACATTACTTTTGAAATAAAAAATACATTTTACTTTTTTTGCATGTGTGTCGTTTTCATTTGACTACCCCTTATACGAAAAACATTCTTGTTTTAATGACCTATTTACTCGATATTAATTCTGTTATTTGGTAGTTTATCAGAAAGTTTACCTTAACGTATACGCTTTTAATGGCGTCGTGGTCGTTGTTGCTGCGTTCTTTAATCCAGACGTTGATTTCATGTAGCGCCACATGTTAGTCTATCCTGTACAAGCCTCTACATCTCTGAATAACTACTACAATCTGCAGTCATTTGTATCTCCTTACTATGATCCTACAATTTTTACCCCTCATACTCACTTCCATTACCAAACTGACTATTCCTTCATGTCTCAGAATGTTTAGCACAAACTGATTCCTTCTTTTAGTCAGTTTATTATTTCCCTAGTTCGAATTAGTTCCCCCCCCCCCCCCCCCCCATAGTCATTCCAGCTCCCAATCTCATATTCAGCATTCTTCTTCAAGACAACATTTCAAAACCATCTATTCTCATCTTGTCTGAACTGCGTATCGTCTAGGTTTCAAAATATAATACAATGCTACATTTCCTAACACTCGGTTTTATAACAGAAATTAACAAATTCGTCTTTTTCAGAAATGCTTTTGTTGCTATTGCCAGTTTTCGTTGTATATCCTCACTACTTCAGTTATCACCAGTTATTTTGCTGTTCATATACCAAAGTTCCTCTTTTGCTTTTAGTGTACCATCATCTAGTCTAATTTCCTCAGCATCCTCTATTTTAATTCGACTATAATCCATTACCCTACTCTAGCATGATCCCTGTGTCTCCGGGCTTTTTTCAGGTACACCTCTTCCTCTTGTGATTTTCGAAGAGTGTATTCGCAGTTACGAGCTGAAATTTATTACAGAACTCAGTTAGTCTTTCTACTCTCTCATTTTTACTAGCAAGCCCATATTTTCGTGTAACTGTTTCTTCTACACCTTCCCCTACTACCGTCTTCCATTCCTCCATGGTTATTAGATTATCATTTCCCTTTTCCTGCACAGTGCGTCCGTAAAGTCATGGTGCAGTTATGAACGCATGTTGTAGCTAACAGAAACAAAAAGAAAGGTTGAGACTTGCGCTGCACTGGACAGTATCACAAAGAGTTTACGTAGTATGACGTTCACTGGTGTGCTCGAGCAAATGATAAGTATCACAGCGAACCATGTAGAAGCAGCGGATAAGGCCACGTCAGTCAATTTGTGGACGGTACAGAGGAAAGTCCAATGTGGCCTGGGCGTGCTATATTCGAATTCGTCACCAATGTTCAACGTTAATATCGTCGCATGTACAACGAAGAGCCATCACATACAAATAACATTAATAGATCGGATAACCAGTGAAAGGACACGGCAAGCCCTGGTAGCCCTTCGCTAAGTGACGAGTCTGTAGAAGATATACCGGATGACTATCAAAGGAACCCCAAAAAATCAGTGCGTGCAAGTGCTCGATAATTAGGTCTAAAAAAGACTAGATATAGACACAAGGTTTTAAAGAAACGTCTCCATTTTTCGGGTTACAATTTACAGTTGTTCAACGCTATCAAACTGGCTGAAAGACCGGAACGATGCTGGTTTGTTACAGATATGCTTAGAGAAATCGACTATGATAAACGATATGTGAAGAAGATTGTGCTTAGTGATGAGGCCATACTTCATGTCTGTTGTGGTGTTCACCACTTTAACGTCAGAAAGTCCTCGTACCTACTATTCAGTATGAACTAACACCCCTAATGTGAACGTGTGATGTGCCGTAATGGACGACAAAGCTGTAGGCCTATTTTTCTTTGCGTAACAAACACTGACATCAAACAGTTACCTTGACATGTATCAACTGTATGCTGTGCCACAATTTTTAGAACCTGTCATCTTTCAACAACAAGGCGTTCCTCCATACTACGCTAACAATGCTCCCGAGGTTCTGTACACAAAATTTTGTCAGCGGTGGATAGGAAGGGGTGATTTTAAGTCATGGCCGCCACAATCCCCGGTAGGACGCCATTAGACTTTTATAGTTGGGGTTATGAGCAGCAATATGTGAACAGTGAATGAATAAACGACATTAGTCATTTAAAACAAAGAATCACAGGAGCTATTCTCTCTGTAACACCAGATGTCTTTACAAGTGTGTGGGAAGAACTAGAACACCGTTTAGGCGTCTTTAGGGTAATAAATGAAAGCCCCATCGATCTTTATTTCTCTTTCATTTCCATATAGCTTCACATATCTTTCTTATTTAATTGCTTTTCTGTGGCAAACTAAAAGAGCACCATGACTTTATGGACGCTCTATAATTATATAATTTCCCTATCTCTTCAACTTCTGCTTACAATGTCTGCAAATGTACCTCAACTACTGGTTTCTGTCGATTCTAATAAAAAAAACAACCCTATCGCTGAAATACCCACAGTAACTTACTCCTTGCCCTACCTTTCTGTTTAAAAGGAATTCCACTCACGTTATACCATTTTCTGCTATTGTTGACATTGACTTATATTTGTCTGTCCAGAAACCTTTATCGTCTCTGCATTTCATTTCACTAACTCTGAGACTTTCCATTTCCATTTGCAGATTTTCCAACTTCATTAGTACGTTCACATTTCTGACATTCCAAGCTTCGAGTCGTAGAATGTTACCTTTTCGATGGTTATTCGATCTGTACTTCCCTCATGGTAGTGATATGTGATTGAGCAGGACTAAGCTATATGGTAGCATTGTGTTTCATTGTCTCCCTTCTCTCATAAACATAAAACACAAATACGGCACCAACCTAAAACACACACACACATTATTGCAGTCACCTAGACTCAATAGATACATTTAACACAAAACTCTCACACTTCGCGAAGGGAAGATGCTATTGTGCACTCGGAGTCTTCAAACCAGCCTCATCATACGACTTTAAAAAGCTCAATAAACGTGATTTTGTTTTTGGACGAATAGCTTGTCAAAAGTCACTTGAAAACTTACTTCACGACGCGGGGATGTTACTTAGTGACGAGATACACTTTCATAGAGGAATACCAAGCATGTGCTATTAGAGTGCTAAGAGTTCCACGGCACTTCATGACTGGACTCTTAAATTACAACGTGTAACTGCTTGGTGTGCAGATCACTAGCCCTTACTTTTTTGAAGAAAACGAACATGCATTAAATGAATTCTTTGTCAGCATGACGTAGGACGTGTTGCCCAAAACTGAACAAACTGGTTTACAGGACGTGCGGTTTCACTAATATGCAGCCACGACAGCACACAGCGTGAACCGCAATGCGTAGTTTGTGGGAAAAGTTCCCTGGGAGCCTGACCTCCTACAGGACGATCTTTTGTGGCCGGCGCGCTAGCCCGGTTTAGCCCCATGCGAATACCTAAAACACACTTCATACACCGATCCTCCAGGGAGCGCTGCATACTTCAAGGAGAATATTCCCCAAGCAATAGCTGGCATATATATCTCTATGTTAGAAAGAGTCGCCCGGAATTTTAGAATCGAGTGAAGTAACGTACTGGCAATATAAGGTATCATTTGCCAGCTATCAGTTTTAAAAACGTGTAACTCTAAATTTAATATTACTCAGAAACAAAAAAATGAATTATACACGGGATGTTAGGGGTATAAGTGCAGATTCTGTGATCATTCTTACCTTAATATGTATTCCCTCCAGGTATTAGTTGGTTTTTCTCTGTGTCTAACAGTCTTCCCACAAACACGTCTCATAATATACTAGCGGATGTTTTTTTAACGGTCGTAACTATACCACTAAGTGGACATTTTGCTTCCGTGCGTCTACACTTAAGAACCTGACCTGCTGCCTAGGGGAAAATAAGCATTAATGGCTTGCTCTTGGAGCACGTACTTGGAGGTACTAACCAACCTGAAAACATGCTACTTTTAACAGCTATAATTATTAGTCTACAAATGAAGTAAATGCTCACGTTATATTGTTTAGTACACTATCCTGAGTCATAAATACAAATATCTGCACTTGTACCCCTAGCACCAAATACACTCATACTCATAAATTAAGGATAACTGCCGGTCGGTGTGGCCGAGAGGTTCTAGGCGCTTCAGTCTGAAACCGTGCGATCGCTATGGTCGCAGGTTCGAATCCTGTTTCGGGCATGGATGTGTGTGATGTCTTAGGTTAGTTAGGTTTAAGTAGTTCTAAGTCTAGGGGACTCATGACCTCACATGTTAATTCCCATAGTGCTCAGAGCCATTTGAACCATTTTTTAAGGATAACTGCTCCACGATGGCAGCTCGTTGGGGCCGTGCGTTATCATCCATCAGGAGGAAGGTGGGACCCACTGCACCCTTGAAAAGGTGGCCATACTGGTGCAAAATGACGTCCCGATACACCTGACCTGTTACATTTCCTCTGTCAAAGACATGCAGTTGTGTATGTGCACCAATCATAATCCCACCCATCAAACCATGACCTCCATACAGGTCCCTTTCAAGGACATTAAGGGGTTGGTGTCTGGTTCCTGGTTCACGCCAGATGAAAACCCGGCGAGAGTCACTGTTCAGAATATACTTAGACTCGTCCGTGAATATAACCTGGGACCACTGGTCCAATGACCATGTACTGTGTTCTTGACACCAGGCTTTACGGGCTTTGCTGTGACCAGGGGTCAGTGAAATGCACCTTGCAGGTCTCCAGGCGAATAAACCATGTCTGTTCAGTCGTCTGTAGATTGTGTATCTGGAGACAACTGTTCCAGTGGCTGCGGTAAGGTCCCGATCAAGGCTACCTGCAGTACGCCATGGCCGTCTGCGGGCACTGATGGTGAGATATCGGTTTTCTTGTCATGTTTTACTCTGTGGATGTCCCTTACTGTAGCGCCTGGACACGTTTCCTGTCTGCTGAAATCGTTGCTATAATCTTGAGATCACACTTTGTGGCACACGAAGGGCCCGTGCTGAAAGGAGCTGCTGTTTTTAACCAGCCTCCAGTCGCCCTAGTATTCTACCCCTCATAACGTCATTAATATGTGTTCTTTGGAGCATTTTCAACTCACAGTCACCGTTAGCACGTCTGAAAACGTCTGCACACTTGCTCGCTGCACTGTACTCTGACATGCACCAACACACCTCTGCGTATGTGAACTGCTGCCAGTGCCACCGTGCGACGACCGCGGGTCAAATGCACCGTATGGTCATACGCCGAGGTGATTTAAACCCGCAAACCTCCCACCAGAGCGTTGTTCCACTATGTATATATAGGGTGAATACCTAAAACTTGCACCTGAAATATTGCGGAAATCGAAAGCGATGTTGATGTGCGGTTTTCACAGAGAGGATTGATTGTCAGGGGAGCGTATTGTGAGGCAATGAACAGATTGAAGTAACATTTAGGAAGTGTATTTTTCTTGCAAACATACACTTTTTAAATGGAACAATGCCTATTGACATTAACAAACTAAAAGCAGGCTAAAATAGAATGTTAGTGCAGTCTGTTGCGAGTCGTTTACGAGATGTCGTATTTTGAAAAGTTCCCACAGCGACAGTCGTACAAAATCTGTGTAGCACACACTAAAGAACAACACAAGCGCATACACTAGTTATGTGGATTCTGATCAGTAACAAGACAATTCACCATCACAGGTTGTGTTCAAATTAACCACCGTCAGTGGCAATACAATGTCTGGAGATACGTGGACGATACATTCTTCGTCTGGCCGCATGGACGTGATGCTCTTAACAGATTTTTTGAACACTTCAACTGTCTTCATCCCCATATCAAATTTACTTTGGAGGTTGAAAATGATGGGATGCTCCCATTTTTAGACGTAATGGTTTATAAAAAACCAGATGGAACTTTGGGACACAGTGTTCACCGAAAGCCGACACATACAGATTGGTATCTGCACCCTAAGAGTTTTCATCCACCACACCAACGTAGTGGCGTCCTTAGGACTTTGGTACGGAGAGCATATGCCATTTCCGACGCAGACAGCTTAACCCAAGAACTTGAGCATTTGATGACTGTTTTTAAGGAAAATGGATACACCGAGAAACAGATTCGTCGGGCTATGGAATTTGGACCATCTCCGGAGGCGTACGAAGAGGAACATAGGTCTGTGGCCTTTCTTCCTTATGCTGGAGACTTATCGTTTAAGATTGGACGAATTTTAAGGAATTTTAACATTAAGAGTGTGTTCCGTCCACCTTCTAAGATTAGGGCTCTTCTCGGCTCTGTGAAGGATGATTTGGGACTTAGGAAACCCGGAGTGTACAAAATCCCGTGTCAATGTGGGAAAGCTTACGGTGGCCGTTCTATTCGCACAGTGTGTGGAACATCGCCGTCACACGAGGCTACAACAGCCGGAAAAATCGGCCGTAGCAGAACACTGCCTAAATGAGGGACACAAAATGAAATTTGAGGAAACTGTTGTGATTGCCAACATTTCCGGTTTTTGGAATAGTGTCTATAAAGAGGTGATTGAAATTAGGTTGGCTGATAATTTAATCAACAGAGACAATGGGTTTCCTCTTAGCAAAACGTGGAATCCCGTATTATCTCGCATCAAAACTGAACGTTCTTCGGTGCGGCATGGATTGCGATATATCGCTGCCAGCAGTGTTTCACTAAGGGCGGCGCCACCTCCCTGTTTTGTAAGGCAGAAACCGTGATGGGCGGCGCATGCGCCGTGTACTGAACGGTGGCCTATATAGGACGTCGAATTGCAATCTTGCGTCAGTTCTCAGCGGGACTCATCAGCAGAAGCAGCATTTCCTGAAGATGGCGAACAGTTGGATCGCCGAAATATCGAGTCAAGTTGATTTTAGGATCCGGCAGCAAACCCGAAGAGACTTTCAAGACTTATTACGCCGGGAAAGCCTACGTAATCACATCAAGTACCTCTACGGGGAGGAGATGGTGAAACTTATACAGAAGTTAGATAAACTTCGGAGGAAGAAAGGAAAGCTGTTGAGTACACTCGCCTTCTTGATGAGATGCCATGACGAAGGTATTATTCCTAATTTCGCCAGATTTATTCATTTTATTAATAGTAAGAGAGCTAATAGGATTAATGAACGTGCAAGCCAAGCACTTTTAAGAGAACGCATTCGTTTTACCCGTAGACAGCTGGATATTGTTTCCAAAGATTTATTTTATTTACATTTGAACTTGTTCTCGCAGTTTTCAAGGGATGTTTGGCAGTGGGTTGATGATTCCACGTGGGCGCTATCAGATTGGACACATAGGAGCGCCGTTACCTGACAATCCTCGAAATTTGAACGGCTTCTTTCTCGTTCTGCAGCATCAGAAGTGGATAAACGTCGGCGTACTGTGATTAATCTCTCTAACAAGGCGTTGGATGGGCCCACAGTGTCGATATTGGAGAAAGGTTTAAATTTTTCGCCCACTCCTAAGAGACTTCCTATCACAGAGTTCATATGCTCTGTAGAACAAGCAGTACACAGCCTACCCGAGGATCAAGCAGAGGAAATAAGGCAAGAAGTGTCGCACACATTACGTCGGGCTCGACCACCGCGGGATAACATCTCTTCCGCAGAGAGGGCAGCCATTCGTTCCCTTAAGAATGATGACGAAGTAGTAGTTTTACCAGCTGACAAGGGGAATGCCACAGTTGTAATGACGCGGGATGATTATGTCCTAAAAATGGATTCACTTCTCAACGACGCGGCGTACAGAAGACTATCTAATGACCCCACAGAAAGGATCAAACGTAAGACACTTTCACTGTTGGAAAAAGAGTTAGTTGTCAGATGATTTACGTAAGAAACTTCATCCTGGTGCTGCCGTTCCACCTAGGTTGTATGGTCTGCCTAAGTTGCATAAGGAAGGGGTTCCTCTACGCCCTATTGTTAGTAATTTGGGTGCACCCACTTATAACCTGACAAAGTACTTATCATCTGTCCTCAGTCCATTTGTTGGCAAGTGTGAGCACCATATATCCAGTTCGGTGGATTTTATTCGACGATTGGGATCTTTGAAGTTGAGTCCTTCAGATCTGTTAGTGAGTTTCGATGTGGTATCCCTATTTACACGAGTTCCTCTGGAAGAGTCCCTTAGCTTGATCAGTGAAAGACTGGATGAAGAGCTGGTGAAGCTTTGTCTTCATGTGCTGACCTCCACGTATTTTTTATTTAATGGTAACATTTTTGAACAGAATGACGGAGCGGCTATGGGTAGTCCTTTGTCACCCATAGTCGCCAGTTTATTTATGTAGGACTTCGAGGCCATGGCACTGAGGACTTCAGCTTTGCAACCAACGTGCTTCTGGAGATACGTGGACGATACATTCTTCGTCTGGCCGCATGGACGTGATGCTCTTAACAGATTTTTGGACCACTTCAACTGTCTTCATCCCCATATCAAATTTACTATGGAGGTTGAAAATGATGGGATGCTCCCATTTTTAGACGTAATGGTTTATAAAAAAACCAGATGGAACTTTGGGACACAGTGTTCACCGAAAGCCGACACATACAGATTGGTATCTGCACCCTAAGAGTTTTCATCCACCACACCAACGTAGTGGCGTCCTTAGGACTTTGGTACGGAGAGCATATGCCATTTCCGACGCAGACAGCTTAACCCAAGAACTTGAGCATTTGATGACTGTTTTTAAGGAAAATGGATACACCGAGAAACAGATTCTTCGGGCTATGGAATTTGTACCATCTCCGGAGGCGTACGAAGAGGAACATAGGTCTGTGGCCTTTCTTCCTTATGCTGGAGACTTATCGTTTAAGATTGGACGAATTTTAAGGAATTTTAACATTAAGAGTGTGTTCCGTCCACCTTCTAAGATTAGGGCTCTTCTCGGCTCTGTGAAGGATGATTTGGGACTTAGGAAAACCGGAGTGTACAAAATCCCGTGTCAATGTGGGAAAGCTTACGGTGGCCGTTCTATTCGCACAGTGTGTGGAACATTGCCGTCACACGAGGCTACAACAGCCGGAAAAATCGGCCGTAGCAGAACACTGCCTAAATGAGGGACACAAAATGAAATTTGAGGAAACTGTTGTGATTGCCAACATTTCCGGTTTTTGGAATAGTGTCTATAAAGAGGCGATTGAAATTAGGTTGGCTGATAATTTAATCAACAGAGACAATGGGTTTCCTCTTAGCAAAACGTGGAATCCCGTATTATCTCGCATCAAAACTGAACGTTCTTCGGTGCGGCATGGATTGCGATATATCGCTGCCAGCAGTGTTTCACTAAGGGCGGCGCCACCTCCCTGTTTTGTAAGGCAGAAACCGTGATGGGCGGCGCATGCGCCGTGTACTGAACGGTGGCCTATATAGGACGTCGAATTGCAATCTTGCGTCAGTTCTCAGCGGGACTCATCAGCAGAAGCAGCATTTCCTGAAGATGGCGAACAGTTGGATCGCTGAAATATCGAGTCAAGTTGATTTTAGGATCCGGCAGCAAACCCGAAGAGACTTTCAAGTGGCAATACACGCTTCCAGTCTGGTGTGGAGCGACTGCTGGACACGTGCTAGAATTTCTGCGTAGATGTCCGAGCAGAATGTAGAAACACGTCATTCCGTGCCATCGGTTCCAGTTGGTATGTCCTTGTAGACAGCGTCTTCCATCTTTCCCCACATAAAAAGTCTACAAGTGTTAAATCTGGGGAACGGGCCATCCAAGATATAGGTCCTCTGAGCCCATTTCAACGACTTGGGAACAATTCGTGAAGATATGCTGTAGTACTTTGTGTACTGTGATCTGGACAGCAATCATGTTGGTACTACAGTTTCCTCCTACTAATGCCAAGGTACAGAAGTTAACACGATTCTCATAATTGTTTCCATGCTTCTCTTGATAAAGAGAAAGATGTGATAGGGATGGAACCTGTGTCTATGAAGAATGCGTAGGAAACTTGCCTGACTCATGCCACTTCCTCGTGCGATTGCGCGGGAGCTAATGTGCGGATCAACTACTACAGCAGCAAGAACATTAATTTCCCCCTCTTATGTCGTCATTTGTTTCCTTTTGTTACGTTGCCTAGGTGCTACAGTATCACTTCCACGTAAATGGTTGAAGATATTGTTAAATAATTACAGAGATGTTTCACATCTGTTGGGATATCTTGCTACATACACCGTACAAAAGCGAAATGAATTCTTCCTACACGCACCATACACCAAGAGCAAAAAAATGATTCAAATGGCTCTGAGCACTGTGGGACTTAACATCTGAGGTCATCAGTACCCTAGAACTTAGAACTACTTAAACCTAACTAACCTAAGGACATCGCACATATCCATGCCGGAGGCAGGATTCGAAGCTGCGACGGTAGCAGTCGCGCGGTTCCGGACTGAAGCACCTAGAACCGCTCGGCCACCGCCGCCGGCCCACCAAGAGCAAGTCGGCTTTCTCTGCACTGGTAAATCCCATTGCCTACTCACGATCTGCTGCTTGGACTGTCACACACTAATTCACTAGCAAGCCGCAGTGCACTCAATGAACAAACACGCACACAGTAAACAAACATAGCGACAAAATGGTTAGTCTATATTAACAGGTGTAGTTCAAATCATGGCGCAGTTACGATCATTCAGAGAACGTCTGGTAATAAATAAAGTGACATATTTTCAGGGAGACGGTTAGATGTGGAGAAAAACAACAAACACTCTGAACTGTGTACATATTAACGAACCGATTAACACAATATCTAGGTCTATACGCCTAACATCCTGCATATACGAGGTGTTAAAAAATACATGGTATATTTAGTACTGGAAAAAAATTTATTCATCCATCTACATCAATCTCATCCCCTTCAAAATAGTCCCCACTGGATATTATACAATTGCGCCAGTGCTTTTTCCAATCCCTGAAACACTTTTGGAACTATGTCATCGGTATAGCTTTAGCTCTCCCAGTGACGCGTTCTTAATCTCATATGTGCTTCCCTTTAGGGTTTTCTTTATTTTTAGGAACAGAACAAAGTCAAAAGGGGTCATGTCTGGCGAATACTAGGGCTGGGGCATCATTATGGCTTTCTTTCTCATCAAAAACTCACGAACAAGCAACGAAGTGTTGAACAGACGCAGTATCGTCTTACAGAAGCACTTAATTGTTTCGCTACAATTACGGGAATTTTCTTCGCATTGCTTCACGCAGACGAAGTTGAATTTGTCTGTAGTACTCCTTATTGATAGTTTGATCTTGTGGCAAAAATCACTGTGCCAGAAATTCTGGCTGTAGAGGCCGGAGATAACAGTCATATGTCTCTAGGGTGTGCTTGCTTGTGGAACGTGTACGTGTTTTCTTTTCTGTAAAAGGTTTTGGCCGAAAGCTCAATGTGTAACGGTCTTTCCGATTTGTTTGCTTGCAACTCAACGTGTCATCCTTATGGTAAGTAACAGTCTATTCTTTTCATAACAATATCTTATCGAAGCAAGCTTGAGACATGCACTTCTTTCCTATAGATTACAATTCTATCGCAAAGACGCTCATATTACGTTCGAAAGAAAAGAAATTTTCAACAATGTTCAAGCAGAAGAAGAAAGTAATTTGCAGTTATTGCAAAGTGTCAGTTCATTTGATCAAACAATGACGAATGTGGACAGCAGACGGAAAACCACCAAAATCATACGCAACCTGTAATTCTCCAAGATGACAATATTTCTAATAGGAAATAGAGTATGGAGTTGCTTGCTGTGACATCAGTTATGACACATTCTAAGTCCTACGAAGAAGACTGGTCTGTCGGCAAAGGAACGACTAGCAACGTTACCAATGTCAAAAGGAACTTTAACATATTTTAACTATTTCTGTCAACACACATTTTTGCGACTGCAGATAGACTGACTATTGAAGTTTCTGGCAAACTAATTACTGAAGCTGCAGCAAATGGGAACAGTTAGAAACTAGCAATGATATGGAACGTACAAAAATGCATGAGGAATTGTTTTCTGTTCTTGCTGTACAGTATAAAAATCCAAATACTGGATTTATATGTTCTGTAGAAAAAATTTAATCATAACATTGGTTCAAATACCGCATAGCAGATTTGCGAAATCGCTTTGGAGACTTGAAGTTGGCGATATCTCCAACTCGATACACCGCCAGTCACTGATTTTTGTGTTGCGTGTTTTCCTTGATTCTTCGTTGTGCGTTATAGTTGTTGCACTTCCAGGTACTGTTGTCATTTTCGAGAATGCGGCTAAGGAGTGACTGCTTTCACTTCAGCGTTACCTATCTCTTCCACAACAATGAATTTTTCTAGAGAAAAATTTTAGATTGCTCTTTAATGTTCTCGTGCTCTTACGAATATTCTCAAATGTTAACGGATGTTTCTGAATGTTCTGAAATACTTTCAAATGTTCTAGAATAAAACTTGAAAAGCATAACACAGCACATTGATCTAAAGTCCTGCAAAATCGTCTTAATAGTTGAGTTGCGTAACTTAATAAAGACGGAGGAATAGTTTAACGGAAAGAATGTATCCACCTAAAAAGAGAAATTACTTAAATAGAAAATAGCTATGCGCGAACAATTTTAGCAAGGAAAAGGCGTTGTACCACAAACAATCCAGCCGATTCAGAATATTACATCAGAGAAAGAAAAAATATATTTAAATCCAATGATAGAATCATGAACCAAAACAAAGATGCAAACCTCCCAACAGACTTTCTAAATTCTAAAATTGTTCCTGTTATGCCCTCGCCAAAAAATTTCGAAACAACGTGAAAGAAGCGGAAATGTTAAGAGAAAAAGAAAGTGGAGGGTCAGAATTCACACCACACTCATTTCAATTAAGTTACCAATCAGCTTTAAAAGACTTCTATATCCGATAAGATTAGTGCACAGTATGAATATTGATAAGACACAAGGGAAATATCATAATGTTGTGGAGTGAATTTAAAAGAAACATGTTTGTTGCATGGACAGCTACACATAGTGTGTGTACGTCTTGGATAGATACAATATTTGTTCGTCTTTGAATCAGAAACTAAAACTTCAAATGTACAGTAGTTTTCCACACTTCGGCAAATCGTCTTAATCATATACTTTTGATAAGTTATATGCTCTACAAATTAGTAAAAGCGAAGCAGGCCCTTTTCGGCTAGCTAGTAATAAAGAATATTGAGCCTGTCTCTTGACGTAGTAAATGCAGCGAATCAAGACAATTTACTACAGATTTTTGAGGAAATAAATATCATGATGTGAAGGAAATTATCTGCCATGAGTTGAACGGCAGTGTGTGTCAGGGCTCTCATTTATGTGATGTTGTATTTATGAAACAGCTCATAAGCTTCCTTTCGGAAGAAAAGGAAAAACTACCAAGCCAGGGGAGCTCATTAATGTAGATGTTTTCGGCCCATTTGAAAGTACCTAGTTGTCGTTAAATCGTACTTCTTACGAAATTTAGATATCTTCATTTCATCAGAGCAAAATGAGATTATTCATAAACTGAGGCAACTTGTAGTTGAAGTAGACTACTGGACACTGTGTTTTGGCTCTGTAATGATTAAGGATACAGTTTGACAACAAAGAGGTTAGAGAAATCTTTCATAAAGGGGACAAAGTTCAAAGTATGCCAGTGTCCTACATTCCACAGCAAAATGGCTACTGCAAAAGAGAGAATCGTACCATTGTGGGAGTAGCTAGAACTGTGATTCATGCTAACGATAACATTCCACACTGTATTTGGGCCAAAATGAGAAAGTCACTCTCCTATGTTTTAAATCGAACATGACATTCGAAGGTATATGGGGTATTATTCAATATCACGTGAGATATCCAAATGAACTTACGACAAAGCATTTATGCTGATTAGGAGCTGCTTGCTATGCCCATGTCCCTAAACAAAGCAGAAACAAAATGGATTGGAAAGCAGGGATTTTATGGATATTATGATATGGAATGTTACTGTTTGTTCAAAAGATGAAAATAAGTTAATGAAGTCACGAGGTGATGTTTTTGGAGAATAGACACTATTTTGGAAGAAAAGTGTTCATGTTAGAGTGACGGTATCGCTATCAAGCATTTCAAGACTAGACAACTCAAACTGAAGATGAGCTGATATTAAGAATGAATATTACAAAATTACTAATGAAGATTCTATGAGACAATAGCGTAATCGGCCAATACTCAAAGGACCAATAGGAAGTAAGGATTGGGTAGTTTCTAAATTGGCAGATTGCAAAGAACCTCAAAAATTTCATACAGCTATGAAATCATGTGAACAAGATAAATCAAAAGAACTAATAGATCTTGCAATAAAATCACTGCAAGACACTCAGACTTGGTTCTTATGAGGTTTCCTCCTGGAGAAATAACCATTCCACGAAATAAAAATGAATAGTTATGGTGAAGTTGATAAATTTTATGCTGGACAGGGTTTTCTTGTGAAGCAGTAAGATTAGATTAGATTAGTACTTGTTCCATAGATCATGTATACAACACTTTGTAATGATGTGGAACGTGTAAGGTTAATAAAAGGTTCTATACAAGATATTACATTACACAATATATTACATGACACTTAACTATTTTTAATTTTTTTGTGGGGGTTACTATATCCAAAAATTCATCCAATGAGTAGAAGGAGTTGCCATTAAGAAATTCTCTTAATTTCCTTTTAAATTCTATATGGCTATCTGTCAGACTTTTGATGCTATTATGTAAGTGACCAAAGACTTTTGTGGCAGCATAATTTACCTCCTTCTGAGCCAAAGTTAGATTTAACCCTGAATAGTGAAGATCATCCTTTCTCCTAGTGTTATAGCCATGTACACTGCTATTACATTGAAATTCGTTTGGATTGTTAATAACTAATTTCATAAGTGAATATATATATATATATATATATATATATATATATATATCCCGTATGGGGTTGTTGGTACCCCCATCGGGCGCCTCCCCGGGTGGCGGATAGGGGAAACCTTTCTAGATATAGGTGGTACTGGGGAAATGTAATACGCAGGGTGGACCAAAAACCAATAAACCCAGTGGTGTCCATTCAGCATATGGCGGCCAGTGGTCAGCGTCTGTTCCTCTAGTTGAGGCGGCTCCACAAAATCTTCTCGAACTCAAAAATCGAGTCGTATACCTGTGGTCTCAACAGAGATCACCACAAAAACTAAAATTCAATTTCAACGCATGATGGAAAAGACGACCACAGAGTCACTACCCCAGGCACCAGTCGATAGACTGGACTCACCTGATCATCGGATTCTGGGGGATCAGGGACACCATGCGGAGAAGAATCGGAGCTTCTCAAAAACTCCTCACACTCTCAAAACGAAACGTAAAAATTTTATTGGTACAATTAATGTGAACACCCTCACTAAAACAGGCAAATTAAAGCAACTTACCAATGAAATGGGAAAATTTAACCTGAAAATCACTGCACTGCAAGAGACAAGATTCACAGATGAAGGACACTTTAACACAGAGAATTACAGGATCTACAAGGGCAAACCTGCCATAAAAGTAAGAGACAAACTACCACTTTTCAGAACAGGATTCGCCGTACACACTTCCGTTCTCGACTCAGTTATTGACTTCACGTCTCCCAATGAAAGAGTCTCCCTGTTATTAGTAAAATCAGCTAATAAAGCATACACTCTGATCAATGTGCACGCCCCCACAAAAAACCACAATTAAATCTACCCTGAAACAGTGGACAATTTCTGGGAAACACTAGAAGAAACAACAAATAAAGTACCTAGGCACCATGTGAAAATCTTAGTAGGCGATTTTAACGCACAATTAGGGAAGGAAAAAAATTCAGAGATACCACTGGACCCCACACCAGACACAAACGTACTAACAAGAATGATGAAAAACTAATCGACTTCTGCAGAAACTTTGGACTTAAAATAATGAGTACCCAGTTTCAAAAACCTGCACATAAATTAACTACATGGAGATCACCCAGTCTTAGACAGGGTGAATACCAAATAGACCATGTCGCAATTTCCAAAGAAAACATAAAAGAAATTCAAAACATTAGAACCCGCAAAGGTGTCTTTGAATCAGATCATCATCTTCTCCAAATAAAAACAAAATTCCAACCCAACAGAATGCTAAAAAGGCCACCCAAAAGTACCAAACCAGTTCCAGAATATCTGCAACTCAACAAAGGAAAAATCATCATGCAAATTAATCAGGAAAAATCAACAGACTGGAAGAAACTAACAAAGAAAATTCAGGAAGCCCTCAAATTAGGACAACCCCCTCGCAACAGGAAACATCGCTGGTGGAATGCAACCTGTGATGAGGCAGTCGACAACCGAATAACTGCATGGAAAAAATTTAGCAGTCACAAAACTGAAGAAAACTGGGAGAACTTTCTTAAAACCCAAAAACAGACCTCAAAAATAATTAGAAAAGAAAAACGGGGATATGACAACAACAGACTCTCTGAAATCCAGCAGGATTTCATCAAAAATAATACAAGAAATTTTTATAAGACTTTCAGAGAAAACTTACAGGGATACCAAGCGCCTAGCTTGTGCTTCAAGAAACCCGACGGCTCTTTGGAAACCAACACGAAAAATAACTGCAAAATCTTAGCCCAATATTTCAGTTCCCTCCTCAACTGCGAATCACCCCAAGAAAAACTTGTCTTCTCTTCTCCAGTATTCACACACCCAGACTCACATGCCCAGGATCTTGAAGAAATTATGGAGATAGTCAAGCAGTTGAAAAATAACAAAGCACCAGGAGAAGATGGGATCATTGCTGAGTTCTGGAAACTAAACGATCCTATACTTATGCAGAAATTACACCATATAATGTCAGACATATGGATAACGGAGCAGATACCAGAGGACTGGAAATGCGCTCTAATTCACCCGCTACACAAAAAGGGCGACAAGGCAGACATGAACAATTACAGAGGAATTTCCCTGCTCCCAGTCGCTTACAAAATCCTTTCCAAAGCGCTTTTAAACAGGATAGAATCCCAAGCAGATACACTAATTGGTGAATACCAGGCCGGATTCAGAAAAGGACGCTCATGTGCGGAACAGATCTGGTGCTTAAAGACAATATTACAAATGAGGAAATGCAGAAACACAGTAGTTACATTCATCGACTTCAGGAAAGCATATGATTCAGTGGACCGTGGAACCCTGTTTAAAATCATGGAAGAATTTGGGATCGACCGAAAGACACGAAAAATCACAGAACAGACACTTACGGGAACAACGGCCAAAGTGAAATTCATGGGCGAAGTATCAGAACCCTCCGAAATCAAATCTGGAGTCCGACAGGGGGACTGACTATCCCCAATCCTTTTCAATATTGTTCTAGAAAAGATAATCAGGGAATGGGGACCTCACGTAAAGGGTATCCAAATTGGTATCAAGAAAGAGAACCGAATTAAAGTCAAGTGCGTTGCTTTCGCTGACGATATTGCAATTATCACCAATAACAGAACAGAAGCGATTCACGCAGTGGAAAAACTACATGAAATTTCACAAAAAGCCGGACTACAGATATGTTATGAAAAAACCCAATATATGGAAAGGCAGCCAGAAAATAAATCCCCTTTAATAACAAAATATGGTAAAATTGCACAAGTCTGCCATTTTAAATACCTCGGTGAAACTATACAGTCCTCAGGATTAAACCGAATTGCCAATGAACAATGAATCACCAAGCTCCAGAAGGCCTACAAGCTAACATTGACGCATTACAACAAGAAGTGCATTTCGACAGACGCAAAATTAAGGCACTATAGAACAGTGATTCTTCCAGAAGCAATCTATGCAGCTGAAACAGTGGTGATTGATGGTCATTCAAAAATTAAGGAAATAGAAAAGCAGGAAAGAAAAATTCTCAGGAAGATTTACGGTCCAATCAACAAAAATGGCATTTGGATGAAGAGACCACAAAACGAACTCTATAGAAAGATCAACATAGTAACAGATGAAATCAGAAAGCGCCGTGCCAAATTTTATACACACATCCACAGGATGGAAGACTCCAGAACAGCAAAGAAATTATTCAATATTATAACAAGGAGTAAATGTGGCACAGAATGGCTGAAAGAAGTCCAGATGGATCTACAGCAGATCAACATAAAAAAATCTCGAAGATCGCACCGAGTGCCGGCATAAAATCACAAGTGTGAAGTTTGGGGAAAGAACATCGCGTCAGCCTGGTAAAAAATGGACAGAGGAACGGAAGAAGGAGCATTCTGAGAGGATGAGGAGGTTTTGGGAAGCAAAGAAGAAAAACATCCGAAGATGAAATTATGAATTCAAGTTCAATCGCTCTCCTAGAGGGGAAATAATATTACACTCTCTGGTGCAATGAACACTCTTTTACTCATTGATGAATTACCCCAGAATATGATGCCATACGAAAGCAGACAATGAAAATAGGCGTGGTAAACTAATTTACTGAGATGTATCACGCCAAAATTTGCAATGACCCTAATAGCATAAGTAGTTGAACTCAAACGTTTCAGGAGATCTTCAGTGTGGTTTTTCCGGTTCAACCCCTCATCAATGTATCCACCTAGAAACATTGAATATTCTACCTTAGCTACCGATTTCTGATCGAAGTCTATATTTATTAATGGTACCATTCCATTTACTGTGTGGAACTGTATGTACTGTGTTTTGTCAAAGTTTAATGAGAGGTCATTTGCAGAGAACCACATAATGATTTTCTGAAATACATCGTTTACAATTTCACCAGTTAATTCTTGTCCGTTGGGTGTGATAGCTATACTTGTATCATCAGCAAAAAGTACCAGCTTTGCATCTTTGTGAATATAGAATGACAAGTCATTAATATATTTTAAGAACAGCAGAGGACCAAAGACAGAACCTTGCAGCACCCCAATCTTGATTGTTCCCTAGTTTGAGAAATCACCAGTTTTTTTGCATATTATGTGAACTGCTTATTTCCACTCGCTGCTCTCTTCCAGTTAGGTTGATTATGGGTGGATTTCGAGTCCTGAAGCATGAACATCCGTTATTCGGATGCTGTTGAGTATTGCTGCAAATTAAAATACGAACATTGCCCAGATAAATGTGTCACTTGACGGATATAATGGCAGCACTGATAAAGAATGTATTTGAAGAAAAGATTTTATCGACTAAAATAACCTCCTCGTTATTGGAATACAACCTTCAGCAGTTAAATACCTGAGTCTGAAACTGAAAGAAGTTATACTGATCCCTGTCTCTTTCTAAAGTATGAAGCTTCAGTGTTTCTTGTCCATTATTTTGATGACGAATTTATAGTTTTTACTGCTGAGCGTAAACTTCATAAATTCGTAAGGGTTTAAAAAGAATTCAAAATCACACCAAAGTTGGTATCGTTCTGGAAATTCATCAAACGGAAGATAGTTTTGTACATCAATCAGTTTCATTACGTGAAGAAAACTTTGGTATGAGTAACTAACTATAGATCTACAACATCTTGAGTCGCTAACGGTTCAAAAGAAGCATCGCCTAATGTTGCATCCCGTTACAGACCAACACTGGGCTCTCTTACGTTTCTCCATTGCCTAAATGGACCTAATATAGCATATGCTGTGGGAGTAGAATCATGAAGTAATCTGAGTGAAATGAAGCCTTTAGAATCTTAAGGACACTTCTAATTATGGTATTATTTGCAGAAGCAATGAGCACAGAGTGACTGTAGACTGACTGACCATAGTGGTGCTCTTAATTTCTTATACAGGAAATGAATTCAGAATTATCCCGACAATTAGTTTGTTCTGACGGTTTTATAACGTATTTTGAGTGAGAAGGTTCCAAGATATGCTTCTCTCATCGTTAGCTTTGTATATTTTTACTTGTGACAAACCTTTTTTTAATTTTATTTTTGAGAAACCTGTGTGGAATGTGCAGTATACCTACACTAAAATATAAATATTGAATGAGTAATGGATGCCCAATGGACAAAGCTATGCAAGCAAAGAAGTTTTCGAAGATCTGAAGACGACAGTCTTACCTGTCGATACCGCTCAATAAAAATGAATTTAGAACGCGATCTCCGCTGAATAAATTCTTTGTATCCTGATAATTTCATATCAATGCTATGTTAGTGAATTGAGCAAGTTTTATAAGGGAAGAAGGGAAGAGGGAAGTAAACTGGACATGAGGTTACTGCATTTCATATTTTTTCTGATTAAGCATCCCTCTCTCCTAAGAGAATATAGTAGCAAAATGTAATTAAAGATTACTGAGATACCGCAACAGTTTAAATAAGCTCTACACTTAAAGATTAAAATTCCTCTCCAAGATCTGACAACTTTTCATTTTAATAACATGCAGCTCCTCGCTAAACAAATTGCCCCAAACATTCGACACCGACTGAACAACAAAGAAAAGCTTTTGTCAAGATAATTGCATATCTTAATTTCAGAAAAAATTTCTGACTGACGATGGAGAACGAATAAAGGGAACAGTGCATTCTGCACTGGAATTTCTATACAGTGAGGCATAAGGGACGGGCGTCTTAAAAAACATATATAGTTACTTGTGCTTCAAACAAATTTTTATTTTCAGCGCAATACGCAAATGATGTTGCCATTTGGCAAAATTAATGTTTGAAGACATCTCCCAGGTTACCGCCGTTTTTAGCGATACACTTCTCAAGCCACTCTCTGAAGTTGGCTTCGACTCTCTCCTACATTGCTCTGTCAATCTTAACGACTTTAACACAAAGCGCATGCTTCAGTTCGTCAAGTGTGCGTGGTTTATGCTAGTATACTCGTGACTTGAGGTAACCCCACAAAAAGCAGTCGCGCGAGGATATGTCTACTGAACGAGGAGGCCAACTAATATCACCAAACCGGGAAATGACGCGACCACGAAAAACAGTCCGAGTACGTAGCTTCCACTGACATTCTTTCAGTATGAATTGTGACCCCCTTCCTGCTGAAACTAAACTCGCCGAATAGGAATACCTTTTCTTCTTAGTTCAGGTAGGAAGAATTCAGTAGTCATCTAACGTTCCGAGGTTACAGTTTCAGTGTTCCTGTTATCGTATTGAAAAAGTATGAACCAATAATATCTGTACCGGTTACAGCACACCAGTCACCTTGGGACTACATAATGGTCTCTCAGGCAATAGTTTTGGATTTTCACTGGCCCAATACCGACAGTTCTGCTGATTTACCAAGCCGTAAAGTAATGTTCTCATTTACGTGTTATTACAAAGTAATGTTCTCATTTTGCTCAATTATGGCCTCGTTCCTCGAGTAAAATTTAGCCACAGAAACAGAGTGTGCAATAAAGATATGCCAAGTGCACTCAATATACCCATTTACAACTGTTACCCATTCTTGAAAATTTTTTCTTGCTACATCTTGGACTCCATAATTAACTAATATAAGCCTGCTTTATTAAAAAATATCTTGTGTGGTTGCATGATTGAAGGACATAGCGATTTCCTATTCCCTATGTCTTTAAAACTTTTTCTATATATTTCACTCACATGATATAAAATTGCTTCTCCAGTATTCTTAAATTGAAAAATTGGAGGAACATCACAAATGCTTTCTTCTCTTTGAATATAAGCTTGTTCTTGATGAGGTCTGTGACTGACTCCATTTAATAAAAATAATTTTTATTAGAAACATATTTTTAATTTTATTATAACTTAAGGCTATATTGTCGCAGAAAAAGCTGAGTAGCACCGTGGTGTAGCTGTTACGATACGAAACTATTGCATGGAGGGTCGTGAGTTCAAAACTCACCTGGACTATACAATCTTAGTTTTTATATTCGGTTCGAGTACTTTCTAGAAGTATCCACAAATGGCAAAAATCATTGTACTGGAATGTTCTGCATCTGTATATATACTGTATGTGTTGTGGCCGGAGGCAGTTCGCTCAGCACTCTTGTATGTGTAAGTGCTGAATAAACCTTCGTTAAGTGATGTTAGTGTTCGTTGTTCATCTAATTACACCTTCTTCTACGTGACATTATTCTGGTGGAGACGCTGGGTATTGGAACTTGTGATAGCGCACATTATCGACGACACAAGGGCTCCCATCAGGCCACGACACAGCCGCCGATTACGTTGCGAGAGACCCGAGTTCGGGCCATATCCAACAGATCGCAATCTATCGGAGACAGAAGAAGAAAAGGACGTTACGATGACAGCAACTCTGTGCCACCACATGAGACTTTCTTCCTGGTTCTCTGGTGACGATGGCCAAGATCCAAACAAGTGGCTGAAGGTATATGAGCGTAAAGACACATTTAACAAATGGGATAAAATGGGATGACACCGTGTGTTTGGCTAACGTATTTTTCTGCTTGGAGGGCACTTCCAAGCAATGGTATGAGAACAACGAGGACAAGTTCACAAGCTGGGAAGTAAACCAGGCGGAACTGGGGAAGTATTTCGGCGACACACAATGACAGAAGTGCAAGGCTGAAGATAAATTAAAGTGCAGTGCACAGCGTCCAGGAGAAACTACAGCTTCCTACATTCAAGACGTCTTGGAGCTGTGTAAAATAGTGGATCCTAGAATGAAGGAGGAAGATAAAGTTGCACATCTCATGAAGGGTATTTCTGAGGACATGTATCAAGCCCTACTCCTGAAAGAGGTTTCGATAGCAGAAGACTTCATAAAATGGTGCCGGTCTATCGAGACAATGCATCAAAAAAGAATTACACGCAAGAAGTTTGAACGGCTTCCAAACGTTGTATCTATGTCTGTGATGGAGGAAGCAACTGATTCCACAAATGTTCTTCGTCAGATAGTGAAAGAGCAAGTTCAGAAGGAATTTTGATTGCACGGCGATCAAAAAACCGAGACGCTTCAAGAGGTCATAAGGGAGGAAGTGGAACAGACATTGAACCCTCTCGTCTTTCATTTCCATTTAAAATGGTGAAAAAGTTGAGACCCAGGTGGAGTTACGTTTCTACATTGCCGCATGAAGGAACTGTTTTGGCACCAAGGAAGACTGACGTCTGGAGCACTCAGGATAACCAACCAATATATTTCCAGTGCGGACGACCGGGACATGTGCTGCGTTTTGTCGATAAAGGCGGCAGATATTTGATGACGCCTGCGCCAGAAGATAGCAGACCCATCTTAGCCGACGCCAACTCCGGGACGACGAAGATGAAGAAGAAGACGTGGATGCAGGATGACGTAGGTCACCATCGCCGCAAGCTAGCCGCTGGACAGGACGCTCCCCAACACTCCGATCAAGGTCTTCATCGCCGTTTAGAAGCTCCAGCTGATCACCTAGCCGCCGCAACCTGGAAAACTAAAGGCGATGAGGCCACCGAAGAGAAAAATCCTCCTACGTCGATCACTGCAAAAAGACAGGACACTACATCGATATCCTCATGGATAGCCGACCAGCCCAAGCTATTATGGACTCTGGAGCATCATATTCAGTCATTTTGGAGAAATGCCGACGCCAGTTGCAGAAAACCGTAACTGACTGAAGGTGGCTATGGGAAATATGTAAAACGTGCAGGAAGATGTACCATTCGTGTGGGTATAAGTGGCCATACACAGCCCTTAGAATTCATCGTCTTACAAGAGTGTAATCGCGACGTCATTCTCGGATGGGACTTTTTGAAAGCTTCTCAAGCAATTATAGATTGTGGTCGCTCGAAGACTACGCTAGACGAGATGAGATACTGTGGGCAGAAAGATGTGCATCTGAGTGTGTGGAGACTATGTGTGCTGGATGAAGTGATCATTCCTGTAGTCAGTGCTAGAAAGGTAACTATCACATGTCATGCCATGCATCAACCCATGGGTCTAGTAGTGGAATGTAAGAGAAGCATACAACTGACGAATAACTTTGTCATCCCAGCCTCTGTCGTCTCGGTTAAGAGCGGATTCGGTGAATTGTGGATAGTTAAATGTCGCCGAGTACCACAGATCCTTACAAGACGCATGTGCATATAAAACGCTGAGCCGTTAACTGAAGAACAACTGAGCCTCATATAAACCTCCCATGCCGAAATTAGCGCTACCACAACGAGGTAAGATCTTCTACTCCACTATCACCAGATCACACTAAGGAATAACAGAAGAAGCTACTTGCCATTATTCAAGAGTTCTCTGAACGCATCAATTCACAGGTGAAGAGCAAATTAGGCAAATCGACGGTGAAGCACCAGGTTAGCACTGGAGACCATCAACCAATAAGCCAGAGAGTATACCATGTGTCAGCAACGGAACGTCGAATAATTCGCGACGAGGTAGACAAAATGATGAAGAATGACATCATTCAGCCTTCGCAGAGCCCATGGTTGTCACCAGTGGTTCTCGTCAGGAAGAAGGATGGCAGTTGACGCTTTTGTGTTGATTAGAGGAAGCTTAATAAGATAATTAAAAAGGACCTTTACCCTCTTCCATGAATTGACGATACACTAGATTGTCTGAAGGGGGCTGAGTTTTTCTCAACCGTGGACATGTACTCGGGGATACTGGCAAATCGAAGTAGATGAGGCTGATGGTAAGAAAACTGCATTCATCACTCATGAGTGCCTGTATGAGCTAAAGGTTATGCCGTTTGGTTTGTATAATGCACCAACAACTTTTGAACGGATAATACGAGGGCAGTTCAATAAGTAATGCAACACATTTTTTTTCTGAAACAGGGGTTGTTTTATTCAGCATTGAAATACACCAGGTTATTCCCCAATCTTTTAGCTACACAACACTATTTTTCAACGTAATCTCCATTCAATGCTACGGCCTTACGCCACCTTGAAATGAGGGCCTGTATGCCTGCACGGTACCATTCCACTGGTCGATGTCGGAGCCAACGTCGTACTGCATCAATAACTTCTTCATCATCCGCGTAGTGCCTCCCACGGATTGCGTCCTTCATTGGGCCAAACATATGGAAATCCGACGGTGCGAGATCGGGGCTGTAGGGTGCATGAGGAAGAACAGTCCACTGAAGTTTTGTGAGCTCATCTCGGGTGCGAAGACTTGTGTGAGGTCTTGCGTTGCCATGAAGAAGGAGAAGTTCGTTCAGATTTTTGTGCCTACGAACACGCTGAAGTCGTTTCTTCAATTTCTGAAGAGTAGCACAATACACTTCAGAGTTGATCGTTTGACCATGGGGAAGGACATCGAACAGAATAACCCCTTCAGCGTCCCAGAAGACTGTAACCGTGACTTTACCGGCTGAGGGTATGGGTTTAAACTTTTTCTTGGTAGGGGAGTGGGTGTGGCGCCACTCCATTGATTGCCGTTTTGTTTCAGGTTCGAAGTGATGAACCCACGTTTCATCGCCTGTAACAATCTTTGACAAGAAATTGTCACCCTCAGCCACATGACGAGCAAGCAATTCCGCACAGATGGTTCTCCTTTGCTCTTTATGGTGTTCGGTTAGACAACGAGGGACCCAGCGGGAACAAACTCTTGAATATCCCAACTGGTGAACAATTGTGACAGCACTACCAACAGAGATGTCAAGTTGAGCACTGAGTTGTTTGATGGTGATCCGTCGATCATCTCGAACGAGTGTGTTCGTACGCTCCGCCATTGCAGGAGTCACAGCTGTGCACGGCCGGCCCGCACGCGGGAGACCAGACAGTCTTGCTTGACCTTGCGGCGATGATGACACACGCTTTGCCCAACGACTCACCGTGCTTTTGTCCACTGCCAGATCACCGTAGACATTCTGCAAGCGCCTATGAATATCTGAGATGCCCTGGTTTTCCGCCAAAAGAAACTCGATCACTGCCCATTGTTTGCAACGCACATCCGTTACAGACGCCATTTTAACAGCTCCGTACAGCGCTGCCACCTGTCGGAAGTCAATGAAACTATACGAGACGAAGCGGGAATGTTTGAAAATATTCCACAAGAACTTTCCGGTTTTTTCAACCAAAATTGGCCGAGAAAAAAAATGTGTTGCATTACTTATTGAACTGCCCTCGTAGATAATCTTCTAAGCCACCTGAAGTGGACGATGTGTCTTTGTTATTTAGATGACATTATAGTGTTCTCAGAGACATTTGATGAACATATAAAAAGACTGAGGGCCGTTTTTAAGTGTCTCCAACAAGGCGGACTGAAACTTAATCCATGAAAGTGTCTCTTTGGAGCAAAAGAAATAAAAATACTTGGACACCTTGTGTCAAATGAAGGTGTTCGGACAGAGCCATAAAAGGTGAGATCTAAAACGGAATATCCCATTCCTAAAAGTATTAGAGATGTGAGAGGGCCGGCCGGAGTGGCCGAGCGGTTCTAGGCGCTACAGTCTGGAACCGCGCGACCGCTACGGTCACAGGTTCGAATCTTGCCTCGGGCATGGATATTTGTGATGTCCTTAGGTTAGTTAGGTTTAAGTAGTTCTAAGTTCTAGGGGACTGATGACTTCAGAAGTCCCATAGTGCTCAAAACCATTTGAACCACTTGACATGAGAGGCTTCCTAGGATTATTTTCTTATTACTGTTGTTTTATCAAATACTTTTGTATCAAAGCCAGACCACTCCAAGAGTTGTTAAAAACTAATGCTAAATTTATCTGGGGTGGTGCTCAACAACATTCTTTCGATGTGGTATGAATGCTCTGACGACTGGCCCTGTACTGTATGATGAGAGAGCACTTACAGAACTACACACAGATGCCAGTGGGTGTGGGATAAGTGCTGTTCTGGTGCAAATTTCGGGTGGAAAAGAGAAGGTTATAGCCTATGCTTCTAGGACACCTACAAAAGCCGAGAGAAACTACTCAGCTACAGAAAGAGAGTGTCTTGTTGTGATCTAGGCCATGTGCAAATTTCGACAGTATGTCTATGGGAGGCCATTCACTTTGTTGGCTGACAGGTCTTAAGGATCCAACAGGACGACTCGTCAGGTGGGCACTATGTCTTCAAGAGTATGACGTTACCATAGTGAACAAAAGTGGAAGAAAACACCAAGATGCCGACTGTCTCTCAAGAAACGCTGTGCAAGACCATCAAGACTTTGATGAAGATAGTGACTGTCTCGCTGCTCTCCAGGATCTCTCTGCTGAGTTGAAGAAGGACGCCAAGATATCTCGAATTATGCTTGCCTTAAATCGGTCAGAACTTGTGAAAGGACAATTTAAGGTAGTTAATGGATTACTCTGCAGTAAAAACTTTGATCCGTTTGGAAAGAGGTGGCTACCAGTGATTCCTAAACAAATGCACTTAAATGTTCTACAGAAATTCCATGACACATCTGAGGCCGGATATTTAGGATTTATTAAGACATACGATAGAAACCGCAAGAGATTTTTCTGGCTGGGTTTATTTAGGAGTGTCCGTCACTATGTGTCGCACTGTCGAGACTGCCAGAGGAGAAAGACATTTCCTCAAAACCACCTGGCCGACTCATATCAATTCCACAGCCGAAACTCCTTTCCAGACTCCTTTCCAGCGTGTTGGGATTCACCTCCTCAGACGACTTCTAACGTCTGGTAGTCACAATAGATGGATTATTGTTTGCACTGATTAGCTGACACGCTATTCCATTACAAAAGCCGTGAAAATAGCCGAAGTATCCAAGGTCGCCAAATTCACCGTAGAAGAAGTTGTATAAAACACGGTGCCCAAGGTCGTTAATTATAGATCGAGGGATAGTTTTTCAATCGAATCTTGTTACAGAGATAAACCGTCGGTGCAACATTACTCATCACATGACGACTGCCTACGAACTAACGGACTTTCTGAATGCCTTAATAAGACCTTGGCCGATATGCTCTCAATGTTCGTCAATGTTTAGCAGAGCAACTGGGATGAGGTGCTACGTTTGGTGACGTTTGGCTACAACACCGCCAAACAAGATATCACAGGATTTACGCCATTTTTCCCGGTGAATGGGCGTGAGGCGACTACGACGATGGACACTGTGTTTCCGTTTCATCCTGATGACGTCGACGACGATTACATCGGCCAGATATAACCAGAGCTGAGGAAGCTTGGCAGTTTGCTCAACTCCGCAAGCTGCAGGCTCAAGAAAACGATCGCCGAAGGTATGACGCGAGCCAGCGCCCTGTTATCTACCAGCCTATTGACTTCGTCTGGATCTTCACTCCTTTTCGGAAGGATGGACTCTCTGAGAAGCTCCTCAGGCGCCACTTTGGACCTTATAAGGTTGTAAGACAGTTGTATGATGTTACTTATGAAGTTGAAGATTTCGACCCCAACGCAAGACGACGAAAGATTAGATATACGGTCCACGTCCTTCGAATGAAGCCCTACAAGGATCCTGCCACACAGGGTAAATTCGAAGCTCCAGCAACAGGCAACAAGCGGAAAGGTGACGAAGAGCGTAGCGGCAAAAGAAGTTCTAAGAAGATCACCGCCAGGGCGAACATCAATCATCGGGAGTCGGAGTATGCAGGACCGATGACACGTTCCCGGACTAGGACGACGTAACACCGAGACACTGTTTTCTGAAGGAGGGAGCAATGTCACAGAAGAAGCTGAGTAGCACCATGGTGTAATGGTTGTGATACTACACTGTTGCATGGAGGGTCGTCAGTTGAAAACTCACCTGGCCTGGACAATTTTAGTTTCTATATTCGGTTCCAGTACATTCTAGAAGTATCTACAAATGGCAAGAATCATTGTAGTGGAATGTTCTGTAGCTGTATATATACTGTATGTGTTCTGGACGGAGGCAATTCGCTCCACACTCTTGTATGTGCAAGTGCTGAATAAACCTTCGTTAAGAGACGTTAGTGTTCGTCATTCATCTAATTACACCTTCTTCTACGCGACAATATAAATGAAGGTACTTCTACTATTGGTGTTTGTGGAAATAGTAATTGAAGGATGAAAAGGGTAAAACGAATATTTACACGATTTTTAATCTTTGAATAATCCAACAACAGGGGGGAAAACTCGAGGGACTGACTTTGTATTTAGAGAAGCCTTAATAGTATTTCAGGACACATGCAGTCTTTAAATAAATAGTGAGTTAAGTAAAAAAAATCTCAAATTTTATGAATAACCTATATGTGGTGTAAAAGATATAAATGCTGACTGTTGAAGTAGTATGTACAAATGTAATAAGTAAAATATAAAATAATATTATGAGAAACAAGGGCAGAAACTTATTTATAGCAAAAGTATACTGACATTTGGTTGCATCAAGATAACAGTAGTCCTGATATTTTAATTATAAATAAAATACAAGTGCATAGTTAGGAAATACATGGCCACCGTTGCCCAAAGAATCTAGATGGAATACGTTAGGAGTTAGGTCATGCGTTTTTCCAAATATGAATAATGATCCAGTGGAAAAACCAATGGATGACAAAGAGTTGTGATACTTGGAGACTGATGGAAATACACCAAGAGACTAAAGAAATTTATCTGAAGTGCTAATTGAGCAAATTGGTGGTGCATTAGGTCTAGAGCACACTGATGTTTATTGAGCAAAATTCTATTTTTGCTGTAACATTCTCATTTAGAATTATCTCAAGATGATATCGATGCTATTCAAAGCTTGTATGGTAAAAAAATATTGACGACAACGAAGCCATCTATACCGAAAATAATTCCAGTTGTTGCAACTAAACCAACTGAAGCATTATGTAAAATTACAAAAGTGTTATCACATATTATTTGTGAATTGAATTTTACATATTTTTATCAGAAGTGGGTATAGATAAATATTAACTCACAGTTAATAACTAATAGGTTAACAGTTTACTACAAGATTCACAAAAAAGAGATGGAATATATCAAAGATAAGTGGTGAAGTTATTTTATTTGATGCAATATAATATATATGATAAATCTGATTACATTACAAATAATCTCAGCATATCCAAAACCACCATTTATTCTGGATTACATCAAAATTTTAATTAAATGGTGTAGCAAGCACATATTTAGGTAAAACATGTATATTCTGTAATGATTTTTTCTATGCAGGGATGGATGAATGTAGATTTAAAAATAAAATGCATGGCAGTATAGTCATACGATTTTCTGAATTGTCTACAGGATGAAATTCTGTGTTTAGGTACAATAATTTCTTTTTTTTAGGATAATACATTATATAAACATAATGAATTCACAAAAAATTCATTAGACCTGGTACAGTTGATTTATCTTTATTTGGTATTGATTGCATCAGTTCCTAAGTTATAAATATATTAAGAGTTACATAGCTGAAACTACAAAATTTTATTTTTCCTAATAAAATTTTTTTTGTGCAAATGGAGCAAGTTCAATCCAAACTGTGTAAATATTGCCATACTGAGATGTTATTTGATCATTTTGCTTCACAGGAACATACAACAGACGGTTATAGCATAATGTGTAGGCAACATATAAATGAATATCATATAAGAGTATACAATAGTAAAGAATTCTGTCTTTGTGTGGGGGGGGGGGGGGCAGAATGTTTCTACATTTTATTATAAAAATTACTCAAATGGATTCAAAATTCAAAGTGAAGAACATTTGAAGATATTGTTGTGTATGATAAATAATGAACAACAGACTGAAGGTATAAAATGAGTTGATTGTCAATAGATTAAAAAAATAGAATATTTTTGCCTAAAACACGTTTGTGATGATAAACATTCAAGTTGATGTAAGAAATGTACTCTGGAAAATGCCAACAATAAGGAAGCCCCTTTTAAAATTCTTTTATATAATTTCTTTGTTAAATGCAAGTGTAAAATTGCTCCATTCACAATTGCTGAACTTCGTGATCATTGTAGAAGAGATAATATAACTAATTACAAAGTATTAAGTGATGCTGAGTTAATTTAATTACATCACATAATTTACTCATTTTTGCAAAGCTACTCAATAATATAACAGTAACTTAACTCAAAGCTAGAGCTAAAAATCTAGGCATTAAAGGTTGCAGTGGATTAAAGAAATCATGGTTCCTTAATTAATTATTTTACAAGATTTTCCATTTCAACAAGAATTATTCCAAAAGACTAAATCGTAACCAAAACATGTACCTAATATAAACTACCTTTAGAGGTTTCATGATGATGTCTTTGAAAAATATGACCACTAAGATAAGAACATGTAGTGAGATTACATCAAATTTATCCATTTACCAGTACACTACTTTAGCAAAAATAAGAGGACAAACCACCAAAAAAGGATTCATTTGAGATTATAGAAATAAGATCCAAAGTTAATGAACTTAAAGTGTGGTCTGTAAACTATAAAATTTTCTTTCATGATGCTAATTTTAGTGAACTCGATACCATTAGTGAGAAAACAGATTACATAATGAAAGCACTTAATTCTATGGTACAAGTAGCTAAAAAGGGAACTGATTTTAGAAAAAGGAGATAACCTGAATATAACAATAGCAGAAACAAAAATGTTTATCCTATTTTTACAGGATAAAAAGCGTCAAATAGTATTGAACAGTTTGTTCAAGTTTTGTGGAATTAAATCATATATATATTAACATCTGATGGGTATATTGATTCAGAAAATACTACATTTAATATTCAAATTCAAGCAATTCCAAAAGGCAACAAACATAATAAACTAATAAATTTAGCTGATGATAAAAAGAGCAAAAGATGCAATTCCAGAGTTAATAATTTTAATTACCTGTGTTGATCTAGAGCGATAACAGTTGCATTAACATAGCACACAGATTTTATCATATGCACAGAAATAGGTACTGGTGAAATTAAGAAAATCAGAGAAGAAGATAAATAAAAATTAGAAAACGATTTAACCAGGGTATTATGTAACCAATTAGGCGAATACAACAATGAGGGGCTTACTCTAGACGACATTAAAAACGTGGAACAACTATTGGATATTCAAATAAATGTTGTATGTGTTGAAGATTTCATTTCAGTTACCTATTATGTTCCTGAGAAATCAATAAAAATATATCTGTACAAAATCACAACCATTTTCAGGTAATTGACAGTATGTCAGCATTCTTAGGATCATCACATGTCTTTGATAAAAGTAACAAAAGATATAAGAACAAGAACGAATATAAATGCACAATAGAACGAAAACTATATATATTAAATGTAGGTACAGAATACAATACTCTGGGAAGTAAGACATATTGTGAAAACTGCAATAGATACTGTTATAATGAAGAATGCTTGAACAATCATCAAGACGTTTGTGATGTATATTATAAATGTAAGAATATAAAAGTATTTGTTTGAGAACTAAAGGACATAAATGTGGTCTAAAAGCAGAAATTGAACATCTACAAAACAGAAAAAATGGTTCATGAGAAAGCAAATTTCATGGAGAATATATAGTCAATTCTGTAGTAAAAATGGTTGTTGTGTTAATAATGAAGAAATAATTATTTTATTTTTAAGTGCTTGAAATGTAGTAATATAATTACAGGTAAGCAGTTTAGTATTGAAAAAAAAGGAATTCTATAGAGAATTCGTTGTACCTACACTGAAAAATACTTGTGGTTTGATTATAAAGCTTGACAAGAAACAGGAATACATAGTCCAAATCTCACAACAGTTTGGAATTTTAATGTAGATACTGTTTATAAATTTAAAACAAATGATAATTTCTATAGGTGGATGATACCTAATAAACATCATGATTATACATTTATAGCTCATTATTGTAAAGACTATGACTCAATTCATTTTGAAGTACTGTGTATAAAATACATTAATTTCATATTCTATCTACACAGACACTAAGTTAATATTATTTAAGATAGAACAATTAGGTCTAAAAACTATAGACAGCAACAATTTTATATATGGAAAACTTACTAAATTTCCAGTAACATTAGATTTCAGTGATTAAAGAAAGGTTACGTCCCACATTTATTCAATACATGGAAAAATCAAAATTACATAAGACCAATTCTTGATAAAAAAATACTGTGTTGATACTATGAAACAGAAAGATAGGGAAATCTTGCTAAAATGGCATAGTCAAGAAGTTAAAGAAAATTTTGTGTTCAATATAAAGAAAGACATTGATGAATACTGTAATGATGACGTAGATATATTAAGAAGAGGTTGCTTAGAACCAAGAAAAAATTCCTAGAAATAGCTAACGTAGATCTATTTCATTATTTCAAAATTGCTAGATTTTAAGTGATAATATACAGCTCTAAACATTTATCTGATAGCCGAATTGCTGTATTGGATAAAGAACAAAAGGAAAATTATTGTAAGGAACCTATAGCTTGCTCTAATAGTTCAGAGACAATAATGTTCAATATGGTCTTAATGGTAGTGAAGTAAATACTGATGGAGGAAAAGTAGACAGTTTAGATGAGGAAACCAATACTACTTGTTACTACCTTTTGGCATGGTTGTAAAACTGTTTTAAGACACAAACGATTAACAACAATAACTGAGAATCAGTCGATGATTTATACCAAAATACATTAACAGGAAGTACCAAAATACGAAATTCAGGGTAAAATTCAGTAGAGATGTGGACTGTAATTAGATTAACTCACCAATGTACAAAAACTTAAGAAATTATAACAGTTACCTGAAGTTACCAAACCAGTGAATCCAAGAGGTGCTGTTTATGGTGATTGTACAAATACAATAAAATTAAGATGTAAAACAAACGGTGTTAACAAAAAAATTAAATATGTCGATATATGTAATCTGTGGCCAACAGTACAACATTATGATTACCATCCTTTAGGTCATACAGCAAAGATGTTGTTCTGAAACATGTTAAGGGCTTATAAAATGTAAAGTAGTGGCACATAGAGCACTGTATCATCGACTTTACCTGCACAGATGAAGACTGATAAGAATGAAAAACTTACTTCCTGTCTAAAATGTGCAGAGGAAAGAATAAATAAACGAAACCACAATGATGACAAAAGAAATTTTATTGGAACCTAGACAATTAATTAAGTAAATAAAGCTACAGAAACAGAATAAAAATTTTACATATCTGCAAAGTGTGGAATTTTATAAATAAAAACAACATGTTGTTTAAAAGTTATATGGAAGACTTAACGAAAAAATAGAAACCAGCCTCTATAAGTTTGAAATTAATAAGATCTATATAAAAAATATAAAAGAAAAAATATGCATTGACTGGGATCTAGACAGAATAAAAGTAAACCCAGGAAAATGAGTTGTTGCTAATATATGTGCGAATTCGTTATGGGAGAAATTTTGACCACGTCAGAATATGAGTAAAACTGAGTATGTTACAAATTTACGACAGTATTATCAGATACTACTGGACGAATGCATAGCTTCGTTTCATCTAACATGATTTTTTTGTGTCGCTTTGCGTGATATTCATTGTTCCTTTAGCGCGTCTGCCACGCTAAACCTCTGAAGAAATGATGGGCCAAGCTATTTGTTTTCCTTTTACGCCTGTATTCCATGAGTGATTGTTGTTGGATGTCTGTGTGAGTGTTTGAAAAAAGAAAGAACACAGAAGGAAAGAGAGAACGGAATGGGCAGGCCCTGACAGGAATGGAAAAGAAGGTTGGTTGAACATTTTAAACCAAATGAATCTCTCTCAACCAGTTTTGAAGCAGAGGAACTGTTCTCCAGTTTGTGTCGTTCTACACATAACAGAGAAGGAAATAGGTCAGATAAGGATGACAAATCTAAGTTTGGAACGAGAGACCTGGTTGGATATTTCAAAGTCAGCAAATTTGTCCCCATCACCTTTTTAAGCTGAGTAGCCGTTTCGCTGGCGGGGGTAGTTTGCAGACACTTATGGACAATGGACAGTCATACTTTTTGGAGCAATCCTGTCTGACCTTCGTTGGAAAGTATCAGACGCTATTATTTTGTGATTTATCGTTTTCAATTACTTCTGCTTTGGTGTAATTGTGATGGTGAAGTGCTTGATGTTATTTGTTTCATTTTTGACGGTATTTTGGTATGTTCAGAAATATGTTGTCAGTTATACTTTGACCACAGCAGTAGTCTGTTATAAATGGGTAACTCACTTGTGTTGACTATTGTCTGAGATCCATCGTAGTAACTTCCGTGAAAATTAACCAGTCTTGAGAATGAAGAAGTTCAGAAGATTTCGACATAGGAGTGATTTTCGGAATTTTTGAGTTTCATTGAACTCCAGTTTTCCCCACTGTCACCATTATCTTAGCATAGTACGCACGAAACAACATAATGGCATGTTTTCTGTGTGTATCTTAAATGTACTCGAGAGAACATGACCTCTTTTCCGTATCTCAAACTGTTACTTCACTCCCTGGATGATGAGTGCATTTCTTATCGCTTTAAATCACTGTCACAGTAAATCTAAAACATTGTGTTGTTAGCTGCTTATCCTTGTTCTCAGACAGGAAACAAAAAATTTTAATTCGATATTATAGAAACATTTTACGGTTTACTTAAAAGTATTCCGATCGCTCCCGAGGTTTTTGACATATCACGCGTTGTCTGATAAAGACTAAGAGAGGCTGCTTAGCGGTGCCATTTCGGTGTCCAATCACATCGAAACTCAATTATGTGAAATAGGTCTGAATGTTGTATGCCCGATTTTAGGTCACTTTCCACCATCTGTTTGCTCATAAGACGTTATTCCGTTGCGCTACACTACATTAACGATTCTAGTGGCCTATAGTGGCTCATCATTTTTGTATTGTTTCCATCAAACACAAATACTGTGTATAAAACAGTGAATAAAGAAAATAATCTGTACCGACAAGCCACTGTATGGCAAAGACCTAGTACCGTATTCTTATGGCCAGAGAGGTTACTAATGTTTATCACCTTTTTTCAGTCATTTGTCTTTCCATGAGTGCACATCACTTGTTTCATTACTTAATCATTCAAGCTTCTCTCTCATGGTGCTCGAATGTTTGGATGTAAATGTCGTGTAAGGAAATTTTTGTTAAGGAAATTTTTGTTAATAATAACAGTATTTTAATTCAAATGTGATTAAAGAGATTTATTTAAAAAATCATTTACTTACTTCCATTATCTGTATAATCTATTTGAAATTTTCGGCCCTTTAAAAAGTTGGAACCAGGTTGCTTAGTGGTTGAAACGGTCGTACGCAAGTCGCCCACTGTCGTTAAATACTTTCTCATTTTTCACACAGATCTTGCTTGTATACAAAACGAAGTTTTTTCGCTTAGCATTTTATGGCATGGGAGTTTCAATAAGTTATGCAGTCAAATGTCACTTAACAGTGACAGGAGCCAACATCCCACATTGGCCTGATTCCAATGAAACTTACCAATGGAAACATTTTATAAAAGCCACTTTAAAGTAACTTTTACATTTTGGCATTAACTTTCAGTTCCATCCGCTCTGAAGTGTACCTACTCGTGACGACATAGAAATACGACAGATTTACGTAAAATTCTTATTCTTTGCAGTAGCATACTTCAGACACCAAGTCTAGGGCTACTATAGAATATTGGCAAGTCGGTAAGTTTCAGGCCGTGTTTAGTGGTTCTTACATCCCATTCAGTAATGCAAAAGTCAAGGAAGGTTTACATGAAGAAGTAAAGCGTACCGATACCAACGTCTAAAAATTGAGATTGACAGGAAGTGCAAAGCAGCTAAGCGTGAATGGCTAGAGGAATAATGTAAGGATTGAGAAGCATATTTCACCAGGGAAAATGTAGATACTGCCTACAGGAAAATTAAATATGCCTTTGCAGAAAATAAGTATGAATATCAAGAGGTCTGATGGAAAACCAGTCCTAAGCAAAGAACGGAAAGCTGAAAGATGGAAGGAGTATACACCTGGGAGATGAACTAACAGGCAAAGTTACAGAAATGGAAGAGGACGTATATGAAGATGAGATGGAAGATATGATACTGCGAGAAGAATACTGAAGAGTACTGAAAGATCTAAGTCGAAACAAGGCCCCTGGAGTAGACGACAATCCGTCAGGCCTAATAGCCCTGGGAAGGCCAGGCATGACAAACCTCTTCGATATGGTGCGCAAGATATATGAGACAGGCGAGATATCTTCAACTTCAAAAAGGATATAGAAATTCCTACTCCAAAGAAACCAGGTGCCGTTTTATAAGTCATGGTTGCAAAATACTAACGTGTATTCTTTACAAAAACGGAAAAACTGGTAGAAGGCGACCTTGGAGAAGATATGTTTGAATTCTGGAAAAGTGTGGGAAAGCGAAGGCAATACTGGCCCTACGGCTTATCTTAGAAGATAGGTCAAGGAAAGGCCAACCTACGTTTATAGTATTTCTTGACTTAGAGAAAGCGTTTGACAATGTTGGCTGTAAACCCTCTTTGAAATTTTGAAGACAGCAGGGGTAGAATAGATGGAGCGAAAGACTATTTACAACTTGAACAGGAATCAGTCTGTAATTATTAGACCTGAAGGGTATGAAAGGGAAGCAGTGATTGCGAATAGAGTGAAACAGGGTTGTAGCCTATCCCCAGTGTTCTTCGATATGTACAATGAATAAGCAGTAACAGAAACAGAAGAAAAAAATTGGGAAAGGTATTAAAGTTCAGAGAGAAGAAATATAAACTTTGAGGTTTTCTGATGACGTTGTAATTCTGTCAGAGACAGCATAGGACTGCGAAGAGTAGTTTAACAGAATGGACAGTGTCTTGAAAGGTAGATATAAAACATCAACAAAAACAACACAAGGATAATGGAACGTAGTCGAATTAAATCAGCTGATGCTGAGGGAATTAGATTAGGAAACGAGTTTTTCCATTTGGGAAGCAAAATAACTGATGATGGCCGAAGTAGAGAGGATATAAAACGTAGTCTGGCATTGACGAGGAAAACGTTTCTGAAAAAGACGAATTTGTTGACATCGAGTATAGATTTAACTGGTAGGAAGTCTTTTCGGAAAGTAGCCTATTTGTGTGTAGGAATTGAAACATGGACGATAAACAGTTTAGACAAGAAGAGAATAGAAGCTGTGTGGTGCTATAAAAGTCAGGCTGGCCCCTGTGGCCGAGCGGTTCTAGTTGCTTCAGTGTGGATCCGCGCAACCGCTACGGTCGCAGGTTCGAATCGTGCCTCTGGCATGAATGTGTGTGATGTCCTTAAGTTAGTTGGGTTTAAGTAGTTCTAAGTTCTAGGGGACTGATGACCTCAGATGTTAAGTCCCATAGTGCTCAGTTCCATTTTTTTTTGAAAAGTCAGAAAATTAGTGGGGTACATCAAATACCTAATGAGGAAGTACTGAACAGAACTGAGGAGCATTGAAATTTGTGGCACAATCTGACTAGAAGAAGAGATCGATTGATAGGACACTTTCTGAAACATCAAGAGATCAACAGTTTAGTACTAGAGGGAAGTGTGTGGGATAAAAAACGTAGAGGAAGATCGAGACATGAGTGAATACAGTAAGCAGATTCAGAAGGATGTAGGTTACAGTTGTTATTCAGAGATGAAGAAGCTTGCACAGTATACAGTGGTACAGAGAGCTGCATCAAACCAGTCTTCGGACTGAATACCACAACAACAACGGTAACATAGCTTACGTCCTCGAACCACAGTATTCCGATTCTGGTCTTGTGACACAGTCAGTTATCCTGTAAGATTCTGTCACTGTCGGAAAAGACATCAAACACGAAGGGATTGTCAACTATAATGTTCACTGCCATGATCCTTCGACTACTACTAGATGTCCCTTAGAAACTCAGTTGAATATCTGGCAATCTGGGCCGTCCGGGCTACGTCCAATGCGCAGCGCACGTTTCTAGGAGCTATTCATCTGGACGATGGCATAACTGGACACGGCTATCGACGTGGGGTAACAGTATGTGTGGTATATCTGAGTGACCAGAGCCATGGTCCAATCTCGGCTGTCCTGTGCCCACTGCAATCGTAATTGACGATTTCGTTGCGTCAGTGTGAGAACGAGAAGAGTTCGTCTGCTGCGGAGCCTCGTGTTCAATATTGTGCGCTGGACGATGTGCTCCGAAACAGTTGTACGCATGCCATCATTGTGCTATAACGTCAGATTTGCTACATGTCGCCGTCTATCTTGCTTAACAAGCAAAGCCTCTGACCTCCATGTTATGTGACGAGGCGTGGACGTCGTTTCACCGTCTTTCAACCACTTTCCAGTAGGCCTCCAACAGTGTATCACTTATGTTCAATATCTATTGTATATCTTTCATGTAATTTTTATGTTTTCTTATGCAGAAGGTAATGTCTGTTTTAGCGCGCTTTGGTGAATACATATGGAAGTAATTGTTCTTATTTCTGTATAATTATGTGAATAGAGTAAATCTGTGAATGTAATTTTCACAACTATTGTCTTTTATAATGATTACATGCTGAAATAGTTTATGTGAAAGTAATTCATGCATAGCGTACATAAGTTTATGCAGATGTGAAACCTAGAGGGAAGTTTCACAACGAAAAACTGTAGGCAGAAATGTAAAAGGTGGTTTGACGTACCGTGCCGCAAAAAGTCTCTGTACGACGTATGTTGTTGTTGTTGTTGTTGTCTTCAGTCCTGAGACTGCTTTGATGCAGCTCTACATGCTACTCTATCCTGTGCAAGCTTCTTCACCTCCCAGTACTTACTGCAACCTACATCCTTCTGAATCTGCTTGGTGTATTCATCTCTTGGTCTCCCTCTACAATTTTTACCCTCCACGCTGCCCTCCAATGCTAAATTTGTGATCCCTTGATGCCTCAGAACATGTCCTACCAACCGGTCCCTTCTTCTTGTCAAGTTGTGCCACAAACTCCTCTTCTCCCCAATTTTATTCAATACCTCCGCATTAGTTATGTGATCTACCCATCTAATCTTCAGCATTCTTCTATAGCACCACATTTCGAAAGCTTCTATTCTCTTCTTGTCTAAATTATTTATCGTCCACGTTTCACTTCCATACATGGCTACACTCCATACAAATACTTTCAGAAACGACTTCCTGCCAGTTAAATCTATACTCGATGTTAACAAATTTTTCTTCTTCAGAAACGCTTTCCTTGCCATTGCCAGTATACATCTTATATCCTCTCTACTTCGACCATCATCAGTTATTTTGCTCCCCAAATAATAAAACTCCTTTACTACTTTAAGTGTCTCATTTCCTAATCTAATTCTCTCAGCATCACCCGACTTAATTCGACTACATGTTCATCTCAGCATTCATCCAGTTAACATACTGTGTGCAAAATTAGGTAAGAATAGCAGCAAGACTGGATTAAATATGCCTCTGATGATGCTGTATATGCCGGCCGGTGTGGCCATGCGGTTCTAGGCGCTTCATTCTGGAACCGCGCGACCGCTACGGTCGCAGGTTCGAATCCTGCCTCGGGCATGGATGTGTGTGTTGTCCGTAGGTTAGCTAGGTTTAAGTAGTTCTAAGTTCTAGGGGACTGATGATCTCAGATGTTAAATCCCATAGTGCTCAGAGCCATTTGAACCATTTTTTGATGCTGTATATTGGCTATTAGATCATGGCATTTATCGGTTTACTCCAAATCATAAAATTCAGACTCCAAGTAGATAATTTTCAGGTTAATTCTACGTCAAGAGCCAGGACCATGTAAGACGACCTCACACTTTTGCCACAGAAGGTCGCCACTGCTACTATCTTCAATATAAGTTAACGTTAGTATTGCACAATCTTGCACAGACCAGTGGTTTTCTTAATGTTCAAATAATAATTGCTCTGATTTCATAAACCTATCAAGAATACTCATTTCTCCTCAGTCATTCACCTGGAAAAGTTCCTATTCCTAGTAGTAAAACATTTCCAAGTATCTGAAGTCTAATGGAGGACAGAAAGTTTACTGTTTCAAATGTGTTTATTAGCTTACGTGGAGCAATAATATTCTCAAGTGAACATTGAATCTTTTGTGTGACTTGTTCCATACGATCAGTAAAGTGAACAGTTAAAGTACTTCAAAATAATGAGTGCAAAGAAAAGATCTTAATTACATTACTTAATTTTCTTTCTTATCAAAAATCTTCGCTCGGTACTAAAAGTAATGGAAAAGGGCTGTGATTATAAGAAGCGGTTACAGGTCATTACAGTTTAAGTGCCTACACAATATTATTTACTTTCCAGTTCTGTAATAATATTTCATTTATCTAATTATATTGATGTGTGTATCCTTAAACATTTAAATGCCTGTGCAATATTATCTAGTTTCCAGCACTGTAATAGTATTTTTATTCTTATAATTATGCCTATGTGTGTATCCTTATTGTATTTTGTTTAAAGTGGTTGTCCTAAGCCCAGTCAGTCGATAAAACAGTTTCTGGATTCCTCCGCCAGTGTTGAGGTAGTAGTGCAACTTTTTATAAAATGCCATTATCATTCTAAACTAATTTGTGTTCTTGTAAATTGAACTAGCAAAGCTTACTGAAACCATAACAGATCCATGGTCACCTTGTTTCTCTTATTTTCTACATAATGCAAAGACATATATGCTGCATTTGGAAACAAATAGTAACTACGGTAGTTAGCATGACAGTGTGCCATCTCGTGGCGTATTTCTCCTTGTGAACGTACTTGAAAAAAGAACTTAATGTTTCTTTCTGTAATATGTGAAAAACGTTTGTTTTTAATTTGAAGAGCATGGAGTAAAAAATTACAAAGACAATAAGCATGACTTATTATCTGTGTAGACAATGACTAAAGAAGATTATACTATGTCAATTTTCATTTGTCTGATGAAAGAGAAGACATTGTCCCTTTTCGAGTAGTATCGCTGACCTAGCAAGATGCACTCTTTCTACGTTCCATATTAAGAGGTCTGTAATAGGTATAATAATTCTTAATTTATCTAAATCTTTTCAGTATACAAAATGTTATTTGTTACTATTGAGACTATATTTTACTTCCTGTAGTTATTAAAAGTTTTATTAGTTACGATCTTACACTATTGCCCGCCATTAAGGTCGGTACCACCATTTTTGGCAATCACGGCTCTTCCAGCCAGGATATTATTGAAATAACGTATTGCATTTTTGCATTTATGAAAGAATTAAAGTATCTCCACCATTATTTTCATTTTCTGACTCAAAGTTTAGCGTATTGGGCCACAGATATCGAGTACGTTATTTTTCACGTAGGCGCCGTTACAGACAAAGCTGTAACTAAATATGATTCATGTAATTAAAATTGACAAACCAGTGTACTACTAATAAATATGCATACATAATAAATCCAAAGTTTAAACCACTGAGACCAAACGAGATCATGTTCATGTGTTGTTTTTGCTTTGGTGTGCAATAATTTATCTGCACGACAGCCTAACTTCAATAAAACGGAGTAATTATAGTCAATTATTTAGTACACTGAAGTGTTGGGTGTAATAATTCTTTGTTAATGAAACCTATAATTATAGATAAAGGGATGTAAGACGTAAGGCTAGGGCATATGTACTATCATGAGTCATTTCATGTTACTACCTTGTTGACATAACACCTATGGAACAGGTAGATCTGTAGCAGTCAACATTTGAGTTAATTACAACACAGATTAAGTAAGATATAAGATCTCAATAATAGGGCAATAAAAACAAGTATGCCTTCATTAATAAGAATTACAGCTAACCCAAATTATTAATAGCTCTTAGTTTAATTAAAAAGAGAACAGGCAAGCCTTCAATAATGACAGCTTCAGTCAAGTAAAACTACCAAATGTAAAACAGGCAGGCCTTCAATAACAACAGCTTGATTTAAGTAAAATCACTAAGTAGAAAACCGGCAGGCCTTCTTCAATAACAGCTTCAATTAAGTAAAATTTCCCAAATGCAAACAGGCAGGCCTTCAATGATGAGAGCTTCAGTTAAATGAAATTACTGAACGGGGGACAGGTAGTCATTCTTTAATAACTGTTTCAGTTAAATAAAAACCAAATATAAAGCAGGCAGGTCTCCCGTATTAACAGCTAAGACCTCAAAATGCAAAACTTAACTGTAGTTCACGAATGGTAGCTGAAGATTGCCAGTTCCAACAGGGGCCCAGAGTTCAGCCCAGCGAGAATGGTTTCTACTCTTTCATCCGTGTGCCACGTCCCAGAGGTGGCTGGCCAGACTACGCACAAAGACGGCACTCTGAATCAGCCACGGATTCAAATCGACCCACAAATACACCCAGCAAACATTCGCCGGACTCAGTGCCCCATACGCTTGCGCAAATCCGCGCCTTCCTCTCCGGGAGTACCTCTTACACCTTGCTCCTCACTCCGTTACCACTCCCCAACTCGCCACGCCACACCAAGCTGCATCCCCGTCAACAACTTCGAGCAATGATCTTAGTGGCCTCAAACAAAAGAGACATCACACGACATATCGAGCTAGTGGCGCCAGGAATTCGAAAGGCGACGCCAGCAACACTTCCATGATTCAGTTAACGTTTTTGCAGTTTAAAAGACTGTAAGAAGATCTGTTATAAAAATAATTAATCATTATCAGTTTAAAAGACTCTTTCATAGGACACGTTACATCTACACTACACGCAGATCATTCAGTCACATTGACTAGAAACAGCTTATTGAAACCATAACTAATCCAGTGTCCCCATGTCTCACTTACATTCTACATAATACAAAAACGTATATGCTTTATTTGGAAACAAATAGAAATCTTGTTAAGTTTGACATTTGTTTGCATTTTACCGTCTATCAGCAGTAAAGTGTTAAAGCCATCTCATTTACAAATTACCAGAGCTCCTCCCTTATTGAGTGATTCTGTGTAACAAACGCTATCTATCTCGCTTTAGTACCGACAATGCGTCTTAGTGGTGAATAGTTTGTTGCCAAAACATTATAAGCTTTTATCTATGTTGTTTACGATTAGCTGTTTCTAACAATACTCGTTAAATTATACTGTTATTTTCCGTCCAATTTACTAAAGCCACATACAGTAGTTTGTTTTCTTTATTAACAGTATACGAGGGTCGCCCAGAAAGTAATGCATCGCATTTTTTTCTCAGCCGAAAACAATACTACGAATGCGAAACGTTACGTTTGTATTATTTGAAGTCTTCTGAGTGAGTGCGCCATCTTTCTGTCACTTCCGACAGATAGCGTAGCTGCAGGGCACTTTCAAAATGGCGTCTGTAGGTGATGTACGTTACAAGCAACATGCGGTTATTGAATTTCTCACTGCAGAGAAAGAAACTGTGGGGAATACTCACAAATGTTTGTGCAAAGTCTATGGAGCATCTGCTGCCAACAGTTAGTCGCTGGACACGGAAGGTGAGGTCATCAGAAGGCGGTTCGGCGGAGCTCCACGATTTGCTGTCGGGGAGACCATCCACGGCTGTCACACCTGACATGATGCAGCCCCCTCAGACTTCCTCTTATTTGAGCCATGAAAGGATACCATTCGCGGAAGACATTTTGAGGACGATGAGGAGGTGATTCACACAGTGAAGCACTGGCTCCGCCACCAGGACAAGGATTGGTACCGACAAGGCATACATTCCCTTCTTTCGCGCTGGAGGAAGGCCATATAACGGGATGGAAATTACGTGGAAAAATATTGTGTGTAGATAAAACACCATTTTTCGTGTGTGTGTTCTCATTATATTCAATAAACAATTATTGAAGAAAAAATACGGTGCATTACCTTCTGGGCAACCCTTTGTATTAAGTTGGAATCACATCGCCTAATTAGGCTGGCGATTATCTTTTATTTATATGACTACAGTTTCAATTTGCAACTAAAATAACGTTGGTCCGATGCCCATTAAATTAAGTACTGCTCTCGAGCAATAATTTATCTTTCTGATAACGAAAGAGTCCGATTCCTTGGCTGAGTACAAGATCACATTCAACTTAAGATCTCGTAGTACAAGTGACATTATTGGCGGATTGCTAACGTTGTAGGAATAACTGATAGTGATGTACTTGTCTTTTCCTATAACAGAAGTAGTAGTAGTCGGTAGTGTTATAACAGTATCCCGCGGACAGTCTACCAGCTTCACCGTTTGCGAGATGCTTGTTGCTACGGGCCAGACCATGACAATCTGTCCTTTGTCGTAGTCACTTATCCCAGTGGATTGGATTTTTTCCATTGACGGCCCATATCGTCAGTATAATCATTCCCCATTCCTCTCTGCTCCACTTAAATACTTCCGCTACCCCGTCACGTGACAGCAACACCGTCATTCGACATACAGTTTTGCGGTGGGAAGAAGTCACGAGTTTTGGTTCAGTTGTGTAATTCCTTTTTGCTGTCAACAATAGCTGTTTGATGCTTGAAGATTTCGTCAGGAGTTTCTGACGCATTCCGATCTTAAGCTGGGTGCATCTATGCTGCTCCTGCGTGTTTTATAACATCTGTTAGCCAACTTCCATTAGATCATCGTCTCCGTCATATCCAGCTATGGACATGCGACATCCATATATCATCCTTTTACCTGTCTACATATCCTACCTACTTCATTAACATTTCCATTACGTGTATTATTATGTCCCCCACTCTAATTTGTTCCCTACATATTTTTTGTTTTGTTTTCATAACTATAGTAGTAATTACCATCATGCACCTTTTCATCACTTGCAGAGGAACCCCCAATTTTTGAATGATTTTTACGTTAAAGTCAAAATATCTCTGTAAAAACTGAAATCCGGCGATCCACACTTTTTTGTAATCGTTGGGTTTGACACATACTGCAATCGTTTTTAAGGGAAACTATATTCCGCATTTGAAAGAGTAATACTGCGCGTGTACGTGTGTTCGTGTGTGCGTGCGCGCGCGTGTGTGTGTGTTTTTGAGAAAGAGTGGGAGTAAGAGAGAGAGAGAGAGGGTTGGAGGGGGGTGGGATGAGGAGGCAGAGAGAAAACCGCTTAATGTCATCTTCACTTTAGTTCTTTCTCTACCCATCCATTTGTTTTCCATTGCATTTATTATAAAAACACATCAACTGCTGTTATGGATTCATTACAACTGATGAATTTACATGTAAATCAACGTGACCGCAGCTCAAGGAGCGACAGTAATTACGTGCAGATGAAGATGCACGAACTCTCTCTTTTTCTTCAGAATTTTCAAGATTCGAGCATTCTGTTGAATAATTTTAGCTCCTTAAATGACAGACCGTACCTTACGTGGTTGATTCTGTTCAGTTGTAGTGATTCAAAGGCAATATTAATAAGTGTCTTACTTGTGGTAATAGTTGTTAACAGTAACAATAAAATAAATTCTTTTATATCTTCTTAACACAATTTCCAAGATGAATCTAGAACACTTATATCAAAGCGCCACAGTAAATTCATGCCCAGGTCTAACTCAAACGTATTTTTTCATTTTCTCGCTATTCATTACAACGTATACTCTTAATAACTTTTAATGGTTCTGACATACCATGTGTGTACACTAGAAGCCATGAAGGTGAAATGATTTTGGTCTGTTTAGCTCTCCAGTTGCTATTTTACCAGTACTGAAACTTTCTTACCTGAGAACTGAAATACAGGGGTACAATTCATGCAGTTTGCATTTGTGCATAAATAAAAAATTGGTGCTTCACAATAAAGAAACGAGAGTCAATAAGAATCGAAAAAGAGGCAATAAACTTTGACTAGAATCGACATCCAGTCACGATTGAAGGCTCACACTCAAACGTGCACTATGACTGTTATAGCAGTACATTTGTTAGCTACTAAATGTACTTATGCGGACCCAATGAAACTACGTAACGTATTTTACGGACTATAAGACGCACCTTAATTTGTAAACAACTTTTTAAAAATAGCATTTAGAGAATTTTTACTACTATATTGCAAAGCTAGGCTTAAAAAAAAGGAACTGACCTTTAAAATACTTGAAAATCGTCATCTTCTAGTTTTGGCTATTTTGCATTCAATCCTCTATTTGAGTATTTAGTCTTCCTCACTTTTTTTTCAGTTCTTCTTTGCTGGCCCGCCAGTCGGGAATGGTTCTTTTCTGTTGGTGGAGACCCGAAATGTCGCTCCACTGCTCTGTTTCCATGTTCTTCTGTAAATGCTACTACTTTCAATTTATAGGCCGCATCATATGAATACCTTTTATTTGTTTCTTTACTGAACCAGCTACTACCGATATACAAGTCACGTTCAATTCAAGTTCACTGGCATCGTAGACTGCAGTGGCGCATCATATGTTAGACAGTGTTCAGGGTTCGTGATGGCAAGGCGGAAGCGAGACAGTCTTAGCAAGCTTTTGAATCCCCGCAGCTCATGTTCGTCGCATCGGTGCACTGCTGCTGCCAGCTGAATCCAATGGTTACAGGTAGTGATAGACTTCCCGCGGCATCGAATATACGGCCGTTTTTAATACTGGCTCTACTTTTAAATCAAACACTGCACATTTTTATATTAATTTCGGGTACAAGACGCACCCGAATTTTGGAGGCAATTTTTCGAAGAAAAAAGTGCGTCTGATGATCCGTAAAATACGGTAAAATATAAAGAATACCGTAATACGATATGAATTTCTATTTTGTTTTTCTTTGTGAAATATTTCATGTAATTAAAATCAAAGTAATGATGTTTGGTCGGAAGTTTTACTAAAGAGGCCAAACGGAAAGGAAGTTTATATACTTTTGTCTTTAAAACAAGCGAAATATTGTATTTCATTTATCCTCGCCATACTTAGGCTCCCTTCCTATCGTCTTGCTGTTGTAACATAAGCGTATTGCTATAACTGTCCGTGTGGAATTCTTTTAGTAATATTACACCTGACTAACTCCCACGCTAATAACATATTTTTATAACTACCTTGTATATATATAGCCACATCGGCTGCACAAAATTTCTGTCAAATTTACCATGCACTAGGGCAATCTTCCTCAGAATAAAAAATTACATGTATTACCTAGAAAATATAACGACATGGCTTGAAATACAGTATACTTAATAGGAATACTTCCATAAATTACGAGTATGTAAAAATAGAATGTAATTACATGTAATCACACCATGTGTAAAATAACGTCTTAGCAAACTCATTTCCACGATCGCAAATGAAAAAAATATTTTCGTGAAACTCGCTGAAGATATTGAAAAGTCGATCAATACCGTCGTTAGGCCCTTTGTAAATGATCAAGATGCCGTCGACGTATCTAGCGTATGAAAGAATGCCTTAAGTTAATTCTGAGAAATTATTGACAAATTTTACTTCTAATAAATTAATGAACACGTGTGCAAGGATTCCTGCTACTGGGTTCCGCACTGCAAGGCCATTTTTTGCATAAACATTTGAAAGTATTTGGTTCTTTTTTGAACTGCTCAAAGCTGGATCACAGCCAATAAAAATGTTTAAAATTTCAAGATTCCTACCTGCCGAGGTACCTAAGGCGGTTATAAAATACAAAGATTTGAAAATGAAAATTCTGAATACAGGTATGACAAGTAATTTCAATAAACAATGTGCCTAATTATGTGAAGTGTTATCAGAACTTTTACTAATGTTATATCGCTGAGGGGGACCTCCCTGCGATCGATTCGCTGTCATTTCTTTCAGATCTTTGCGCTTCACTCGACTAATATGTCTAGTCTCGTACTACGCGAATGCGTAATTATCTGATATCATCAGAAATCATTATTTTCTTTTGTGTAAATTGTGGATCAAGTTTTTCCTAGTTGTGGTTTATCTCTCTTGTCGTCGTGTTACATTAAATTCAGTTCCTTGACAATCATATTTCATTATTACCGTGACTTTCTGTGAAAACTTTCATCTAAAAAATCTCAGTTTTTTCCTTCATCATTTAATAATTTGAGAGAGAAACACTTCATTGGAACAGGAGTAGTAGAGCTGAAGGCTCGCACATATTTATCCCATAAATGAATGAGACGTACAAGATTGAAAAGAAATGGCACGGGACCAATCCTAACGGTAACTCGCTGAGTGCGTCACCTGAATTTTCACAAACGATTTAACTTTAACCACCACATGCATTTCGTAGTCCTTCTATGGTTCAGAGATGGCCTCACCCTGTCATGAAATACATGAATACCTATAAATTTCCCCAAAAGAGTAGGCTGACTTTAATTCATTTTGAAGATGAGTCTTATATTATTTCCTGATAATCAAATGCAAAAGATAGCTTTTATTCAACGAGAAGAGATAAATTATTTTACTGCAGACACAGTTATTAGCTTCAGTATTGTAGAGAGAAAGATTTCATTTGCTTTCAAGATGTCAAGAAATACATTTAATTTAGCACAGATTAATATGTGCCACATTCTAGCTAATCGTTTTTTGCTGACCTCCACATGTGCAGACAATATGTTCGCCTTAGAATACATCGTCACGTGTTTTGGCTACTGGCAGTACTCTGTGGGAAACTAACTGGACAGTTCCAATTAGGTTAACTCTCGCAGAGGTCGTTTAGGTAAAATTTCGCCCAGTATGTCCTCCTACGCAAACGACACTTCTCAGAGGCAACCTGGAAACGTACTCGGAGTTCGCCAACTCATTGTTGAGAAACTCACGAGAATTAAGAGCGAAGTACTATAAAAAATCTTGCGAGCGGATTGGTGGATATCATAATCTGTAAGTTACACATCGACGATGGGAAGACTCTGTGGAAGCAAGGTCGTATTCCTGGTTATAAACTTGTGTCCAGCATTAATCATACTTAATATGGCATTGCCACCTTTCTTTACAATGGTGGCTTAAATGATGTTGGAGTTATTCTCAAAGGGAAATCGGATAAATAAACGTATTTGTAGTGGTGAATCAGATTGGAAACATTAGATAGCAAATATCTACAAACCACCGAACACTGCTTGGTCCAAACAACTTACGGTACTAAACATCCTGCAATATACAGTATGTAGACAACTATTGTCACAACCATGAAAGAGGCTATGCCGAACAGGCTGAAACTGGAATAATTGTCTCAAAACTGACGAAAGCCTACGACTTCAAGCTTCATTATGATACAAAAGGAAAGAGCACATTCAAGTCTAAAATGTTGGGTACAGAGGACACACTTGTACACTGCATGTCGCGGGCACTTCTGGGAGCAGTACCCGAACTGTCATCAAATCGATCCTTCATGGCTTTCACAGAAGTCAAAATCGCCCCATTCTGATCTCCTACGGTGTACATATTCCTCCAGTGTGATCTGCTCCTGTACACAATAGGAACTTTCAAAAGCCAGAGTGGACTACATACTCAAAAGATTTGGGTGAGCCATTAAAATGGATTCCTCCCCTACTGAGCGAAGGTAGGTTTTAACCTAGAATTCATCTCTCTATGATATGAAAATTCGCCAGTAATGACATGTGGTTCGGACTCCACGTTAAACGGCAGATCCTCTTTCCCCGGGTAACTGGGGCAGCTTAGGGACAAGCAAATTGCCGAAGTAGTTTCCAGTTGAAAGACCTGCATCCAGGCTATTGAGTTAGACGAAATTATTGCCTGGATCTGTACATACATATCTTCTTCTATACATACTATAAATTAAAGTCCGAGCTTTTCTGTACGTATGTGAATGCAAATCTCGCGATCTTCAATAGGAAATCTGACACAGTTTTAGTAAGAGGCAGACTTATGCTCTAGGCAGATTCGTGCATTTAATTTATTCACTACGTCAGACGAGTGGTCTGGGCGTAGATACTTCGAGCCGGCCCTGAGCATCTGGGGCGGATCGCTACTTGAAAATAAGTTTTAGGAAGCGTTTTGTGAAGGAATTTGTCTGGAACGTAGCCTCGTACGGAGATGAGACGTGGAGGGTAAGCAGTTCAGACAAGAAGAGAATAGAAGCTTTCGAAATGAGACGCTATAGAAGATTGCTGAATATTAGGCGGGTAGATGGCGTAACTCATGAGGAGGTACTGCAAGGAACAAGGTAGAAGAGAAACTTGTGCTACAATTTGAGGATACGTTCAAGAGATCATCAGTTTGGCGCTGTCGAAACTGGGATGACAATAAAATAAAGTATAAAATAACACGAACGCTACAGACGTTTAAACATAGACTTGTGGTGGGGGAACATCAGGATGTGTACAGTTTTTAAGAATGTACAAGTGCTAGCCAAAAACAGTAACATTTATATAAGAAAAGTCCGAGAGGTGTTTGAGATCTCTGATAACGAAAGTAATTTCAGTAGAGATGAAAGCTATATACTTCCAGCTTCGTGTATTCCCGCAATCAAGTAATAAATATCCAACCACTTTGCGTGAGGAATACGAACAATTACCAGGACGCATCTTGGCAGCATGACAAAAATAATATTTTGGTAAGCATTCCCCCTCTCCTTCACTCTCTGTAATCACGTATCCAATGACGACTGTCTGGCTATAGTATCCTGAAGAATTTTTCCCCGATAATTACACCTCTTCTGAATAGGCACAGGAAAACATCCTTTCACGTGTAAACGCCACACTACTTTCTTCCGAAATTCACTCCAATTTGCTTCCCTCGTCTGACTACCTTTTCCCGTTAGTATTCTGTAACAGTTCAGGAACGTCGTAAATATCCTCAGACACATATAAAGCCTTCTGCTCTTCTGTATCTCCAGCAAACTTGAGTCCTAACATACTTCAGTCTCCTCTATCCTTGAGAACCAACGTCTGTTGTCACGCCTCTATCAACACATACCACCTTCCCTTCGCCCTGAAACTCCCTACGTCCTTTTTCAACGAAATTTCATCCTCCTTCCTCTCTAAGGCCATGTACTCATTTCTTCCCCACATTCTCCCCCGTCCGATTCCTTTGCTACGGTTACCTTGAGCCCCCAAAATACAGGGTGTAAGGAGTAGAAGTGCAGATATTGCTATTGGTAACTGCGGACGATGTATTGACCAACATTACATAAGTATTTACGTCATTTGCAAATTTATACTTATAGCTATCATAAGTCGTATGTTTTTTTATGTTGGTTACTTCGACCATAGGTATTGGTAGACTGGTCATGACGTATATTTCGTGGCACCAACATCTCTACTGCTATACCACGTGACTATTGGCAAAACAATGGTGGTATCCTGTTGTGCTTATGGTTGTACCAAGCGTTTTGTGAAGGGAAGTAACATTAAATTTCACGTGTAAGTATTATTAGTACAATTTAGCGGCATTTCTTGAGTACTGATAAACTATTGTGTGTATCATATCCTTAGACAGAACGCCACAGTTACGTAAATTGGCGGTTTGAAGTGCTGTGTGTGTTTCCAGGCGCACATTGCAATCGTATATATTTCTTGAAATAAGCTACTTTTTCTCTTTCGTATAGGTTTCCAAAGGATGAAGGGCGCAGGCAGATGTGGATACAGGCAGTGAAACGAAAAGATTTCAAGCCTACTACGCACACACGCATCTGTTCGAAGCACTTTGAAGCATATATATATATATATATATATATATATATATATATATATATATATATATATATATATATATATATATATATATATATATTGTGTGTGTGTGTGTGAGAGAGAGAGAGATATTTATTACCAATAACCCTTCCCACTCCAAAAGCAATGGCAATTTGCATTGCTACTACATAAGAAGAAAGGTTGATTTTTACTATCCTGGATTAAATCTGACTTTGGTACAAAAAGGGGTGAATTATGCTGATATTATTTTAAAGAACAATTTGCAAAATCAAGTTAGGGGTTTGATTTCTCATCAGGGTTTAGTTTTATTTTGTACTTCCCAGTTACAAAACATACGAATATCAGAAACAAATACTGAATACCATTTGCAAAAAGATTGTTGTATGGCCTATGTTAGTTTCTAGATAATAAGCTGTAATGTATGGGATAAATAATATGCTGCTACAAAAATCTTTGGTCATTTACCAAAAAGCATTAAAAGCCTGACAGATAGCCAATCAGCATTTAAAATCAAACTAAAAGAATCTATGAATGACAGCTCCTACTCAGTAGACGATTTTTTAGGTATAAATAAGTGATTGGAAGAACTGTCATGTAATGATAGGTCTACCTTTCATTAAACTGACACATCATTGTGAAGTATCGTATTCATGATCTGTGGAACAAGTATTCATGTAAGTAGGTACTGATTTTGTAGATATCTTATTTGATACATCTACGAAACAAACTGTTTAAACCAAAAAAGAGCTTTCAAATGAAACTGCTTTACGTTTTGTGGGTGAACGACACAATTGAGTTCGTTACATTCGATGTGAGCACGTTTGTTTACGTTACAGGTTTCGTTGTTTATGCCGATTTATGAAGTCTATAACACCTTCTACAACCAAGGCACTAAAACATATACACGCAATATTTACATTTTATGCAGTGCATAACGCGTATTGTTAGTAGAGAATGCATCTCATAATTGGTAACACTGAAATATCCGCGGCGAATATCGAAAGTGTTTCAGCAGTTCACAAAGTTCTTTGTGAAGTAATGGCTGTAAAACTAAATTTGTACAGTGGTTACGCAATAATTTATCACTTCTAGCTGTGTTTACATAAGCTACATTTAATGTGGTGAAGTTAGCAGGAAATCCACTGAAAAATACTGGAAGTGAAATCAGGAATCAGAATGCTGACTTGAACTCCCGCCGACGTTCTGCCAACAGTCACGTGATTCTATGTTGCAGCCACGCCAGATGTATAGCCGCTGCACTGCTTGCCCAGTCTATTAGTATCTATGGTCGAAGGTTGGTTAGTACCTCCAAATATGTGGCGAGAACAAGCATTCAGTGTTTATTTTCCCATGGGAGTAGGTCAGATGTTAAAGTGTGGATGCAGTAGCGCAAAACTGTTACACTACTGGCCATTAAAATTGCTACACCACGAAGATGACGTGCTAAAGACGCAAAATTTAACCGACAGGAACAAGATGCTGTCATATTCAAATGATTAGCTTTTCAAAGCATTCACACAAGGTTGGCACCGGTGGCGACACCTACCACGTGCTGACATCAGGAAAGTTTCCAACCGATTTCTCATACACAAATACCAGTTGACAGGCGTTGCCTGGTGAAACGTTGTTGTGAAGCCTCGTGTAAGGAGGATAAATGCGTACCATCACGTTTCCGACTTTGATAAAGGTCGGATTGTAGTCTATCGCGATTGCGGTTTATCGTATCGCGACATTGCTGCTCGCGTTGGTCGAGATCCAATGACAACAGAATATGGAATTGGTGGGTTCAGCAGGGTAATACGGAACGTCGTGCTGGATCCCAACGGCCTCGTATCACTAGCAGTCGAGATGACAGGCATCTTATCCGCTTGGCTGTAACGGATGGTGCAGCCACGTCTCGATCCCTGAGTCACCAGGTGGAGACGTTTGCAAGACAATAACCATTTGCATGAACAGTTGGACGACGTTTGCAGCAGCATGGACTATCAGCTCGGAGACCACGGCGGCAGTTACCATTGACGCTGCATCACAGACAGCAGCGCCTGCGATGGTGTACTCAACGACGAACCTGGGTGCACGAATGGCAAAACGTCATTTTTCGGATGAATCCAGGTTCTGTTTACAGCATCATGATGGTCGCATCCGTGTTTGGCGACATCGCGGTGAACGCACTTTGGAAGCGTGTATTTGTCATCGCCATACTGGCTTATCACCCGGCGTGATGGTACATTAGTTACACGTCTCGCTCACCTCTTGCTCGCATTGACGGCACTTTGAACAGTGGACGCTACATTTCAGATGTGTTACAACCCGTGGCTCTACCCTTCATTCGCTCACTGCGAAACCCTACATTTCAGCAGGATAATGCACGACCGCATGTTGTAGGGCATGTATGGGCTTTTCTGGATACACAAAATGTTCGTCTGCTGCCCTGGCCAGCACGTTCTCCAGATCTCTCACCAATTGAAATCGTCTGGTCAATGATGGCTGAGCAACTGGCTCGGCTCAATACGCCAATCACTACTCTTGATGAACTGTGGTATCGTGTTGAAGCTGCATGGGCAGCTGTATCTGTACACGCCATCCAAGCTCTGTTTGGCTCAATGCCCAGGCGTATGAAGGCCGTTATTACGGCCAGAGGTGGTTGTTCTGGGTTCTGATTCCTCGGGAACTATGCACCCAAAGTGCGTGAAAATGTAATCACATGTCAGTTCTAGTATAATATATGTGTCCAATGAATACCCGTTTATCATCTGCATTTCTTCTTGGTGTAGCAATTTTAATGGCCAGTAGTGCAGTCTGTACTGACAGGGGTATTCCACTTACTGAGGCACTTACAACGGTTCAGAAAATATCAGGTAGTTTGCAGGAAAACTCTTCGATGCAGAGAAAAAGCAATCAACACACTAATTTGTGTATGTATTAAGGTACCATAAATAAAAATATCTGTACTTATACGCATTACACCCTACATGATGCCCACAATAAAGAGAACACACATCACATCACAGTCACCTTGTCATAAACAGCATTACCTGTTTTGTACTTTTACGTTTCTTATGGTAGAATTAGAAATTTTACAGTACAATGGCTGAAGAGTGGCAGTTTGGCCGAAAGTAGATCGCCCCGAGTATGTAAATAATGACGTTTACATAAAATAGTAGTTCTCCAGTGTTCAACCAAACGATGGCGTCAGAAAAATTCTGAAGAAGACTCCAGCAGAGGAATCGAAACGTCGACTAGTGAAGAGAAAGTTTCAACAGAAACATTCCACGGCTTAACAACTCTGAAGAACTTACCATCGACGAAATAAACTTCATGGCTAAATCTATAGTGGTCAGGTGCTTATTACGGGCAGAGATCAAAATTGGGAAGAGCGTGGAAAGGGAGAATGGAGCAAGAGCCAGGTGCATATATACTAAGAAGTACAATGGAGAGCGTCAGTGCTTACCTACAGCGAGTCGAAGACAGGGGTGCAGAGAACATCGGCCTCCTTATGAGTGCAGCCAAGATAGAGGTGCACTTCATTAACACCAGCGTTGTACGAGGCTGCCTCACAGACGTCAGCTCCAGTGGAGACGGGATCCGTGAATTCCTCGAGGACGGGCCCCGCCGACCGAGGCCGCATCGAGTCGAGGCGGCAATGCGGCGGCGTCTTCGTCAGCAGCGTCTCAAGAGCGTCGTGCCCGTTGCACGCGCGCTGCTCCTTCCAGCCTGTGGCGCCATCCGCGGCTCCAGCAGAGCGGACTGAGTTCCTACCCCCACTGCCACAACCGCCACCAACGCGGCCTCCACCACCTCCAACGTCCCCGCACCGGTTGCTACCGTCGTGTTGCGTGGCAGCCGTCGCCGACTGCTCGAAGCAGGGCAGCACCTGCTTGAACTCCTTCCGGAAGTTCTCATTGAGCCAGGCGTACAGGAACGGGTTGTAACAAGTGGAGCTCATGGCGACAGCGTGCACCAAGAAGAAGCAAAGATTGAAGTACTCCCAGCGGCCAGTCGACATGTAGACATCGTTCGTCAGATTCACGATCGTCAGCGGCATCCAAGAGATGCCGAAGATGGCCACCATGGCGATGAGCATGCGATTGGTGCGCCGCTTGCGATCGCGGTCGGCCTCTTCTCGTCGCGAGTTCTTGTTGCCGGGCTTGGCTCTCGCACGGTCCCTCAGCTTGAGCGACACGTTCACGTAGCAAAAGGTCACCACGAAGAAGGGCAGCACGAACTGCAGGCTGGCCGTGAGCCCGCCGTACGCCTGGCGCACGCGCTCCGACGGCCAGTGCTCCTCGCAGTAGTAGGCGCGCCGGTCCGAGCGTAGCACTGTGTAGACGCCGTAGGGCAGCGTCACCACCAGCGAGAATAGCCATATGCTGCAGATGATGGCCACACATGTCGATAGCCTCATCCGCGGCTTGAACGGGTACACGATGACGAAGAAGCGGTCCACGGCGATCGATGTGAGGGTCAGCGTCGAAATGTAGACGCTGGTCCCCTGGGCGAAGGCCACGACGTGGCACAAAGTGCCGCCGAATACCCAGGTGCCGAGAAAGGTGTAAAGTGGCGTGAAGGGCACGCACAGCATGCATAACAGAATGTCGGAGAGGGCAAGATTGCTGATGAAAAGATTGGTCACCGTCTGCATGGCACGGTTGCGGCCCACAACATAGCACACCAATATGTTGCCGAAGAGGCCCAGCACGAAGATACCAATGTACACAGTGCAGAAGAAGACCTGCACTGCGCGGTTGTGGATGACATCGTTGAAGATGTTGTACTCTGTCGTGTTGGAAGGGCCGATTGCTGAGACTGGGGTCGGATTGGAAAGGTTCATAGTCCCGATCAGACAAAAGTCACTTGTCCTAAAGACATTTTCCAACGTTGGTATCCCGTTGATTCTTCCAGAGCAGCAGTATCTGGCTCTGAATCTTCACACGTCCGAAGCCTAATTTTATACAGTAGGATTAAGCATCTGTTTTCCACAATAGTTTTGTCTGCACCCAAAAATGGGAGCTACGGTTCGCTAAATAATTTATGACTTCCCCTATCTGGTACATTGCTAATAGTCTCTGAGCCCCAATCGCAAAAGTTTCACAAATATACTTTTTTTCTGATCTAGTCTGATTCTCTTCATTGAAACGTGTAACTAATTCTGGCTCTTTATGTGGCCGAAGCCTTAGTAAATGTCAGTTTTGCACGATAACGGTTACGTTTGTACTATGCGGTGAGCATTGCCCCAAACAGGAAACTGCGTTTAGCTAAATAATTCATGCCAATTACTCCTTCTATGATATTAAGAAGAGACCACACCAGTCGAAAGTGTTTTACAGGTATCATGATTCTTGCTTCTATGGAAATATGTTCACCGCAATAAAGAGGTACAGAGGTACAATACTGCCGCACGTCACCGTAAATTTACTGAAACAATCATGTTATAAATATGCCAGGCAAACATAGTAGGTACAGAAGTGAGTGACCCATCTAGCAACGGACTTTAACTCGTAATAACATTAATATACGTTGATGGGAAATATATGTTTGTGGTTTACTACTACTGAATAATATGCATGAATTACGACAAATGGCTTAACATTTTGTTAAACGTCTAGCTAAGGCTGTAGACTGGCGAATGAAGCAGCAAGGCACTCTCTGCAAACAATAACTAAATCGCATAAGCTATAATTTATTGCGTCTTCCATTCATATTCTTTTCATTATTGTTTTTGTAACTATAACTACAGCAATGTCTTCATCTTACTGGGACTAAAACAATATTTCAAATAATTGAAATGTATTTTTCTACTGACTGCAGGAGTAGCTTGTAGACTATTCCACTATGTGGTCCACTAGGTACGCTAGTTGTTTCATTAGTTACACTACTCACAAATACGATTTGATCCTGATTAGATACGAAACAGATTGTTTTAAGAGTTAAGACAAACACAAAATACGAATGAGCACATTTTATAGGTACCGGATTTTAACACAGCCACACGGTAATAACACGAGCTGTTCCCAAATCACGTCCAAAATGACTGAGAACTGAGTGGAAGAATTGTCTATTGTCTTTGGCCGATGCACGTAAAGGAATTATTTAGGTCTTTGTTTCACACAACAGGAGCTAAGTTTACTACTCGAAATTTGATTTTCCTTGCTACATCTGCGGCCCAGAAACAATGATCATGAATATTACTTGAAGAATTCTTAAACGTCTTAATTCATAGCACAAGACCACATACTAGTGGCCATAAGGTGATATGGAGAGAATGTATTGTACCGCATTAATCGAACGTCATTGGCACAGCTGAGAACGCGCGAGAAATTCTCTGTGCTCGAATGCCGCGTTGGGCGGCCGTACGGACGCAGTCAAGCGAACACGCGGCAACGCGCGTTGCGGGCAGGTATAGCCAGCAGGCGAGGCGGCTCCCGAGAGAGCGGGCGAGCGACTGGCGCCAGGTGACGTCTCGCAGCGCCGCGACGCCACTGCGCACGCATGCGCACACACAGGCCGGCAGCGCTCATTGTTGTGCGGATCGCCCGCTGGACTCTTGGGTCGGTCCACAGTGGAGAATCAGGAAGCAATCCATCACAGCCCTCCTGCATGTCGACAGCTATGAAGCTTCAGGACGGTAAACATTTTTATTCGCTTCTTAGGTCTTTTAAAACCAGATTTGAAAACGCTACGAGATTGTTTCTATCTTTGCTCTGTTGAAAATACTTGTGCCGATGAACCTGACTACATTTTTTTTTTTTTTTTTTTGCTGTGCCCTGTAGGACAATTTTGTCGCCTTTGTAGTAGCAGCAGATTTTCAGCAGAAAAGCGTTGTGAACCACATGTATGTTTACTGTTATAATTCAATGAAGACAACGGCACAAATCTTCAAACAGACTAAACCGCTTTTGTACAGAATTTGTCTATCTTGCCGGTTTCGGCAAACTATGTTGCAATCTTTGTATCTGTAAAGCGTGGATCTAGTCATAAGCACAGTTTGGCTATACAAATCAGATGTGACACATCTGAACAACATTTTTTCACAAAATATCTATATATAACGTACTTTATGCACTACACTTCAAAGGATCTCGTCCTTCTGCACAACATATCGTGTCACATGATACAATGACATTTCAAGAACATGCAATGTGTAGTATATCGGCATGACTTAAGTAAAACTACCATTACACAAAATATCATGCATAGTGCAGTGAGTATGCATGCTCATGTTTGCTTAGCAGTTGAATGAACAATGAGATTCTGGAATAAACATTACAGATGTTATGATTAGCAACCAGGTAGCATTGTAGTAATAACAAACAGAAATACGCCATATTGTATAAAACATAAGTACAAATATAGATCCATAAAACTGTTTACCATGTTATAGATACAATTTTACTATACAAGGAGTCATTCAAGTCAGAGCACATAAAATTTTTAAAATATCTCTTAAAGTTTTTAAAAATATTTTAAATTTTTGTATATCTTTGTAAAATACAAAAGATAGTTTAGCAAAGTCATATTTATCATTTAATACATTTGTAATTGAGCCAAATGTATGGTATGTGGAAATTAAATACATAGACCAACAAGTCGCAAGAGTACATTGAAGTTTTAAAAGGCAAGAAATACAGTACAGATAAATTAAATATATAGACCAACAAATCGCAAGAGTACGCTAAAGTTTTAAAAGACAAGGAATACTGTACAGATATATCACAATTTTTTTTTACTCGATCTATACTATAGTGGGCAGTACATGATATTAGGAATTTAAATTCTTTTCTGTATTTACTTCTATAATGTTTACTCCAAAATCTCAGTATTTATTCAGCTGTTAGGTAAACACGACCATGTATACTCGGTCCACTGTGAAGGATATTTTATATAATGTTAGTTTTACTTATGACATGCCGATATACTACGCCTTGCATCTTATTGAAATGTCTTTGTACGATGTGATACGATATATTGTGCACGTGGACGAGTTCTTTAAAGAGTAATGCATAAACTACGTCATATATCCATATTTTGTAAAAAATATTATGTAGATACGTCACACCTGATTCATGTGATGATATTGCGCTCACGACTCGGTGTATGCTTCGCAGATCTGAAGATAGCAACATAGCTTGCCGAAACTGGTGATCTAAAAAGATGCTCTACGAAAAGCGATCGTAGCTGTTTGAATTTTTTTTTACTTCTGTTTTCATATTAATTAATATCGCCCCCCAAAACTGAAACAATATCAAGAACATACATTGTAATTCATATCAATTCCTACCATAAACAACCCAGGAAGTGAGCAATATGGGAAATTCGAGCTCACGCAGAAACTTACTGTCAGTAGTTATCCGAGCACAATATTCATGAATGGAATTGGAAAGGGGACAAATGTTGGTCGTACTCAAAATGTCCTCCACTATATACTGTAAGGTGGCTTCTGTGGCACTGATGTATACATCGACACATACCACTACCGTGCTACTACTGAGACCGTAGAGTATACTAATAGTCTCAGTTCTACCTGACACCTTATGGAACTACAACACCTCACTAATAGGTACTTGCGTTTATATGATGTATAACTTATACTATTCTCGAAGACTGCATTCCTGATGCAGAACAACCACTCTTCAAGGATTTGCTGCAGAGGTAGAACTCGCCATCGGTTACTCATTTATAACACAGTGCTAATTTCCCGTTGAAGCTCACAGTAAATGTGCGTTTACTGTGTCAGCAGCAATGCCGGAGATTTTATTTATTTTATTAGAAATGAGATATCAGCGCGGCTGAACAGTTATGGAGATGAAAATCAGCACTGACTTTCTTGAACGAAACGCTCCAGAATTCACCTGAAGCGGAAGGTAGAAAATACAAAAAACATGTATCGTGATTGGCCAGATGACTTTTTCCTTCCTTTTTTCTCATATTGCAATAGTTTCACCCAAGCAAATTCCGTCATAGCAAGAGTCATTACATAAACAATTCTTGGAGTACTGATTAAAAGAAACAAGATATTTGTGTACTGCATACAAATACCACTATAGACCAGGAGTATGTAAACTACATCCAGGAGCTGGTGTACAGAATACAAGTCGTATAGCAGGAGGAGGCTTTCCAACTTCAATTTTAGAATTTTCAGTTTAACACTCACATCTCTCAGTTGTGCTAGAAACCAATAGAAGCTGCACAAGAGTGCTCGCCTTTCTATGCAGCCGTTAGCTGGGTCATTTCACACTCCAGTCACTTTTGAATGTTACCCACAAAAGCTAACATGGAGTATACGTAAAGGGATAGCACGCTTTTCGTTAACTTACATCGCAGATTTTTCTGTACGTCTTTGCTGCTAACAGAATATTTTGTATGAACGTGCAAAGTTGCCTAAAAATATACTGTTCTGGAACAAAGAAAACACCAAAATTTTTCCTTTTCAGTGTTAGTGACAGTGGAGATTAACCTCCTAGTGATCGTACCGAAACTTTAAAACTGTTACCTAGGTTTAGCTTAAAAAGAGTCATCTGAGGTGTTTCAAACTTACGTGGCATGTTTGCCAGGTAAAAAACATAAAAACGAAACAGTAAGTCAAGCTGAATTAAAAAAGTTTTGCACTTAGTGACGCCATGAGAGAATGGATATGTCATCATTGTATTAGCGTACAATCCAAAAAACTGTTAACATGGGTTAGCTTAAAAGAGTTATATTCTGGCGTGTCTCTGAACTACAACTGCACTTTTTAAAAATAAAATGGAGCGTAATAATTTGGGATTAATAAAAGAATAAAATAGTTGCAATGGATGACATGTCTAGGTCGAGCGTAGACATATGACATCTAACAATTGTTGAGGGCACTGACATAGCTGGGACGCATCGTCGACTGCTTGCAGAAGTATGTTTCCTAGCAATTACCGACAGCTGCGAACTTGAGGAAAATCTTTGAAAGAAGTTGTCAACAACTGGGCGGCAGATGTCCAAGGAATTGATGCTCCTCAATGTGCATTGTCCGGTAAGTGTCTTTTCCTTGGCTTTTTTCAAATGAACCTAAATTTCTATGTCTTGATAAATAAAGTGTCCTTCGTCATTATGCGTACGAAGGAGTACAATATTTCCCAAAATGTGTACCTTGCGACTATCTTGTATAAGGTGAGCTGAGAAAGTGGATTTGCTACATAGGTTTTCTTCCTTTTAATTCCGTGTGTTCCTAATATCGAGTTTTTAAATTTCTGCCCGATACATTTCGCCATACTGTCAGACCAGTAAACTTTGTGTATGCCACTGCTTTGGTATATGTCATATGTAGTGTTGATGTTGTGAATTAACAGGTGTAAAAGTGACGGTTGAGGTTGTAAGTAAGGGGTTCATCGCCCTGCTGGAGCAAATGTAATCTCGATGTATTGCTCACTTGCTAGAACTACAATTCACAGGCGTTGCCTGAGACATAAAATATCTTTGTCCCTGTTAAAAGAGAGCTGCAATACAGTCGCAGGGCATAGCAGTCTCTGCCGCAGTTGCAGTCGCTCGCTGCTACAGTGTAGTTGTAGTCAGTCGCTGGTACAGCGCAGTTTATAGTTAGTAGCTGTTAAAGTCACACTGCAGAACAAATTGTAAAATTTTGTTATATGCAACTGAATGATAACTGTGATCAGCCGCAGAGCTAAATGATACCATGGAACGATATGATGATGAACAAATGAATAATTGTTAATATGATGAAAAATCAACAGTGTAATCAAGTCAACCATCTATTGTAAGATAAATTTTATTACTTTTATTGGCATGCACGTAGTTAAGTCAATTGTCTGAGATGTTAATATGAATTTGTTTCAATCTTTTCTTTTGTGATTCGTCAGCACCAGTTGACCCAGATTTGTAATATATTTAATTTTCCCGTGTGACGAATTGTAGATCTTTATCAATAACGTAAAAAATTCTCAGAATATAATTGTTTTTACCAGTCAGCTATAAAAATATAATTTCCCCTTAAGTCATTGCCAGTCCCGATCCATTCACTTATCTAAATTAAAATATTCCAGAATTTTTGTCAGATCATAGTCATGCGCTCTTTAGTAATCTGACGAGCAGCTGTGCAGCTGTGTCACTAAGTAAAGTCAGGTTTTCTGGTAATTCAGATCTCACACGAATGTTATCCAGTATTAGTAGATAGGCCAGCATTGCACTAAGCTGTGCCATTTACGAGCAGATATATAGAAAGCGTTATCCGGCGACACCGTCACGAGGTAAGAATTTTTCAGTTTACTTCTCACGGACAGATTCATACTGATTTCACAGGGCCATGGCGTAACGCTGCTTACGTCAAAATTTATCAGTTTGTCATGAGTTAAGATTCATAAGTTTTCATACGTCAGAACTTAATTATCAAATTTCATTATTTTATATTTTTTTTATTTATACGAGAAGGTTACAAGGTTTATAGGTGATGTATAAACCACGTTTTTAAAATGGTTACTTAGTCTGTATGAGGCCTGGCCACTGAAAGGAAACTAAACAGTTTTTTATGTAATACCTCGTTATGTCATTTGATTCCTTTTAGACTTCGTCAAATCGTACATTTCATCAATGACCATGTTATGATAGACATTATTCTGTGTTGTATTTCACAACCAGCGGAGTTCCTTCTCAACTTCGTTTGGTTTTAATGGCAGTTTAAGGATTACATTTTTCGTACCGGTTGTGCAGAAGTGTTTATACTTGGAAGCCATGAGAATAGAAAATAATAATGAAACTAAATGATTTATGCTGATATAATATATGTCGTCGGCAGCCGCTAGAATAGGAAGAAGCATTACACGTTGCGTTGCCCGATGGGCATCGCAAGCGCACGAGCTAACTAGAGTAAATTAACCATCGTAGAGGCATATCTGATTTTATTTCTTTATTTTTTATTGAATAATCTCATATACAACGTCTGAATAATAAACAACAAACAGAAAACATTGTATCTTTTTCTTATAATTACAAATTCTTAATTTCATGAAACATAAACAAAATCCAGCATTTATACAATCTATCAAAAGAAAGACACTTCTGCCATCTCCATTATTATAATAATAATGAAATCTTTCGAAACTTGATTAATAATTCTCACATAGAATTTGTCATTGTGATATTGATCACCGCTTTTTTGGATGGTTTAGTATTTACTTCAACCAAATACCAAACAGTTAAAACAACAGTTCTCTCAGTAAAATTTCCCATATAAATAAATTAACGTATTATACTGTACCTATAGAAACAGAGATAAAAGATTGTAAGTAGACGGTGTTCTGATATGAAAATTTTTGAACTCCCAAAGTCCAATTCAGTCAAAGCCGTATTTTGCATATTTTACGGTCTGCATATACATCTACACAAAAAGACTGCAAGCCACCATAAAGTGAGTGGCGGTGGGTACTCTGCACCACTACTAGTCGTTTCCTTCATGTTCACTCGCAAACAGAGCGAGGGAAAACAACTATCTATGTGCCTCCGTATGAGCCTTAATTTCTCGTGTCTTTTCTTCGTGGTCGTTATGCGAAATGTGTACTGAGGCAGGAGGATCGTCCTGCAATCAGTTTCAAATTCAAGTTCTCTAACCCAACGGTAAAAAATCTAGCAGCCGCCTCTAAACTCCTTCGATGACTTTTTCAATCCGACCTGCTGCGGTTCCGAAACGAACAGCACTCAAGAATAGCTCACGTTAGTGTCCTACATGCGGTCTCCTTTACAGATGAGCAACACTTTTCTAAAATTCTCCCAATAAACTCAATTCGACCGTTCCCCTTTCCTACCAAAACCCTCACATTCTCGTTCAATTTTACATCGCTTTGCAACGTTACCTACAGAGATTTGAACGACGTGACTGTGCCAAGCAGGACACCACTAATGCTACATCCGAACATTATGCGTTACTTTTTACAAACCTCTTTGTAATACCATTAGTCACTATAATTACAACAGTATACTAGAAATAACCTCAAAAACCCTCAAACACAACGCTCATCTCTGCGCAAATCACAGACTTAAGTTTTACATTGATTACGAAAGTCATAAGTGTTCATTCCCTCTGATTTTTTTCCGTGCACTGACCTCAACAGAACAGAGTTTTCATGCATTTGACAACGCAGTACAGTTATCCGATATTTAAACTGTATTATTTTTTCCAGTTTCATTTAGGTATTAGGCAACTCATTCAAATCGTTATCAATTGCACTTTACAACAAATTACAATATTTAATTAAGTTAAAATTTATGTTAAGTTTAAAAATCGCTCTATTATCCGGCATCTTGACATTTCTTAAGTAGCCTGGCTTATCGATATAAAGAGAGAAGTTGGACCACGTGACTGGTTTTGTCACACAGTACCAGGATCGTTGCTGTGACTATAGTGCTGTAACTGACTGGGCAGCAATTTTGGTCTGTCATCTGCCAGATATGTCTAAAACTAACTCTTCTACAGTCTTGAGAACTAGAAAAAAAAATTTGTGAATTTGTACGTGTTATTTTCAAATCGTACAAATGCTGAGAAGAACTAAAAACAAAGCGACATATTACAGATTTTATCCCAATGGTTAAATGGATTTCCTTGAGGTAAATATCAGGCGCAGGATCGCCATTGGCTTCCATTAGTTTAACCTCACTCACTATAAAACAGTCTCATCTACATAGCAGTCGAAGATGTTCAATTTATGTCTGTGTTGTCATGGTGGTCAGGTACATTAGCACTCACAGTGATGTCAACACAACATAGTCTACTAGCTGGACCGCTGTGGATCCAGTTTCTCTATAGAGACAATTTATATTCATTAGGTATTTATAAATAGCTTCCGCCGATTTACTAGTTCTTCCACCAAAGTAAACTGTTGTTGTGTAGTCTGCTTTAACTCTCCTGTATTTATGTGACTGCAATAAAGGCAGCCACCCAGAGGCAGTGTGATTTATAATTCCTTAAAAATTTGTTTGAACGTCGTCGGTGTCAAGCCACAGCCAGGCTTCTCACAAAACCTTCGAAATCTGTGGTTCAAAGTTTACAGTCTAATCCGTATCTGGAGCTACAACAGTTCTGGAGACAATTCAACAGATTTCGTTCTGTGCTGATATCCCATGAGCAAGGCTGGTCTTATCAACATTCTCTGTTACTGGAAAGATCCAAATATAGCTATCGAAATGGAATCTCAAACCGATACTGTTGTAGCGACAAGTGCAACAGGTGTCAAGGTGCATACATATATCACGACGGCAGTACCCCACCCCTCGCGAGGCGGAAATTCAGACCGGACAGCTTAATAGAATACAACAGAGGGCGACAGTGGTGGCCGGGCCACCAGCAGCTCCAAGGCACGACGTCAGCCCCGATCAGCGCTCGCAGATCGAACTGACTCCTACTTCCGCCGAAGCTCAGTTTGAGCCAACGAAACAGTAGTGACACTCTGTGAGACAACTACACACATCGAAAAAAAGTTTTGCATCACCCCGGTTCCCAGAACTCCTGGAGATAGACGTTGAATGCGGATATTGTATCACAGACACAGTCCCTTTGACTGTTCAGAGACGTCACTAAACCCGCCCAAAGATGTAAACAACCATGCATGAGCAGCGTCTATTAGACGGAGAGGAACCGACAGCCGATCAGTTCCAGTCATTTCACGAGGAAGGAGGTACACGGCTCGTATTGTCTGTAGTTCAACTATGTCTAGACGGTCAATACCGCGGTTCGATCCTGTCCGCATTGTTACTTTGTTCCAGAAAGGGCTCTCAACGAGGGAAGTGTCCAGGCGTCTCCGCGTAAACCAGGTTGACAGCCGAGTCAATGTGTTACCAGAACATAGCATTTGCCCGCGAAATGCAAAGGCCCCCGTTCGAGTCTCGGTCTGGCACACAGTTTTAATCTGCCAGGAAGTTTCGAGTCAATGTGTTGCTCTCCAGCAACGTTTCAGCAAGTTTCTTACTTGCCATTTTCAGGCGAAGTGTCAGGTTCACGTCTCGTCCGGATCTTTATAGCCGCTGGACTACGGGCTTCTCTGCCTCCGCACAGGTCGGGCCAATCAGGCGCGAGCGGAATCGGCGCGGCGGCGAATGGTGGAGGGGAACCGCGGGCGCCGGGTCCTGGCGCATTCCCGCTCAGGCTGCGGAGAGTTACGTATCGCTGCTGTCGCTGTTGCTATTCGAGATGTCGGGACGCGGAAGGGGACGCAAGGCTGCTGCCTTGGCGGAGTTGCTGCTCACGCTAGCAGGAACATCCGGCAAGAAGTAGAGGAAGACTGCAGCGCAGTGCTTTCGCTGCCAAAAGCTTGGCCACGTCGCCAAGCACTGCAGCGGGGCAGTTACGTGCTTGAAGTGTGCGCAAGCACATGACACACGCGACTGCAAGAAGCAGAAGGACACCCCCTGTACCTATGTCAACTGCGGTGGCGCACACGCGACGAACGCCCGTTCCTGGGCCTACAGGAGTAATTGCCGCGGACCGGAGAAGAAGACGCAGAAGCAAGTAACCACCACACATGAAGAGGTGGTCTCTTGTACAGAAGACGTCGTCCACAGGGGTCAAAACGACGCTGTACAAGAAGTGATGGCGGAAGAGAGGGCGGCCATGTTGGCGGAACTGGGCGAGGGTTGGCGTCAGATTGCTGCGCTGACGCAGGAACTTCGCTCAGCCAAGGAAGACTCCGCCACAAGAGAAGACACCGCCACCCAGACGAGGCCTGCACAAGAGAAGGAGTTTGCAACGGTGGCCACGCAGACCGACGAGCCTGCCGAAGGGGAGGCGACACAGTACAAGGACAAGGACACCGAATCACCTGCACAAGAAGAAGTGGGAAGAAGTACCATTCCTCCCGCTTCCGGACCTGTACAGCGCAAGTGCTGTAGTGAAGAAGATTGGCAGCTCGCTTCGAGATGGTACATATCCTCACCACAATAATCCCTATCCCTTTGTCCCACCAAATCATCCGAAACCGCAACATCCACATCAACCAGTTGGTTACCCAGAAGGTCTACCTTTACCCCACTGCAGATGCATTGTGTATCCATTTCTCTGGTTGACGGAGAACAACTCAAGACGGAATACGTTACGTATGAAGTCAACACCGAGGAACAGTCCTCAGTCACGAGCAAGAAGAAAAAGAAAAAAACGGCACAACGACAAGCACAAGAGATAGATTTCCGGCACTCCTTGCCAGTCCAGATATAACCAACAGTCCAGAAAGAAGATTGAACAAAATTCCTAGGGGAGTAAAGGCCAACAGGCCACAAACTTCCACGCAAACTTCCTCTCATTGACGAAAGTCGAAAGGAGCAACGAGGGGTCCTGGCGTCTCGTCTCGGTGCGGCCTGTTTATTCCATCCGCCGCCACCGACCTGCCTCCATCGGCGCGCTCTCGTCTCATTCTTGACAACGTTGTGTTCCACGCGCTGCTGAGTTGGAAGCCACTATCCCGACTGACCAGCTTATCATTCACCGATATCTCCACTGCCTCTTTAATAATAGAGTCCCAGAAATCTTTCGCTCTACACAGTCTCTTGGTTTCTTAAAATTGAAACGTGTGTTCTTCACTGAGGCTGTGCTCCGCTACCGCGGATTTTTCTTTTTGTCCGAGGCGGACGCTTCTCACATGTTCAGAGATGCGTGGTGTTATGCAACGTTGTGTCTGTCCGATATATTGTTTCCCACACTCACAGGAAATACTGTAGACACCCGGTGTTCTTAGACCCAAGTTGTCCTTAATTGAACCCAGCATATTTCTGATTTTTGCTGGAGGATGGAAGATGGTTTTTATCTTGTTGTTCTCCAGTATCCTGGCAATATTGGCCGTGGGCGGCCCTGCGTGGGGGAGGAACGCCAGACCTTTGTTGTTCTCTTCTTCCTGAAGATCCTTCTCCTTCTTGCTCCATCATTGCTGGTTCAGTGGCTATAAAGATCCGGACGAGACCTGAACCCGACACTTCGCCTGAAGATGGGAAGTAAGAAACTTGCTGAAACGTTGCTGAAGAACAACACATTGACTCGGCTGTCAACCCAAGAAGATTTTATCATCGAGATTCGCCGAGAAAGCCTGCATTCTCATATACTTGGAGATCATTTGCAAACATTCGTGGACTTGATGTTCCCAAACAACGATGGATTTTTTATGGATGACAATGCGCTATGCCAGCGGCCCACAGCTGTTCGAGATCGGTTCTAAGAATATTCTGGCGAGTTAGAGCGAATGATTTGGCCTTAGATATCAACCGTCATGAATCCCATCGAACATTTATAGGACGTAATCGAGAGACCGGTTCGTGCGCAAAATCCTGCACCAGTAACACCTTCGCAATTATGGACGGCTGTAAAGGCACCATGGCTCAGTATTTCTGCAGGAGACTTCCGAAGACTTGTTGAGTCTATGCCACGTCGAGGTGCTGCTCTACGCCGGGCAGAAGTAGGTGCGACACTGGTATTAGGAGGCCTCCCATAACTTTTGTAAGCTCATTGTATATCCGTTGATCCATTATCGTTTCTCCTTTTCATAGTTTTGTAATTTTTCTTTGAGACAACCTTGTTTACGAGGCTGCTTGGGTACTAGAAATAATGTATGTTTTTCGAGAGTTGGTTACCAGCCATGTGCTCAACCGCCTTTCTAGGACGATCAAGATTTTCTTTCAGAGTTATCTACCCTAGCTGATACGGTCTGGTGACATAAGATGCCGGAAAACTCGCCTTTCATCATCTCTCGTTGACTACATGACGTACAGCCATGCACTGAGCAGGATTACGCGACTCGCATCTTCTTGGACGTGGGAGTAGGGCTTGTTGGCGGAGCTGCCTTGAATTCTTCAATGTCTGATTCAGTCATCAGACGTGGACGTTTGTCAGAGTTTTGATTCTGAACTGGTATCGGCAGCCTGAACGGACTCTGGGATCCTTTTGCCAACCTTTGGCCGTTGGAGATACTCGTATAAGAGGAAAGTACAAGACACGCTCGGGCCTCGAAACATAACACTGTTGGAGTTGAAAGGAACAAGAATTTCAACAGTGGATCCCGTCAGAAAAAACAACAAAAACGACAGATGAAGCCTGACACAAGTAAGTGGAAGTAACGTCAGACTTAGCTAAGAACACCCACATATCAGTAACAAGGGAGTCCACTAGGGGGCACATTAAATTGAAAGTTAAAATTCCTAGGACTGAAATAGATGAAAAACTTTCATGGAAGTTTCACATTCAGAATCATATACATACACTGGGAACTTCCATAACAAGATGCAGTTACTACTAAAAAATTATTAATTCTGTTAATTTTCATTCTATTAGAGCAATGATTTCATGGGCTGGGGTAGTTGTGCGCATTCCTAAAGGGTATTATGATACTAGAAAACGACTTTCAGAACGAACTACGGTCTTAGTCAGGGGAAGTAGCGTTTCTACATTTTACCACTCATGAGGTTTGCAGTTATCGTTATGACCTTGTGAATTATTAACTCGTTGAACGACAGAAGAATGATGGTCACAGCCTGTAGGTTGTTTTTTTAATTGTTTTGTGACAGGAATTAAAACAAGGTGTGACCAATTAACCTCAGATATTCAAACATGAATAGAAATCGACTTCCTCACACACTCTCTTCATCCAGCACAGGTTTACTTCACAGTAGCTTGGGGGACTACATTAATATTACCTTGTTGTATGGTTTTCCGTTATATTTCTAAAAGGGAAATAATCTCTATGTCGTCCGCATCAGAATATTTGGTTGTAATTCATCCGTGTGAGCTATTCCACTGAAACACATCACTGGAGTTCTTGTACGATGTTTACGGGTGACTAAGAAATCTTTAGGCTCATCTGCCAAGGAGATTTCTCTGTATCTAAGAACAATCCTTTGTATGACTCTGGTCCGCTTCCTTTTAGTATTACTGTATTGTCTGCTTATGGTGCGAAACAATTAAATCAGTCTGTAATAATCCAGAAAGATTTGTGATTTTTGTTTATATGTGTTAGTTATTTGGGTTTGGTCAAGGTCTATATGTTAATGAAGCATAAATTTAAATGGTCCTTTTTTATCTTATCTTTGATGTGCGATTCATTACATGTTCTACATACGATGCAGGCTACTCAGATTTGATAGGTTGCTTGTATCTATCGGCATCGCCGTGGATTGTTTAGCATTTGTAATAAATTCCTCGTTGTCGTGTGTTGCATAGTTATTTCCCAAGCCGAAGTATTAATACGGCGACCACAGCAGTGGGAGTGAGGTAACGAGCCTCAGAGGATTGATGCACGCAGCTCCTAACAAGGAAAACCTACGTGTATTATTTAGCAGCCGCTCCCTTGAAGAAGGCCTACTGATATTGAGGCAGGATAGGACCTACACTACTGTTTGTGAAAATTGCAGACCACAGAAGTAATTGGAATCACTCCAAAATCGAAGGATGTATAGAAGAGTGGCACCATAATAAGTGATTAAGCGTGCTGAAAGATATGTACACGACGGCCCAGCAGCGGCTTCTTTTGTATGACTGAGCAATTCAGTGTTACATCACGCTCTGTTGATGCACAGGTCTCAAACGAAGCGAAGACATGCTAAAAAGTACACGGCATGTCTAGTCGACGTCAAAGAGCGCAATAGCAGCATGTGAGTGAGCTTGAATGGGGTCAAATGAGTGTCTCTAGGAAACGGGATTGTCGTATCGTGAAATTGCGGCTCATGTAGGGCACGCTGGTGCAACAGTAATGTCTGCGTGGAAGTAAGAGGGTCGTACACAGCGACGAGAGCCTACTACACCACACAATATTACCACGTCGCGATATGCTGCGAGTTTTCCAGCATGACCGTAGCCGACAGAACAGCTTTGTCCACAACGTTGATAAACATTGGAACACTACCACGGCTAAGTACATGTCAGGGTCGGTGGTTCGACGTCGTCTGCTGAATACTGGACTGGTGGCATGTACCCCACTGTGTCGGCTTCCGTTGACCAGAAACGTTTCAGACTGCAATGGCCACGTGAACTCCGTCACTGGCATACAGTGGGGGAAATAACATAGTGTTTTCGAACATGTCCCGCTTCGAAGTGTCCTGCAGTGACGGTCGCGTACGAGTTAAGAACTACCGCGGTGAACGCAATCGGGCAGACGGCATTGTTGAGTGGTATATGGGACAAACATCAAGTGTTATGGTTTGGTGTGCCATTGGCTAAAACATGCAATGTCGCCTGTGACATCTTCAGGAAAATCTGCACACTACCGCTGTGTCAAGGAAACTTTAAAGTCCGAAGCACCGCCCCTCCCGCAGGGAGCACCACATGCAATATTTCAGCAAAACAGTGCTCTGAATACGGCGAGGAATGTGCAAGTCCTCGTGGAAGAACGACGTCTACCCCTGTTTCCCTGGCCTGCACGATCGCCTGACATGTCGCACATCGAACATTGGGATGTGGTCCGTCGGCAAAGATCTTCTTTGATTCTATGCCACGACGTCTAGAGGTCCTGGTTGCATCACTTCGCACCACACTGAATTCTCGTGGTCAAAGTGTGTGTAAAAGGTCTGTGACTTTTCTGACAATATTGCGAATCCAGTCTCACAGGTGAGACTTTACTCCATAGGCATGCAGTCTTATTACTGCTTGTGATGAACGGCGTCAGATACCTTTCGCAAATCTAGAAATATGGACTCTGTTATGTATATTAGTTCGGTTATATCACAGTTTTATTTGCAACACAAGAATTAAACTCACAAAGTTGCGATGGACACAATAACTAGCTTCTGAGGAACAAAAATGAAAACTTTGTTCACTGAGTGAAAGATCAAATAACCTGAGTTCCAAAAAGTAACAGTCACAGGCTGAAGCCCTTTAAGTCGCTAGGAATGAATTTTGTAATAATGGCGGTAAGTCTGACAGTTGATAAGTGTAGAAGTGTAGGAGATGTAGAAAAAGAGAATGCCAATTTCTGTCCACTCGGCGGCGTTCCGTTTGGTCGGTCCCACTTGACAGTGACGGAGAAGAGTAGAGAAATGAAGAGCTTATCGTGGAAGTGCGTCGTTCTCACCAGATATTCTCATTGCGGCTGGGTGCATTGGAGCTGCTGGCTGACATCGCGGCGTGGGGCTACTTACACACATCGAAAGACGGTTTGCATCACCTCGGTTCCGTGAGTTCCGGAACCTGTACAGAAAATTTGAATAGAGATCAACATAAACATCATTTCCGCCCTTTTTATTGCTCGTGGAAACCACACATTGCATGTTGTACCACCATACAGCGAGACCTTCAGAGGTGGTGGTCCAGATTGTTGTACACACCGATACCTCTGATACCTAGTAACACGTCCTCATGCATTCATGCATGCCTGTATTCGTCGTGGCATACTGTCCACAAGTTCATCAAGGCACTGTTGGTCCAGATTGTCCCACTCGTCAATGGCGATTCGGCGTAGATCCCTCAGAGTAGTTAGTGGGTCATGTCACCCATAAACAGCCCTTTCCAATCTGTCCCAGGCAAGTTCGATAGGGTTCATGTCTGGAGAACATGCTGGCCACTCTAATAGAGCGATCAGTGTCAGTGTCGTCGTAACTGCCGCCTGCTTCACGTCTGCTGTGCAGCGAGCTACCTTAATTTAGGTATTAACTGTATTTTTCTTACTTGTCACTTCTTCTTCCGTGTGTTTTTGCTTTTAGAAAGCTTTAATTGTCGAGTGCTAGTAATAGTGTTCCATAGATTTCGTGTTTGTTTTGAATACAGTCAGAGAGAGTCCGTTTATTCAGCCGTAGTGCCAGTAGTGTCAGTGTCGTCGTAACTGCCGCCTGCTTCACGTCTGCTGTGCAGCGAGCTACCTTAATTTAAGTATTAACTCTAATTTTCTTACTTGTCACTTCTTCTTCCGTGTCTTTTTGCTTTTAGAAAGCTTTAATTGTCGAGTGCTAGTAATAGTGTTCCACAGATTTCGTGTTTGTTTTGAATACAGTTTGAGAGAGTCCCTTTAGTCAACCATAGTGCAAGTAGTGCTAGTGTTGGTTTTCAATACAGTCCAGAGACAGGTAGTGCTATTTTCATTGTTTTCTATAAGAAGTGGCTAGCAACCACAGTTCAGTCAACAATCAGCCGCCTTAGTGAATTAGCAGTCTAGTTAAAAGTTGATTAACTCTCTACAGTAAATTGATTTCTTAGGATGGATAGGATGTGTGACTGCTGTGTACGGAAGCAGGAGCTGGCCACTGTTTGCGAACAGCTGAACGTGTTGATGGCCGCGAACAGCCGTCTTCAGGCTGTTGCCTCGGAGTGTAGCGGCAGTGGGGAGTCTGGTGCGTCGCTTGGTACACCCCAGGTGATACATGCTTCACCCACTGTCCCTGCTGTCGAGATATCATCGCGGGTACCGGGCGCGGTTGGGCCACCCTCTCCCCAAGGGGAGTGACGGGTTCAGCGGCGTTCGCGGCGCACGAGGCGGAGGGTCAATGTGGAGGCTGGCCGTGTGGCATCGCCCGCTCTGCCTTTGAGTGGACATGTGGCTGCTCCTTCAGCAAGGTCCGAGCAGGCACACGGGGGGAGGGGTTTATTAGTTATTGGGAGCTCCAACGTTAGGCGGGTGATGGAGCCCCTTAGGGAAATAGCGGATAGGTCGGGGAAGAAGGCGAGTGTTCACTCTGTCTGCTTGCCGTGGGGTCTCGTCCGAGATGTGGAGGAGGCCCTGCCGGCGGCGATAGAGAGCACTGGGTGCACCCGACTGCAAATTGTTGCTCATGTCGGCACCAATGACTCCTGCCGTCTGGGTTCAGAGGTCATCCTCAGTTCGTACAGGCGGTTGGCGGAATTGGTGAAGGCGGAAAGCCTCGCTCGCGGGGTGGAATCAGAGCTAACTATTTGTAGTATCGTTTCCAGAACCGATCGCGGTCCTCTGGTTTGGAGCTGAGTGGAAGGCTTAAACCAGAGGCTCAGACGATTCTGCGGAGATCTGGGGTGCAAATTTCTCGACCTCCGCTATCGGGTGGAGAAATGTAGGGTCCCACTGAATAGGCGTGCACTACGCGCCGGAAGCGGCTACAAGAGTAGCGGAGTACGTGTGGAGTGCACATGTGGGCTTTTTAGATTAGAGAATTCCCTCCCTAGGCCCGAGAAGACGCCTCCTGAGGCGCGGCAAGGTAGGAGTAGACAAAATGCAACAGGGAATAACAATATTAACGTGCTAATAGTAAACTGCAGGAGCGTCTATAGAAAGGTCCCAGAACTGCTTTCATTAATAAACGGTCACAACGCCCATATAGTACTAGGGACAGAAAGTTGGCTGAAACCGGACGTAAACAGTAATGAAATCCTGAACTCAGATTGGAACGTATACCGCAGAGACAGGCTGGACAGTGAAGGCGGAGGCGTGTTTATAGCGATAAGAAGTGCAATAGTATCGAAGGAAATTGACGGAGATCCGAAATGTGAGATAATTTGGGTGAAGGTCACGGTTAAAGCAGGCTCAGACATGGTAATTGGATGTCTCTATAGGCCCCCTGGCTCAGCAGCTGTTGTGGCTGAGCACCTGAAGGATAATTTGGAAAATATTTCGAGTAGATTTCCCCACCATGTTATAGTTCTGGGTGGAGATTTTAATTTGCCGGATATAGACTGGGAGACTCAAACGTTCATAACGGGTGGCAGGGACAAAGAATCATGTGAAATTTTTTTAAGTGCTTTATCTGAAAACTACCTTGAGCAATTAAACAGAGAACCGACTCGTGGCGATAACATATTAGACCTTCTGGTGACAAACAGACCCGAACTATTTGAAACAGTTAACGCAGAACAGGGAATCAGCGATCATAAAGCGGTTACTGCATCGCTGATTTCAGCCGTAAATAGAAATATTAAAAAAGGTAGGAAGATTTTTCTGTTTAGCAAAAGTGACAAAAAGCAGATTACAGAGTACCTGACGGCTCAACACAAAAGTTTTGTCTCAAGTACAGATAGTGTTGAGGATCAGTGGACAAAGTTCAAAACCATCGTACAATATGCGTTAGATGAGTATGTGCCAAGCAAGATCGTAAGAGATGGAAAAGAGCCACCGTGGTACAACAACCGAGTTAGGAAACTGCTGCGGAAGCAAAGGGAACTTCACAGCAAACATAAATATAGCCAAAGCTTTGCAGACAAACAAAAATTACGCGAAGCGAAATGTAGTGTGAGGAGGACTATGCGAGAGGTGTTCAATGAATTCGAAAGTAAAGTTCTATGTACTGACTTGGCAGAAAATCCTAAGAAATTTTGGTCTTATGTCAAAGCGGTAGGTGGATCAAAACAAAATGTCCAGACACTCTGTGACCAAAATGGTACTGAAACAGAGGATGACAGACTAAAGGCCGAAATACTAAATGTCTTTTTCCAAAGCTGTTTCACAGAGGAAGACTGCACTGTAGTTCCTTCTCTAGATTGTCGCACAGATGACAAAATGGTAGATATCTAAATAGACGACAGAGGGATAGAGAAACAAAATCGCTCAAAACAGGAAAGGCCGCTGGACCTGATGGGATATCAGTTCGATTTTACACAGAGTACGCGAAGGAACTTGCCCCCTTTCTTGCAGCGGTGTGCCGTAGGTCTCTAGAAGAGCGTAGCGTTCCAAAGGATTGGAAAAGGGCAGAGGTCATCCCCGTTTTCAAGAAGGCACGTCGAACAGATGTGCAGAACTATAGACCTATATCTCTAACGTCGATCAGTTGTAGAGTATTGGAACACGTATTGTGTTCAAGTATAATGACTTTTCTCGAGACTAGAAATCTACTCTGTAGAAATCAGCATGGGTTTCGAAAAAGACGGTCGTGTGAAACCCAGCTCGTGCTATTCGTCCATGAGACTCAGAGGGCCATAGACACGGGTTCACAGGTAGACGCCGTGTTTCTTGACTTCCGCAAGGCGTTCGATACTGTTCCCCACAGCCGTTTAATGAACAAAGTAAGAGCATATGGACTATCAGACCAATTGTGTGATTGGATTGAGGAGTTCCTAGATAACAGAACGCAGCATGTCATTCTCAATGGAGAGAAGTCTTCCGAAGTAAGAGTGATTTCAGGTGTGCCGCAGGGGAGTGTCATAGGACCGTTGCTGTTCACAATATACATAAATGACCTTGTGGATAACATCGGAAGTTCACTGAGGCTTTTTGCAGACGATGCTGTGGTGTATCGAGAGGTTACAATGGAAAATTGTACTGAAATGCAGGAGGATCTGCAGCGAATTGACGCATGGTGCAGGGAATGGCAATTGAATCTCAATGTAGACAAGTGTAATGTGCTGCGAATACATAGAAAGATAGTTCCCTTATCATTTAGCTACAAAATAGCAGGTCAGCAATTGGAAGCAGTTAATTCTATAAATTATCTGGGAGTACGCATTAGGAGTGATTTAAAATGGAATGATCATATAAAGTTGATCGTCGGTAAAGCAGATGCCAGACTGAGATTCATTGGAAGAATCCTAAGGAAATGCAATCCGAAAACAAAGGAAGTAGGTTACAGTACGCTTGTTCGCCCACTGCTTGTATACTGCTCAGCAGTGTGGGATCCGTACCAGATAGGGTTGATAGAAGAGATAGAGAAGATCCAACGGAGGGCAGCGCGCTTCGTTACAGGATCATTTAGTAATCGCGAAAGCGTTACGGAGATGATAGATAAACTCCAGTGGAAGACTATGCAGGAGAGACGCTCAGTAGCTCGGTACGGGCTTTTGTTAACGTTTCGAGAACGTACCTTCACCGAGGAGTCAAGCAGTATATTGCTCCCTCCTACGTATATCTCGCGAAGAGACCATGAGGATAAAATCAGAGAGATTAGAGCCCACACAGAAGCATACCGACAATCCTTCTTTCCGCGAACAATACGAGACTGGAATAGAAGGGAGAACCGATAGAGATACTCAGGGTACCCTCCGCCACACACCGTCGGGTGGCTTGCGGAGTATGGATGTAGATGTAGATGTCGTTATCATGAAGGAAGTCATTCACAAGATGTGCACGATGGGGGCGCGGATTGTCGTCCATGACGACGAATGCCTCACCAATATGCTGCCGGTATGGTAGCACTATCGCTCGGAGGATGGCTTTCACGTATCGTAGAGCAGTTACGGCACCTTCCATGACCACCAGCGGCGTACGTCGGCCCCACATAATGCGACCCCAAAATATCAGGGAACCTCAACCTTGCTTGTCATCGGTCTCCAAGTAGCCGAATGTAGCCATTTACCGCCAGTGATAGGTTCATTTGGACCGGAGAACCTAGTCTATTCTATGTAAACACAGCCCACATCATTATAGAGCCACCACTAGCTTGCATAGTCCTTGGCTTTGCGGGGCCTGCGCCACACTTGAACCCTACCATCAGCTCTTACCAACTGATTCCGGACTCATCTGACCAGGCCATGGTTTTCCAGTCGTCTAGGGCCCAACAAATATGGTTACGAGCCCACGAGAGGCGCTACAGGGGATGTCGTACTATTAGGAAAGGCATTCTTGTAGGTCTTCTGCTGGCACAATCCGTTAACGCCACATTTCGCCGCACAGTCCTAACGGATAAGTTTTTAGTCCGTCCCACAGTGATTTCTGCAGTTATTTCACTCAGTGTTGGTTGTGTGTTAGCACTGACAACTCTACACCAACTCCACTGCTCTCGGTCGTTAAGCGACGGCCGTCAGCCGCCGCGTTGTCCGTGGTGAGAGGTAATCCCTGAAATTTCATATTCTCGGCACACTCTTGACACTGGGGATCTTGGAATACTGAATTACTTAACGATTTCCGAAATGGAATGTCCCATGAGTCTAGCTCCAATTACCGATCTGCGTTCAAAATCTGTGAATACCCATGATGCGGCCATAAATCATGTATCACCTAAGTACAAATGACAGCTCTACCAATGCACTGTCCTTTTATACCTTGTTAAAGCGATACTACCACCATCTGTACATGTGCATATTGCTTTCCCATGAGTTTTGTTACATCAAAGTATCAAAACAGCAACCTGGAATGTTAGAGAAATTTCCCAAAAAGAGGTAGAACTAGCAAATATACTAAAAGACATGAATATTGATGCTGTAGGAATCATAGGAATGAAAATGAAAATGAGAGATGGTACATCGGTAGGCGATTACATTATGTTCTAGAGCGGTGTCGAGCAAATCGAAAAAGCGAGTAAAAGTGTGCGTAAGAGATCGAAAAAACAGATCAAAAATTGGACACACATAAGCGAAAGTATACTCAGAGTCAGACTGAAACTGAGAGGAGGCAACACCACCGTTATAAGCGCATATGCACCAGAAGCAGGAAAAAAGAACGAGTCTAGAACCTCCTAAGAAGAACTACAGAAGACTCCGAATAAATACAGCACTACTGATTAATTTATGATGATGGGCGGTATCAGTGCCGGAATATCCCAGTAACGAATAATATGGGGCCTTTTGGAGAAGCGATATGTAATGAAAATGAGAAAATATTAACAGATTTTATCACTTACAACTATTTAAATATAACTTTTTCAAAATTTAGATGTATACTTGGGCCAGTAGAGGTCTTGATCGGTAAGTTACTACTTTTCAGGATATGATAAATTAGTGGGTCAAGTAAGGGATACAAGAGTTAATAGAGGACAAGACTCAGGATCATCTCATTTTCTAATACCATTCTCTCCAGAAAAGAGTAGTGTGAGAAATTCTCGGAAAAAGGCCTAAAAATTTGGAATGAGGATATAATTAAAGCTGTAAAAGAACAACTGGATGCATATATAAAATACTTAAGCAGCCCCATAGCCGATAAGAAGCAATACTATTAGGAGAGAATACATATTGCTAAATGTGTAGCAAGAAAAGCACACCAAAAACGTTAAGAATTGTAAGTAGGCTGTTTATGTTTTCTTATTGGCAACGTTACGTAGCGCTCTGTATGAAAATCACTGGCTGTGCTGTGTGCAGTCTGTGGCTAGTTTGCATTGTTGTCTGCCATTGTAGTGTTGGGCAGCTGGATGTGAACAGCGCGTAGCGTTGCGCAGTTGGAGGTGAGCCGCCAGCATTGGTGGATGTGACGAGAGAGATGGCGGAGTTTTGAAATTTGCAATACTGGATATCATGAACTGCTATATACATTATGACTTTTGAACGCTATTGAGGTAAATACATTGTTTGTTCTCTATTAAACTCTTTCATTTGCTAACTATGCCTATCAGTAGTTAGTGCCTTCCGTAGTTTGAAGCTTTTATTTAGCTGGCAGTAGTGGCGCTCGCTGTATTGCAGTAGTTCGAGTAACGAAGATTTTTGGTGAGGGAAGTGATTTGTGAAACGTATAGGTTAATGTTAGTCAGGCCCATTCTTTTGTAGGGATTTTTGAAAGTCAGATTGCGTTGCGCTAAAAATATTGTGTGTCAGTTTAAGCATAGTCCTATATAATTTTTCAAAGGGGACGTTTCAGAATGATGTTCATGGGAAACAGCAAATGGCCTATAAGGTTTTAAAAACTTTAAACACAACAGAATGAGAGAAGATACAAATCAACAATAATGAAGAAGAACAATAGGTAAATTATTACAAAGAATTATGATATGACGAAACGGTGCAAGGAACTGAAACTGAATCAGTAGATAAGAAGGAATGAGATGAAAAGCAGTCCAGTGAAATAAATCTGCCTTAACATCACTACAGAACAGAAAAGAGACAAGAAGAGATGGTATTAATGCTGAATTGTTAAAATATGGAGGAATGATGCTACGACTGCTACAGCTCTTAAACGAATGTTGGAAGAGTAAGAGCATCACCAAGGGCTGGAAGATTCCTAGAGTGATATCAGTTTTTAAAAAAAGGAGATAAATATCTTATGCAGTAACTACAGTGTACTAGCGTCAGTTCAAAATCCATGTTAAGATTTTAAACACAAGACTTAAAAGTGGAACGGAAGCAATACTGCATGAGGTACAAGTGGGTTTTAGGAAACGACGCTCTACGATAGATGCAGTTTACATTTTACAGTAGATAATACAAAAACGCAGAGAATATAATAAAGAAACACATACTGCTTTTATCGATTTTAAAGAAGCTTTTGGCAGTGTCAATAGACAGGATCTTTGGAACTAATGAATGGTGGATACCCGAAACTTCTAATAAATGCGATGAAAAAAGTTTGTATCAGAACACGAATTTCATTCTAGATCTCAATGAAAATGTGACTAACGAGATGCCAACTAACAAAGGAGTATGACAAGGCTGCCGCGTCTCCACAACTTTGTTTATTATTTACATGCATGCAACAACGGATATATGAGAAACATAATGTCAAAAATATATTTACCTAGACAGGAGAAGTCTTTTAATCAACTTACTATATGCTGACGATGCAGTGATCCTAACACTAAAGCAGAAGACTTTCAGAAGGGACCTTACTTATTGAAACAAGTATGAGCAAAATTTAACATTGAATCCTCAACAGAAAACACTAAAACAATGACCTTCATGGGGAAAGAACACGTTAGAGCCAAAATAGTGGCAGATAGAAAGATTTTAGAGCAAATAAACCACTTCCGTTACATGGGATGTGAGGTGACATATGGCTACAGCAAAGATATCGAAATTAAGCTTAGTAAATGCAGCCAGGTATCTGGAACAATTAAAAAAATGGTTCAAATGGCTCTGAGCACTATGGGACTTAACTTCTGAGGTCATCAGTCACCTAGAACTACTTAAACCTAACTAACCTAAGAACATCACACACATCCGTGCTCGAGGCAGGATTCGAACCTGCGACCGTAGCGGTAACAATTAACAGAAACCTTAAAAACAAAACTAGGAAAGATACTCTAATTCTAAAAAACCGTTGCAGTCCCCACTGTGCTCTATGAAAGCGAGACATGGATGATTAGGGAAAAAAAAAACAAGAAAGCTGTATTCAGGCGGAAGAAATGAAATTCCAGGGACAATTTAAAGGTTGCGCAGTAGGGAACAGTTCTCAGGAAACATGGTATTAGAGAACATCTAAAAATTTTTGATCTAAATGATAAAATTTTAAATTACAGAAGAAACTGAACGAACACCTAGAAAGAATGGAGACTGACAGAAATTACAAGTGGCAAGGAACAAAAGCATAGAGGCCACGTGGGATTAGCCGAGCGGTCTCAGGCGCTGCAGTCATGGACTGTGCGGCTGGTCCAGGAGGAGGTTCGAGTCCTCCCTCGGGCATGGGTGTGTTTGTTTGTCCTTAGGATAATTTAGGTTAAGTAGTGTGTAAGCTTAGGGACTGATGACCTCAGCAGTTAAGCCCCGTAAGATTTCACACACATTGGAACTTTTTTTTTTTTTTTTTTTATGAGCATAGAGGAAGACGCCGGCAACGGCAACGACGGATACCGTAAGAGGCGACTTTGTCTAATACCCGAAGAGAAAAAGAAGATGATTATTTAATAACCACGTGATAAAAACAGATTCCTGTTATATCAATTTTGTCTCCGAAATTTTTGTACTGTGAACGAAATGGAGAAAAGAATTCTTCCGATATGTATTCCATAAGGTGGCTTCGGTAAGATAAAAACATTTGTTGAGGTACAATGGTTAAATAGTGTGCTTGAGGAAAACTCGATTCTGTAGGTATTTCACGCGAGGCTGTATTATTTGGGAATACCAGTGTATCTGCCTCAGTTTATTTCGCTGACTTTCTTAAAAAATATGTCGTTTTTCGTTGGCGTTTATTTCGTATAACTCACAACTGCCCCGCAGGAAATCCGGCCGTAGTGCAACTCTCCTTTAAAAAAATTCGAGTGCTGAACTCAAAATCAAAAAACTGAGCAAAACAAAATAACACTTTTAGACATACGTCGGGGAAGTGTTCTTTTAGTTTCCCCAATGTGTCAATTGTTGGTGTGTCTTCAGGTGGAGAACATAACACAATATAGAGTAGCAAATAAGTTATCGCGCTTCGCGCAGTTTACGTGAAGTTCAGTCAGAAGGGTGACAGGGTGGGTGAGAGAGGAGGGAGGGGGGAGAGGGCGGGCAGAGGTTGGGGTTGGAAGGGAGAGTATTCGACGATGCGCGAGCAAATTGGTCGTCCTGATTAATCGATCCTCCGACACCTGCGATAATTACCACGCTCCATTGAGTAGATAGACCACAGACCGCAGGCCGGAGAGCGAGCAATTAGGACAGATGTCGGCACGGCCCTCCCGCCTCCGGCCACGGTGATCTATCACCCTGTCGGAACGGATCACTTAGTTCTGTTGCGACTTCGCTCAAAGCACAGTCAAGTCCCTTATTACGACACAGACCCAATTCCAAGGCCTGGGGAGCTATGGCGTTCGTACCAACAAATGTATGTTTTATTCTGTTGGTTCTAGTTGTGCAATAACGCCATTTTAACCTGTGGCTTCATTTTCTTTCCATCGTTTTTTGAACTAGTAGTGTTGTAGGTGTTCCTTTCGTGCGAGTTAATTGTAATGACACGTCGTTAGGAAGTTCTTTTTCTTAAACTGTTTATTGCATACGGTAACAAATGCAAAGTTAATTAGGGTTAATAAGCAGTAGTGGAGTCTTAATTTTTATCAGCTACAAAACGGGAGGATATTCAAACATGACCTTAGTTCAATTGACGATAACCAATTGAAAGTCGTCCGTAAAACAGCAACAACTGATAAAAACGTGAAGAAAGTGTAGAATATCGTATTGGACTATAGATATTTAAAAGCATGTGAAATAAATGATGTCCTGTACGTATCTGCAGAAAGAACACGAGGGGCTAACAGCAGTAAAATTTTATGTGAGATGGGTTGCTCGTTTGTCGACTTCTAACTGGAGTAATCACAACAAGCTGCCTCCACGAATCCAGTACGCAGACAGCGTTAAAATGACTGCTCATTCAAAACCACACTATATACACACGTATCCGCGAAAACAGTTCCACAAACGACTCAAACAATACAGAAACCAGTCACTGTGGAGCAACAAGGACGAATTACAAGTCGACACAAATACAGAGAACCCAGAAGCCGTCGGAAGACCAAATACACGTCGTCCGTTGAGACGACCGACCGAACGACAAATCATCAATCGCTCTCGATCAAGTCAGACAAGGGAAACGTCCCAGCATGAGTCGCCAACTAACAGCTTGTTACCATGAGGTCACTTCGGCGGACGGAGACACACACAATGGTAGCGGTTTCACTACTCGGATTTAACGATCCATTCAACTTAAACTAGCTGAATCCGGTCCTTGGCGTGGCCGTGCACTCTAGCGACCACATCCTTCTATCGGATAGTGCATGCATTGCCAGCAGTCCCGGCGAGTCCTAGGACTGTGCGGACCTCACTGGTCCCACTCGAACTCCGACACACGACGACCCGGAAATATTACAGGCCTCAAAAGGTAGTACCACAATACTCGCTATCGATAAACGCCGCCAGCCGGTGTGGTGGAGCGGTTCTAGGCGCTTCAGTCTGGAACCGCGTGACCATGCCTCGGGCATGGATGTGTGTGATGTCCTTAGGTTAGTTAGGTTTAAGTAGTTCTAAGTTCTAGGGGACTGATGATCTAAGGTGTTAAGTCCCACAGTGCTCAAAGCCACTTGCACCATTTCTTTTTCGATAAACGCCGCTGCTGCCACTCACAGACAGACAAAGCGAAAAAACTTAGTGGCGCCAGTGAACGCACTAAGAAAACGAGAGGTCACAGTCCGAGTACACGACGCCAACCTGTTAAACGGCACAAACGCGAGCCGGAGCACGGCTCACAGGGTAATCGTTCAAACAATACGTCTTCTGATGCCATAGTAATAATCATCCCTGGCGTAAAAAAACAACTGAAAGACTTGAAAGCAAATAAGTCACCAGGTCTGGATGGAATCCCATTTCGGTTGTACAAAGAGTAGTCTACGGCACTGGCCCCTTAACTAGCTTGCGTTTCTCGTGAGTCTCTGACCCAGCACAAGCTTCCAAGCGACTGGAAAAGAGCGCAGGCGACTCCTGTGCATAAGACGGGTAAAAAAAAAATTTAAAAAAATAACGGATCCGCAATATTACAAACCAATATCCCTAACTTAGGTTTGCTGCAGAATCCTTGAGCATAATAATACACATTTATAATACACATACTTGAAACTGAGAAGCCTATGTCGATGAATCAGAATAGTTTTAAAAAGCATCTCTCGTGCAAAACTCAGCTTGCCCTTTTCTCAATGATATACTGTGTACTATGGATGTAGGACAATAGCCAGATTCCGTATTTCTAGGTTTCCGGTAAGCATTTGACACGGTGCGCTATTGCAGGCTGTTAACAAAAGTACGGGCATATGGAATAAGTTCATAGATATCTGAGCTATGACTTTTTAAGTAAAAGAAACCAGTATGTTGCCCTAGACGTCGAACGGTCATCAGAAACGTCATGAGGGCCCCTGGGAAGTGCCATTGGACCGCTGTTGTTCTCTTTATGCATAAACGATTTGGCGGACGGGGTGGGCAGCAGTTTGCGGTTGTTTTCTGATGGTACTGAGGTGTATAGTAAGCAGTCAAAGTTGAGTGACTGTAGGAAGATATAAGACAACTCAGACAAGAATTCTAGGTTCAAATGGTTCAAATGGCTCTGAGCACTATGCGACTTAACTTCTGAGGTCATCAGTCGCCTAGAACTTAGAACTAAGTAAACCTAACTAACCTAAGGACATCACACACGTCCATGCCCGAGGCAGGATTCGAACCTGCGACCGTAGCGGTCACGCGGTTCCAGACTGAAGCGCCTTTAACCGCACGGCCACACCGGCCGGAGAATTCTAGGTGGTGTGATGAATGTCAACTAGCTCTAAATGTGGAAAAATGTAAGTTAATGTGGTGAGTAGGAAGAACAAATCTGTGATGTCTGGTCACAGTATTAATAGTGCCCTGCTTGACACAGTGAATTCGTTTGAATACTTGGGTGTACGTTGCGGAGCGGTATGAAATGCAACGAGTATGTGAGAACTGGAAGGCAAAGCGAATGATCAACTTCGGTTTATTGGGAGAATTTTAGGAAAGTGTGCATTACCTGTAAAGGATACCGCATATAGGACGCTGGTGCGACCTGTTCTTCAGTACTGCTCGAGTATTTGGGATCAGTACCAGGTCGGATTAAAGGAGGACAGCCGGCCGGGGTGGCAGAGCGGTTCTAGGCGCTACAGTCTGGAACCGCGCGACCGCTGCGGTCGCAGGTTCGAATACTGCCTCGGGCATGGATGCGTGTGATGTCCTTAGGTTAGTTAGGTTTAAGTAGTTCTAAGTACTAGGGGACTGATGACCTCAGGAGTTAAGTCCCATTGTGCTCAGAGCCATTTGAACCATTTTTGGAGGAGGACATTGAGTCAGTTCAGAGACGGGCTGCTAGATTTGTTACTGGTAGCTTCGGAAAACACATTAAGTATTACAGAGATGGTTCGGGAACTCAAATGGGAATCACTGGAGGAGAGGCGACGTTTTTCTCGAGAAACGCTACTGAGAAAATTTGAGCACCTGCATTTGAAGCTGACTGCTGAACGAATCTACTGCCGCCAACATCCTTTGCTCGTAGGGCCCCGAAGATAAGATTCGACACATTAGGGCTCTTACAGAGGCATATAGATAGTCGTTTTTCCCTCGCTCTATTTGCGATTAGAATAAGGAAGGAAATGACTAATAGTGGTGGGGGGCACCCTACGCCATGCACCATGCGGTGGCTTGCGGAGTATCTACGTAGATGCAGTTGTAGAGATCGTATCGGACCTCCTTTTGCCTGCTGTAGTGCAGCAACTCGACGTGGCATGGACTCAGCAAGTCATTGGCAGTCCCCTGCAAAAATATTGAGCCATACTACCTCTGTAGCCGACCACAACTGCAAAAGTGTAGCCGGGGCAAGATTTTGTGCACGAACTGACCTCTCAATTAAGCCCCCAAGCGGAATGTCACATGCCTCTAGTTCCAGCTACCATTTCGGTTTCATAGTCTGCTAATTCCCATGCTGGAGCTATAATCACTTCCAAAACCTTACCACATTAGTCATCTGAGTTCAAATGACAGCTCCATCCAGAATGAGATTTCCACTCTGCAGCGGAGTGTGCGCTGATATGAAACTTCCTGGCAGATTAAAACTGTGTACCGGACCGAGACTCGAACTCGGGACCTTTGCCCTTCGCGGGCAAGTGCTCTACCGACTGAACTACCCAAGCACGACTCACGCCCCGTCGTCACAGCTTTACTTCTGCCAGTACCTCGTCTCTAACCTTCCAAAGTTTACAGAAGCTCTCCTGCGAACCATGCAGAACTAGCACTCCTGAAAGAAAGGATATTGCAGAGACGTGGCTTAGCCACAGCCTGGGGGATGTTTCCAGAATGAGATTTCCACTCTGCAGCGGAGTGTGCGTTGATATGAAACTTCCTGGAAGATTAAAACTGTGTACCGGACCGAGACTCGAACTCGGGACCTTTGCCCTTCGCGGGCAAGTGCTCTACCGACTGAGCTACCCAAGCACGACTCACGCCCCGTCGTCACAGCTTTACTTCTGCCAGTACCTCGTCTCCAGTCTTCCAAAGTTTACAGAAGCTCTCCTGCGAACCATGCAGAACTAGCACTCCTGAAAGAAAGGATATTGCAGCCACAGCCTGGGGGATGTTTCCAGAATGAGATTTCCACTCTGCAGCGGAGTGTGCGTTGATATGAAACTTCCTGGCAGATTAAAACTGTGTGCCGGACAGAGACTCAACTCGGGACCTTTGCCTTTCGCGGGCAAGTGTTCTACCGACTGAGCTACCCAAGCACGACTCACGCCCCGTCGTCACGGTAGGAGACGAGGTACTGGCAGAAGTAAAGCTAGGACGACGGGGCGTGAGTCGTGCTTGGGTAGCTCAGTCGGTAGAGCACGTGCCCGCGAAAGGCAAAGGTCCCGAGTTCGAGTCTCGGTCCGGCACACAGTTTTAATCTGCCAGGAAGTTTCATGACAGCTCCATCAATGCACTGCCCTTTTATACATCATGTACGCGATACTACCGCCATTGGTGTTTTGCAACTAACCTTCGGCTCTACTAGTGCTTCCTGTGCTCACAAGTTAACTCGTTCTTTCCACTGGCACTCCAGATACAGTGCTGCATGGAGCCTCAATGGAATTAGCAATGATCTTGGTGAACCAACTGTGCGCGGTGCACCACATTAAAGTTTATAAATTAACAACTGAGTACGTCGAAAAATTGAAGACAAAACCCACAATTGGTGTGTTATGGAAAAAGGGCACCTATTTTCAGCATTAATAACTTCTCTGCTATCTTCACCTTTAATTAAAGACGTGAGTGATTATTCGATCCGGTACCCTCATATGAAAAGAAGTAGAATAAGAATGCTCGTGTTGAGCCTCGAATTTGAACACTACATAGATAGTAGGAATCGCTTTATTTAACAGTTCTAATAAAAAGATCCCTGCGCAAACTATTCTATGCTTCTGCGCCAGTCTCTCACATCGCAATGCCATCTTATACCGTTGGATTGTGTGAGTGGTGGCCGTGATGCGCCTCTGAGCTCCGCCGGAGAGTCTCCTTAGGAGTACTCGCAGTCGAGCAGCCGACTCGAGCGGAACGCTGCTATCTGCACCTGGTGTAGCTGCCCGTTTGATAGCTCCTCGGAGTGGTCTCAAATAAGCTACAACTGGCGTAGCTGCCGGTGACGCTCTTGTGAGTGCCACGAACCAGCACAAGCCGCTTAACGCTTCCCGCAACTCCGGTTGCAAACCTCTCCAGCGGGACTCTCCCGCTCTTTGGTAGGGGTAACCTCAGTGTCAGGGGCCCGTTCACGTCGGGTAACCCCACACACTGTAGGCCGCTCTCTTCTATTCGCGCTCTCTTGCACCGCGCATTGCACATCGCGCAGATAGGTCGTAGGGACTCCCCTCTTCCGTAGGGACACAATACACTGCACTTTCGCAAAAAAAAAGCAATAATTGTCGTTTCGTAAGAGCAAAATTGTCGTACATCCTTCCCTATCCGAATAAAATTCCTCCAAGCAGCAAAGATGTCTGATCTTTCCTGTGCTTCCCCACCATTAACCCGCAGCAAAGCTGCAGCCCAAGAGGCGGGAATGCCAACTACTCCCGCCAGCATTTCCGTCCACTGTCCACCTTCCAAGAGGTAGTCGCCTTGAAGGACAAGCAGATCAGCAAGAGCTGATTTCACTGCTGATGGGCAGTGAACACTCACAAACAGCAACACCCACACCACACACACTAGCGCCTGCTGAAAACTCGAAATATATGCCCCCTCTTCCACCTCCGGCGGCCCAGGCACCGACATAATCAGAGCCAGAGCCGATGAAAGACACAACTAAGATAGAAGACAGACCGTGGCAGCAGGTCGGTCCGAGACGCAAACAGCCGCCAAACACGCAAACAAGAGAGCCCCCTAACTCACGAGGCAACCTCCGAGTGCTGTTGCCAACTCCAGCTACACCGCAAATTAACAACGGCATCACAGGGACCAACACGAACAACCCTGAGAATGCAGCACTCACAAATTCACAAGCAGCTACGCAGAACCCAAACAAATCTGTAATGGCTTCCCACCAGTCATTACACACTACTATGGAGACCTTAGTCTCCTAAACAAAGAATTTAGTATGAAACACAACCCCACAACATACAACTCAAAACTCACTGGGGAACACGCTGCACTGTACGTGGCAAACAAAACAGACTACTCGAATCTGCTGGAATTTCTTAAAGAAAGGAAGGTAGAGCATTTCACGTACAGAACAGTCCTTGAAAAGACACAGCAGTACGTGATCAAGGGGATAGATTCACGAACCCCAACCGAAACAGTACACAAAGAACTCACCGCTCTCGGATGGGAGTGCATTCGGGTAAACCGAATGACAGATTTCGGCACAGCGAGACCATCGTACAACTACATGGCGGAATTGGCCGTCACGGCCAAGTCCCGCGACCTGTTGAAGTTAAAATTGTTTCTTCATATGGTCGTCAGTATAGAGATTTACAATACGCCGCGCACCCCCCGACAATGCCACAACTGCCAGCGCTTTGCGTACGCGGGTATCCGATGCGGTCTCGCTCCCCGCTGTCGCATTTGCGCTGGCGGTCACACGACCCAACACTGCAAACTCCCGAACACAGCACCTCGCAAGTGCGCCAACTGTGGTGCTACCCATCTGGCAAACTACAGGGGGTGCATTGCATACAAAGCAGCTATGAGGCGAAAAATAGCTGAACATGCCAAACCTACCGCCATCACAGTTCCGAAACCGCCCCTCGCCCAATAACAAGTGGAATATTCTTCGCTGGAGTGGTCACTGGCAGCCCCAGCAGCGCGGGACTGTCAGAGGAGCCCCAGAGCTCAGGACACGCACAACGAACACCCCCAACAACAGACACACAACAGACAAACACAACACCTAAAACCACACCAGCACCGGGTACACCACATGACACCAGTAACAACACCACCCTACCCCCTGAGATCTTGGACTGCAGCCCACCACAGGCTGCAGAAGACGCACTAATACAGGGACGACCACAGCGTCAGAGGAGGAGAAGGAGGAACAATCGAAACAGGAGGAACACGACCACACCACAACAAGTACACAGGCAGCAGGACACCAATCCTCACGAACACAACCCGGACACCAACTCGACAACCCACACAACACACCCACTCACCACAGTGAATACACAGGCACCCACAAACGTCACACAAACAAGCGACACACAAGCCAGCCCTCACCAGACGCCAACACAGACACAAGCGGCCGCTAACACGACCATCAACACACAGGCCGACACGCCCAACACTACGTCAACATTCCTGTGAATAATGGAAACATTATTCCCCGGACTCACGACCACCGAAGTAGTCGCGAAGATCATAGGGGGTGTCTCACAACTCTTCACGCAGTTCATGTCGAGCACGCTCAACTGGACTAGCTTCCAAGCCACTGTCACACTACTTTTTACACTACTACACGGATAATACGGCACACCAGCCCCGAAACGCAGACGCTAATACAAACTCACAGATCCTGTTTTGGAATGCCAAGGGGATCGCAAACAAAAAAGCCGAAATGGCCGCGTTCATGGAGCGAAAGAGTGTCCGAATCGCTCTTGTAAACGGAACATTGCTAACGCCTCGCAAACAACTCAACATCCCAGGCTATTGCGTCTATCGTACCGACCGAGCGGATGGCAGGAGGGGAGGTGGCACAGCAATCATCATACACAGAGACACAGAACACACGAACATCGAGCTCCCTGCGCTTGAAAGACTAGAGGCCACGGCCGTCAGGGTCAAGTTCAACGGGGCCAACACGGCACTGGTGTCGATGTACAATCCTCCTAGAAACATAGTAACACGCGATATCAGCACAGTACTCAACATAGCACCGCGGGAAATCGCCGCTGGAGACCGAAACGCAAAACACCCCTATTGGAACTCACGAATACGAACCTTCAACGGCAATAAACTATACGAACACACATTAGGCCGAAACTACATTATACTTGGGCCGGACGCTCTCACGTTAGTGCCTACACAGCCCCGACACAGGCCAGACGTGTTAGACATAGCCCTCATAAAGGACATCACATGCACACTCAACCTTACTGTTGAAAACGATCTGGACTCAGACCGTATACCTGTAATACTGCACACGGAATAAACACTGCAGGACATCGAACCACGCAGGATACTAAACTACAAGCGCGCGAATTGGACACTGCTCAAGGAAACGCTTGATAGTCGTATTCCTGACACCCGCGAAATTAACAACACGCAGCAAATCGATGAGGCTGTGAAGACTCTCACAACTGCCGTCCAAGACGCAATGACTGACGCTATTCCATACACAACACCAAGACAACACTCGATGGCCCTGCCCCAGGAGATTCTGGGCCTTATGTCAATGAGGAACCGCCTCAGGAGATACTGGCAGCGTACCAGGCGCCCGTTCTATAAACTGCACATCAACAGACTCCAGGGCATAATACGGGATAAAATACAAACATTCAAAAACGAACAATGGGGACAGAAACTCGCTGGGCTAGATACCACTCGTCCTGGCGTTTGGCAGCTAGCCAGACACTTCACCAGGGAGAAACATTACTTTCCCACGCTACAAGGACCAGACGGCCGAGCCTACTCGGCGATGGAGAAGGCAGAGCTTATGGCCACAACACTTGCAGCGTCTTTCATGCCGTATCTGGTTCCCTCAGACCCAGTATTCACACTTGAAACGGACCAGTAGGTTATACGACTTGTAGCCCAGTCCTCGCGCAACGAAATTAGACGCACTAGCACAGATAAAATCACATGGGCTATCAAGCACACCAACGCTAGCAAAGCCCCTGGGCCTGATGGCATTCAAAACCGTGTCCTCCAGGAGTTCACGGATAAAGCCGTAGAATACCTTACACACTTAACGAATGCCATCCTGAAACACCAACACTTCCCTGACTTTTGGAAGGCGGTCAAGGTTCTGGTGTTCAGGAAGCCACGGAAAGACCACTCCCTCCCACAAAATTACCGACCAATCATTCTGCTGTGTTCGCTCAGCAAGATTGTTGAGAAGGTAATATTAAAATGTATCACTAGGCACTGCATCGCCAATGACACCCAAAGACAGTAGCAATTCGGCTTTAGGAATCACCACTCGACAACACAACTTCTCCGCGTAGTCGAACATACAACACACGGCTACAACATGAACAAAACCACAGGGACCATGTTCCTGGACATCGAAAAGGCTTTCGACCGTCTCTGGCACCACGGCCTCATACGCAAACTAAGCGAAGCTGGTTTCCCAGACGAACTCGTACGTCTCATACACTCATATCTCACGAACAGGTGTTTCAACACTAACGTGCAGGATAAACAATCAACACAACATGGTATCGAAGCTGGAGTACGCCAAGGAAGCATCCTAGGGCCCATCTTGTTCAACTGTAAGTAGGCTGTTTATGTTTTCTTATTGGCAACGTTACGTTGCGCTCGGTATGAAAATCACTGGCTGTGCTGTGTGCAGTCTGTGGCTAGTTTGCATTGTTGTCTGCCATTGTAGTGTTGGACAGCTGGACGTGAACAGCGCGTAGCGTTGCGCAGTTGGAGGTGAGCCGCCAGCAGTGGTGGATGTGGGGAGAGAAATGGCGGAGTTTTGAAATTTGTAAAAATGGATGTCATGAACTGCTGTATATATTATGACTTTTGATGAATATTAAGGTAAATACATTGTTTGTTCTCTATTAAAATCTTTCATTTGCTAACTATGCCTACTAGTAGTTAGTGCCTTCCGTAGTTTGAATCTGTTATTTAGCTGGCAGTAGTGGCGCTCGCTGTATTGCAGTAGCTTGAGTAACGAAGATTTTTGTGAGGTAAGTGATTTGTGAAAGGTATAGGTTAATGTTAGTCAGGGCCATCCTTTTGTAGGTATTATTGAAAGTCAGATTGCGTTGCGCTAAAAATATTGTGTGTCAGTTTAAGCACAGTCATGTATAATTTGTTCTAAGGGGACGTTTCATATAAGAGGGGGTAGCCTATAAGAGAATGAGTTGTGATGAATTTGAAGAAATGCACTGAGAGGTTATACGAGAAAAATACAGAAAGCGCGCTTGGATAGGATTTTTTTTGGTGGAAGCAAAGGTTGAAATAAGACGAAAGATCTATGGAATGAAGTTTTGGGATGGACTGCAGTACCAAATCTTACACTGAAAACGAACCCTGTCCTTTCCTTTTGTGTTATCCCACTATGTGTTTGTGTACCCTTGTGTATTTGTTTCCTTCCTGTCTCTGTGTAGTTTCATAGAATTTTTTCTTCTTCTAATACTAAGCTACATTCACTATGATGAGGAATACTGTTATCCTCAAATATAATTGGCATTAATAATATGTTATTTACCTTGTAAATATGCTTAGACATTATTTATTCTGTTTTGTTTTAATGCTCATGTGTAAAGTTGATGTTTCAAAAGTTATTCTGATCTTTTATGTATCTACTTATCTCATAATTCCTGTAACATTGATGTATATGTTTATTTCTATTCTGTTGTAAAGCCTGTACTACAAATGTTATCTGTATTGTTATGTTTTTAATTATGTATTTTGTACCTTGTAATTGTATTCTCATGTTATAATATTGTAATTGACACCAGTTCATCAAATTAAGTAACTTGTAAGCATTCAATTCACTGCACACATTTCTGTTGGTCATAGTAATGCACAATATGTGAGAAGTTGGGACTGTTAGTGTTTGCACGTGTGTTACTAATTCAGCAAGGGACTGGATAACAGCATTGCTAGTTCTAAGGACAATTCCAAAAACTTCATGAGTGTACAAGTGGTGGTTTATGGACTTGCTATATTGTCTGCAAGACTTCTAAGGACAATTCCGAAAACTTTGTGCGTGGACAAGTGGTGGTTTATGGACTTGCTATCTTCTCTGCAAGACTCTTCAATGGTGATTGTGCACCTGTACAGTCTCAGCAGATGGCTGCTGGCCATCTCTACAAGGACTACAGTGGGTCTACATCTTTGATGACCCACCAATACCATTATTTCTACAAGGACTACAGTGGGTCTACATCTTTGATGACCCACCAATACCATTATTTCTACAAGGACTACAGTGGGTCTACACCTTTGATGACCCACAAATACCATTATTTCTACAACACTACTTCTTCAAGACTGCATGGAAATCCACTACTTCCGTGTGCATTGTCTTTTACTGCTCAGACTTTGAGAAAAGACACGGCAGTTTTACTGTGATGAATGATCAGGACTGTCTTTATGGACTGTGAGAAAATTTTAGCTTTTGACCAACATTGTATCAATAAGTGTGTGCATTTGATATCTTTGTTATTGTATTTATGAAAAATTTTATCAAATCATTATTGGCCACTGCCCAAAACAATTTGTAAAATTTTTTGTGGGGAGCATGGGGGCTATGTAAGTAGGCTGTTTATGTTTTCTTATTGGCAACGTTACGTTGCGCTCGGTATGAAAATCACTGGCTGTGCTGTGTGCAGTCTGTGGCTAGTTTGCATTGTTGTCTGCCATTGTAGTGTTGGGCAGCTGGACGTGAACAGCGCGTAGCGTTGCGCAGTTGGAGGTGAGCCGCCAGCAGTGGTGGATGTGGGGAGAGAAATGGCGGAGTTTTGAAATTTGTAAAAATGGATGTCATGAACTGCTGTATATGTTATGACTTTTGATGAATATTAAGGTAAATACATTGTTTGTTCTCTATTAAAATCTTTCATTTGCTAACTATGCCTACTAGTAGTTAGTGCCTTCCGTAGTTTGAATCTGTTATTTAGCTGGCAGTAGTGGCGCTCGCTGTATTGCAGTAGCTTGAGTAACGAAGATTTTTGTGAGGTAAGTGATTTGTGAAAGGTATGTTAATGTTAGTCAGGGCCATCCTTTTGTAGTATTATTGAAAGTCAGATTGCGTTGCGCTAAAAATATTGTGTGTCAGTTTAAGCACAGTCTTGTATAATTTTTCTAAGGGGACGTTTCACAACCTGTACATTAACGACTTCCCAGCAACACAAAACACGACGTTAGCCATCTACGCGGATGACACCGCCATCCTTGCGCAACAGTGGAAACCGTCGAACATTAATTCACGAATACAGACAGCACTCAGAACAGCTGAGTCTTGGTTGGAGCGATGGCGTATTAAAGTAAACATCGACAAGTGCGAAGCAGTTCTGTTCACACGTAGACCGAAACTACTGCGCAAACATCAACACAATAGACCGATAACACTAAATACACGCCCAATTCGTTTCCGAGAGAAAGATACCTAGGTTTCTGGCTGGACCGGAAACTTACATGGGGGGGACCACATCGAGTACGTTGCCAACAGAGCGCACGTGAGGCTCAAACAGCTCTACCCAATGCTCAACAGGGAAAGCACACTAAATAGGAGGGTGTCGAGGTCCATATGCATGACACTGATTAGACCTCTGATGACGTACGCAGCTCTCGTCTGGGGATATGCAGCTCCTACACGCCTGCGCCGCCTGCAGATCATACAGAACAAAGTGCTACGAATCATTAGCAACGCTCCAAGCTACACACGCACCGTGAAACTTCACCAAGAATACCACCTTGATACCCTCAAGGAAGTATTCAAAAAACACACGACACGACTATACAGGAACTCGAGACACTCGAACAATCCTCACTCTGGGAAACTACAATCACAACTATAGGTGGAAGCACAAGCGGCCAATGACACTTCTAGCTAGGGCATAGCCACCTATGATAAACTAACATACACTAACAAGCGACAAACGTCGACAAGTCCCTGCATATCAGCAACACTGACTGGTAATTACCAACTGCGATTAGAGCCGACCAACAGGCCACAGCAGGGACACCGACGAGGTCGCCCACTGACGCACAAACAATCCGCCAACATCACCCTACACTGTGCATTCGATATATGACCTATCGGACACAAATACGATAATAAACCTAACTGTTGCAGGTTGCTGACGCTGAACGAGAGCTCTATACCGGCACCCAGCGGCAGCCTCCTAGCAACACCACCGCACAACGTCAAAGGTATCGACATGCATGACACCCACTACTAACAAAGCCTATCGCAGGCAGCAAGACATCCGCTACTGCTCTTACCTACCGACCTAACTATCGCTGATGTTTTTTTTCCCCCTTGGCTCTTGCCTTGTCACTTTTTTCCTCTGCCCTTCAAACCGCCACCCTTCGTTCGACTTCGACCCATTCTACCTCCAGATGAGCGCGTATTAATGGTTAACCTTAACCAGACGTACGCAAACATCGAAGTACCCACATCCTGAGACACCTTACTTTAGTGAGAACTAACACTTATGCAGAGATGGCAGTAGACCTATTGAGTTGCCCATCATGCCGGTGTCACGTGGACGGGCTCCATCTCTATATAAAGAAAAAAATCCTTAGGAGTGGGCAGTATAGCCCGTACAGTGGCGGTACTTGCAGACTCCACGCTCCACCGTAGTAACACTAACTGTAGCACCATTCGAATCTCATAACCACTCATGTTTCATGTCCTCATTAAAACTGGAAAGCAAGACTGAAATACTTATGCGTGATGTGTTTCTCCTTTGATTAAGAAACGTGAGGAAAAGGCCAAGACGAGGCCGATGTCACATATTGTATATGTGCATATCTCTATCCCATGACTTTCATCACCTCAGTGTAAGACCAAATGGTTTGCTGTTGCCATATGTACTGTTGTTGTTGTTGTTGTTGTTGTTGTTGTTGTGGTCTTCAGTCCAGAGACTGGTTTGATGCAGCTCTCCATGCTACTCTATCCTGTGCAAGCTTCTTCATCTCTCAGAAACTACTGTAACCTACACCCTTCTCAATCTGCTTAGTGTATTCATCTCTTAGTCTCCCTCTGCACTTTTTACCCTCCACGCTGCCCTCCAATACTAAACTGGCGATCCCTTGATGCCTCAGAACATGTTGTACCAAGCGATCCCTTTTTCTAGTCAAGTCGTGCCACAAACTCCTCTTCTCCCCAAATTCTATTCAATACCTCCTCATTAGTTATGTGATCTACCCATCTAATCTTCAGCATCCTTCTGTAGCACCACATTTCGAAAGCTTCTATTCTCTTCTTTTCTAAACTATTTATCGTCCATGTTCCACTTCCATACATGGCTATACTCCATACAAATACTTTCAGAAACGACTTCCTGACACTCGATGTTAACAAATTTCTCTTCTTCAGAAACGCTTTCCTTGCCATTGTCAGTCTACATTTTATATCCTTTCTACTTCGACCATCATCAGTTATTTTGCTCCCCAAATAGCAAAACTCATTTACTACTTTAAGTGTCTCATTTCCTAATCTAATTCCCTCAGCTACACCCAACTTAATTCGACATCATTCCATTATCCTCGTTTTGCTTTTGTTGATGTTCATCTTGTACCCTCCTTTCAAGACACTGTCCATTCCGTTCAACTGCTCTTCCAAGTCCTTTCCTGTCTCTGACAGACTTACAGTATCATCGGCGAACCTCAAAGTTTTTATTTCTTCACCATGGATTTTAATACCTACTCCGAACTTTTCTTTTGTTTCCTTTATTGCTTGCTCAATAAACAGATGGAATAACATCGGGGATAGGCTACAACCCTGTCTCACTCCCTTCCCAACCACTGCTTCCCTTTCATACCCCTCGACTCTTATAACTGCCATCTGGTTTCTGTACAAATTGTAAATAGCCTTTCGCTCCCTGCATTTTACCCCTGCCACCTTCAGAATGTGAACGAGAGTATTCCAGTCAACATTGTCTAAAGCTTTCTCTAAGTCTACAAATGCTAGAAACGTAGGCTTGCCTTTCCTTAATCTGATATAAGTCGTAGGATGAGCATTGCTTGACGTGTTCCAACATTTCTACGGAATCCAAATTGATCTTCCTCGAGGTTGGCTTCTACCAGTTTTTCCATTCGTCTGTAAAGAATTTGCGTTAGTATTTTGCTGCCGTTACTTATTAAACCGATAGTTCGGTAATTTTCACATCTGTCCACACCTGCTTTCTTTGGAATTGGAACTATTATATTCTTCTTGACGTCTGAGGGTATTTAGCCTGTCTCATACATCACCGGATGGTAGAGTTTTGTCAGGGCTGGCTCTCCCAAGGTTGCCAGTAGTTCTAATGGAATGTTGTCTATTTCCCGGGCCTTGTTTCGACTTAGGTCTTTCATTGTTCTGTCGAACTCTTGACGTAGTATCATATCTCCCATTTCATTTTCATCTACATCCTCTTACATTTCCATAATATTGTCCTCAAGTACATTGCCCCTGTATAGACCCTCTCTATACTCCTTCCACCTTTCTGCTTTCCCTTCTTTGCAGTGAACTGGGTTTCCAACTGAGCTCTTGATATTCATACAAGTGGTTCTCTTCCCTCCAAAGGTCTCTTTAATTTTCCTGTAGGCAGTATATATCTTACCCGTAGTTATAAATGCCTCTACATCGTTACAATTGTCCTCTAGCCATACCTGCTTAGCCATTTTGCACTTCCTTTCGATCTCGTTTTTGAGACGTTTGTATTTCTTTTTGCCTGCTTGATGTACTGCATTTTTATATTTTCTCTTTTCATCAGTTAAATTCAGTATATCTTACCCAACGATTTCTACTAGCCCTCGTCTTTTTACCTACTTGATCCTCTGCTGCCTTCACTATTTCATCCCTCGAAGCTACTCATTCTTCTTCTATAGCACTTCTTTCCCCCATTCATGTCAATCATTCCCTAATGGTCTCCCTAAAACTCTGTACGACCTCTGGTTTAGTCAGTTTATCCAGGTCGCATCTCCTTAAATTCCCACCTTTTTGCAGTTTCTTCAGTTTTAATCTACAGTTCATAACCAATAGATTGTGGTCATAGTCCACATCTGCCCCTGGAAATGTCTTACAGTTTAAAACCTTGTTCCTAAATCTCTGTCTTACCATTATATAATCTATCTGAAACCTTCCTGTAGCTCCAGACCTCTTCCATGTATATAACTTTCTCTCATGATTCTTGAACCAAGTGTTAGCTATGGTTAAGTTATGCTCTGTGCAAAATTCTACCAGGTGGCTTCCTCTTTCATTGCTTTCTCCCATTCCATATTCACCTACTACGTTCCCTTCTCTTCCTTTTCCTACTACCGAATTCCAGTCACCCATGACTATTAAATTTTCGTCTCCCTTCACTATCTGAATAATTTCTTTTATCTCATCATACATTTCATCAAACTCTTCGTCATCTGCGGAGCTAGTTGGCATATAAACTTGTGTCTATCATAGAAACAATAATTCGTTCACTATGCTTTTTGTAGTAGCTTACTCATACTCCTATTTCTTTGTTCATTATTTAACCTACTCCTGGATTACCCCTATTTGATTTTGTATTTATAACCTGGTATTCACCTGCCACCGAACTTCACTAATTCCCACTATATCTAACATTAATCTATCCATTTCCTTTTTTTTAATTTTCTAACCTACCTGCCTGATTAAGGGATCTGACATTCATCGCTCCGATCTGCAGAACGCCAGTTTTGTTTCTCCTGACAACGATGTCCTCCTGAGTAGTCGCCGCCCAGAGATCCGAATGGAGGACTATTTTACATCCAGAATATTTTACCCTAGAGGACGCAATCATCATTTAACCATACAGTAAAGCTGCATGCCCTCGGGAAAAATTACGACTGTAGTTTCCCCTTGCTTTCAGCCATTCGCAGTACCAGGACAGCTAGGCCGTTTTGGTTAGTGTTGCAAGACCAGATCAGTCAATCATCCAGACTGCTGCCCCTGCAACTACTGAAAACACTGCTTCCCCTCTTCAGGAACCACGCATTTGTCTGGCCTCTCAACAAATACCCCTCTGTTTGTGGTTGCACCTACGGTACGGCTAGCTGTACTGTTGAGACACACAAACCTCCCCACCAACGGCAAGGCCCATTGTTCATGGTGGGACGCATGATCTAGCCAAACTAAAAACATACGACTTGTAGTAGCTATAACGATTAGTCTGCAAGTGACGTAAATGCCAAGCCCTTGCCGCAGTGGTAAATCAGTTCTCGTCAGATCGCTGAAGAATAGTGCTGCCGGGTTGGGTTAGCACTTGGATGGGTGGTCGCACGAGTGTGCCACATGCTGTCGGCAAGTGGTGAGAGAGGCAAATCGAGTAGCTGCGTAACTGATAAGTAGCCACTCCGGTTACAAAAGCTGACAATCGCCAGCAGAGCGTTGTGTGTTCACTACATGCCCCTCCATATTCCGTGTAATAGTCTGCAAGTGACATAAAGGGCTGCCGGGCTTGGCTAGCACATCGATGGGTGGTCGCACGGGTCTGCCTAGCACTGTGTGCAAGTGGTGTCAGAGGCCAATTGAGTAGCTGCTTAACTGAGAAGTAGTTGCTCTGGTTACTAAAGCTGACAATGACCGCCAGATCCCTGAATTTACCACATTCCCCTCCATATTCACTGTAATAAACTCCAAATGACGTAAATGCCAAGCCCTTGCCGCATTGGTAAACAGGTTCTCGTCAGATCACTGAAGAAATCTGCTTCCGGGCATGGCTAGCACTTGGATGGGTGGTCACAAGAGTGTGCCGCATGCTGTTGGCAAGCAGTGTGGATGGGCAATCAAGTAGCTGCTTAACTGAGAAGTAGCGGCTCTTTTTACAATAGCTGACAATGAAAGTCATAGCGCTGTGTTTATCACATGACCATCTATATCCCCTGTAATAGTCTGAATATGACGTAAATGCCAAGCCCTTGCCGCAGTGGTAAACCGGTTCTCGTAAGATCGCTGAAGAAAAATGTTGCCGGGCTTGGCTAGCACTGTGATGGGTGGTCACACGAGTGTGGCGCATGCTGTTGGCAAGCAGTGACAGAGACCAATTGAGTAGCTGCTTAACTGAGAAATAGCAGCTCTGGTAACAAAAGCTGATAAATGACAGCAGAGCCCTTTGTTTACCACATGCCCCTCCATATCCCTTGTAATAGTCTGCAAATGACGTAAATGCCAAGCCCTCGCCAGAATGGTAAACTGGTTCTCGTCAGATCGCCGAAGAAAATTGCTGCCGAGCTTGGCTAGCACTTGGATGGGTGGTCACACGGGTCTGACAAGCGCTGTCGGCAACCGGTGTGAGAGCACAATCGAGTAGCTGCTTAACTGAGAAGTAGCGTCTCTGGTTACAAAAGCTGACAATGGCCAGCAGAGTGCTGTGTTTACCACATGCCCCTCCATAGCCTTGTAATAGTCTGCAAATGACGTAAATGCCAAGCCCTTGCTGCAGAGGAAAACCGGTTCTCGTCACATCGCCGAATAAAAGGGCTGCCGGGCTTGGCTAGCACTTGAATGGGTAGTCACATGTGTCTGCCAGGCGCTGTTGGCATGTGGGGCCAAAGAAAAGTGCTACCATGCTTGGTTAGCACTTGGATGGGTGGACGCACGAGTGTGCCACATGCTGTTGGCAAGTGGTGTGAGAGGCCAATCGAGTAGCTGCTTAACTGAGAAGTAGCGGATCTGGTTACAAAAGCTGACAATGGTCGGCAGAGCGCTGTGTTTCCCACATGCTCCTTCATATCCCCTGTAATAACGATAATTATTAGGTTGTGTTTACCACTTGCCCCTCCACATCCAGTGAAGACAACCATGGATGGTCGGAAATGTTGGACCTTCTAGGGATTGTTCGGGTGGAGTTAAGTTTAAATGGTGTAAATACTGATGTAATATCGTTCAATCTGCATTCTCTGTACTTATAGCCTCTGCACCCTGTATGTGATAACACCGCTAGGAATACATGCTTGACTATAAATCCAGATGCTAGCGGAGCTGGAATATTGCGCTATTGAATTTTGCCATTAACGGCACCTTCACAATGTCCTCAAAGCGTTGCAAGTGACAGTTGTGGTCTTAACAGTGTTCTGTGTAGCTGTGAGTGCATTATGTCGGAGCTAAGTGACTTCGAATGTGGGCAAATTGTTGGTGCTTTTATGGTTAGTGCTTCTGTATCCAAGGTAGCCGAAGTGTTTGGTGTTTCATGAGGTAACATATCAGAGATATATACCACATACAATGAAAGCGGAAAAACATCATCTGTTTTGTTACAATGCGGACGAAAGTATGGGTTCAGAATAAGTGATCATGAAACCGCCAGTGAAGAGGATCGTGACGTAAAATAAAAAGACGACAACTGAAAAAGCCACTGTAGAACTGAAAGTAACACTCGCCAACTTTGTCAACGCCAAGACAATTAAAGATGCAACATGATAAAGGTTACATGTTGAGCATAAACTAAATAGTAGGAAGAACACATGATTAGATTTGGAGAAGATTTTGTGGTGTACAGGGTGCGACATTTAGCAAGCAGCGCTACCACTTTTGGCAACATCAATGCCTCTAAACTAGCTGTAAATCAAGACAACGGGACCATCAAACCTATTAATCGCGGATTTAGATTATTTTTATGTATGTTGTAGAGTGACCATTCCAGACTGCCTGGCTAGCCGTATTTCAAGCGACGGAACCTAGTTCCTGAGAAACGCGATGAAGTTTCATATGTACCGTCTATGCATTAATCCTGTTTCGACCAAGCGATCGTAGTGCAGCGGATAAGCGTTGGCGGTACCGGGTTTTTACATCATTGCCTCGTGAGGATAGCAGATTGATCACACAAATCTTTGTAAATGAAGGAAATACATGCACCTCCGTCGTAAAAATTATAGCGCCCATATGTACTCAGTTTGCCATCCATGTGGTGTTTACTTTCACAGGCAGGTTAAAATTTCAACACAACAAAAATCATGCTTCCGACTTGCTAAATACTAATAAAGAAATGGGTTCGAGAGAAGGTTCCATAAGAATACTTTCTTTAATTCTCCATCAATTTAGGGTGCCTGTTTTTACAGGTATGCTCAAATACGCATGGTTCGAATCGAAGTTGATCGTAAAAAGAACAAACTTTGTAATTAATACGAACTGTGTTTCCGGTGTCGCTTTTGAAAACTTCGTCTGTCTGAAAGGCAGTAGCTTTCATTCTACGTGCGTCATGTTCCAATCATTTGTGTTTCCCTTGCTTCTGCGACAAATACCATGCGAAACACTGTTCTAGCACATAAAATGTTGCAAGAGATATCGAGTAAGCCCATTCTGTATCAAACAGCATATACTCTTGAAGAAAGTTTGCTGTAATGATTGCTATATGAATGAATTTTCTACTAATCATAGAAACTGATGTTTCTGTCACATATTGAGTCTGACCTTTATCTACGATAACAAAGTGCGCTGAAGCAACGAATCTATCAGCGCGGAGATTTGAACCGGCATCTCCTGCTTCCAAGGTGGATGCACTATCCATTGTGCCACTCCGTCGCTCCGGCTACTGCATCTGTACAGACTTCCCTGGTATACCTCCTTCCCTGATACAAATTCCAGTTTACGCCTCAGCCCATTTCCTATAAGGGAGAGACTCAGTTTGTCACTAGAACATCAACTGTACATGATTAATATGTCACCTATGCCTGAGATACAGGCAGGATAAATCCCATTATACTCACTGCCAAGCTGCTATTCTAGTATCAGAGAGCCTCTGCAGCATTGATGATAGCTGAGAAGGGGGAACAACAATGGACTGCGGTGTGAATTTGAATCTGTATCCGGGAGGAATGCGTACTAGAGAAAACTATGAGCCGGTCGTTGTGGCTGAGCGGTTGTAGGCGCTTCAGTCCGCAACCGCGCTGCTGCTACGGTCGCAGGTTCGAATCCCGCCTCGGGCATGGATTTGTGTGATGTCCTTAGGTTAGTTAGGTTTAAGTAGTTCTAAGTCTAGGGGACTGATGACCTCAGATGTTAAGTCCCACAGTGCTTAGAGCCATTTGGACCATTAAGTAAACTATGCAGGGATTGCACCCAGGATGCCAGTGTTGTCCAACAGATAGCGCTGCTGCCTTGAGAGTGGGATCTACATCTACATGGATACTCTGCAGATCACATTTAAGTGCCTGGAAGAGGCTTCATAGAACCACCTTCACAATTCTCTATTATTTCAGTCTCGTATAGCGCGCGGAAAGAACGAAGACCTATATCTTTCCATACGTGCTCTGATTTCCATTATTTTATCGTGGTGAGCGTTTCTCTCTATGTAGGTCGGTGTGAACAAAATATTTTCGTATTCGTAGGAGAAAGTTCGAATTCGAATGCCGGCACAGGTACAAACTAATTCATTGCCTCAGCGGACAACATTGTCGTGAAACTACTACGGGAAAAACACCTAGTTTTGTACAATTTTGCATGACATATACTATTTAATGATATTCTGTAAGGTGAAATTGAAAAAAAGTATACGGGCAGGATCTGAACCTGTACTGCCAACGTGGTAGCCGTGAACCTTATCCGCTGTGCTGTGCTCGCTAACGTCGGTAATATTACAGGTATAGGTGGTACGCGTAAGGCTTCAACTTCGCTTTCCTCGGCAACTAGGGGCTGTCGCATGAAAAACCGCTGGCCAGGTACTCACCACAGGTCCCTCCATAACACACCTAAGACCCGTCGAAATTATTGATTAAAAGACCAGTTGGTGCCCTTGTGAGCTTGAATGACCGACAGAGACGTATCATTCCAATCCGCTTCACGTCAATGCCAGAGGTCAAAATAGCATCTCCGGGAAGTCGTAGCATGTCAGTCCCTCGACAACCCACAAAAGACGGTCTCAGCAGGGGAGAGTTCTAGTTAACATTCCGGCTAAAGCATCAGTCGAGCACCCTCTGTGTCGAGGTAGGCGACATGCGGTCTTGCATTGCATTGCCATGAAGACCGCAGTGATAGGGCATAACCATCGCCCCTGTCCAAATTAACGGATATGTCAACCAGAGGTGATTGTAATGTTTGTTGAGTGACACGACATACCATCACGGCTAGCGACGGGCCTGCATCAAATTGAAGAACGTAATCTGGAAACGGTCACTTTCCTTGGAGTCCTGACATGTGGATAGGGCCGTCATGATGACGTAACGCGGAACCAGGACTCGTCTGTATCCAGTATTGTCACTGGGCGCACTATGGTCACTGGAAAAAGAAATGAGAATGTAGAAAACAGCCACTAACATTACCACATAAATAAGAATCTCATACCGAAATTAAAACACTTTTCAGTACACAGTCTGTATTCAAAACGGTGTCATCCTGTCGCAAACGAGTAATACCTGGAAGATATAAAAGACCTCACAGTACTGTGGTTTCAATGGGAAAACAATTTAAATATTCGGGATTAGACAGCGAGCAGTTTGTGAATGTTTGTTTCGGGTACCTAGGAACACAAACAAGTGCAACAGAAAAAGATTGTCGATTGTTCAATCTGGAATTTATCAGTCTTTTACGTCTTAGCTAAAGATTATACCATTATTATGTACTGTTTTGGAATGAGCCACTTCATTTATATAATAAATTAGATGTTTCTCGATCTCCAGCATACCAGAGATGAAATGTGTCCGCAACTTCTTCTTTAACGAAAGAAATGTTTGGAATACCGCCATAAGCTACATTAGCAAGTCTCTTTTATTTATTAATGGGGACTACTCTCAGACTCCCGTCCATCCACAAACCATACTATGGGAACAATTATTTTTTCTTTATTGGATTTCAATTCCCCCAGTGGGGGGGGGGGGGGGGGGCGCTGGCAGCAGCGTAATATGCTGCTCTACAGCTTACAGAAAAATTAAAAAAATAATGAGAATACAAACAAACAAGAAAAACAGACGATAAAACGATGACATTGTAAAAAACTGTAAAATGGCGGAAAGTTGTGGAATTTAAAATATAAAAACACTGCGGTGACGATGCAGATGAAGACACACAAGAAGTAGACAGGCACAATTAAAAAAACAAGTCTGGTTTCTGTTTGCACGAGATAAAAAACACAACTGGCCACAGTATGGTGGCTGTTCACAGCACTGACTAGGGACGCACAACACTGAACACTCACTTATAACAGCACTATACAGGTGACACGGTGGCAAATAAGGGCGGGGGGGGGGGGGTCGGGGGGAGTACCAGGACCTATGAGGGGGAAAAGGGGGGCCCAGGAGAGGAAAAGAAAAAAGGGGGAGCCGATGGAGGGAGGGGACATAGAAAAGGGGGGCTGGGTGGACGCGAGAAGGAGTGGGAAAGGCAGTGGAGGGGAGAGCAAAAAGGACTCAGGGGAGAGAAGGGAGGCACAGGGTAGGTGGTAGAGATGGGGGATCCGCTCTTGAACTAATGCATAGAGTTGAATCTTTCAAAGGAGTGAACAATCAGTGATTCAGAAAAAAAGAACGGTAGCTCCAAACGTTTCCCACGGCAGAGAGAGAGAGAGAGAGAGAGACGGAGCATTTCAGCAGCGCCTCTGCTGCTCAGAGCACAGTGCACGCCACACAACACAGCCAGCGCCGGCCTCTGCCCTGCTTCTACCTTGGCTGCCTGCATTGTGCAGTGCCCCATTGGATTTTGTGTTTCACATATGCCGTGCCGTCCCTGTGCGTCGTCTGCCGCCTGCAGTATCTGGCGCAGCGTAACTTCGCATCGCACTCTGTCGGCGATCGTTTCAGTTGCACGTCCTGCCCTCTGGGCAGTTGATGCGAGCAACAGGACAGAGAGCCACCTAGTGGATAACATAGGAACTACTTGCAACAACCTGCTCGCAAGGGAACGGACGATTTGTCTCGGAGCGGGTGAGTTCACCGCTCCCCCCCACCCTCGGAACTCGCCCGCTCAACGCTCGCCCCACCGTCTCGACTCTAGCCAGAGCGTTGAGAAAAGCGACTCAGGTGTCACTCTGGTCCCTGCGGTCTCAGCTCACGCTGTAATACAGCTCGCGGCTCGACCTGCTCGACTCAGCGCCTCTGCATCGGAGTTCGTCTCTACTGGATATTGTTCTTCGTAGTAATACCGCTATGTATATTACATTATTATGTTATATATACATCAATTGTTTTTATTTTATTTTTCTTTGTTTAAACTGATTAGATTAGGTTCCTGACGACTCCTCTTACTATAGGATTTTTATTATGGACACTCGAATTTACGCTTTAATTACGAGCGAACCGATAAACGTATCGCAAAATGTGATACACCAATATTTTGCTTGTTTTATTCTGCGTAAGGCTATATGCAGCACTTTCGTTTTACAGTCAAATTTATATTTTTTTTTCTTATTCTGGTACGGATTTTGCGATTTTAGGCGTCTTCGGAAGGAAACGTTCACTTTAAAAATATATGGCTTGCGATGTATTTGTATGAGGTTAATGAAATTTTAATACATTATAGCCAAATATATTGTTAATGTAAATCTCAAGTTACAACATTTTCCGATCACCCAAAAAACCACGATAGTGCAAAATAAAACAATAATCCAAAACTTTGTCATATCGTGGAAATTTCAATAAACAATACAAAATTCTTACTCATTATCTGTGTTACTTCAAAATAGGATCAAATAAGATCAAAATACAGGTATAGTACTGGAATAAACCAAGTTTAAAGGGTAATGTGCCTTCCATTTATTTTCTATTGTAAATGAGTGGTGAGTCATGAAAAAGAGCTAATTCATTTCAGGGAGTGAACAGTTCTGATCCAATCTCTGAAAAGAACAGTTTTGCCCATCTCTAGTAGGTGGTAAAAAAAACAGGATGGAAGGGGGAGAAGAGGGAGCCCAGGGAAAGGACAGAGGAAGGGAGGGGGAGGTGAGGATTAGATAGGAGGGATAAATGGAGGGAGAGAGGGCATCATCCGGGAGCGGGAGTCGACGGAAGCCACCTTGGGAAAGGAGATGAAGATGGGAACAAAATTACAGCTGATGTTATAATAGTAACACCGGTACAGCATGAGTATGACACATGTTGCAGCAGGTAACAAAAAATGTTACACACAGCCTTCCAAAGTGACTGATTACAGTTAAGTATGCACACGTGGAACAACCACATGAAATAATCCAAATAATAATACAGATGATTCACCATACAGTAGACAAGTTACAATTAGCAGTGCAAAGAGAACTAATGCTGGAGCTCACCAGACGCTACCAAGTGATAGTGCCAGAGCCTGCTAGTGGCAGTGTGCGTGTAGAACAAAACGTTTATTATCTAATAAACAGTTCTACTACTGCGATTCTGTCATTGAAAACTACTAATAATAATTGAAATATATTGCAGCCATCTATTGGTGGTAACCGATTCATGCTCAATAAAAAAATAAACGGACTATAATATATAACACAATATGTAGTGTGATTTGCAAGTACATACTCTAGTTGCACCATAAATCGCCAGCAGACGAAACGAACATTCGAAATATGTAATGTAATAAATGAATTTTCATAGAATATGTCAGAGGTGTTGGTTCGAGGTTTCTTTCGATACTCTCCAGATAATCTCGACATTTGTACACGTAGTAATTCTCATAACAGGGTGAAGTTTAAGGAAGAATCAATGCGCAAAGAAATGGAATGCGGAAATACTAAGGAATAAGTAGACACACCTGAAGTTTTCTGAGGCTATAGGTACTGCGATAATGAATAGCTCAGTAGGCATTTTAGTTGAAGAGGAATGGACATCTCTAAAAAGGACAGTTACAGAAGTTGGAAAGAAAAAAACAGGTACAAGAAAGGCAACTAAGGGGAAACAATGGGTACCACAAGGAATACTTCAGTTGATCGAATAAAGAACAAGTACAAAAATGTTCAGTGAAAGTCAAGAATATAAAAATACAAGAATAACTACAGAAACAATCTGAAGAAATCGAAAAAGAAATGATTCTAAAATTTTGTACATGGCTGGAGCTGCAAGGACAGAATGAAATCGTCTTGTAGAAATAGTAAACAGGTAAGTGTTTTATTCGTATATATTTTGTGGGAAACTGTAATCGTGGTGGAGATTATACAAATGAATGTTTGACACAACTGGTAGGAGGAAACGCTGCATATTAACCAAAAACCGCGCCTCCTCTCTGTATCCTCTTATGACTCGAGCATGGGATTCTCCTCACATACCCCTACAGAGCTGTTCCTTGCACAGCTGAGAATTGGCAACATCGTCACAAAGATTTGGCAACACTGTGACAGTGCAGTCACTTGCGCGTATGGTACTGAATTCACTCGCTAAATTCACTTGATATTCCCTTTCCATTCGAATGACTTGTGCTATATAATCCTCATGTAGACTAAGACACTGAGACAGAAAATTAATTTTTTTGGCTAAAGAAATGCTATTCTTCACATAAATGACAACTTTTATTATCGATCACGATGCATTATGAGACTGGGCGACTAATACACTCCTGGAAATTGAAATAAGAACACCGTGAATTCATTGTCCCAGGAAGGGGAAACTTTATTGACACATTCCTGGGGTCAGATACATCACATGATCACACTGACAGAACCACAGGCACATAGACACAGGCAACAGAACATGCACAATGTCGGCACTAGTACAGTGTATATCCAGCTTTCGCAGCAATGCAGGCTGCTATTCTCCCATGGAGACGATCGTAGAGATGCTGGATGTAGTCCTGTGGAACGGCTTGCCATGCCATTTCCACCTGGCGCCTCAGTTGGACCAGCGTTCGTGCTGGACGTGCAGACCGCGTGAGACGACGCTTCATCCAGTCCCAAACATGCTCAATGGGGGACAGATCCGGAGATCTTGCTGGCCAGGGTAGTTGACTTACACCTTCTAGAGCACGTTGGGTGGCACGGGATACATGCGGACGTGCATTGTCCTGTTGGAACAGCAAGTTCCCTTGCCGGTCTAGGAATGGTAGAACGATGGGTTCGATGACGGTTTGGATGTACCGTGCACTATTCAGTGTCCCCTCGACGATCACCAGTGGTGTACGGCCAGTGTAGGAGATCGCTCCCCACACCATGATGCCGGGTGTTGGCCCTGTGTGCCTCGGTCGTATGCAGTCCTGATTGTGGCGCTCACCTGCACGGCGCCAAACACGCATACGACCATCATTGGCACCAAGGCAGAAGCGACTCTCATCGCTGAAGACGACACGTCTCCATTCGTCCCTCCATTCACGCCTGTCGCGACACCACTGGAGGCGGGCTGCACGATGTTGGGGCGTGAGCGGAAGACGGCCTAACGGTGTGCGGGACCGTAGCCCAGCTTCATGGAGACGGTTGCGAATGGTCCTCGCCGATACCCCAGGAGCAACAGTGTCCCTACTTTGCTGGGAAGTGGCGGTGCGGTCCCCTACGGCACTGCGTAGGATCCTACGGTCTTAGCGTGCATCCGTGCGTCGCTGCGGTCCGGTCCCAGGTCGACGGGCACGTGCACCTTCCGCCGACCACTGGCGACAACATCGATGTACTTTGGAGACCTCACGCCCCACGTGTTGAGCAATTCGGCGGTACGTCCACCCGGCCTCCCGCATGCCCACTATACGCCCTCGCTCAAAGTCCGTCAACTGCACATACGGTTCACGTCCACGCTGTCGCGGCATGCTACCAGTGTTAAAGACTGCGATGGAACTCTGTATGCCACGGCAAACTGGCTGACACTGACGGCAGCGGTGCACAAATGCTGCGCAGCTAGCGCCATTCGACGGCCAACACCGCGGTTCCTGGTGTGTCCGCTGTGCCGTGCGTGTGATCATTGCTTGTACAGCCCTCTCGCAGTGTCCGGAGCAAGTATGGTGGGTCTGACACACCGGTGTCAATGTGTTCTTTTTTCCATTTCCAAGAGTGTACTATGATGAGAGTGGGGTGCTGTTCGCAGTGTGTTTGTAGCTCCGTGGTAACGCCCATGTCTCGTGTCGCAATGGCTCAATGAGTCGTCAGTTCTAACTGTGGTAGGGGCCAGGGTGTGAGAGCTTTTTCTGCTGTTTTATTTTATGGAGCTGCAAATTTCCAGAAAAATTCTGTAATGAAATCGGAAGAAAACATTTACACATCAAGTCCTCTTGGTCGCTCGACTCAGTAAGTTGTGTTAATGGTCATAGATCTTGGCTTTCTGACTGCCAAGCTGCTTCACAATACAAGCGTCCCTGAAGAAATTCGAATTGACCGTCAACAATAAGAATTTCAATATCGTTCTTCACTTAAGACTCACATGCCAGGGTGATAAGTATGAAGGAAATGAACCTTTTGATTACTATAGGGCCTCTATGCTAAATTTCCACAGTAGCAATTAGGAACTCTCTGCAGAAATTTGGTAACAGTGCCTCTAGCAACTTACTATTTCTCTGGGTAGCTTCAAATATGGGCAATTTTGTCGCCTTAAATCCAACTGAATATTTTAACTATCACTTTTGAACAGCGTTCAATTCTCCATTAATTAATGTATGGACCTCAAAACAAGCAATTTGCCCGAGTAGCTATAGAGCAGGTTCTGAAATGTATTGACACAATGTTTCGCATCTGTTTACCATAGGGAATCAATGAAAGAAACCAAACACATTACATTGCATTTACTCTCTGTGCCTATGCATATGCATATGCATATGCCTGTGCATATGAATCCATGACAAAAATAAATTATTTGAAAAATCTCCTGTGAAAGTAAAAAGATCAGGATGCGATGCCTTAATTATAGTGCACTGGGTCAGAAACAGTGAAATTAATTCTGTGCTATATTGATGTATTCCATATATCCATCTGACACAAACTGTGGGAAGTTTGTTTTACTACCTTCGTTCCTGGATAAAGAGCTTTTCCTATTTCAGATATCTCTGAACGTTGCTGCATAAGACAATTTAATAAGAAACTAAATTCCTTCAGCTTTGACCAAGGTTAAAAAAATAGTCTTAACAGCACTAAATCGTGGTTTGTGAATCGTTTACAAGCCGTAATCTGCCGCATTTCGCTGGTTGCAAGCTTACTGACAAATTTCACAGAAGGAAAAGGGGGACGAAATGTCTACCACTGGAAGGTCATGTTGTTTTATTTAAATGATTAAAAAATCAGGTATAACGAACTGTGAGGTTGTCAGTATAAGCACATTACTGTTGTCAGTATGATGTTGCACTGCCCAGGGCCTGTAATGATAAAGGCCGGCCGGTGTGGCCATGAGGTTCTAGGCGCTTCAGTCTGAAACCGCGTGGCCGCTACGGTCGCAGGTTCGAATCCTGCCTCGGGCATGGATGTGCATGATGTCCTTAGGTTAGTTGGGTTTAAATAGTTCTAAGTTCTAGGGGACTGATGACCATAGATGTTAAGTCCCATAGTGCTCAGAGCCATTTTTGTAATGATAAAGAGCCCATTGAGTTTCAAATGGTTCAAATGGCTCAGGGCACTATGGAACTTAACATCCAAGGTCATCAGTCCCCTAGAACTTAGAACTACTTAAACCTAACTAACCTAAGGACACCACACACATCCACGCCCAAGGCAGAATTCGAACCTGCGACCGTAGCGGTCCCGCGGTTCCAGACTGAAGTGCCTAGAGCCGCTCGCACACCGCCCGGCCCCATTTAGGTCAGGCATACTGTATACAGAAGTAAAAGAGAGAGCACCACTAAATTCTACAATCCGTATGCATTGCATACACACAGAAATTACTGTTACTGTGTACTTATGGAGCCCAATGAGTGGATTGCGTATTTTCCGGTGAGAAAGAGCACTGGCAAACAGTCTTCGCTACTTTAGGTTGCTTAAACTGGTGTCACTCTGAGCTACAATTTATGGTCAGTGACTAAATGTAAGGTCAATGAGTCTGATACGGGTTTTACAACTGTGAAATACTTTCCTACATTATAGAAGGGAATATTAAATTTAACTAATATTGCGATAATTTTTATGTTGGATAGCTTAGAATGAAAATCTTTCTCTTTATTGCAAAGGAAAACAATTGATTTTCTAAAACATTCTCTGTCATACACAACTTGAAAAGGTCACGTTGACTAAATCATACGGAAGAACTGACAGCGACGTATATCGGAAGGCAGTAAGACCCCTTGGCTTTTGGGTTGGCAGTATTCGACAGCCATTTGTAGGCGCAAGTAAATGAAAAAAGGTAGCGCGTTTTTGTTATCAAGTAACGTTTACATCGATTACTTTTGTTTTTAGTGGCATCTACGAGTAATTGCTGATGTTTGATATTAACATGAAAAGGATTCCGTAGACAGGGAAAGAACCTGTTCTTTGGCAACTACTTCTATAATGACCAAAAGACATTAATTGATCTTCAAGCACATGTGTTCCAGCAGCGGTATGAAGAAAATGGTAGTAATAATGACAGTAATAATCGAATTATGTGATAACTTCACACTTCACAGTGGATTTTCTCGAACTAAGAAATTTGCTGAATTAGTGAAAATTTCAAAATGGCTTCACATTGTGGCTATGATGCCTAGAAGAGTCTTTACATCCTGCTGACATGGGAATAGCACCATTTAATAGACTCGCATTTTCTTCACCGTGACTAATTTTGTAAGCTAATCACATCATTCGTTACAACACACTCCTGGGGCTGGGAAATGTGGTCACAATGGTCTGGTGGAACGAACTATCACAGGTGCAATGCGTGGGTTCAGGCATTTACTTTTAAGAGGCACAAACAGATTTACTTTACCTCTGGTAACCTCAAAAGAAAGACGTTATAATCCTGAATCCGCATTAAACATCACGTTGCTTCATTACCAACTGGACAGAGCCGGTTTACGTCGGGAAATGACATAGGCGGAAGTCATGGTAAACAGAAATATTGTCGCCAGTAAACTTACTCACATTAGAAGATTTTATTTTATTTGATGAACCGATAGCCATTTAAAGGAACAAGGCTCTTATTTTACTTGTACTTGATTGAACTAGAGGCGTTGGAAAATTTGGTGCTGGACTGTGATTCGAATTCGTATCTCCTCTTTCGAGGATCTGAATCTCTTGGAACAGTATAGTTCAATCATTTCCTTCCTTTTTCCAAGACTGCAATCTTCTCTAGGTCTCCTCCAAAGGTAAGTATGTGGGTCCGAATCCTGACCCAGTACAAAAATATTCATAATTTCATTTCAAGCCCTATCACTTGCACATCGGCCTGCTAGTGAAAATTAACGTGTACTTTTAATTTCTGTTCGTGTGTTGCCAACAATCGCAATAGGTGTCGTTATTTCTGGTCAAACACGCACACATCTTACTGTTGGTGAGTAAGCAATTGATACTTAAGCTATATTCGTGGATGATAAATAAGGACGGTAGGTGTGCGGTTCGATTGTTGCTCAGCCACAAATATTTGTAGCCAGCTGGTAACATTTGATTTTACTTAGTTAATAATCTGATTACGTGTTGGGTTCGTATCTCCGTCACGGAACTTCACATCATGTGCTTCATCTTTAAATGCACGTACACTTTGTTACTTCTGAATGGAGGTTTATCAGACATCTTTCGTCGTTAGTTAACAGGAACGAAAGGGTCTTGATAGCAGTCCCTGTTTATTACAAAAACTGTCGTCTTTTATTTTCAAGTTTAGGTTAGGTTACTGTTACTGGCGAAAATTTCGGTAATTCATGACTCTTCATGGCTAGTCAGCAATATGATTAGATTTGATTTGATTAGATTAATACTTGTTCCATAGATCATGAGTACGACATTTCGTATTGATGTGGAATGTATCATTTTAATGAAAGATTTCTTTACTTACCATGATTCAATTTCTTTACTGCAATTTTTTTGCTCTCTCTCTCTCATTCTTTTTTATTTCTCTCTCTCTCTCTCTCTCTCTCTCTCTCTCTCTCTCTCTCTCTCTCTCTCACACACACACACACACATTCTTTTTTATTTTTATTTGTTTGTTGTGCTCGACTATCGGCCAGGCACGAAAACGTCCGTGAATGTGTTTCTTAGTTTTAAATACACTTATGAATGAAATATAGAAACAAACTATGAGAGTTACTGATTTATGATGCTTAGTTTGCAGTCAGTTCTGAGTATTATTAGTAACTATGGTCCAGTCCCTAAACCTAGTTACAGAAGTGCGAATCAGACACATTACGTATTCCAGGCTGTGGCAGCCGCGTCTTTGAGACACCTGGTATGGTCATTTCCCAGCCTCCAGTAGGAACACATCGGTTTGTTTTCTTCCTGCTGGTACTGTAACTGACATTTGTGAGATTTGGCAACAAAGAAAGGTATGTTTGGCAACTCTGTGATCGACGAGTTACTTCCTGGAGTGCACGGAATTAAGGCTCAAAAGTTCACTTGATTTTTCCTGTCATTTACACTGAATAATCTGAGTTATTATCGCTTGAGGTGTAACAAAAGACTGTAAATTTATGGTTTTCAGGCCAGTAAAGTCGTTGCACGTCGAAATTGCAACAAATCATGTCCCTTAAATAGCAGTTTACGAGTTTTAGTCCCTATTGGTTTCGTAAATGAAAGTAAAACACATACCTCTTTGCTAGCAGTGTGGTAAAATGCTGAACTGGGAAATAGCATTTGTAATGTATTCGCCATTCTGATCTCGTGGACTGTAACGTTTTTATCCCTTCTGTGAAAGAGCTACAAGCAGTCACATCAAACATCGATAAGGAAATAGCAAGAAAATACTTTCGGCTCATAGTACAATGTTGAAAACTTCCAATGCTGCACTACAGGTAACTCCTCTTTCCGCTGCTGACAAGCAAATTTTGGGTTTCTAGGAATACATAACTTTGTTTATGAAACGTCACATTTGCATACCTCTTGAGTGTGACACAGCATACCAATTAAACACAGACCCAATCGAAATCTAAGTGAGTAGTATTTTACTAATTCGTGCCGATAGATGCACGCTTGTGTACAGATATTCAGTTTTATTAAAACACACTTTCGTTGTAAGGTTATCGTGGGTAGTTTTATTTCATTTCTTACAATACAGTGCACAAGTTTCGTAAGGTTTCTTTTAGTGTTGTTAAAGCGACAGTAAACGTGAGAGAGAAATTAATCATCAACGATATATGCGAATTTCTGATGTTATATATAACACTCTGACAATGCACATGCAGTTTATTGATTACATGCATGTAGAAAACTTGTTCTGAGTTAAATCTGTCAAACAAGGTTTGAAGAAGAATGAACTGCCACTACCACATGACAGCTAATGTGGAAAATACTTTCCTGACGTATTTTGCACGATGTGCTCTCCCCATACATAATACAAAAGTTTCAAGATGCATCTGCTGGCTGGTCATCTATTAAACCTGAAAGGAACAAAATGTCGCAGAAGTTAACCCTTTTTCTACATGCGACTATTTTATGTTCGAAGTTCGATTAGATAGATAACTTCAGCAGACAGCGGAATTGCGTTTTTTTAAAAAAATGTAGCACTGAATGTACTGGAACTCGCAACGTCTTACATACGGTACGCGACGCTCACCGTTAACACTGCTAGTTGACATATAGCTACAGGAGCTGTAGACGACAACAACATTTCCTCCACAACTTCCCCATTCCATAGTGCTGTGAGGTAATGCATATGGCCGGATCTAGACTTCTGAGAGACAGACAGTTATTTTCTTTTGCACTGCACGACGTTTTCAAGAAACAGATACACAATAGAGTAGCTCAAGTGGAAATGAACACTTCCTATTTAAATTTCTGCATCCTACACTGTTGGCAGTTCTGTGTAGATGGCAGTTACGTGATTTTATTTCGGTGATTACAAAGTAGAGTCTAATGTATGCACTGGATAGCCGAGGCAGCTAGTTCATAGCGATTCAGTCAACCAAGTAAATGAATGTACTGAACATGCTGCAAATCACTACAGGGAGCGTGTGTGTCAGAATTCTCATCCAGTGTGGCGCAACGGAGTTACGATAGAAAAATCAGTCACAGAGGATTTGGTGGTCTGTTGGATTGATGATTGGTTCATATACTTATGGTCTGGGTTAGATTTCAACTTCTGCTGATGATTTTTGATAGGGAGAGACAGATTCTATTCTCTTCTGGCTACGCCAGGTGAAGAAGGTATAATGGCATTGTGGTCTGAAATTCACATTAAACATGATATTCCTTCTCTACCAAGTAGAAATTAGGTTGAACCACAATAAAGTCAGGAGTGGCGACATGTATAATCTCTATCACCAGTAACCTTTCTGATACTAGTTATTTATTTCTAGTGACGAAACAAACGCTATGTAGGGTCACAGGACACTTATTCCATCTTTTGTTTGAGCTTCTGTATGTCGATAAAATTGTTTCTGAACTGGGAATGCAACTCACACCGCCCTTAACCCGGAATTTGATCCATTCGTGACAATACAGCTCGACTACAATTTGTTGTTTGTTCAAAACTGCAGATTCCTCAACATCTCCACATATTCCGCGTGAACGGGTTAGAATCCTGGCCCGGCACTAAAGTTTTCATCATGTTTTATCAAGCTCTAGCATGAGAACACCTATCTGCTGTTGGACAACAATTTTGATTTTTAATGTATAGTCATTCGTAGCCAACAGTAACGATATCTGACGTTTTTTACTCCTAGTGAGACACAGAACTATTTGCGAGATCACTGTAAGTTCAAGGATGTTATTCCGAGCTGCTGGTGGAGAAAAATTCGGTAGCTGACGTCTCTTTGTGTGTAGTCATCAACGATATGTGTGGGGTTCGATTCACAGTCAGCACTGATCTCTCTGTCATATTATTTCTAGTTCAAACAAGCTCACATGTGGCTGCTGATGTAACAAACGCATATTTAACGTTTGTTTTCTCTAGAATATAACAGCGATAGGTGCCGGGTTGGAGTCCTGGGGAGGAAAAAATTAATGTTTCGTCTTGGCATTTCAGTTAAAACATCTAGCTGCGGCTGAGAAAATCCGATATGACACAGTTGATTGTGCTTCTATAACAATCCGATTAGGTTCTGGGTTCGAATCTCCGTCCAACACAAAGCATTACCTCACGGCATTTCCAGTAAATATGAACGGAAATGGAAATTTGTGGTAAGTTCTATGGGACCAAACTGCTAAGATCATCGGTCCCTAGGCTTACACACTACCTAATCTAACTTAAACTATCTTAGCCTAAGGGTAAAACACACACACACACACACACACACACACACACACACCTATGCCCGAGGGATGACTCGAACCTGCGACGGGTGCAGCCGCGCGAACCGCGGCAAGACGCCATAGACCGCGCAGCTATCCCGCGCGGCCTCTTTAAGAAAGATATGGCAATTTTCTACCTCTATGCTTCGATCGGCTATATTCCAGTTCTAATGACCTTGTCATCGGCTGAGCTTTAAGCTCCACATTTCATTCTTTCCTTTCTTAGTCATAGTTTTCTTGGTGAAAAGAAAGTTCGCTAGTGTTCTACAACTAACTATATTTATCTGAAAATTATATTTCAGCATCATACTTCAGTATGAAGATTTACATATTGGATGGTAACTCACATCGTAGCTCAGATGGGGCGGTATAGTGGATACCACAACCTCGTCAAAGATGCACCTCAGCATCGAACGAAACAGGATATCCTATCGGAAAACAAAGCGTAATTGCATTAATTAAATGAAGTTATATGGTTCCAGAGATATTTTCAAGCACCTATGATGTATATATGCAGATTGAAGCGACGAATGAAAATTTGTACAATGGCCGGAATTCGAACCCAGATCTCCTGCTCAATAGGCAGATGCGCAAACCACTAAACCATTCTGGCCCAATGACTCTGCACCGCTGTGGAGACTATTCTAGCACACCTCACCCCTCGGTCCAAACACCCATTCACAGTAGGTATTCTCCCGAAACTAGAAAAGCATTGCAGAGGCTCTCCAGCTATACTGGAGTAGCACCTCAGCGTCGAACGAAATGTGGGATCCTGCCTGAAATCCAGGCATAGGTGCTTTAATCAAATGTAGCCATATGGTTCCAGAGACTCTTCCAGTCTCAAACATCTATGACGTGTGTGTTATAGGAATTTGAATTAAAGAGAGCAGTGTGCTAGGGTAGTCCATGCGGCTATTCTGTGCCAGGGTGACCTATTGGTAAGTGCCTCTGCCTAATGAGCAGGAGACCGGGATTCGAAGCCTAGCCTTGGTACCAATTTTCATTCATTGCTTCAGTTTGTCGTAATAATCACGCTCATTAGGACTCATTGTCTTTTCTTTTTAGGGTTAAAAATTACGAAACGCTGATCATGATATTTTTGTAGTCATTGTTAAAAAGAAGCAAGTACTGTACAAAAGCTGTGCAGTAACGTGGCCTATCTGTGTAACACCTACTGTGGATTGATTTCTAGTACTAGTGTAAGTGCTCCAATACAGTGTTGCTCGTAATTTTATTCAAGTAATGACAGAGTTCTACGTGTTTGCATGGCTAGGCACTTGTATCATATATTTATAAAGGATATGGCCATGAGAAAAATATGGAATAACCCAAGACGGGATAACATTCAAAAAGTCGGGGTTTGTAACGTCAGAAGATTGAACATTGTAGGAAAGTTAGAAAATCTGAAGAGGAAATACAATGGTTCAATCTAGATAAATGTGTGGGGCGGGAGGGAGGGGGGGTCAGTTAAGTGAAATAAAAAGAGGATAAGCATTTCTGGTCATACGAATATCGAGTAATATCAGCAACGGCAGAAAATGGTATAACACGAGTAAGATTTCTTATGAATAGGAAAGTGGGACAAACAGTGAGTTACTGCGAACAGTACAGTGATAAGTGTGTTTCGTTAGTATCGACAGAAAACCAACGTCAACAGCAAAAGTTCAGGGACACATGGTGACATTACAAATAGAAGTTTAAGAGAAAGAGAGGGTGTTTAAGGATATTGAAATCGTAACGCACTGCACAGGATGTTTCCATAAAAGCGTACAAAAATAGCGAATGCTCCACTGAACAAATTGAGATGGGGAACCTGGCTGGGGTCGGAGAAGCCAGTTTGAAGAGATAAGGAAGTAAACTTGTCTATCACTTTATGCAGCATTACTTTTTTCCAGTTTATTTACAACTAACGCCCGTTCAAGTTTACACGTACTGTGCTGCTGATTTACATGTACATTATTCATTTCCTGCAAGGAAACAAGAAGGACGAGCCTGATTATCAGGAAGTCATGATGAAGGTTTTGTTTATTTTACTTGCCCATGAGGTGGCTTTGTTGTATCGTATTTGCATTGTCCCATAACAGAATGTGATATGAATCAACGACAGATCCATTCATTAGTCAGTGCTATTCAGGAACGTATATCACAATACGACGGAGCAGCGCCGGTACAGGATCTCCTGGTCGCTGGATTGAAAGGGGAGGTCCTATTCCATTGCCTGTGAGGTCACCTGACCTGAATCCCCTTCGTTATTTCCTAGAGGGAGATCTAAAGTGACTTGTGTATGAGTACGAGACCCCAGTGGATACGGAGATGGAATTAACTGCCAGAATTGTAGCTGCCTGTGATGTGATTCGAAACACACCAGGGATATTAATTTTGTCAGGGTGCGCCAGAATCTTGTTCCCCGACGCCATGCTGAGGTTGATGGCCGTTGGTTGTAGCACATTCTGTAAGATACAGTACAAATTACATGTTCGTTGTGTCAATGATGGTATTCGCAGTTAACCAATGTAAGCAAAAAAGTATACAGTAACGTGATTTTATTCATGTTATCTCCTTAAGCTGGCTTCTCCGACCCCAAGTTCCCTACCTCAAATTGTTTGGTCGAGCATTCTCTATGCCCTGTTAAATTTTTGCATGCTATTATGGAAACACACTGCATACAGGGACATGAACACATAAAAACCCTGGTGGACTTGAAGGCGGTAGTAGGGAAGGAATAGAAGAACGTGCTACGAGGGGGTAAGGGCATGGCAGTTGGAATGATAGACGAGAAAGATTAATTAATTTCTGCAATAAATTTCAGATAGTAACAGCGAATTACTCTTTTCCAGAATGAAAAGAGGAGGAGGTATACTTGGAAAAGATCTGGAGACTCGGAAACATTCCAGCTGAGTACATCATGGTCAGAAAGAGATTTCGAACTCAGATATTGGATCGTAAGGAGTGCCCTCCTGCTGCTACAAACTCACATCATAACACAATTTAGTAATTACGAAGAGTAGATTGAAGTTAAGAGAATCGTCCGGAAGAATCAGTGTGGAAGAAAGTAGGATATTGAAGTACTGAGGAAAGATGAAGCGCGTTTGAAGTTCGCTAAATATGTCTACTCTGTGATAACAAATATCAGAGCAGACGGTTCATTAAGCAAATAATTGATGATGTAGAATGCAACTCAATGCAACTCCTACTCTCAGATCAAAAGGTTAACGCAGGGCCACATCAAACCAGTCAGAAGACCGATGACTCAAAAAAAAAGAAAAAAAGGAAAGAAAGGCGGTTTGTCTCAACGAAACTCGAGCCCAAACATTGCCATTCGTATGTAGTTCTCTTACCCACTGCGAAACTCACTCGACACTTACGACTGCTCTCGTAGGCTTAATTTCACCCGCGCCTCTCAGTAGCTTCCCGAACTTCACAGAACCTCACATATCTTACTTAGTAACATCTCTGGAATAAAAATATGTTGTAGATAAATCGCTTAGATATAGTCATAAGATTGTTTCTCGAATGGGTCTTTCACTCTGCAGCGGAGTGTCTACCTTTTTGAAACTTCGTAACAAATTATAATCGTGTGCAGTAGCGGATTTAGGGGGAGGGGGTCTAAGAGGCTCAAGCCCCCACCCTCACCACCACCCCCACCCCAAAAAAGCATCTGTGTCCATCCAGCACATATCTCAAATTAAACTCGATATTATCCTACTGTCTTAGTAGTATACTACCTACAGTACAATTTTCATCACTTGTTAGTGTTCCATTCTAAGTAGGTGTAGTATGTTTTCAGATTATACATTTCTCTAAGAAGGTGCTTGTGTGACTAGTTTTGAAATCGCGCGCCACCCATTCGGAACGCATCTACATACACACGCACCACTGCCAACGCCATCCGCCCGCCCGATAAGTGTGTGCGGTTTGCGAGTGCGCGCGCCGCGCTGCTGTGCACATAGGGCATTGTTGTATGGTTTGTCAAATGAGACACAATGGAATGCGCTGTTCAGTTGTAGAATCGAGCGAGAATGAACCAGTATTACCTGGAGACAATGTCGGTGACTTTTCATTGACGACTCAACGTTCATCAGTTGCATCATTCTGGTTATTTTGTATGTACTTAATGAAACCCCTCCCCCCCATGAACCATGGACCTTACCGTTGGTGGGGAGGCTTGCGTGCCTCAGCGATACAGATAGCCGTACCGTAGGTACAACCACAACGGAGGGGTATCTGTTGAGAGGCCAGACAAACGTGCGGTTCCTGAAGAGGGGCAGCAGCCTTTTCAGTAGTTGCAAGGGCAACAGTCTGGATGATTGACTGATCTGCCCTTGTAACAATAACCAAAACGGCCTTGCTGTGCTGGTACTGCGAACGGCTGAAAGCAAGGGGAAACTACGGCCGTAATTTTTCCCGGGGGCATGCAGCTTTACTGTATGATTAAATGATGATGGCGTCCTCTTGGGTAAAATATTCCGGAGGTAAAACAGTCCCCCATTCGGATCTCCGGGCGGGGACTACTCAAGAGGATGTCGTTATCAGCAGAAAGAAAACTGGCGTTCTACGGATCGGAGCGTGGAATGTCAGATCCCTTAATCGGGCAGGTAGGTTAGAAAATTTAAAAAGGGAAATGGATAGGTTAAAATTAGATATAGTGGGAATTAGTGAAGTTCGGTGGCAGGAGGAACAAGACTTCTGCTCAGGTGACTACAGGGTTATAAACACAAAGTCAAATAGGGGTAATGCAGAAGTAGGTTTAATAATGAATAGGAAAATAGGAATGCGGGTAAGCTACTACAAACAGCATAGTGAACGCATTATTGTGGCCAAGATAGATACGAAGTCCACACCTACTACAGTAGTACAAGTTTATATGCCAACTAGCTCTGCAGATGACGAAGAAATTGAAGAAATGTATGATGAAATAAAAGAAATTATTCAGACAGTGAAGGGAGACGAAAATTTAATAGTCATTGGTGACTGGAATTCGAGTGTAGGAAAAGGGAGAGAAGGGAACGTAGTAGGTGAATATGGATTGGGGCTAAGAAATGAAAGAGGAAGCTGCCTGGTAGAATTTTACACAGAGCACAACTTAATCATAGCTAACACTTGGTTTAAGAATCATGATAGAAGGTTGTATACATGGAAGAACCCTGGAGACACTAAAAGGTATCAGATAGATTATATAATGGTAAGACAGAGATTTAGGAACCAGGTTTTAAATTGTAAGACATTTCCAGGGACAGATGTGGACTCTGACCACAATCTATTGGTTATGACCTGTGGATTAAAACTGAAGAAACTGCAAAAAGGTGGGAACTTAAGGAGATGGGACCTGGATAAACTGAAAGAACCAGAGGTTGCACAGAGTTTCAAGGAGAGCATAAGGGAACAATTGACAGGAATGGGGGAAAGAAATACAGTAGAAGAAGAATGGGTAGCTTTTAGGGATGAAGTAGTGAAGGCAGCAGAGGATCAAGTAGGTAAAAAGGCGAGGGCTAGTAGAAATCCTTGGGTAACAGAAGAAATATTGAATTTAATTGATGAAAGGAGAAAATATAAAAATGCAGTAAATGAAGCAGGCAAAAAGGAATACAAACGTCTCAAAAATGAGATCGACAGGAAGTGCAAAATGGCTAAACAGGGATGGCTAGAGGACAAATGTAAGGATGTAGAGGCGTATCTCACTAGGGGTAAGATAGATACTGCCTACAGGAAAATTAAGGAGACTTTTGGAGATAAGAGAACCACTTGTATGAACATCAAGAGCTCAGATGGAAACCCAGTTCTAAGCAAAGAAGGGAAAGCAGAAAGGTGGAAGGAGTATATAGAGGGTCTATACAAGGGCGATGCACTTGAGGACAATATTATGGAAATGGAAGAGGATGTAGATGAAGATGAAATGGGAGATACGATACTGCGTGAAGAGTTTGACAGAGCACTGAAAGACCTGAGTCGAAACAAGGCCCCCGGAGTAGACAACATTCCATTGGAACTACTGACGGCCTTGGGAGAGCCAGTCCTGACAAAACTCTACCATCTGGTGAGCAAGATGTATGAAACAGGCGAAATACCCTCAGACTTCAAGAAGAATATAATAATTCCAATCGCAAAGAAAGCAGGTGTTGACAGATGTGAAAATTACCGAACAATCAGTTTAATAAGCCACAGCTGCAAAATACTAACACGAATTCTTTACAGACGAATGGAAAAACTAGTAGAATCCGACCTCTGGGAAGATCAGTTTGGATTCCGTAGAAATACTAGAACACGTGAGGCAATACTGACCTTACGACTTATCTTAGAAGAAAGATTAAGGAAAGGCAAACCTACGTTTCTAGCATTTGTAGACTTAGAGAAAGCTTTTGACAATGTTGACTGGAATACTCTCTTTCAAATTCTAAAGGTGGCAGGGGTAAAATATAGGGAGCGAAAGACTATTTACAATTTGTACAGAGACCAGATGGCAGTTATAAGAGTCGAGGGACATGAAAGGGAAGCAGTGGTTGGGAAGGGAGTAAGACAGGGTTGTAGCCTCTCCCCGATGTTATTCAATCTGTATATTGAGCAAGCAGTAAAGGAAACAAAAGAAAAATTCGGGGTAGGTATTAAAATCCATGGAGAAGAAATAAAAACTTTGAGGTTCACCGATGACATTGTAATTCTGTCAGAGACAGCAAAGGACTTGGAAGAGCAGTTGAACGGAATGGATGGTGTCTTGAAGGGAGGATATAAGATGAACATCAACAAAAACAAAACGAGAATAATGGAATGTAGTCGAATTAAGTCGGGTGATGTTGAGGGTATTAGATTAGGAAATGAGACACTTTAAGTAATAAAGGAGTTTTACTATTTGGGGAGCAAAATAACTGATGATGGTCGAAGTAGAGAGGATATAAAATGTAGACTGGCAAAGGCAAGGAAAGCGTTTCTGAAGAAGAGAAATTTGTTAACATCGAGTATAGATTTAAGTGTCAGGAAGTCATTTCTGAAAGTATTTGTATGGAGTGTAGCCATGTATTGAAGTGAAACATGGACGGTAAGTAGTTTGGACAAGAAGAGAATAGAAGCTTTCGAAATGTGGTGCTACAGAAGAATGCTGAAGATTATATGGGTAGATCACATAACTAATGAGGAAGTATTGAATAGGATTGGGGAGAAGAGAAGTTTGTGGCACAACTTGACCAGAAGAAGGGATCGGTTGGTAGGACATGTTCTGAGGCATCAAGGGATCACCAATTTAGTATTGGAGTGCAGCGTGGAGGGTAAAAATCGTAGGGGGAGACCAAGAGATGAATACACTAAGCAGATTCAGAAGGATGTACGTTGCAGTAGGTACTGGGAGATGAAGAAGCTTGCACAGGATAGAGTAGCATGGAGAGCTGCATCAAACCAGTCTCAGGACTGAAGACCACAACAACAACAACAACTACTTAATGAAATTCATTCAAACACTGTTCGTAGAGTTTGTGAGTTTTTATTGGGTTGAATTCGTTGATCTTTCGGTCGGTGTGGTGTGGGTGGACTGTGGATCAGTACTGTGAAGTTAGTGCTTTTTCCCACTAAATTTAGTGGTTTTGAGTACCTGTCTAGTGTTGGGTGACCAAATTATTTTCAGTGAAAACCGGGACACATTCACCCGGATGCCAATGGACACATCATTCCACATGTACCCAGGTTTCTTAATTTTAAATATTAATGTTTTGTTGATATTTTGTTAACCCGATTATTATAACTAATAAGAGGATACAAAAATTGATATAATCTAGATTATCTGTATAATTAATGACATTTAATAAACGTATACAGTAATAAAGAAATGTATTACGATTTTACAAAATTTTACAGCCATTCAACTTTTAATCAATTAGTATTAACATGAGCTTTAATATTACTGAGCACTTGCAGATGGAATTGACTGTCCTTGGGGAAAAGTGTATTTTTCACTGCCTCCAGCCTTCTTGATCATGTCTTTGTTTTTTGAGTCACAGTGATAAAACTCGGCACAATCCATTTTGTAGTTGTACAGGATCTGCAGGATTGCTTCAAGAGAGTCTACCTTCATTCTGTTTCTTTCATCAGTCCACTGGATATTCATGAACGAAAATATTCTTTACACATTAGCATTATGGGCTGGGATTGCAAATAAATATTATTACCAACTCAGAGTAATGCTGAAGAGAGTCACAGCTTTTAAAAAAACACACCCACTTCTCATGACATTCCAGTGGTGTTTTGTTTTTTTCATCATTTCACTTGTTAAGACTTTCTTCAACAAAATTTGTCAGTATGCCGACCTGATCAAAGAAAATGGAATCATCGATTTCAATCTCCTTACCCTTCAAATAAGAAACTGTCCTATTTTGGCACTCTCTTCATTAACATCCAATCAAACACCGGCGATGAGGGTAAATATGAGGCGCTCCACTTGCTGAGATATTCTACACAAGTGTCATAAAACTTGTTAACTTCTTCTCTAAAACTCCTTTCCGCTGCTGCTGATACTTCTGCTCTTTTAAGGACAGATTTAACAATAAAAGAAATGAACTGCTGTTCTCTCCTCTTAGTAACAGTTTCCAGAGTATTTTTCAAAACATCATTTACCTCTATTACACTTTTCGTGCTTCCCTCAATTTCCTTTATCCCATGCTGCAAAGTGCTAAGCTGACTGTGAATGAACCATAAGTAGGCTTCACTTAAAGGGTTACTGAAAAACTGAACCAATTTTTTGGGGGTTTTGTTTTCATTTAGGAAAAACGGTTCAAACAGGCGGATTACTCTATCAACTGCTAGAAACAGTGACAACCAGCGAGTTTTCGAGTGACACGTTACATTCATATATTCAATTCCCACATAATCACAGAACTCCTTAAGCCTCTCTGTTCTATCAGTATATGCGTAAAAGTGTGAGTATACCTTCATGACGATAGTTTCAACATCACAGCTTAAACTGTCAGCAGATGTCTGCACGCTATTGTGTACAACATGTGCAGGGCACCCTATGCCTTCAATGTTTTCAGGCAATGTTGCCTTTAATTTGGTAAATACGTTACATTTGCCTTGTCTTTTTAAACCACCAAAGTTTGTGTTAGCGTTGTCTGCACAAAATGCCATACATTTATTTTTCTCAAGATCAAACATTTCGATAGTATTCATACAAAATCCTGAAATTTCGCCAGATGTTTCATTAGGTAGGGAACTCACCTTCAAAAGTTTGGTCTGAATTCCCTGATTAATATCGAAAAACTGAACAACAAATGGAGATATTTTAGTGGCCTTATGATTGCTGGCATCAGTGGATATCCCGTAGAAAGAAGACTTTTTGATGTATTCAAGTCTTTCCTTTACACTCTGGGGAGCAATAACTCCTTTCATTAAGGCTGACAATTTAGTTCTTGCTGAACTAACCTTTTTTGCAATGGAAGAATCATCAAACGTAATGCTGTTAAGCTTATTAGTATAATCACTAGACCTATAAGTTTGGTGATGTTTTACCGTGTGGTAGGCTAGTGCAAGCTCGGCTGCTTGAACTTTCGTCTCTTCACTTGACTGACTGATGTTTCACAAAATAATTTTGTAGAGTTTTACTGCAGCTCGGTGCACTGTATCTGTTAATGTGTTTCTTTGACCTGACGTGATCAACTATGTCGGAACGTCCACCATGACTTATACTAATAAAACACTTACATACGGAACACTCTACTTCGTAATCAAAACGACCTTACTTAATGAAATTCCATTCCTTGGAATAACAGTCACCGAACTTGCAGGCACGTTTCGGCATTGCGTTTCACAGTACTGCAGCAATAATACCACTAATATGAGAAAAAACTATTGCAGTTTGTCTGACAAAACATCAACTACTACATTGTTCTTACATTGAGTGTGTGAGTAAGTGGCGCGACAATCGGACGGTGTCATAGCTCTGTTACAATAATACAACTTACTACTTGTTGGCCAAAGTACTGCTCAAAGTAAATCATTGCCTGAATGTATCAATACTGATACTGTGATTACTAGTATGGGACAATGGAGGTTTTAGACAAATAAGCTAAAATATATTAATTTCTTGTGTTGTATTTCCTTTAATATAGCGAAATCCCAAAAATTTGAGAAAGTTTCACGAAATGAATTTAAAAACTGAATTCCGGGACTTTTGAGCGTCCCTAAACAAATTTTCGGTACACCGGAACACTGGGATGAAAACCGGGACAATCCCGGTTTTCCGGGACGTTTGGTCACCCTAGTCTAGTGTGTAGATTTTGCATCTACTGGCTGATATGAATTATGGTGTATTTTAAAAAGATTTGTGTGGTTTATGATAAAATTATTTTTTAAGACCACTTGATCCATCCAGCAAACAGCACTATTTAATTTGCTAACGTCTAGTAGTTCTTAAATTTATATCACCTAAACATTTATAATACACGGTATTTTGTCTTCGTTTCGGTGTTGTTTTGCGGTCGTATTGTTATTCACCCGTTTTGTTATGCGTTTTAGTTTAATAAATCTGCAACTGCTTTTACAGTTCATATCTGTAGTGCCAGTGGTAATGTGGAGTTTCTTAAGTCACTTGCTGTTGTTTTAGTGCTAAACACACGTAAAGGGACAGTATACCGAGAAATTTCGTGCATAATCGCTACGCGATAGTAAATTTGCAGAGTGGCTAGAAAGAACTGAAGGAGATGACATATTGCAGATTTTGTCGTAACATTTTGTTAGCGTGTTCTGCCGCAATAATAAGCTACAGTGACGTAAAGAAAAAAACACAAGACAGTGGCAGCACCATTGTCAACAATCAAAAATACATTTCAAAACCGTGAAGGAGTGTTCAGAAGTGAATCAAGCTGAGTGTTCCCTTGCAATATTTGTTTCCACCCATTGTCCGATCATGTCATGTCATCACTTAACTGATCTGTGCTAGAGTAAATTAACAAATACGTAGAACTAAATGTAGTACAGCATAAAACATGTAATGAGGCGGTATTTTGTACAAAATTTGAGACAAGATAATTATTAAATCAACAGACATTAGCGTGACCAAATTTTTAGGAATGACAAAAATATATTACAGTGCTGCAACCAATGCGATCATTTCAACGTTTTTAAAATTAGGTGATCTCGAACATTATAATGCACAGTCTAGTGTAACAGTAATTAAAGACATGCCTCAAGAATTGAAATTAGATCCAAACAAGCTGCAGGTTATCGGCTCAGACAATACGAATGTAATTGTAGGTGTTCACAATGGTGTCAATCAAATTTTGAAAAATGTAATTCTGGATTTGATTGTTATAAAATGTGTAAGCCATTCAATTCAGCTTGCTACCGAGCGAGGTGGCGCAGTGGTTACCACACTAGACTGGCATTCGGGAGGACGGCGGTTCAAGCCCGCGTCCGGCCATTCTGATTTAGGTTTTCCGCGATTTCTCTAAACCACTTCAGGCAAATGGCGGGATGGTTCCTTTGAAAGGGCACGGCTGATTTTCTTCCCCGCCGTTCGCTAATCCGATGAGACCGATAACCACGATGTTTGGTCTCTTCCCCCAAACAACCCAACCCTCAGCTTGCTACTTCTGCAGCAAGGGAGACGCTCCAGGAAATCTAGACTGCTTATTTAGGGAAGCATATAATTGGTTTTTGCCTTCTTCAACTCACTAATAGTTGAATAGTTATATTTGTCAGACTGTCAAAGGGGCAGAACCCCTTAAAATTCCACGTGCTTGTGATACGCGATTGTTGTCCATATAGCCTGCGGTAACAAGAACGACAGACCAGCGGTTAGAGCTTAGAACACACATTGAAATAACGCGAATCAAAGACAAATGTTACACTGCAGAAATGCTTTATTCAGTGTTTTCCGATGAATCCAGTTAGGCGTATTTAAATACTTTCCAAGACGATTCTTTCATATTTGCATCTGGTTAATAACATTTAGAACCCAACACAGAGGATACGTGCAAGCTGTTAAACAATCACGTTGTGCTAACAGAATCATAAATAAAAGAAGTTTTTGTCACTACACATCCCATGCAGAGAAAATTAAATTTAGACTTTGAAAACCACATTGATCCCAAAACATATCTAGGATATTAGTTCGAAAATAAGATTTATGAATTGAGAAAAATCTTAATTATACCCAGAACAAGAACATGTCCTACGTCTGAGATGCAACCAGTTTGTGTACCAATTAATAATTCAATTGTTGCAACGACTTCCAGACAACAATGAAATTTTGAGGAGAATTTCACTTCTTTCAGTGCCCAAAGCTCTTCGTGTCGTTAAAAAGTCATTCATTCCTCCCCTTGAATCGTGTATACGGGTCCTGGCACAATACCAAAAACTGATTTTCAATAACAGAATTCAGCTTTTGTCAAATGGTCCGAAACAGACGCTGTTAATTTCTGATGTGAAGTGCTTCCACACAGAGATGCAAATGACGTCAACCCATTTCACGAACTGACAACTTTTGCGCTGTCACGACTAAGGTTACCATGGCCGAATGCGGAAGTGGAAAGAGTTTTTAGCCAGATGAACATTATTAAAACTAGAGCGAGAAATAAAATTAAATCCGAAATGATTAATTCACATTTGCCGATTAGAGCAGGAATCGGAAGGAAGAAACACTGTTGCCACAATAATGAACTGCCAACAGAAGTACTGACGCAGGAAGGAACTTACAACTTTGTAACATGGGCAGCCACAGCCGTTGAAATTCATGGTGACTTGAAACTGAATGAAACTGCAGACAGCTATTAACTGATGGTTTATTGATCCGACCGGTTTCGCTGCGCTAAAGCAGCGTATTCGGGTGTAAGTGGTGTCACGTAAATCAGCGCATGAAGATGCTTCCAACGTTCGCAGTCAGAAAACCCACAAGTGCTTTACCCTTACGACTACTGACTGCAGTTGCCGCATCCCCTGCACTATTCGAAAAAATGGTTCAAAGGGCTCTGAGCACTATGGGACTCAACTGCTGTGGTCATAAGTCCCCTAGAACTACTTGAACCTAACTAACCTAAGGACAGCACACAACACCCAGCCATCACGAGGCAGAGAAAATCCCTGACCCCGCCGGGAATCGAACCCGGGAACCCGGGCGTGGGAAGCGAGAACGCTACCGCACGACCACGAGATGCGGGCTGCACTATTCGCCTCAATGTTTCGCCGATTTTTATTCGTTGAGCACTTCCCCTCTTCATGGGGTTGGATTCTCTGACTACGAACGTTGGGGTGTCTCCAAGTGCTAATTTATGTGACACCATTTAACCCTGAAGATTTTGCTTTAACGCAGCGAAACCGATCGCGTTAATAGACTATCAATTAACAGCTGTTTGCGGTTTCATTCAATTTCGTGATAGGAACTGTTAACGACATGTAAAGCATCTGAATGTACTATTACCTCTGCCTCTGGTGTTGAACCTTCTGTCGAAGAAGACGTTGATAACACCGAGCTCTTCATTTTATCTTAGGTAAGTTCGCTGTACCTCATATTGTTCTAGCTTTAAACAAAGGAATAAATTGAATTGCTTCATACTTTTGGTTACTCAACGTACTCGGTGCTTAAAAAATAATAATCTAATGGTTTTGTTAAAGGCACGATAAAAAATGTAGTGGTTTATAGTGGTTTTGAATAAGTTATTTTAGTGGAAAATCTCATTTCACTGTTGGCAACAACGTTGTGGACACATGTTATGTTGAGACAGCGTTACTGTCTGATTGGTAATGTGATGTTTACACGTACTACTTTTCCTTTGTTGGTATATATCATGTTGTCTGTGGCATTCCTACATCTGTAGAAAATAGTTTCTGTTTGACACGTAATATTGGTCCTAGTCGTTTCGATTGCAAGTTATGTTGTCGCATTGTATGCAGGTTTGTCCTTCTGAGGAAGACGGGTTTAAATCCGTAGAAACCATAGTGAAAGTTACTTGAAAACCACCATATATGGTAACTGGTTGACTGTTACACCGCTGTTCTTAGCCGTAGTGCAGCCACGTTCCAAATATTGAATATTCAGCTTTCCAATAACATAATAAATTACAACAGATGCACAATTTAGTATCCAGAAACGCATACATGAAAACGTTAAAATCGGTATATTGGCCTTTCAACTATAAGATAACACAGTTACACACAAAATGACAGGAAGCGTATTTATCATGTAACATTTTTGCAGAGACGGGCATTAGTGTATATAATAAAATACAAAATGCAGTATAAATAAGGTTAGGAATACTACAGATTAATGTGTATTTAACATACGGCTCAAGAAAAATAGTGAAAAATTAGCATCTGCCAAATCTTATGATCATGAACAACGTGCAAACTACTATTCACAGGTTGTGAGCTATAGTACACTGTGGGCGTACCATTAAAAATCTAGCGGTCTTGTGTAACAATATTCCATTTACGGTAGAACAAGTCAGTGGAGAGGGGAAATTCCACCGCTCTTCGCTTTTTATGACGTGCATTTCACGTATTTTATCAATGTTTTTTTCACTGAGTGCTTGCTCTTTCAGTTTTTACTATGTACGTTTCATGCAGCTGTACCAACTTTTTTTTCGCTACTACTCTTTCATGTACTTCTTTTGTAGAGCCTTTGAGAGTGGCGTAAGATCGAAATATTTGAGGCGGCATAAAATTAACAAAAACACTGGGAAAGACTAATATGAGGTTTTGAGTGTATTATTTTAATACTTTACACTGTACTTAGAGAAAAGAGAGCTATTGGTATCGACAAGGGATGTAAAATGTAAAACTTTCACAGCCTGAAATGCCAAAATTAATAAAGCCCGGACTATTATGCCATAGTCGAATGGATTTCGCCTTAAAACCCGACGTTTCGTCCCCATCTAAGGAGGACATTTTCAAGGGGAATCGTAGCTTTTTTGAATGTTCGTTTCACACTGATTAGGTAGTAGCGAACCAGGGTGTGAATCGGACATTCAAAAAAAGGTACGATCACTCTTGAAAATGTCCTCCGCAGATGGGGACGAAACGTCGGGTTTTAAGGTGAAATCCATTCGACCACGGCATAATAGCCCTAACCATTTTATTAATTGTAACGACAAGGGATGTTAGTTAATGTATTTATTGTCAGACAACTGTCAAAATATCTATTTTTTTAAAGAGGTATTCCAGGATATTCCAGAACTACTTTTTAATCCTACACTTGCATCATCTGCAAAAAAATAAAACTTTGTATCTTTGACAGCGCAAGCGGAAAATAGTTCATGTATATCAGACAGCACAGAGGACCCAAAATGGAGCCCTGTAGTATACCATGTGCATCTTCTTCAAATCGGAGTGGTTGGTTGACTGATATGGTGGGGGGGGGGGGGGGGGGGGGACCAAACAGCGAGGTCATCGGTCCCATCGGAGTAGGGAAGGAAGGTGAAGGAAATCGTCCGTGCCCTTTGAAAGGAAGCATCCCTGCATTTGCCTGAAGCGACTTCAGAAAATCACGGAAAACCTAAATCACGATGGCCGGACGCGGGTTTGAAACGTAGTCCTCCAAAATTCGAGTCGGATGCCACGTGCGCCACTTTTCTCGGTAAAGTCTGAGTGGAATATCATTTACATAAATAGAAATAGGAATATGTGCTTGAAACACTTTTGCGTGAAAAAACGTAAGTTCCTTGAGTTGACTGAGATCTGCTAGTCAGTTAGTGTGTGACAGTCCAAGTAGTGCGTTGTGAGTGATCGATGGGATTTACCAATGCAGAAAAAGACGACATTCTCACAGTGTATGGAGAGTGTAGGAAGAATGCAATTCGTTCTTGTATGGTGCTTTGCGGCAACATATCCAAATAAACGTCAACTACCTCGGCAGTTATTTATTAACCTCTCCAACCAGTTACCTGAAACTGGTAGTGTAACACTTAGACAACATAACAGAAGGAAACAAGTGACGAAGGAAATTAGAGTTCTTGCTGCTGTTGCAGCTGATCCGCACGTTAGTTCCCGCGCAAACGCACGTGGAAGTGGTATGAGTGTCCTGCACATTCTCTATCGACATAGGTTCCATCTCCATCTAAAATGTAAATTATTATGAGAGTTGTGTTAACTTCTTTCCATGGGCATTAAGACAGTATACTCCAGATGTATCATGTATCTTGTTTAGTGATGAAACCCCATTTTCCAATCATGGCCAGGTAAACCTCCAAAACGGGCAGTATTGGTCTGTTGACAATCCCCGTTGGCATCGCCAGGTGGACTGTCAGCGTCTTTGGAATGTAAACGTGTGGTGTGGGATAATGAAACAAACAACTCATAGGCCCACTTTTCATAGATGGAACACTGAACACACACAAGTATTGCAGTCTCCTAACAGACCATCTTCCTATGATGCTAGAAGACGTTTCTCTGCAGACTAGGAGTAACTTGTGGAACCAACATAATGCCTGTCCAGCACACAAAGTACTACAGCATGTCTTCATAATTAATTTCAAATTGTTGGATTGGATGCAGAGGACCTGTACCTTGGCCAGCCTGTTCCACAGATTTGCCACCTGTAGACTTTTTCTGTGGGGGAAGCTGAAAGACGTTGTCAACAAGGCCACACCAACTACACCCAATGGTATGCGGTAACGTATTACTGGAACATGCTTCGACTTCTCTCCTGAAATTCTAGCACATGTGCAGCAGTTGTTCCATATCAGACTTGTTCAAATGGCTCTGAGCACTATGGGACTTAACTTCTGAGGTCATCAGCCCCTGGAACTTAGAACAACTTACACCTAACTAACCTAAGGACATCACACACATCCATGCCCGAGGCAGGATTCGAACCTGCGACCGTAGCGGTCGCGTGGTTCCAGACTGTAGCGCCTAGAACCGCTCGGCCACCTCGGCCGGCTATCAGACTGGAAGCATGTATTATGCTGCCTGTGGTCATTCTGAAAGCAACCTGTGATGATCAGTTGCCTCGTCACAGGTCAGAATCCACATAAGTAGTATACTCATTTGTATTTTTCTTTAGTGTTTGCTCCTATTTAGTGTCTGCTCCCACAAGTATTGTAAAAGTGGCGGTGTAAAAATACGATATCTCGCAAACGTCTCGCACTAGAAACCTGCAACAAACGTCACTGACATCCTAGTTTATCCTACTTTTAGTTGGCAGGCATTTTTCCTTTTAAAAAGTTATATTTGAAAAAAAAAAATACTTTCCATTTTCCCAATACTTGTTGTGGAAGTTATTGATGTTTCACCCCATACACTGAAAAAAAAATCAATACATTGGTTACAGTTGTACATTCGTTGCATTTATAAGTTCCTAGTATTTTAATATTCTTTAATATTAATGCTAGTTACATGATTTTGATATAATTTAATGTACTATACGCTGTAATTACAATTTCTTATCTACCAAAGAAGTTATTACAACGGTTAGGTTTCAAGCATAGCGTCGGTAGTTTCTCTGTGTCACGTAGGACAGGGCGCAGCGCTTTCACACGTCAGCCAGGCCGTGCGAATGCGCTGTTGCCACGGCTGTCCGCATGATAGCAGCGGCGGGCAGACCAGTGGTTAATGAGAATCCCGCAGCCGGGCGCCGGCCGGCCGGCGGCGATAGGTCTGGCGCCACCTGCGTGCACACGGCACACGGCACGCGGCACGGCGATAACCGGCGTACATCCGCTGCCAGTCGGCGGCTGCAGAGGCCGGCCTTCCCCACCCATTCCACGTCACGGCGGAGCTGCCTGGAGGTCACACAACGCGGCGCTACAGCCACGTTGCTCGTCAGACAGGGTGCGTCGCAGTAGTAGCGCGAAAGCGAACACAAGGTGTATCACAGCTAATAGCGAGAACTGATACAGGTTAAAGTACCATTCAGGGACGAGGCGTAATCGCCGATTACAGTTACAGAGATGACGTTTTTCTTTTTTCTACACATTCTTGGTATGTATTTTTTCTACAATTTTGGTCCATCCCCTCTCTCGCATCCGCTAGAGAAAGAGAAGGAGAACTGTGCAGCGGTTAATAGCAGACGATAGTCACAAAGCCGCTACGGTTCTCTAGCTCCTCTAAAGACACATATGTTATCCTTCATCGCGCTACAGTGTTGAAAATAGTCACATGAAGATCGGGGTACACGTTTTAGTGTTTGATAGTGTTACAGTACATATTATTATTTATTCATTATAGTTTTAGAGAACATGTATATTTTAATTAATTTAAATTAGTCTCCACATTAGTGTGAAGTTGGGTTACTGAAATAATATGGATGTAGTAGCGGGTTCCTCAAAAGATACAAACGTATCAGACTGTAAATGTGTGCTGGAAAATCTGTAGAAACATCCTTTTGGAGAACATTGTATTGTATTGTATTGTATTGTATTGTATTGTATGTTACGGCAACGGCCTTGCCTCAGTGGATACACCGGTTCCCGTGAGATCACCGAAGTTAAGTTCTGTCGGGCGTGGCCGGCACTTGGATGGGTGACCATCCGGCCGCCATGCACTGTTGCCATTTTTCGGGGTGCACTCAGCCTCGTGATGCCAATTGAGGAGCTACTCGCCCGAATAGTAGCGGCTCCGGTCAAAGACAGCCATCATAACGACCGGGAGAGTGGTATGCTGACCACATGTCCCTCCTATCTGCATCCTGAACTGAGGATGACACGGCAGTCGGATGGTCCCGATGGGCCACTTGTGGCCTGAGGACGGGGTATTGTATGTTAACTGGGGACCCAGAAACGACAGAGAGGCTCTGTCCCCACTGTAACCGCAGTGGTCCACAACCCCACGACGACTACCGCAGTCCACTTCACCCCTCCGCCGCCCCACACCGAACCCAGGGTTATTTTTGGAGAACATAGTCGTGAGCAGAAAAGTAACGTGATCAAATGGGGATGGCCTACAACAAATCTTCCACATTTAAATAATGCCGAAACCAGTAATAAAGTTAAGAAATCTGTGTGATCAAGGCGGACTTGTGAAAATACAGAAATAATATCACACATTTTCAAGAATCCTCCTCTTACAAATGTTCATGTGGCTGTAAAGAAACACAAATATCGTGCTGCTGGCCATGTGTTTTGTATTTAGACAAAGTCAGTATCTCGCCTCCTGTGGTCTCAGTGAAGCAGCACCTGAAGCATCTAAAGTAATGAAATTAATTAATTTTAACAATTCCTGCAACCAGTGCTTCGGCAGGAAAATCATTTTTGGCGCTGAAGAGAATCAAAACTTATTTTTGAAATACACAGTTACAAACCAGATTTTCTCATCTTGTTTTGCTGTCCATTGAAAATCGATTGCTCAAATCTGTGAAACAACAAGTGTAATTCCACGACTCCATGACTGAAATTTTCGACAAGAAGGATCGCAGGACTGACCTCAAACTTAAATAAAACAATGATCACTGGAACTTTTAATATCATCCTTGTTTATGCAGATACAACAACAGGTATTTTCCGTGTATCTGGCATCGCTCAGCAGACCTAATCTTTACGTGGTTTGCTTTGTACTAAGAAGGTATACGACATTGTTCACTGCAACAGTAGGGCGTGGTGCGAAATGATACTGGATTGTCGTAAACATTAATTTAATAATAACAATGTCAATAATAATAATAATTACAGAAACAATACTGTTACGTTTAACTATTTTTTAAAAGTGATTACGGTTACGAATTGCCAACGTCTCGCCACTGGTACCATTGTTCCTCAAATAGACGTTCCAGGGGTCGCGTGAATAAGCAATTTATGAGATGGAATAAGATTTTCACTCTGCAGCGGAGTGTGCGCTGATATGAAACTTCCTGGCAGATTAAAACTGTGTGCCCGACCCAGACTCGAACTCGGGACCTTTGCCTTTCGCAGGCAAGTGCTCTGCCATCTGAGCTACCGAAGCACGACTCACGCCCGGTCTCACAGCTTTACTTCTGCCAGTATCTCGTCTCCTACCTTCCAAACTTTACAGAAGCTCTCCTGCGAACCTTGCAGAACTAGCACTCCTGAAAGAAAGGATACTGCGGAGATATGGCTTAGCCACAGCCTGGGGCATGTTTCCAGACTGGAAACATCCCCCAGGCTGTGGCTAAGCCATGTCTCCGCAGTATCCTTTCTGCAAGGTTCGCAGGAGAGCTTCTGTAAAGTTTGGAAGGTAGGAGACGATATACTGGCAGAAGTAAAGCTGTGAGACCGGGCGTGAGTCGTGCTTCGGTAGCTGAGATGGTAGAGCACTTGCCCGCGAAAGGCAAAGGTCCCGAGTTCGAGTCTCGGTCGGGCACACAGTTTTAATCTGCCAGGAAGTTTCAAATAATGAAGTGATTCGTAAATATTAGAGGATAGTTGTACAGGTGAAAGTACCATTTTTCGTCAAGCAGATTACTTCAGTAGTAGCGGAAACTATGAAAAATACAGAATGTATCCTAATTAATAACAAAAACTGATATGAATGAAAGCACACAATAATACGTGGTTCAGTCACACTAATATGACCACCGCCTATGGTCGATGTCAACGTGCAGTAACCACTCACAGACAGAAGGTGTCAGCACTAGCATTGGAGGGTATATGAAGCTGTCAGGATGCGCCATACTAAAACTCGTTCGAGTTTCCCAAGTGATTTATTATTTCCAGGTGCAGTGCCCCCATTCCTCTCGGTCTGCGTCACCAGGTCACGCAACGCTGAGGACATCACTTCGCTGTCTGCAAAATGACTTGGCACAGAATGGCTGCCTCAGTGACCTGTGCAGCACACTGCTGGGTGTTGGCCTTGTACAGCTGCGGAGTTGTGACGACGTCAGGGTGCGCCGGCAGTCGACTCAATGGTATCCTTCCCTGCCATCTCACAGCCGGCCCCTGGGAGCTGCAAGGCAGCCCGCGGCGTGCTTCCTCTGGCATGGCTAAGATCGTGACGAAACAAGTGCCCATGATCTGGCGTCCGAATCTCTGGCCCTCGCCTCAGGATGCATCCGGTGTGTGTTGGGAGCCAACAAGACTGCCCGCAGTACCGAGCCGTGGCGTGGCCCACCACTGTCTGGCTCCAGACCCTGCGTTGGCCTCAGTGAACCAGTGACCTGCCGTGAACTGGAACACTGGCGCCCCATCTGCTTCCGTGTGTAGCTGGTGGTGTGACACGCCCCACCGTCCAGGAGAGCTATCACACTTGAATGCCTTGTTAGTGAACCGGGCCTATTTATACGTAGCTGAGCACTTCTCTTTTGCTGATGCACTGCTCCGAGTCATCTACTCATAACACCTGGGTTGGACCAGTGGGCCCCTTCTGCCTGTAACTTTCGTCATGCACACCGTTGCATTTACTCTTTTCAGCGGGTCTACGGCCCTCTGGCCTCCATTTTACATCACAGCTGATGGTAGAATAACTTACTGTGAACTGACCCACGCTTGGCTGTGATTTGTATGCTCAGAAATATTGCACCAAAGCCAACCTCTTCCCATCTTAAACGGTTGTGCCGCTACATTATTCCCCCCTTTGGAAAGACCCAGTCCCCAGGTCGACCTCTAACTACTCAGCACTTACAGCACTAACTTGTTTGGGTTGGCACATACTTAGATCATATTTACTACTACTATTACAAAACATAGATATGGCCTTGTCCTCTTAAAACATGATAGGACACAAAACATAAAAATTCCTTACTGGATGACCACTCCAATAATACTCGATCAACCACTTACCTACTCGTCTTACACCCTCGATATCCAATCGACTGGGATTTGGAATACCATTGGTTCCCTCTTGGAATTGACTCTCCGCCTGATCAGAATGAAACAACAAACAACAAAGTTAAGGCTTTGATGGCACTTGGCATAGAGGTGCTCAAAATGATCGTTGTCATTGCCTCTCCCTATATTGAGCGACATGCTGCACAAGCTGTTTGTCTGATATACACCCATCTTGCTCTGAAATGAACTGGTTTAGAGATCTCAACAGACATGACTCCAGAGTTTAATTCAACAAGGACAGAGTCTGCCTTGGCAAAAAATCTAAAGTTGCTTCTGGCCAGTACAGCTGTGCTGTGTAACATTCAATTGCATGACTCTTGACATTGACGCTGATAAAGGTTCGTCCTACTATGTTACATGAAGTTCCATTGACTAAAATTCCGCTGCGCTCGAGCTCTATACGTTTCGCTTCGGCAAATACTCCCTGCTCAAAACAACTTGCTACTACTCTTACTTTTTCATAGGTGGAGAAGATCCAATGCATCCTGACCCATTGCAAGCTCAATTTTGGCTCCACAAAGTCCCTTCAACAGTCTGTTTCTTCCCTCCTGGCTAAAACCAACTGCACCGTGCACATGTCCAGATTGGTGCTGCCTGGACATACCATTACCTTCCCTCTATGGCAGCTCCGTAATACCTCCCTTGTCATCTTTGGTGTACCGGCTGTTAACTGCTGAGATCAGCAATACCTCCTCAGTTTTTTACTTCTACCAACTTGCTCAACACTCCCCTTTTCAGTAAACTGAGGACAGAGGTCACCATCACCCTTCCTCTCTCTTCAAAAAGACTGCTGTCCCCCGTAGGCTCACACTACTCGAAAACACATACAATATATGAAAATACAATGGCTAATTAATATACACAAACTCAATGATAAATAACAAGAAAACAAAAAAACTACAAATACTCCACTACTTTCTAGATTGCAAAGCATACGATATGTCATGCTGTACTCTATCTTCCTGGTTTTCTCTGCGCTGAACACCTCTCTTCAGTCTCTCTTTCATCCTCTTCCCTTCCTGTGACATGTCTGGAATCACATCCAGACAACCCTTAAATGGCCGCAACTGCTCAGTGTGTACTATTGTTGTTCTAGTTGGCAGCTGAAGCTTAACAGTAACGGGAGATGTGGTTTCAACTATTTGGTATGGCCCTTGATACCTCGTGATTAACTTCTTCGTTTTCCCTTTTGGCGTGTAGGGGCTGGATAGCACCATTGCCCTACTCTATACTGCAGTAAATTTCCCTTCCGCTTCACTGCGTCTCCCTGCCTTTCCAAAGCCTTCATATTCGCCTTTTGTACCTGTCTCCAAATATCCTGAATCGTTCTCGAAAATTGACGTACAAATTCACTGGTCCTTCCTTTCTGTAGCTTCACTAAATCAATCGGAGATGGAATTTTTGGCCCATATGCTACCTCATATGGAGACAAACCGGTATTGGTATGGATTTTTGCATTATATGCACATACAATATGCTTCAAATACTCATCCCACTGATGGTGATGAGAAGCCACATAAAAACTCAGCAACTTCCCAATTGTTCTGTGTACCCGTTCTGTCCTTCCATTCGCCTGTGGATGCAATGCGCTCGTCCTCAACTTCTTTACGTTCAACAATTTACACAGTTCCTTCATTAAATCCGGCATGAAGTTGGTCCCTTGGTCAGTAATTATGGTCTCCAGTACACCAAACTTCAAAATCCAGTTATTTATTAATGCTTTCACGACCATTGCTGCCTGTTGATTTGGCATAGCCACCAACTCCACATACCTCGAAAAATGGTCTGTTATTTTCAGAACGAATCTGTTCCCCAATGGTGTTCGACTGAAAGGTCCTAAGACATCAGTTCCCAACATATAAAATGGACATGTCGCTTCCGGCAATCGTTATAGCTGTATCTGCTCTCAAATCTGCTCTCTGCGCACATGGTATACAGTTCTTGACATACTGATCCATATCTACTTTCCTACCTCTCCACCAATACCTCTCCGCAACTCTCCCATTTGTTGCTCTACTCCCACTATGACCAGTTAACACATGATCATGTGCTTCCTTTAAACGTCATCTCTCAGTTTCACTGACACTACTACCCTTGGCCCTAACTTCGTTTCCCTCCACAGAAGACCGTCGTACATATTAAATTGTGCCTGTGTCTGATACAATTTACAATCGTTGTCAGCGTCCTGTAATTCTTGTCATACTGCTAGGTCATGACCTATGACTTCTACTTTCGCCACCTTTCTACTCAGTGCATCTGCATTACTGAGCTCCTTCCCAGGTTTGTGGACCACCTTGTAGTCGAATTCACTAAGCCTCACAGCCCACCTAGCGAGTGTAGTGGATGGATCCTTCAACCCCAACAACCACTTCAACGCAGCATGATCTGTCACTACCCAAAATCTTCTCCCATGTAGATACACTAAGCATCTCCCTCTCTGTTGTTGAGTAATTCCTTTCTGCTGCATTCAACTGCCTAGATGCATAGGCTACAGGATGTTCTTTCCCAACAATTTCCTGACTAAGAACACACCCTAATGCTTGATTTGATGCATCACATGCCAGAATAAATTCTTTTTCAAAATCTGGAAACACAAGAACCGGACTTGATGTCAACACTTCTTTCAGTTTGTCAAACGCTTTCTGACACTCTTCTGTCCACTCAAGTTTCAAATGGTTCAAATGGCTCTGAGCACTATGGGACTCAACTGCTGTGGTCATAAGTCCCCTAGAACTTAGAACTACTTAAACCTAACTAACCTAAGGACAGCACAGAACACCCAGCCATCACGAGGCAGAGAAAATCCCTGACCCCGCTGGAAATCGAACCCGGGAACCCGGGCGTGGGAAGCGAGAACGCTACCGCACGACCACGAGATGCGGGCACTCAAGTTTCACTTCCTTCCATAACGATCACATCAATGGCTGTGCTAAATCTGCAAAACCCTTCACGAACTTACGATAGAAATTGCAAATTCCCACGAATGATTGCACTTCCTTAACCGTTCTCTGCTCCCAAAAATCCCTTACAGCCTGTATCAACCTCAGATCTGTTCGCACTCCGTCCTTACTGATGATATGACCTAAATATTTCACTTCTTCCAATTAAAAATGACACTTCTCCAGACTCAACGTTAAACGAGCTGCTCTTAACCTCAATAACTTCCCTTAACTGCTGTCTATGTTGCTCCGTACTACTTGAAAACACTGTAATGTCATATCGCTGAAACGCTGCCAGAGCGTTTTTCAAACCGAATGGCATTCTGATGTACTGGCAATGGCCTCCTGGAGTAGAGAAAGCAGTTTTTGGAAGATTCTCTGGAGCCACCTCTAACTGATGATAACCACTTGTCAAATCCATCGTGGAAAAGTACTGGCACTGTCCTAAATGATCCAAAGTCTCCGATATGTTTGGAGTGGGGTATGTGTCCGTTACTGTCTTATTATTGAGGTATAGATAGTCGCAACAGAACCTGTATATCTTAGTTCCATCCATAGATTTTTTGGGCACAACAACAATGCCCGCTCCCCAGCAACTACGACTATGCTCCATAATACCATCCGCAAGCTGTTGATCAATGAAATCCTCCACAATCGGCTGCAAATACCTCGGTATTCTGTAAGGTTTACGGTAAACAGGTGCTTCATTACCTGTTGGGATCCTATGTTGAACCAATGGAGTTGCTGATAACGGCGCTTACGGAAAAAACAAATCCGTAAATTCCCACAACAATTCTTCCATATGCTCTTTTTCTCCTCCTTTCAAATGCTTAACTTTGCTACGCAATGCAGTTCTATCAGCAGTTAGCGGTTGATCGCTACGCCTACGTCTCGAACACCAGACTCTTGTCATCTGGTACATCCAAATTCGCTACTAGAACTCCTTTTGTCAAATTCTCGTCTACAGCGCTAAAATTATCCACGTTCACGGAGACTACTCACCCATCGTTTCCCTCTCGTATGCTTACATTACTTTGTTTCACAAAACGGTATACTACGCCTTCCACATCGCTGGCAACTGGTTCTACACAACGCTGGTGATGACTGTGAAGGACAGTAACAGGCGCCAACATGTAACTCTTTTGAATCGGTTGTGCGGCTGATACTGGCGGAGGTTCGAGTCCTCCATCGGGCATGGGTGTGTGTGTTTGTCCTTAGGATAATTTACGTTAAATAGTGTGCAAGCTTAGGGACTGATGACCTTAGCAGTTAAGTCCCATAAGATTTCACACACATTTGAATCGGTTGTGAATAAATAGCTAAAAGCAATTCCATGAGGACAGTTGAAGTTCTTAAGACCCTATGATTTGATCATTAAGATAATACGAGGCCATTAGTATATATTGGGTTATGGATGATACTTTGAAGGCTGTTCTGAGTTTGTTAAGATTGGCGTGATATTGGTTCTACATTTAAGATACTAGCAATTTTGATCCTTGACCAGTAGCAGTTCCGGCTTTGAGTGTGTATCTTTCTCGACCTGTTAACTTTAACAAACATCACGAGGCAAATTAACATTTGTGGTGCTTTAATTTTAACTTAATATTCGTTATTGGTTTTGTTTAGATCCATGGCAAAGGTTTTGGTTTTATTTAAGCTGTTCACTGCTTAAGAGAGCTTCACTGTATATGTTGTAGTTCACTTCCTGTGGTTGCCAGAGAATTATGTCACGATGTCTACATCTGGGGACTGTTACGTCTGCGCATTTGTGTCCTGACCCAACATGAGGCCACTCTATTACATTATTGAGATTTTCAGCTAATGGTGTGCCTCGGCATGACTTTCAATGTAAATTATTAATATTTATTGTTTTCATGGATTGTTATTTTGTGAAAAAAACTTTAAATAATATCTCAAGTAATTTAACTAAATTTTGTAATGTTTTTAACATTTGCATTTATACTGTGTGATGAAACACGACAGGGACACCAATGATAATTCAGATGATAATGAAGAATGTTATCCATAGTATGAACGTGACACAACCTTGTACCAACACTACCATGCTTACAGCATCACTTGTAATTCAACATTGATTTGTGCTATGAACTTTATTAACCAACTTGCGAGGTTGTGCCAACACCAACTTAAGTTTGAGATGTCATTTGACAGCATTTATGTCACAATATTATCCATGTAATGAGATATAGCATAGATGTAAGAGTACTTGAATAGTGTTAGAACATACAGCAGTAGGAATGCAATTTTCGTTCTGAACCACATTCGAACTTTGACTCTTCACCACGACCTGCCCCCTCCCTTACATCTCACGTCGTCCTACACCTTCTCCTTCCCTCCTAGTCACCACCCTCCACTCCCCAATCCCTCATCTAACCACTCACTCTCCTCCCCCCCTCTATTCCTTTCATTCCCATTTCCCCTCCCCTTACCCTCTCCATCTCCCTTCCTCCCTACTTTCCAACAGCTCTCTTCCAGAGTCTAAAGCCAAACCCCTTCCTTTCCCTTTCCTAAACCACGCCTCTTTCAGACACTATGCAGGTCAATAATTATAAAATAATACTTCCACATGAAAAATGAAGTACCGATTTTTAATTTTAATTACACAAGGATGTTAATGGAACTTGCATCATTCGAAAGGTATTTTGCCATAGATATGCACAAAGAAAAAAAATCATTCATGTACCTGGACGTTAGGAGTGGTAAAAGGAAGTAGAAGCTTTCATTTCGTAACTTTGATGATATCTTTTCTATCAGACATTAAAATCTCCAGTACGTGAACATCGAAAACTGAAGCATTACCAACTTCCGCACTGTATATCGATCAGGTGATATGATAGAAACGACATACAAAAGTAACGAAGTTTCGTGAAATCACATTCTAGGAACGTTCATATTTACATGGTTCATTTACATTACCAGACGCATACTGGGCAGCTACAATGCAATAACTTCTAGGCTGATGATGATGTCAGCAGTGGAAATTAAATTATTGTAGTAACGAAGTCTATAAATTATGTTGTATATTGCCATCGCTATTTCGTTTACTTTGTGATCATTTTTTGCCGTTACCTGCAAACTTTAAGGTTGGTTCCTAATTTTTAATTTCTTCATTTTGAATTACTACGACTTTCGACTTATTGTATTGAAACTACACTCCTGGAAATGGAAAAAAGAACACATTGACACCGGTGTGTCAGACCCACCATACTTGCTCCGGACACTGCGAGAGGGCTGTACAAGCAATGATCACACGCACGGCACAGCGGACACACCAGGAACCGCGGTGTTGGCCGTCGAATGGCTCCATCGCAGTCTTTAACACTGGTAGCATGCCGCGACAGCGTGGACGTGAACCGTTTGTGCAGTTGACGGACTTTGAGCGAGGGCGTATAGTGGGCATGCGGGAGGCCGGGTGGACGTACCGCCGAATTGCTCAACACGTGGGGCGTGAGGTCTCCACAGTACATCGATGTTGTCGCCAGTGGTCGGCGGAAGGTGCACGTGCCCGTCGACCTGGGACCGGACCGCAGCGACGCACGGATGCACGCCAAGACCGTAGGATCCTACGCAGTGCCGTAGGGGACCGCACCGCCACTTCCCAGCAAATTAGGGACACTGTTGCTCCTGGGGTATCGGCGAGGACCATTCGCAACCGTCTCCATGAAGCTGGGCTACGGTCCCGCACACCGTTAGGCCGTCTTCCGCTCACGCCCCAACATCGTGCAGCCCGCCTCCGGTGGTGTCGCGACAGGCGTGAATGGAGGGACGAATGGAGACGTGTCGTCTTCAGCGATGAGAGTCGCTTCTGCCTTGGTGCCAATGATGGTCGTATGCGTGTTTGGCGCCGTGCAGGTGAGCGCCACAATCAGGACTGCATACGACCGAGGCACACAGGGCCAACACCCGGCATCATGGTGTGGGGAGCGATCTCCTACACTGGCCGTACACCACTGGTGATCGTCGAGGGGACACTGAATAGTGCACGGTACATCCAAACCGTCATCGAACCCATCGTTCTACCATTCCTAGACAGGCAAAGGAACTTGCTGTTCCAACAGGACAATGCACGTCCGCATGTATCCCGTGCCACCCAACGTGCTCTAGAAGGTGTAAGTCAACTACCCTGGCCAGCAAGATCTCCGGATCTGTCCCCCATTGAGCATGTTTGGGACTGGATGAAGCGTCGTCTCACGCGGTCCGCACGTCCAGCACGAACGCTGGTCCAACTGAGGCGCCAGGTGGAAATGGCATGGCAAGCCGTTCCACAGGACTACATCCAGCATCTCTACGATCGTCTCCATGGGAGAACAGCAGCCTGCATTGCTGCGAAAGGTGGATATACACTGTACTAGTGCCGACATTGTGCATGCTCTGTTGCCTGTGTCTATGTGCCTGTGGTTCTGTCAGTGTGATCATGCGATGTATCTGACCCCAGGAATGTGTCAATAAAGTTTCCCCTTCCTGGGACAATGAATTCACGGTGTTCTTATTTCAATTTCGAGGAGTGTATATTGGTTTCAGGCTATGCCTAGAAGGAGACTGCTAACGGGTCGGAGTGAAAGGCACAGAGTTAGTCACAAATTTTCCATAGAGAAGACAACAAGAATGTGGATAATGCAACTGTTTTATTAACGGTACATTTAAACTTGCACTTAAGGTAATTCCACATAATTTTGACAGTTAAAATTGCGGTTGATGAATTAACAGTGCAGATTTCGTAATGTACGTGATGCAACGGCACTGATATTGTGCTGTCATAAGGGAAAAGTTAAATGCCACGTTAACACAAAATTTATTTTTCAACGCTCTTTGTCAAGGACGCAGTTCAAATTATCCAAGAATTCCGATGTCAAAGTATTATTTCAATAATATTCGTCAGTTCTGACGCTAAAATTTTAGACGCAGTGATACGTGAAGGGAAGATACACGACATTTTTTTGTCATCGATCAGGTCCAGTGACTTCTACATATAGTCATTCACCGTGTTATGTGCGATTATACATTTACGACATCGACACAGTTGGTCAAATTTTTACCACACTGATTATTCTTCTCGGTTTTTCCCCCTTTAGAGGAGTGTGTGAACTTGAACCAATCATTGCTTCGAGTCCCTTTCTTTATTTCTCTTCTTCCAGAAACCTCTTCATTAACTCACTGCATTTTTTTCCATTTTCCCTGTTGTTTCTTTCATTATGACTTGTAGTTTCTTGTTTCTTAGTTTACTTCTGAATTGTTTTCTGTCCACAATTTCTTGTTACAACACTCGCTTGGAAGATTTTTAATTTAGACCGCATATTTATCTAACGGATAAAGGTATCTGACAGTAATTTTGAATATATTAAATTACTATAAAAACTAAACAGACTTTGGGGGTAATGAAAGTAGTAAAGTTCATGTACAAATGAAAAATCAAACGGTCGCTAGCCTAATTACTCACATTAATTTGAAATATTGTGGTCAAGAAAATTGAATATTAGTTGTTGTAGTAACTTTCCTTAAGACTCCCTTTGAATGGCACACTGGATACACACAAATACAGGTAATCTAAGTTGTGGGTAGCAGTAGTTACCATTGCTGCACAAAGCAGTAATCACAGAAAGCAAACTCGTACCCAACTCATAATAATAACAGTTACAATCGCTATCATTACGTGACTCGGTATTGAGATGTTACTTCAGGAAGCATCGAACTAAAGTTGAACATGGAGGGGTTCCTGACTTACTGAAATATAATTACCACAAATAAAATTAAATACTACCACAATTACACTGTTTGTACTCCCATTCATAGATATGTATCAGTTTTCTTTAGTAGCAATAATATTCCAATTATTTTTCTAATATGAGTAGACTATAGTGGTACTCATAAACTGATACTGCTTCACTATTCAAACTCTATTATTGTTTCAGTAACAAAATCCAGTTTAACTAAATTGGATTCTTAGCCTCACTTAGAATAGTTTATGTCCTTAATTTTCAAAGCAAATTATTCAACACTGAGCCCGATTAACTTAAAAAAAATCGTTCATGACAGTAATCAAGGCTAAATTATGTTTCAAATAAGTTTAACTTATGTGCCTTTTTCATCACCTGTGAAGCAGGTATTTTAGACAGCAACATTTACAGAGTCTGGCACTTAATTGTTGCACATTGAATACTATTTTGTTTGAAACAGGATACTCGGTTTCCTGAACGCTGAAGAGGGGATCCTGCATAGGTTCATGATTAGGGTAAAAGATATGGCTCTAAACACAGGTTTATAGCACTTGGATTTTTATTGGGAACACTCACACAACTTACCTGGTCCATGCTCAAATACATATCTGTGTGCATAAAGTTGGTGGAGCAGTGGCAGAGTAGTGGTGGCAGGCGACGTGGCGGCTAACTGTACTCACGGCTCTTGATGTTTGAATGCTCTTTACAATTTCTTCTTGGCGACGGATTTTTAACGTGTTAGTGCCATTGCTTATTTCCGAGAGTACCGTGCAACAACCAATCCCACGTCTGAGGCGAAATTCCTTGCAAAATGGTTTCCAGTTTCCTCCCTTGGCACCGATGATGTGTACAGTACAACGGCAAGCCACTGACTGCGTACCGTTCCCACCGAGGAGCCGCCCAGTTCGACCACCAAAACCACCTTTTACGTCGTTCCAAGCCACTTCCGTTTCGAAGGGACTTACCTACATCTTTTACGTTATAGAATACAAGTGTCCTAAGCATCAACCAGCTTCCAGTATACGATGTTTTTTTTCATTAACATACATATATTATAAAATTTCATTATTTTAAACATTGTTTAATTTTTTACATACATACATTAATTACTTTAAATTTCTTGTCAAAAATCAGTGTCCTTAAATAACAAAGAACAGACACTTCATAATCACAGATAGACAGTTACATAGCATAAACCTACTTCTAATCGATGTAGGTGTTATATTCTTCTGGAAATTTAAGTTGTTACAGGTCTTCTTGTGTTACTTTCATTCAGCTGCTCTTTAATTTGCTTGCATTAACGACGTTATAAATTTTTTTGCGAGTCTGTTCTCATCCATCCTATACAGGTGTCAGCATAAATCTAACCATTTATCAGTGAAATTGTCTGTGGGTTCATAGAGGTTCTTTGGAGATCGTCGGACACAAGTTCCATCTCGTAGACGTGTCGTACATTTTTCTAACAATTTTTCGTTCTTGTTTCTCACTGTCATGAATTTTTGCCATCCCTCTAATTTTTGTGTTTTCTGCCGTATACAAGATTTCAGCTAAAAGAACTGTGTTGTTGTATCGTAGTTTTGCATTACGTCACACAGCCCTTTTGTTTTAGTGACTGTGTCAGTTTGTATGCCTTTTTCAGTTTGAATGTTCTTTCTGTATTCGAGATAGTGTTCAGCCCTGTGGGCTAGTAAGTGATCAGTTAAATTGTTCTATATAGTGTTTTCAGTGGTAGTTTTCCTGTTGATATGGTGTTCATATACAGGAATTTGGAGTCCAGTTTTACGGGAGATTTCATGTAGTTTGTCTAGTGCTAGTTTGGTTTCATCTTTGTTGTTCGTAAATATAGCCACTTCATATACAAGGGTCAGGCATTTCATAGAGTCTCTTTTACCTTTCTTTTTTCCAGTTTGGATGCGTTTGATGTGCTTTCCTCATTCTCTGAGTATTTTTTCCAGTATGATGTTGAACAATAGCGGCGATAAGCCGTGTCGTTGTCGGACTCCTGAGTGAATTCCGAATGAGATTTCTCACATGGATTTCACTTTTGTGGTGGTGCGTGAAAAAGTTTCGTGGGTGATGACTCTGGTCTTTCTATCGACTCCCAATTCTTCTAGGCTATTAAACAGTGTTTGTCTGTGAACAGAGTCGTAAGCTTCTTTGAAATCCACAAATGTGACTTGTAAGGAGTACTACTACAATATGATGACGTACTAATATTTCACTCCTTATTTATCGCTGGCTTCTGAAACTTTTGGAGTCGAGTGCACCTTTTCTCTGAGGGAGCATTGTCTCGCCCTACAATGGCAACAGCGCCCCAGCGCTAGTCATCACGCGCCGTCTCGGTGAGTGCAGGAGAGTCGGTGTTGAGCTCCTGCTCGGAGTGGCGTGCGCAGCTGCTTCACCGATGATTAGTATCAGATAGTTCGTATAAAGTGAAAGTAAGAATAGAAAGTGCTACGTCGGTTTGCAGAAAAAAATACATTTTTGCAATTCAGTTATTTCGTGGAAAGGCGCGAGGGATCAAGGCTTTATGGTTGACACAGTGTCATATTTGAGAATCAGTAACGGTCGTGGAGAAACATATTGACAGTAGAGCGTAAATGAAAAGAGGTCCGTGATCAGTGATTACCTGCTCAGTTACTGTAGAAACGCAAATAGCAATGGTTACTTCACTGTCAATGTGAAACGAACACAACTGTTAAAACGCGACTGAATTAGCGTAGCCATTGTTAGGGAAACGTGTTACTTGGTTCAAATGGCTTTGAGCACTATGGGACTTAACATCTCAGGTCATCAGTCCCCTAGAACTTAGAACTACTTAAACCTAACTAACCTAAGGACATCACACACATCCATGCCCGAGGCAGGATTCGAACCTACTAGCGTAGCGGTCGCGCGGTTCCATACTGAAGCGCCTAGAACCGCTCGGCCACCAAGGCCGGCCATGTTACTCGTATATGGAACAAAAAACCGAAGTAATTTGACTTGTACTGCTATTATTTGACAGTGACATTTTCCATCCTTCAACCGAATAACGATAGTATTTGAAAAGTATAAGAAACACGTATTCGTATGAGACAAATGGTTAGGTTTATTTCGTAACAGAGCGTATTTTCTTTGTATAACTTTCGTACTTGAGTCAGCAGTCTGATAGCCGAAAAAAATTATATTAACAACGAGAGCAGTGAAGCCTTACAGACTGTAGTGTTCTGGCATCGTCTAACGCGTTGTATTGTTTTGAGGTTTCAGGTCTGCCCAACATAGGATGTCACTTTCCTCAATCCCGCCTGATAATCGCAAATCTGTGCGTTTGCTTGCAGCTCAAGTCAGTTCAACAAATCTTCAGAGAGAATTTGATAAGTTACTGGAAGAAGTTAGATTCTTCTTTAATCATTCGGATCACTACTATCTCCTTTCACGTGCAGTGGGCGTGTGAAGACACTCTTCCATTCTTTTGGAATTCTCTCTGTTTTCCGAGCTACTGATACTGATACTCTGTGAATTTTTTGTGTTATTTTTTTATGATCCAGTTTCCATAATTCTGCAATCATTTCAAGTGCTCAATCGTTTTTCAGTAATTCGATTATTTTCACTATTTCTTCGAATAAGATTGGGAGTGAACCAAGATTTGCTGCATGTTTTACGAACCGGAGCTCTTCAAAGGGCTCTTCATAGTTGAGGAGTGTACTGAAATGTTTGGTAGACTTTCCCAGTTATTCTTTGTACTAGTTTCCAGCGGTCCATTAGGTCATTGGAAGCATATGCTGGGAGGCTGATAGCCAGCTACATTTTCTCTGGAGGTCTTCTAGTAATTGCGACTGTTGCTCTTGGTAAAGTCTTCTTCCATATCATTCAACGTTTTACTATCGTATTTGCATTTTTCTCGTCGAAGAATTTTCTGTTATTCTAAGACTATTGTAATTATTCCATGCTTCAATTCTATATTCGATCTGCAGCTTCATATAAACCTTCCCAATGTGTTACTAACTTTATGTCACTCATTTCTCGCTCATTCTGCATAGTTCTATCAAAACTACTGATAGTCTTTAGTTTGAAAAATTTCTTTTCTGAATTATCTCTCAGGTTTTCTCGGCGTGACTGATAGATAGTGTCCTTCCGAGAGTTCTCCCTAGCTGTTGTTTCCGGTTTTTTACACAATATTTCGATGGCTGATTAAGCCATCCTCTTCAGGTGCTGCGAGTTTTCCTGTTACCTACACCCGCTACCTGAACTGCAACCAGATTGCTGCCCCCTAAGTCATTTGATGCTCATGCTAAAGAGCTAAATTTCGGACTTACTCCAGAAATGCTACCAACAGGCAGGTTACATCAGCTCCATGAAACATGTTGTAGCTTTTCTCCCACTGAAGCAGAAAAAGTGGTTTGCCGTGAAACCTGTACAGCATTTGCCAAGGCACCAATGCTAAGATCCAACATCTCCACGGGAGAACGAGTAGCATTGCGAAATCTCCAGGAGGACAAGGAAACAGCAGTTCTACAAGCTGACAGGGGCAACACCATGTTCCTCATGATACATGTGTACTACAATAAGAAGATTTTCGGTCTTTTGAATGGCATTGCTTACAGACAGAAGGATGTCGGTCCTACACGTAAAATGAGAAGAAAATGGTGAATTTTCTCAGTGAGTCAGTTTCACCCCGCAAGTTCATTATGGGTCTTCAATACAAGAAACAGTACCATCACACTATATGTCCTTCCGAGGGGAATACAAGGGAAGTATTTCTCTAAGACCCTGAGTAATACCTTTTTTATTTTTTCTCGCAAGATCAATTCATATGAATGTTATTTTCCCTCATTAGTAAGAAGAAACTGGTACATCGCCGCAGAAGACAGCGAAGATAGGATTTTAAAATAATCTTTGTAACAAAAGAGATATGTCAGGAGAATATTCAATTTTTTTAACAACTTTTGTTTCAGTCTCGCTTGAGAGTACTTATATTATACACTCCTGGAAATTGAAATAAGAACACCGTGAATTCATTGTCCCAGGAAGGGGAAACTTTATTGACACATTCCTGGGGTCAGATACATCACATGATCACACTGACAGAACCACAGGCACATAGACACAGGCAACAGAGCATGCACAATGTCGACACTAGAACAGTGTATATCCACCTTTCGCAGCAATGCAGGCTGCTATTCTCCCATGGAGACGATCGTAGAGATGCTGGATGTAGTCCTGTGGAACGGCTTGCCATGCCATTTCCACCTGGCGCCTCAGTTGGACCAGCGTTCGTGCTGGATGTGCAGACCGCGTGAGACGACGCTTCATCCAGTCCCAAACATGCTCAATGGGGGACAGATCCGGAGATCTTGCTGGCCAGGGTAGTTGACTTACACCTTCTAGAGCACGTTGGGTGGCACGGGATACATGCGGACGTGCATTGTCCTGTTGGAACAGCAAGTTCCCTTGCCGGTCTAGGAATGGTAGAACGATGGGTTCGATGACGGTTTGGATGTACCGTGCACTATTCAGTGTCCCCTCGACGATCACCAGTGGTGTACGGCCAGTGTAGGAGATCGCTCCCCACACCATGATGCCGGGTGTTGGCCCTGTGTGCCTCGGTTGTATGCAGTCCTGATTGTGGCGCTCACCTGCACGGCGCCAAACACGCATACGACCATCATTGGCACCAAGGCAGAAGCGACTCTCATCGCTGAAGACGGCACGTCTCCATTCGTCCCTCCATTCACGCCTGTCGCGACACCACTGGAGGCGGGCTGCACGATGTTGGGGCGTGAGCGGAAGACGGCCTAACGGTGTGCGGGACCGTAGCCCAGCTTCATGGAGACGGTTGCGAATGGTCCTCGCCGATACCCCAGGAGCAACAGTGTCCCTAATTTGCTGGGAAGTGGCGGTGCGGTCCCCTACGGCACTGCGTAGGATCCTACGGTCTTGGCGTGCATCCGTGCGTCGCTGCGGTCCGGTCCCAGGTCGACGGGCACGTGTACTGTGGAGACCTCACGCCCCACGTGTTGAGCAATTCGGCGGTACGTCCACCCGGCCTCCCGCATGCCCACTATACGCCCTCGCTCAAAGTCCGTCAACTGCACATACGGTTCACGCCCACGCTGTCGCGGCATGCTACCAGTGTTAAAGACTGCGATGGAGCTCCGTATGCCACGGCAAACTGGCTGACACTGACGGCGGCGGTGCACAAATGCTGCGCAGCTAGCGCCATTCGACGGCCAACACCGCGGTTCCTGGTGTGTCCGCTGTGCCGTGCGTGTGATCATTGCTTGTACAGCCCTCTCGCAGTGTCCGGAGCAAGTATGGTGGGTCTGACACACCGGTGTCAATGTGTTCTTTTTTCCATTTCCAGGAGTGTAGATACGACACAAAAAGGACGTGTAATATTTACTCGTGCGGCAACAATATGTGTAATAAATGATACGTGTGATTAAAAAAAAATCATGACTTTTGCCTGCAATCATAAGAAGAGGCAGTAATTTCTCCCTTCTGGCAACACGTCATAAAATGTATATACATACGCTAATCATCAAGATTTAGTGGATGGACTGTACGATCGGCAATCACAGAAAATTAGAGGTAAAGTCAGCGTAACTTAATAGTGACATATGTGTGTGTGTGTGTGTGTGTTTCTTATTGTAATGGTTCAAATGGCTCTGAGCACTATGGGACTTAACATCTGTGGTCATCAGTCCCCTAGAACTTAGAACTACTTAAACCTAACTAACCTAAGGACATCACACACATCCATGCCCGAGGCAGGATTCGAACCTGCGACCGTAGCAGTCGCGCGGTTCCGGACTGAGCGCCTAGAACCGCGAGACCACCGCGGCCGGCAGAGTGTGTGTGTGTGTGTGTGTGTGTGTGTGTGTGTGTGTGTGTGTGTGTGTGTGTTTGTGCAATAATCAGAACAACTGACATTTTGTTAAGCATTAATTTGCTGCAAAATACGGTTTGTGTGACTTCAGTATTGGTGCAATGCATTGCATTTTTATTATGGTACGAGGAAGACTGTTGATGGCACCAAATTTAGTTTCAGCAAGAATTCATGCTTTAATTCCAGGACTGCAAGTAGTAAATATCTCTCATTACGTAAATTTCATGCCGATTCATACTCTCTGTGTTACAGCTCGACTGCCTCCCAGCACGGTTATTCCAAAGTCGACCAACAGAACTAACACAACTGACGACCGATTTTCCAGGAAAAAAAATAATAATAATTGATAAACAATGAACAGACTTTTTCTAACCAACGTTAAATGAAAATATGAAAAAATTTTGTCATTATTGTGTTAAAGAAAAGCTAATTTTTATCTAATTTCTTACTACATGAATATTAGTGGAACAAAAGCCATATTATTTGTAATCGAGGAACATAAGATAAAAAAACGAGGAGCAGAGAATTAAAAAGACTAATTTCTCCAATAACAGTAGACATAAGTGAGCTGCTTGACTACGCAGAGAAGGTAGAAAATTTGCGCAATGGCTTGCATGATTACGCTAAGTAGCGCCTCTCTCTTGTCGTAGTTAGATTTCGTTCCTTGTTCCTCACAGTTTGCGTAGTGAAAAATTTATTAATCAAAAGGACTCAAAAATCATACCAAACCTTGACTCATCAGTATTGTGTAAATTATTACGACAATTTCAATCATTTGTGTAGTAATACTTTTAGACAAATTGACAGGAATTTATCGAAACGCGATTTCGCTGGCAATTGCAGGTTTCAGGTGTAAGATTTATTTGTGTAAAAAATGTTCTACTAATTTTTACTAATTTTTTGGTAATTGCTAGCACGATCAAAAAAGCTGATCAAAAATTATCTATTGTTGATCGTATAATACAGAAGATGCAATCGGCCAATATCGCAGTGGTTTGGACTGACAGATAAACGGAAACGAAGTGCCAACCACGTAGCTAGCAGAAAGCCGATATGCATCAGAGATATGTATCACAGATGTAACAAATGACAGTGCAGATACGCAGACAAACTATGACGATACCATGTTGACTATCGACGAGACTGTTTCACGCATCTCCCGAAGCGATATATCGCTACTAAACGAAACAGAGAAACGTGAAACAGCGGTGTATTATGACAACATAGGACGTACACCGACTATCGGTAATCTGAATATTAACATGCAAAGTACAGCTAATAGCAACGATAATAGTACCACCAATGCGCTGTTATTACAAAACAGTGTCACACAAAAATTCAATGACCTGAAAAAAATCTACACATGGAGATATCTGAAAATTTAAAAGAAATGAAAAGACAATTAAAACAGGAGGTTATTTCTGACGTTAAAGGAAGTATTGATGTTTTAAATGAAAAGGTAGGTTCAGTTAGTGACAATCAAGAACACATAGAAAGTGAATTGAAGAAAATCACTGACACGAATGATAGTATAAGAGCAAATCGAAAGCAAATGTGTGATACTATAAATGAAGTGACCACTACTGTCACTAAGTTGGACAAGGACTATGAAGGTTTACCATTGGCAGTAAAGGAGCTAACATTAAGAGTAGGAGTCTGAATGTGCCAAAAGAGAAAGAACTCAGATTCGTAAAAATTTAGACGAGATACCCAAAAGAGCAGGAGCAGTTGCCTTAGATCAAAGCAGAAGCATTAGCGCAGAAAGTAGAATCTGAATGCAAAGTATATGTAAACGTGGTAGCCGAGCGGTTCTAGGCGCTTCAGTCTGGCGAATCCTGCCTTGGGCATGGATGTGTATGATGTCCTTAGGTTAGTTAAGTTTACGTAGTTCTAAGTTCTAGGAGACTGATGACCTCCGATGTTAAGTCCCATAGTGCTCAGAGCCATTTGAACCATTTTTTAGACGTAGTAGAAGATGCCATGAAGAAAACGGAAACCGAATCATCAAATGGAGTAGGTCATGTTGCTTAGACATAGACAGTTTCCCACGTATTCGACAGATGGGAAGCGGATGAACTCAGTAGTTTTTATAAGTGCGTTCCGCAACGTATTTTCGCGGAAATGGACAGAGACTCAAAAGATAAGATTTTTTGTTGGTTACACCCAAGGTGACGTTCTTTCGTGAGCCACTGAAATGGCAGAACGTTGTCACAGTTAAGAGCAATGTGAATATGTTTTCTTAGACAAGTAATGGCCGGAAACCGTCAGGATGGATTAAGAAGTGAAGTCTTTAACCCGGTTCCATTTAATAGCAAGCATGAGAGCTTGCGGTGGACCAATCCAATATCACAAATGGGTATATTGAAGATATTAAAGAGCCGACTTCCACCACACATAAGGGAAAAATTAGTAACCACATCAGAACACAGCACTGAGTACTTTTTCTCAGTTTAGGATTCCATTACCTGATTTATGAAGGGCGCCATTTCATAATAAAGCAAACACGACAGCTCGGAAACCAACCTGTAAATAATAATGTTACTACACAACATGCATGGCAACCATATCCGACACGGTACATACAAAAAAGCAATGGATATGGTAATGGAAATGGGAAAAACAAAAGATTTAAGCGAGGTTACCAGAACGACAGGATAAGTTACAACGGACAAGCGAACTACGGTCCGCCAGTACAAGGCTCTCCCCAGCCCGTAAGTGGTAACAGCCACCCAGTGCAGTGGCAAGCGGTCGGCAACAATAAAATGTCGCGCGCTGTACCGCAGCCAACCTTTGGACAACATAATAGCGCGAACTTTAAATTCGCAACTACCAATAGGAATTCGCGAGGAGATGGGTCACGCGCAGCCAATGACACGAATTGGCGTAACACAACCCACGCTGTACAGCTCGCTGAAATTACTCCGGTCTCCGAGGTCAATGCTCCTGCACACCACAGAAGATGCAGCTCCAACCGGTCGCAGTGAGGCCCCACGCTGCTGACCTGGTAGGCAGTGGGGGCCATACACTTGCAAACACATGTTTTGTGAGATGCAACGAACAATGTGACATGTAGGATGATTTATATCGACATGAGGAGGAAGTTCAAGAAAACTTGTACGAAGAGCAAGTACAGGCAGTTATAAAGACAACGATATTTCACATGGAAGTACACTTAGTTCTAGACCAGGTGCAACAACTTAATTAATGGCAATTAAATTTTTCCCAGAGTTAAAGAAAAGAGGTAAAATCACCAGTGCAGAATTGTAGAATACAGACGGCCACTGGAAACAAATCAAAAGTAGTGAAGTTACAAGCACTTATTCCTTTGAAAATAGGACACTTTACTGTCAAATGTAATTTCCTCATCATTGACAAATTAATAGTAAATTATTGAATTGAAATGGGCACATTTAAAACTTATAAGGCGCAAATTGACATAGGAAGTGGTAAATGCTACTTCAGTGTAAACGAACATGTATTTTCTGTCAATTACATAAAAACTTCAGACAAGAAGATCAAGCAGAAGGAGGAGTCTGACGTGATAGTTCAATTTGTATTTCCTACTGTATTATTTGTAACACTCACCACAATGGACAAGTGTTAGAATCAGATGTAAATATGAAATGGTAGAGCAAAAGGTGAGTTCAGCAACTTAAATAAACAGAAGCAACAGGAACTTACAGATCAGTTATTTAAGTATGCATTTGTATTAAGAAAACAACCCAGAGCTATTAAGGATTATCACTACAAAATGGATTTTTATCCACATGGAACTTTTTGTGTATCATCATATCCCATTCCTTGGACGGAAAGAGAGGATATACACTCCTGGAAATGGAAAAAAGAACACATTGACACCGGTGTGTCAGACCCACCATACTTGCTCCGGACACTGCGAGAGGGCTGTACAAGCAATGATCACACGCACGGCACAGCGGACACACCAGGAACCGCGGTGTTGGCCGTCGAATGGCGCTAGCTGCGCAGCATTTGTGCACCGCCGCCGTCAGTGTCAGCCAGTTTGCCGTGGCATACGGAGCTCCACCGCAGTCTTTAACACTGGTAGCATGCCGCGACAGCGTGGACGTGAACCGTATGTGCAGTTGACGGACTTTGAGCGAGGGCGTATAGTGGGCATGCGGGAGGCCGGGTGGACGTACCGCCGAATTGCTCAACACGTGGGGCGTGAGGTCTCCACAGTACATCGATGTTGTCGCCAGTGGTCGGCGGAAGGTGCACGTGCCCGTCGACCTGGGACCGGACCGCAGCGACGTACGGATGCACGCCAAGACCGTAGGATCCTACGCAGTGCCGTAGGGGACCGCACCGCCACTTCCCAGCAAATTAGGGACACTGTTGCTCCTGGGGTATCGGCGAGGACCATTCGCAACCGTCTCCATGAAGCTGGGCTACGGTCCCGCACACCGTTAGGCCGTCTTCCGCTCACGCCCCAACATCGTGCAGCCCGCCTCCAGTGGTGTCGCGACAGGCGTGAATGGAGGGACGAATGGAGACGTGTCGTCTTCAGCGATGAGAGTCGCTTCTGCCTTGGTGCCAATGATGGTCGTATGCGTGTTTGGCGCCGTGCAGGTGAGCGCCACAATCAGGACTGCATACAACCGAGGCACACAGGGCCAACACCCGGCATCATGGTGTGGGGAGCGATCTCCTACACTGGCCGTACACCACTGGTGATCGTCGAGGGGACACTGAATAGTGCACGGTACATCCAAACCGTCATCGAACCCATCGTTCTACCATTCCTAGACCGGCAAGGGAACTTGCTGTTCCAACAGGACAATGCACGTCCGCATGTGTCCCGTGCCACCCAACGTGCTCTAGAAGGTGTAAGTCAACTACCCTGGCCAGCAAGATCTCCGGATCTGTCCCGCATTGAGCATGTTTGGGACTGGATGAAGCGTCGTCTCACGCGGTCTGCACATCCAGCACGAACGCTGGTCCATCTGAGGCGCCAGGTGGAAATGGCATGGCAAGCCGTTCCACAGGACTACATCCAGCATCTCTACGATCGTCTCCATGGGAGAATAGCAGCCTGCATTGCTGCGAAAGGTGAATATACACTGTACTAGTGCCGACATTGTGCATGCTCTGTTGCCTGTGTCTATGTGCCTGTGGTTCTGTCAGTGTGATCATGTGATGTATCTGACCCCAGGAATGTGTCAATAAAGTTTCCCCTTCCTGGGACAATGAATTCACGGTGTTCTTATTTCAATTTCCAGGAGTATATATATATATATATATATATATATATATATATATATATATATATATATATATATATATCCTCTCTTTTCGTCCAAGGAATGGGATATTTTATATATATATATATATATATATATATATATATATATATATATATATATATATATATATATATTAATCGTCAAGATTTAGTGGATGGACTGTGTGATCAGCAACCACGGAAAATCATAGTGTGCGTGTGTGTGTGTGTGTGTGTGTAATAATCAGAACAATTGACTTTTTGTTAAGCACTAAGTAGCTGCAAAATACGGTTTGTGTGATTTCATTATTGGTACGTTGCATTGCATTTTTCTTACGGTGCGAGTTGATGGTACCAAATTTAGTTTCAGCAAGAATTCATGCTTTAATTCCAGTACTGCAATTAGTAATTATCTCTCATTACGTAAATTACATGCCGCTTCATACTCTCTGAGTTAGTTGTTGGACTGCCTCTTAGCACGGTTATTCCAAAATCGACCAACATAACTAACACAACCATAGTTAGCAATAGTGGTGTACCTACGTACTAGCTGGCAAAATACCTGGAACGCATGTGTGGAATTGTGAACACCACATTTGCAACTCCATCGTTTTATGCACTTCCTCAGTCAACTGCAGTTCCAGGAAACCGGTATTATGATCAGTTTCAATGTTATTTCCCTTTTTACGAGAGTTCCTCGTTATGGTTTCTTAGAGCCAATAGTCGAAATGTTTGAGATTGTTTCACGGAACTTTTTAGGTACGTTCTGACATCAACTTATCCCATATTCGACAGAAAATATTATGAACAAATCGATGGCATGGCGATGAGTAGTCAGTTATGGCCTGTCGTGGCGAACCTATACCTTGAATACTTAGACGAAAGAGCGCTAGAATCTGACAGGTTGAAACCAACGTGTTTCTATCGGTATGTGTACGACACATTTGTGGTGTGGCCACATGGAGCATAAAAGTTTCAAGAGTTCCTTAAACATTTAAACTCTATCCATCGTAATATAAAATGCATGGTGTAACTCGAAAAGAGCGCCAACTCGCGGTGTTACTTAAGAGAAGAACAGGCGTGTCGCTCGGTCGCAGTATAAGCAGCAAATCTGAGCACACTGATCTCTGTCTCCACACCTAGAGCCTAAACCATCCGTCACAAAGAAATTCGGTGCCATGGATTCTGCTCCATATAGTTCGAACACTTTCAAAATAGCCTCGGCGAAGAATTACTACACCTAGCCTCGGGGAAGAATTATTACACCTGCCACCTGTCGAATAGTGTTCCAAAGGAATGAGTACTCACATAATCAAATTGAAGGGGTGAAGCAACCAATATAAAGAACGCGTGGGGAAGAGGTATGGATTGAGACCTATGAAGATGTATCAAAAATCGATTATGTATCTTATGGTAGTCTACTATCCGGAAAGATCAATAGAATTCTATGGAAACATGGCATCCAGTATGTTTCACTCCCTTCAACTAAGATCAACAGTATTCTTTGTGGCAGTAATGACGATCTAAGTATCCGAAAGCTAGGTGTACGTCGCATTCAGTGTCAATGTAGCATGTTTTACGTGGAGCAGATTATCAGAACAGTCGAGGAAAGGTGCAAGGAATATCAGCGTCACATCCGACTACAACAACCAAGCAAATCAGCTGATTTCAGTGAAAGACCGAATTTCAAGTAAGATGTCAAACTTGAGGAAAAATTATTTGCTATTGAGTTAAGCGGAGGACACTATAGTGCGAGTAGGTCTCGAGAAGGCAGGGCTAGTCAGCAGCTGTGGGTGCAACAGGGGACGACTTAAAATGGATTTAGCAGTAAGTTCCTGGTCGTGAGTGCAATGTACTAAAATTGTGTTGTATACATAGAGAAGATGTAAACTGTAACTGTAATCTACATGTAATTATAATATAACATAGACAAATAGTATTGTATACAGTGTAGATACAGAAATGATGGGGTGGCAGCAGTAACTGAAACTGTATTCTATATGCAGGGAGGCGATTCTCCTGGAAAACCTGGAATTCGCAGAGAATAACATTTTACTGGTAAAATTAGGGAAATTTCAGGGAATTTAAGGAATTTTGAAAATTTCAGAACATTCTGTGTTTTTATCCTAACATTAGACTTTAGTTTTGTGGAGTTTTAGAAATCACAAATTTTAAATTACTTTGTGTATCTGAGTGTGTTAATTATTTGATTATTAGGCCATATAAATTATCAGTGTTTAAAAACTGTAGTTAAATTGCAACTGAGGGGAAAGAAAAGTCGCTATGGTGAGTTAATCAACCCCCCTCTCTGTCCCTCACCGTTAATTTCTCAGGAACTTCTTATGACATCATCTTTGACCCTAAAACTGGAATACTCAGAGATGTTTTCTCAGGTTTGAGAAGCTACCCTGATATGTTATAGATGTATTGCGGTAATGAAAATGTAAAGCACTGGTTGTAGAGCTAACATGAAAGTGTAATTGTAATCTACCTGCTGCAGATGTAGAAAAGATGTGGAGGATGTGTAATGTAACGAAAGACTTTCATAATATACACTGACGTATATAATGACCAAAAAATAATTAATGTAGAGTAATGAAATTTCAAGAATACATTTTTCTAGGTAAGAAATTTAAGTCATTAACATTGCAAAATCACAGGGTAATGAAGCACGAGATAAGCCACTGCAAATGTGAAATGCTGGTACATAAACAACTGGTAGAAACTCCAGAATGTTGAATACGAGCGTGCAAATGTGCATGCATTTTGTTGTGTCAGTTTGTGAGGTGGAGTGCCACAACTGTTGCACTTGGTCAGTCAATACAGAAACGGTTAATACTGTTTGTGGATGATGCTGGAGCTTTCATCCAATGATGACCCATATGTGCTCGATTGGAGGCATCTGGTGATCGAACAGGCCAAGGCAGCATGTAGACACTCTGTAGAGCATTCTGGATTACAACAGCGGTATTTAGGCGAGAGTTATACTGTTGGAAAGTATCCTCTGAAACACTGTTCATGAATGGCAGCACAACAGGCCGAATCATCACACTGATGTATAAATTTGCTGTAAGGGTGAGTGGGATAACCACGAGAGTGGTCCTACTATCATACGAAATTACATCCCAGACCATAACTCCAGGTGTAGGTTCCGTATGTTTAGCACACAGATTGGTTAGTTGCAGGCTTTCAACTGGTCTACTTCTAATCAACACACGGCCATCACTGTTACCAAGGCAGACGCAGCTTTCGTCGGAAAACAATGAGCTCTCGCTTGACACCACTGAAGTCGTAACTGGCGGGGATTTTGGGTTAGTGGAATGCACGCTACACGGTGTCTGGCTCATAGCTGTCCTTGAAATAAGCGATTTGTAACAGTTCTTTGTGTCACTGTGCTCAAACTGATGCTGCAGTACAATGCATCAAAGCTATATGCTGAGCACGATGGTCTTTCCTCTCAGTAGTGCCACGTGGCCATCCAGAACCCGGTCTTCCTTCGATGATACATTCTCGTGACCACCGAACAGTGGCTACATTCCTGACGACTCTTTCTGTTGTATCGCAGAAGTATCATCCAGCTTCTCGTTGCCCTATTATTTAACGCAAAGCTGAATTGTTTCCTGATAGTGGCGTCTGTAGCCTCACTCTTATGCGGCTGGCGTGAAATTGGAATACTCATCATCTTTCAGATGTAGAAACGCGCCTACCAGTTTCTGTTTATGTCACACAACTTCTTTTTGGTGTTTCATTTTTTTCCATTAGTGTACTGTGTGCTACTTTTTGTGACCTGTAACTATCGTGCCTATTTGAAACTACATCACAGACTGAACGCTCCAACGAGCAAGTCGAACAACTGCGCAATTGCATCACCACTGGACGAGAATGATGTCATGCCACCCATGCCCATTCCTACTTTTAGTAGCTCTCTGACTGTTTCATTTTTATGGCAGTAAATACTGAGCAGTGACTGAGTGACTGGGATATCTAAATAAGTTGGCTCAGTACGCATGTAGGCTTTGAAGCTCTCTGTTTAGTCCATTTCCAAGAGTGGGACATAGCATAGTAAAGTGGAGGGAAGCAGAAGGATGGCATAGAAGAGGAGGAAAGGAAACAGGGTAAGGGGAGTTAAGAAATGAGATTATCTGTGTCGTTTTTGTGGCAATAAAACCGTGATTTGTTATTGGTAAAGCTACAGATGTGTGACAGAGTTGGCTTTGGGCTTGTCTGGTTGGTGTGTTTCCAAGAGTATGATGTGGCCTATGAAAGAGTTGATAAATGTGTTTGGCTGTTTGTGTTTAATGACAGTAAAATGCTGAGCTTTTCATTTTACTCATGGTAAAATACTGATCTATGATATGGAGAGCTAGATATGTGTAACACAATTAGTTTAGCTATCTGATACGGTTGTTTCCAACGAGGTGGGATGGTTTAGGATAGGGGAGGAGAGGGAAGGGCAAGGGACTTGGCTTAGGAATGGGAGAGTGGAGGGAGGAGAGGAAGAGGAGGAGGGGATGAGGGAAGGTGACAGGATAGGGACACGGTGCGGAGGGGAACGGGACGGGAAGGAATGGGAAGTGGAAGAGGGCGGATGGTAGAGGTAGAGGGAGGGATGCGTGTGGACACCATGGAGGTGAGGTAGGAAGGTTGAGGCCAATGGTCGATGGTCAAATTTGGTCAACAATGCTAACTGCGTTCCTGTTTATGCATTCTATTATACAAGTATGCTGACCAAGCTCTACATACAGACTACACTGTCACAAAGGAAAGCAGAAGTGCAACAGTAGGATAAGTTAACTTAACAAAGGGTATTACTGAAATGATTAAACCGAGTTATCATTATTAAATTAGGCCATATTGTTGAAATGGTGAGGTCAACTACAAATTATGACCTCGCTACATGAAGTACAATCATAAATAATTCAGTTAACGTGTAGACAGTATTAGTATAATGAGTGTAGGAAGCATAAGTTTGATATTTAGTGAATGGTGCATCTTTTAGATTAACTTTGATTCAAATTCTATTTATTCTTCATTCAAATACATGTTGTGTGAGGCATCAAAATCATCAACACGCTAAGAAACGTATTTTGTATTCTATAGTTATAAAAGTACACTTATAAATACAGGGGTTGGACAAAAATACGGAAACACCAAACACGCAATACATTACCATGCCTAATATGGGTAGGAAACCTATTGGTATTTAAAACAGTTCCAAATCGTCTCGGAATAGAAAAGTACAGGTCCTGTATGGTTTTCAACGGAATATTATACCATTCTTCCTGCAAAATAATGGAAGGTCAGGTAACGATGATTGAGATGGATAGCAATCGTTAACCCTTCTCTCCAAAGTAAGTCACAAAGGTTTAATAATTTGGCGATGTGGTACCTATTGTGGCCAAGGGAGATGTGACAATTTATCCTTGTGCTCACAAGAGCAGTCCTGGACGATGCAAACTGGGTGACCAGGAAACCTGTAGTCTTGGAACACAGCATCCCCATTTGGGAACAACCATTGTCCCATGGCATGCATCTGATCAGCCAAAATGCTTACATAATCCTTAGCAGTAATGCTACCTTGCAGATTAACAATGGAACTCATGGAATACGACGATATGGCTGCGTGATTCATCACGGAACCCTTGTAATGTTTCGAACTTTGCACGCGAAGTAGGACAGATGTAGGAAACATTATGAAACAAGAATCTTCCAACCAAATGACTTTTTCCCAATGCTCGATAGTCCAGATTTTATGGCTTTGACACCTTATTTTCTGTTACAGGGAGTACATCACTGATAAGTGGTTAAGGAATTCCAGCTTGCCCTGCAGTTCCCAGTTTATGGAGCTCCCTTCGTGTTGTTACTGTGTTAAAATGCTTCGTGAGTGCGATAATCAGTTCTACAGTAACTTTTGCATCTATCGTCTTCTCATTTTCGTCACAGTTCTCTTCAATAACCATCTGTCATTATCACTCAGCAAACACATTCGTCCGCATTGTGAATTAGCGGATGGTGTTTTTCCGTTTTCCCTGCATGCTGGATAAATCTTCGATACGGCGCCTTTTGAAATGCTTCACCCGTACAGAATCACCCATCATGCGAGCATCAAAAATTTGTCCATGTCCGAATCCACTTACCTCCAACATAACCCACTCACAACTACACAGAACATTGTTCTGACAACGACTGATACTTGCAACTTACTGAGAACATTGTACAGGCGCTGTTCGTGGTCAAATACGAAAACACAATCTGCAGGCTTGGCAAGGATCTGCGTGTATCCATTACTCGCGTGCATTTCTCGTGGAGTTCTCATATTTTTGTTCAAACCCAAACTTGCCATAGTAGCACGACACACAACGCAGACAAATAGGAGCAGGGACCTATACTCTGAGGAGGGGGTACTTTTGCAATGAACAGCTTTCCGTGATACCTTTGGCATTTTTCGGGTTATAGCCTTTGAGTTCGGACATGCTGTGATGTACTCTTGTCATCGGTGAGTTTAAAAGCCATAGATCTTGTTCACAGGCTGTTACACTTAGAACTTTTCCTGGGATTATGAGTCAACCATTATCAGAAATGAATCAGCGTAGTTCATTCAGGCGACATTGCCATGGACTTTGATTGCTGTTGCAGCTTAGACATGTGTAGCATATGAATAAATGTAAGTTTAACCTTAGGATCTCAGTGAGGACTACATAATTGATAGTTTCTCAAATGAAACTCCTCACACACGACGACGAAGAAGAGCTGAAGAATCACGTAGTACCGTAAGAAATCGAAATCTACCTGGGGTAAGCAATAGCATTAGGTTCAGCACTTCGATGAGGGTCTCCTGAGCAATGCTAGCAACAAGGAAGGTGAGAATGTCGTAGCACGTTTCCAAAACACAAAGTGAAAGTGAAGTGATCAGGTGAAATGTATTCGTAAGTGCTTACAAAGTAGACAGAGACTCTGGAAGTCATCAGGACGCCAAGCCAGAACACCAAACCACTACATCCTTCCAGAAGCAATGAGAAGAGCCTCGGAAAGGACAAGGAAGGATTTGTTGGGCCTCTGACAGCCATCTCCCAATATCTGTAACTTGGGTTACATGATAGCACAGTCCCTGTGAATTCAAAGTTATGCCATACCGCACCGCCGGCTTGGGTGGCTGTGCGGTTCTAGGCGCTACGGTCGCAGGTTCGAATCCTGCCTCTGGCATGCATGTGTGCGATGTCCTTAGGTTAGTTAGGTTTACGTAGTTCTAAGTTCTAGGGGACTGATGACCTCAGACGTTAAGTCCCATAGTGCTCAGTGCCATTTCAACCATACCGCACCAGACACTACCTATCAGACCAAACGAGAGAAAGTACAGCAGTTTACTGTATTGCTGTGTAATGTAATGCTGTATGGGGTGCTGTAGTGTGGAATTATAAATTACAAAATTTGTGGTGTAACAGTGGAGTACAGCACATTAGTGCAGCAGTATGCTCCTCCTGGATTCCGTATGAGAAGATACCTGTGTGTCAGAAGAGCAGAGCACAGTGGGTAGACTTTTCTCTCTTCTTTTCGCTAAGAAGTAATTAGTCTTAACCTTGTGTACATGATATTATATCTGTATATATGCATGTCGCTATCCCATGACTTTTTCACTCCGGAATGTATCTCAGTATCGTGTTGTTTAGAGGAGGAAAACAAAAATATGTAGGAAAGAGGAGAAATCGACAGAGAGAGAGGGAGAGAGAGAGAGAGAGAGAGAGAGAGAGAGAAAGAGAAAGATGGGGGGGACTCAAAGAAATACTAAATAAGAAGTAATTACTCTTTATTTATTATATATATGAGGCCCCACCCCTCTCTCTCTCTCTCTCTCTCCCTCTGTCTCTCTCTCTCTCCCTCTCTCTCTCGCTTTCTCTCTCTCACTCTCACTCGATTTCTCCTCTTTCCCACATATTTTTGTTTTCCTTGTCTAAACAGCAAGATACTGAGATACATTCTGAAGTGAAAAACTCATAGGATAGCGTTCTATCTATATAAGGTTGTGAAAAATTAGGATGAACCCAACCACTACCAATATTAATATTAATATTAGTTTCTCCTTGTTAGGAAGGTTTAAACCATATTTTTTCTCATTCACAGGAAATGGGTAAAATTAATAACTTACAACTTGGTAAATGATTTATTAAGGAAAAAATTTATGAATTAATTTCTAAAACACTGTTATATGAACACCACTTTGTGAGGTAAATTATCATTTTCATCAGTTATAGTTATTTCTAAATTTTGATTATTTATAGAATGATTTGGTTCATAAATTATTGGTCACAAAATTCAGAATTAGGTTCTAATGAAGCAATAATATTAGTTTCTTGATGAAAATGATCATTATGTTTAACAAACATTCCATCAGCCAAGTTAAATTTAAGTTAATTCAAATGGATTAATTTTTGGAACATCTTTAGCAACAGTTTTTTATTGGGTTCAGTAATTTGATTATTAAATCCTAAAACAGTTGCCATTTATTTTCTTTTATATACATGAATAATTTGTATCACTTGTGATAACAATTCTATTTACAATTTTATCTGCTCTTATAATAACATTTGGATTTTTAAAATGAATCCATTTTTCTAAGTTTTTCAAAGTACATTGGCCAACAGGAATTTCTATTTTTTCTTCATAACTGCCAAATTTATTGTTTTTGTGTAATATTTGGAGTTAAAAAGTTGAATAAAAACCAACTAGTGAAACACTTTTATAAGTTTTTCTTCCTGGAACAGTCAACATTTTTTTCAGAACTGAAGAATTATGACTCAACTGATACAATCTACTCAGTTATAGTATTAAAAATACTGTAAATAAATGATGGATTGCGAATGAGAAATAAGAATTACAGAAAAGGAAATTAAAAAATAAACATATGAACCTTTTACCAAATTGTATACAATGTGCAATGATAGGACCAAGTGGTTATGGAAAAACAAATTTAATGATTGATAATTATATTTTAGCACCTTGTTAGTTAAACTGGAAAAAATTAATCGTTTGTATAGTTATTCTAAAAGTTAAATCAATCAAAATATCAAGAATTAATAAAAAATGCGAATAACTGAAGATAAAATTATTGAAAAATTTGTTAGTTCTATTGAAAATAACGATAGAATTATTTTATTACGTGAATGTGAAGATTTATCAGTTGTAGTTTTTGATGGTTTCATTCTTGAAGATAAAGATATAGCTACAGAGTATATTACTAGAGGAAGTCATAACGAAATAGATTGTTTTCATTTGAGTCATCCAGATTCAAAAACTCTCAAACAAATAGTTAGAGATAATTTTGGTACATTAAATTTTTTAAACAAGGTGATAGAAATTTGTTGGTGGTGATTTAAAGTTTGACAGTTTTAAATAAATATGTAGTAAATGTGACAATAGACAAATTTGGTTTAACTATGACAGATATAAGAAGGAAAATTAATCAAGTGAAGATGTAAAAAGGCTAATAATTTTATAAATGTCAAACATATACATTGAACTGAAACAGTGAGCACAAATAGTAAACATAACATTTTAAAGGTAAACATCGTATGTGAATGCTAAATATAAAATTATGAATAAATAATTTGTCAAGAGTTACAAAAAACAAAAGAAAATTTAAAGAAAAAGATTTAAAAAATATAAATATAAATGAATTTTATAATTTGTTAATCATACAGAAGGTAATGTTTCTGCTTTTATATGTGTTCGACAATTTAAATTAATTGGAAAATTAGCAATAGAATTCAATGGAGATAAATGAAAAATTGTTGAAGAACAGACGGATTAATTAAACTTTTGACTGGAAAACAAATAACTATGGATGATTATGGAACAATATTTGTTTCAATTGTTTTAAAAAATTGTGCAAGAAAATTATTTGATTCTAATGCTCTATATAGTGAAAGTAATTCAAATAAAATAAATTCATGGAAATAAATATAATTATTTGATAATAACAATTCTTAAAGAATTTTTTCCTAAGAAACTTCCTGGAAGATTAAAACTGTGTGCCCGACTGAGACTCGAACTCGGGACCTTTGCATTTTGCGGGCAAGTGCTCTACCATCTGAGCTACCGAAGCATGACTCACGCCCAGTCCTCACATCTTTACTGCTGCCAGTATCTCGTCTCCTACCTTCCAAACTTTACAGAAGCTCTCCTGCTAACCTTGCAGAACTAGCACTCCTGAAAGAAAGGATACTGTGGAGACATTGCTTAGCCACAGCCTGGGGGATGTTTCCAGAATGAGATTTTCACTTTGCAGCGGAGTGTGAGCTGATATGAAACTTCCTGGCAGATTAAAACTGTGTGCCTGACCGAGACTCGAACTTGGGACCTTTACCTTTCGTGGGCAAGTGCTCTACCATCTGAGCTACCGAAGCACAACTCACGCTCGGTCCTCACAGCTTTACTTCTGCCAGTATCTCGTCTCCTACCTTCCAAACTTTACAGAAGCTCTCCTGCTAACCTTGCAGACTAGCACTCCTAAAAGAAAGGATACTATGGAGACATGGCTTAGCCACAGCCTGGGGGATGTTTCCAGAATGAGATTTTCACTCTGCAGCGGAGTGTGCTCTGATATGAAACTTCCTGGCAGATTAAAACTGTGTGCCCGACCGAGACACGAACTCGGGACCTTTGCCTTTGGCGGGCAACTGCTCTACCATCTGAGCTTCCGAAGCACGACTCACGCCTGGTACTCACAGCTTTAAAGTTTGGAAGGTAGGAGACGAGATACTGCCAGAAGTAAAGGTAACATGGTAAGTATTACTGCATTGGGCCTTAAATAATTTACCATTGCCAGAGATGGATCTTACATGATTTAATTAGTGTGGACTGTTTACTAAACTAGAAGAAAGATTAGCTAGAGGAGATCATGGAATTAATCCATTAGATGAAGCATGTCAAGAACATGATATCTCCTATTGAGATAATAAATAATTAGAGAAAAGACATGTAGCTGATAAAAAGCTTTTCATTAGCTGTGAAAGAAAGGATGTATGCAAGTAATGTCTGATTGGAAGAAAAAATGGCTGTAGTTACAGTTAGAGAAATTATGTGTGAAAAACGGAAATTAGAAATGGCTTTAGATGGTGCACCATCTGAAGCAGGCTAAAGCCTGCTGCTTGATAAAGTCCATTGCATTTATAAAATTCCATTTATTATTTTTTGATCCATATAAATGAATAATTTTTTGTTAATTATACTTTGTTACCTAGAGGCAGAGATATACCAAAATATGTTAAACACAGACTCAATAATGAATAATTAAATATTATTGGACATTATAACTGATGTTAAAACTGAAAGAAAGACAAAAAAATTGTTAGAACTTTGCTTGTTTTTTTAGCTATTTCTGTTGTGTAAAAGATTATTGAATATTTAATGAACAAAAAGGAAACAAAACATGAAGTTGAATTCTTACAAATATTATTAGTGGCATTGCCTTATTTAGTGACAACTGGTTCATTTGCTGGTGGAACTGAAGCAATTGCAAATGCAGTTATAAATAAGAAAAAAGGCGATTAACAAATAAAATAACAAAAAAGACATAATTTGGAAAGGTAAAAGGAAGGAAAAAGGGTGAAAAAGGTTTCAAAGTAATAGTCGAAAAATTTAATATTAAATAATATTAAATATTATTGTGCCAGTTTTTGATTGATGAAATAACTAATGAACCGAAAAATTTAGAATGTGCAATAGTAAATTTAGATACTCCTGATCACGTTGGAACTCACTTGGTTTGTAATTAAAAATAAATATATATATACTTTGTATTGATAAATTTGGAAGAAATATTGTAATACAATTAGTTAACTATTTGGGAAAAATGATCTTTACTTCAATATTGAGAGAACATATAATTTTGAGGGAGAAATTTGTGGGCAATTGTGTATATTTGTTTTGAAATTATTATGCATGAATTGCAAGTTTAATGACATTTCAAACTTACTAAACGAACATTTCTGGAAATAAACTCGATAACGGTTTAGCAAAAATAAAAGATTTTACAACATTACATCTAAAAGCTAACAGTGACTTAATTTTAAAAATAAAAAAAATTGAACATTAGTAGATCATAAATAGCTAATATAATTAAAAATTTCAGAAAGAAATATACAACGTTTGTAAAGTAGCTATATATTATACTGATTTTAAAAGTAGAACGATAGATAATATTAACGACCCAGTTGATGATTTGGATGCAATTAGTGAAATGTATATGGAAACAAGACTTTTACATCCTAAACAGCATTATGTAAATGTGTTAACTTTATTTCAAAATTATTGTTCCAAGAAAGATATTGAGACCTTTTTATCAGGTTACTTCTCATTTTTCATTTATGATGTGCACCAGAAAAAATTTCGTAATTTTGAAGAATTCGATATCATTTTTTAAATTTCTTGTTGGTGGAAAGATAAACAGACATTTAAAATTGGATGGTTTTACTATTTCGATGAATGTTGTTGACAAACTATATAAAATAACTCCTGAAATACAAGACATAAAAATATTCTACAAATCAAATTTTCTAACTTTAACATTAAAAGATTCCCGTTACCACTTTTCCAGTTGATGCAAGGTTAACTGCATTTGGCGATATAATTAAACTGTTTTTATGCTTTATAAATGAAGAATGGTAATCGCATTTTCCATTTAGAGTGCAAAAAGTTTACTGGAACACTTCATCCTTACAGTTTAAAACCTAAAAATTAAAAACAAAGAATTGAAACTATTTGTTCAATTTGTACAACTAAAAAGAGTAAATTCATTAAAAAATTTGTTTATGAATATCTAAATATACATTAACATATTATTAAATAAATACACAAACCTATTAGAAAGAATTATAAAACAAAAAATGTAATTGCTTTTGGAATTGATGATTTATAGCAATCTCATTAAGTCATAATGGATTCTGGAAACTTAAAGATATATTTCGAAAGGAAAATAAGCATAAAAATATCACATGTGAATATTAACTGTTATTGATATTTTTTTCAAAATTTCTTTGGGAAATTCTAATTAAAGGTGAAACAGGTAAAAATATAGTTGATTCTTTCAAAGAAATGGAGTCAACAAAAATCAAGAAATCAACAAACAGATTATGTTAATGAATTTTATAACAAAAAATTTAATTTTAATCATTATTCAACTTTCAGTGAATTTCAAGCAACTGTTGTTGAACGGTTTAATAGAACACTGAAAGAGAAAATGTGGAAGAAACTTGCTCTTGAAGGATATTATAAATGAGTTTACTTAGTTTCTGATTTCATTGATGAATGTATTAACTCAAATCATACAACAATAATAATATGACCAAAAGATGTAAATAAAGAATTTAAAAAAATCTTATTGAAAACTGTTCACCTAACAAATTTTGTTAGATACTCAACCTAAATATAAAACTGATGATAAAGCAAGAATAAATAAACTGAAAGATATTTTGAAAAAGGATTTACAGCAAATTCCTCAACAGAAAATTTTTATATTGAAGATGTTTTTTATTCGAATCCAATCACATATAAATTGAAAGATTTAAGTGGCAAACAAATAAAAGTAAATTTGAATGAAGAAGAACTACTGAAAACCAATTTTCCAGACGCTTACCTTGTTTAAAATCTTTTAAATAAGAAAGGTAATAAAAATAATTTAATGTTTTAAAATATTAATAAATTTTTTTACATGTAGATGAAGTTACTTAATGAAACTTTAGACATGTCTGATATTGAATATAATTATCATAATGTTTATTATTTCATTAAAGAAATTTCGTTTGTTTGGATATTCAAAAAAAGGTTAACAAAAACGAATTAATGTCAAAATCCTTTGAAGATTTTAAGTTTGAGTTGATTGAATAATTAGGTTTTAAAAAAAATTGTGTCTTAGATGCATATAAAAATTCTTATCAATGTTATTTATAATTTGATTATGAAAATGGTACTTGGAAATATAGTTTTATATACTAAGAAACGTTAGTTAGTTTATTTATATCTTCACTCAATTGTTCTCATTAATATGCTACCAAATTATTGAAATAATTTTGGTAGCAAACAATTTCTAAATTTTCTTTCATTTGTTAAATATAAATTTCTGAATTTGATATATAATTAATTCAAAAAAATTCTTTGTAGTTTTCCTGTCTATTTCTGATAATATCTATTTTTTGCATTAAGTTCGAAAAACATAAAATTCATAATTAAAATCATATAATCTTAAAATAAGAAAAATTTGTCTTAAATTTTGATCACTTAGTTGTGGAAAAACCTGTCATAATAATTTTGCTCCATCATGAATTATTTCTCTGTAATCTACATTTTCATCATGGATTTTCTCTAAGTGTTTTAAGTAAGTTACTTGTTCCCATACTTTTCTTTTATTTTTTCCGAATTATACATCTATTGGAAGATTAAAGCTGTGTGCGAGACTAAGACTCGAACTAAAGACCCCTGCCTTTTGCAGGCAAGTGCTCTGCCACCTGAGCTACCCAAGCATGACTGACGACCCGTCCTTACAGGAAGGAGATGATCCTTCCTTCCAATATTCACAGAATCTCTTCTGTGAACCTTACAGAACTAGTACTCCTGGAAGAAAGGATATTGTGGGGACATGGTTTGGCCACAGCCTGGGGAATGTTTCCAGAATGAGAATTTCACTCTGCAGCGGAGTCTGTGCTAATATGAAACTTCCTGGCAGGTTAAGACTTTGTGCAGAACCAAGACTCGAACTCGGAACCTTTGCCTTTCGTGGGTAACTGAACTACCCGAGCACAACTCACGACCCATCCTCACGGATTGTTTTCTGCCAGTGTCAGTCAAGCACACAGTTTTAATCTGCGAGGAAGTTTCATATCAGCGCACACTCCGTTGCAGAGTGAAAATCTCATTCTGAATCTACTATTGTCACTGATAGCAAACGTTGTTGACATACCTACCTTACCTACGAGCAAATGGACTCACCCATCCCACGTCACACAATCGAGGGAAACACAGTCACATGTGAGTGAGTGGTCTAATGTAATGTTGTCACTGTGTTTTCGAAACAGGAACAACAGAGTTGGATCAAGATTGAATGTGTGAGAGATCGTACAGCACGACAGTGTCATCAAGGTCTTCAAGAGGCGTGTGGGGAATTGGCATTGCCATACAGAACAGTGGCATGTTGGGTAAAAGCCTTCAACTAAGGTTGGCATACTGTGACAGACATGCATTGGGCAAGTCGTCCTAGTGTCATTGAAGAAGAAGTGCATCCTGTTATCGCATTAGTGGATAGTGATCGACGCCACACAATTTGTGAGCTCGCCCACGAAACCGGATTAGCACATACGACTGTGCTTCGCATCCTGAAGAAAAGTCTGGACATGCAAAAAATTGCATCACCATGGGTTTTGCATGACTTACCGGAAATGCAGAAACGGATGCGTTACGACGTTGCTGAGACGCACTTGGAGCGCTATGAGCGCGAAGGAGAGGCTTTCTTACACCGTATCATAACACTGGATGAGACATGGGCCACATCATATGAGCCAAAACTGAAACGCCCATCCAACGAATGGCGTCATTATGGGTCGCCGCGAAAATCGAAAGTGTGTCAGAGCCCAAGTATGGTGAAAGTTATTGTGATTATCGTGTACGACTGTGGTGGTGCACTCCTAAAGCATTACGTTTCTCCATGGCAGACTGTCAAAGCACAGTTTTTTCTGTTCGTTCTTAAATATATAGAACATGTAACGATGTAATAAGTGTCGTATCCATCGGATCTTGTGGGACTCTGACAGTCAAAAGGCTGCATATTGACGACGACATGTACTAATGTCAGATAGTTTTATATTGTGACAGAATGTAACTTCTGCAGTGTTACTTTAAAATGGCCTTAGCGCCGAAATTGCAACAGTAACAATAAATATTTTATATAGTCAACGGCGACTACGATGTCCTTTAAGAAATACTGTATGACTGTGAATCCCAACCATGAGAAGTTAATCTTACAGAACTACCTGAACAGGTCGGTCAGACGTGGTACAACGCATCCTGGGACAGTATCCGCCATTTGTACGATCGAATAGATGCCAGAGTCAGCGCTTGCATTGCCGCCACTAGAGGTTACACCACGTACTAATATGGATGTTTCAGCATGGGTCGATACCTTGTGCTTTATAAAGGCTTCCGCTACTGATCTGTAAACGTAATCATTTCGTGTTCTCCATGTGCATTGTTACATCAATAAATCTTCAGTGAATTGGAAACCTCTAAAATGATGTACTAATTTTTTCCGGCAGAGAATTTCGTACAGTAGTTCAGAACTATTTATTTATTCGTATTGTCTCCGTTTTTTTGTGCTTTATTAATTTTTTAATTCTTTATACATAAATTTTCTAATCGTCATTCTGTAAACAATGTACTGATTCTTTCGAGACCGGGTAGTTCCAGATTGAATTGTCCCACCTAAACTGGGAAATAAATAAAATAAAACAAAACAAATTGGGTGTTATAACTACACTTTGTGAGTGCTTTTCCAAACAGATACGCGCATAAAAATTAATCCTGAAAATTATTGCACTATCAGATATATCCACGACCATAGAATAGGATGTGGACTGAACTGATGTTTACCAATGAAACAGCACAATAAGTTGCCAAAGGAGGTTAAAGAGACTACAGGTAAAACGTATTTCAAAAGGCAGTTAAAAAGTACCTTGTCAGCAATACAGTCAATGCAGAGCACGATTCGCTAGACAACAAAAGTAAGGGTTTAGTAAAAAGTGTGATACAAGTAAATAATAACGGAAACACCTCGTTTCACAACACACTTTCGCAATACAGGGCCGTTCAATTTCTTTCATCGTCCTGTCTCTGTAGCCTCTGTGTTGTAGCCTGCCACCAAATGAGAGACAGAGACAGGTGTGAGCAACCGATCACAGCAACATGCCGGATTCGCAATCAGTGGTCTGGTATTCTCCGTCCGATCGCGTCTTGCTCATAGGTGGTTATTCATACTCCCCACGAATAATACGAAATTGCACGCGTCGAGGCTACGCTCTTTACGGACTGATAGCGCCTACAATTTCCTCCCAGTTCGTAACTGATGTATGTAGTAACAGGAAGGGACTACCACTAAAGAATTAAAACAAATGCAATTCTTAATCATTGGTGGATGATTGGCCCTCGCTAACAACCCTTTCCACAGGCGAAACAAATGTTGAAGTATCCAACAAAATCATGATTTTTTTTGTGTTCCGTACCTCAATCGGTAAACACTGAACCCTTATAGGATCGCTTTCTTGTCCCCTTGTCTGTCCGACTCTTAAAAACGCTTTTTTTTTTCTCAGGGCCAGGTAGTCGTACAAAGAAGCTCTACTGCAATCGAAAGATAAACCATTTATGTCACATATATTCATACTCACAAACTCACTCATTAATCATGAAATTTGGCAAAAAGGAAGGTTACACAGTACAACCAAAATAAAAAATTCGAGAACTATAAAATGCTGACTAAGTTCTGTAGTCCCTTGGCCGTGTAAAACATCGAAGCTTCTACAATGAAGAGCCAAAGAAAGGGGTACACCTGCCTAATATAGTGTAGGGCCTCCGCCAGCGTGCAGAAGTGCCGCAACACGACTTGGCATGGAATCGACTAATATATGAACTAGTGGTGGCGGGAATTGACACCATGAATCCTGCAGCGCTGTCCATAAATCCGGATGAGTGCGAGGGGGTGTAAATATCTTCTGAACAGCAGGCTGCAAGACATCCCAGATATGCTCACTAATGTTCATGTCTGGGAGTCTGGTGGCCAGCGGAAGCACTCAGAACAGTGCTCCTGGAGCCACTCTGTAGCAATTCTGGGCGTGTGGGATGTCGCATTGTCCTGCTGGAATTGCCCAAGTCCGTCGGAATGCACAATGGACTCGAACGGATGCGCAGATGATCAGACAGTTTGCTTAGCACGTGTTACCTGTCAGTCGTATCTAGACGTATAAGGGCTCCCACATGACTCCAACTGCACACGCCCCACACCATTACATAGCCTCCGTCAGCTTGAACAGTCCGCTGCTGACATGCAGAATCCATGGATTCATGAGGTTGTCTCTATACCTGTACACTTCCATCCGCTGCATACAATTTTAACGAGACTCGTACGACCAGGCAACACGTTTTCATTCATCAACAGTTCAATGTCGGTACTTATAAGTAAAAGTAAATGGATAAGTATTTCACACACGCCACTTTTTACTTTATTCTACTCTTTTTACCTTTTATTGTTTGAAATGAAGGTCAGCAGACTCGTAGCATGATGAAAAGCGTTTAATTTTTGTTTTTGTAATCTCAAGGAAATTTCTAACTAGATTCTCACCTCGCGAGAGATTCAGAATGATTTAATTTAACCTCGTGAGTACCGCGTTAGCATTGCAAGAAAAAATTTTGTAAAGAAAGTCTGTAACATTTATAAATTAGGAATTTGTGATTGCTACGACGATATGAAAACAGAAATGTTAAACAATTATTATTTAACATAATAAGTTTTTTGTGCTGAAATCTAACATTTTGTGAATAATTCTCACAGCTTTGAACATAACAAAAAATTGTACAGTATTTCGCCGAAATACTTGAAATTTACAATAATCTTAGCTCAACTCTGGAGCGAAAGAATAAAGTATTCATAATAAGATACTATCAGTAGTCGCAATTGGCGCTAATAATCGAATGATTAAATAAATTCCTAACAGGAATACAAGTTTAGTTCATTTGAACAAAATGGAAAAAAATAGGAGCCTGATAGCGTAGGATGCTGTCGGAAAGGCGCATGATTAAAGAAGAAAAGGAGAGAAAAAAGACTGGCGCGCATTCTTATATAGAACAAAACACAAATGATAACGATACGCCGCTCACATTATTCTGGGCGTACATAGTCGCTGACTTCCAGCGCAGTTCATTGACTTAGTGCTTAAATTATATCGTTAAATCTTGATACTTCAATAGAAAAAGAAAATAGTGTGTTATTACGTTGCGGGCAGGGCACAATATTATAATTCTCTAAAATTTTAGAATCCGTGGGACCGATATCTTGTCAGTAAGAATGTCGATAACAGGAAAAAATGGTCGAGATTCTCGATTCTCGGAGTGGATGAATTTCTATATATACAATTAAATTTGTGCGGAACCCTGAGTGCGCAAGTCCCACTCGCACCTGGCCAGTTTTCTTTTTCTTCTAAAAATGGTGTGTGCGTCCAGGTATATCATGCCCTCTGTTTGGGCCTATATTATTTGTGGTTGTAATCTATGCTACCGTAAATATTTACGTGGTCCTTAATTTAAATGCTCTGTCTGTCCTAACATGCTTAGACCTGACATTAGACGTACGGTACTTCCGTGGTGTACTTTCGTGCTGTGGCATCTTCACGGACTGATAGTGTAAATGTTTCACGTCGGTAGGATAGTCAGAAAGCACTGTTTTCTGCTTGACCTCGGGACAGGACGCATTATAGCTGGGCACGAACCCCAGCTTAGCGGCCATCCACCCAGGACTACCACCACTTGGCCGCTAATGGACCACGCCAAATCTCCGTTTTGTCGCTAGTGGCTCTCTCTCCCTGCCTCACCGCCCCCCTCTCTATCCCACTCTCTCTCTCTCTCTCTCTCTCTCTCTCTATTTCTGTTTCCATTCCTGGCCTCCACCGTAAGCGGAAAGGCTTGACAGACTTATTTTTTTGTTCCCTAAAACACGAGAAAATTGTTGTTGTTTCCTCGGTTCTAATGTAAACCGGCACTAAAATTTTTCTGTACAGAAAAAATAAATGACTTCGCCTAATTTCAGAGACAATTTTCTAACCTCAAAAGTATACCGTCACTCATATTTTGTATGAAGGAAGCAAGTTATACGCAAGCATTCATTAAATGTCACTATGAAAACTTGCAGCACAGTTTGAAGACAAGTGGGTCACATTTACAACAGCTAAAACTATTGAAAAGCTTGTGTAAGTATTAATGAAGAGATTTATGAGTGCGACAAATCTTACAAAAGCTTTTTAATTATTGTGAGGACAACGTCTAATGGAGGCAGAAGATCAAAACGTACACTTCCAACGTTCCCGAAACAAAACATTCAATGACTGTTTTAATGCTAGGGACCAGACAATAATTACTTATATTGACGAACGTTTTGAAAAGTAAGCTTATGAACTGCGCTTCATAGCTACATAAACAAATCTTCGCAATATCATAAACACCCCTAAAATTAATACATTTAGAAGTAGAACCCGTTACATATGGAAAAGTAATTCAAACTAAAGAAATAGAAAGAGAAGATTCGTTCAGCTGCTTAGGACAACTCATTATTTGCAGCGAAGAACTGAAATTGCGTATAAAATGGGAATATTCAGTTACATACATAACGCTCGTTACAGAAGTAACGCAAGAAGATAGACTATGATTAAATTGTTACAATACAGCGACTATCCTTACACCGTCTTTTGGAACAGAGGTACGAATTCTCAAGGAAGAGAGTGAAGGAAAATGTGAGGCTCTACAGAAGACTCAAACAGGAATTTTAAAAAAATGTGGAAATAATACAGAATTACAAATGTAAAGTATAATGCAGTTCATTCTCGTCTATTCTGGGAGAGTGAGTAAATCAGTTAAAATGAACAATTTGTTAGTAGGTACACTACAGTTTCTAAGAAAAGCGTACCAAAATTTATCTGATAGAATACATCTACATCCTGCATCATCAAAATGAAGCTTTTATGCTATCAACGCTCATGAAAAATAATTTTCTAATGACTACTGCGAAAAATTTTGTTCCTTGCCAAATTTCATTATTCTCGGTCAACAGGAAATAGCGTACAGGTTTTGATGAATAAGTTTGCAGGTATATAGTATGTAATATAAATTGCCGTATCTTTTGACTGCATCGACTAGGAAGCTTAATTTTTTTACGACGCTAAGAGACTATAGACCCTAGTATGTGACATACGTTCGAACTTGATACGTACAGCCATCCCTGAGAAAAAGGGGTCTTAACAGTCAAACAGACGACAGACAGACCGACAGACTACAAAGTGATCTTACAAGAGTTCCGTTTTTATCGATTGAAGTGAGGGACCATAAAAATTACTAGCTACAGAACTGAATGGAAACAAAATCTGCCAATATAAAAAAATGTCCCATCACAAGCTCTGATGCAGCTACATCATTATCCATCGACTAATGAAACCTGACAGAAAACAGCTCTCTCTTATGGACAGAAATTACTTTGCATTATTAGTAGTAACTACACATTTTCTCTGAAAACACTAATTACGCAATAGACGAAAGGTCGCTTTCATGAAATGAACAGAAAGAGCGGCACACCACACGAAAATATCGTGTAACTAGTGGCTTCTGGAGTATCAGTTTGCCGCGCGGGATTAGCCGAGCGGTCTTGGGCGCTGCAGTCGTGGATTGTACGGCTGGTCCCGGCGGAGGTTCGAGTCCTCCCTCGGGCATGGGTGTGTGTGTTTGTCCTTAGGATAATTTAGGTTAAGTAGTGTGTAAGCTTAGGGACTGATGACCTTAGCAGTTAAGTCCCATAACATTTCACACACATTTGAACATTTTCTTTTTTTGAGCATCCGTTTACTTATTGATTAAATCTAATTTTGGTGCTTTCAGTTATACCCTGGTGGAAAAAAATCGCAAATCCAAAAAATAATTCATGTAGAGTAATGAAATTGCGGGAATACATCTGTCTAGGAAACATATACTCCTGGAAATTGAAACAAGAACACCGTGAATTCATTGTCCCAGGAAGGGGAAACTTTATTGACACATTCCTGGGGTCAGATACATCACATGATCACACTGACACAACCACAGGCACATAGACACAGGCAACAGAGCATGCACAATGTCGGCACTAGTACAGTGTATATCCACCTTTCGCAGCAATGCAGGCTGCTATTCTCCCATGGAGACGATCGTAGAGATGCTGGATGTAGTCCTGTGGAACGGCTTGCCATGCCATTTCCACCTGGCGCCTCAGTTGGACGAGCGTTCGTGCTGGACGTGCAGACCGCGTGAGACGACGCTTCATCCAGTCCCAAACATGCTCAATGGGGGACAGATACGGAGATCTTGCTGGCCTGTGTAGTTGACTTACACCTTCTAGAGCACGTTGGGTGGCACGGGATACATGCGGACGTGCATTGTCCTGTTGGAACAGCAAGTTCCCTTGCCGGTCTAGGAATGGTAGAACGATGGGTTCGATGACGGTTTGGATGTACCGTGCACTATTCAGTGTCCCCTCGACGATCACCAGTGGTGTACGGCCAGTGTAGGAGATCGCTCCCCACACCATGATGCCGGGTGTTGGCCCTGTGTGCCTCGGTCGTATGCAGTCCTGATTGTGGCGCTCACCTGCACGGCGCCAAACACGCATACGACCATCATTGGCACCAAGGCAGAAGCGACTCTCATCGCTGAAGACGACACGTCTCCATTCGTCCCTCCATTCACGCCTGTCGCGACACCACTGGAGGCGGGCTGCACGATGTTGGGGTGTGAGCGGAAGACGGCCTAACGGTGTGCGGGACCGTAGCCCAGCTTCATGGAGACGGTTGCGAATGGTCCTCGCCGATACCCCAGGAGCAACAGTGTCCCTAATTTGCTGGGAAGTGGCGGTGCGGTCCCCTACGGCACTGCGTAGGATCCTACGGTCTTGGCGTGCATCCGTGCGTCGCTGCGGTCCGGTCCCAGGTCGACGGGCACGTGCACCTTCCGCCGACCACTGGCGACAACATCGATGTACTGTGGAGACCTCACGCCCCACGTGTTGAGCAATTCGGCGGTACGTCCACGCGGCCTCCCGCATGCCCACTATACGCCCTCGCTCAAAGTCCGTCAACTGCACATACGGTTCACGTCCACGCTGTCGCGGCATGCTACCAGTGTTAAAGACTGCGATGGAGCTCCGTATGCCACGGCAAACTGGCTGACACTGACGGCGGCGGTGCACAAATGCTGCGCAGCTAGCGCCATTCGACGGCCAACACCGCGGTTCCTGATGTGTCCGCTGTGCCGTGCGTGTGATCATTGCTTGTACAGCCCTCTCGCAGTGTCCGGAGCAAGTATGGTGGGTCTGACACAACGGTGTCAACGTGTTCTTTTTTCCATTTCCAGGAGTGTATTTAATTGATTAACATTGCAAGATCACAGGTTAATGTAAGCGCGAAATAAGCCAATCCAAATGTGAAGTACTGGTATATTAATAACCGGTATAACACTCAGAATGTTGAACGCAATGCGCATACATTGCGTTGCACAGGTGCCGGATGTCAGTTTGTGGGATAGAGTTCCATGCCTGTTGCACGTGGTCGGTCAATACTGGGTCGGTTAATGATGGTTGTGAATGGCGCTGGAATTGCCTTCCCATTATGTGCCGTAAGTGCTCGATTGGAGAGACCTGGTGATCGAGAAGGCCAAGGCAACATGTAAACACTCTTTAGAGCATGTAGAATTACAACAGCGGTATGTGGACGAGCGTTATCCTGCTGTAAAACACCCCCTGGAATGCTGCCCATGAATGGCAGCATAAGAGGTCCAATCACCAGACTGAAGTACAAATTTGCAGTCAAGGTGCGTGGAATAACTGCGAGAGTGCTACTGCTGTCATACGAAATCGCGCCCCAGACCATAACTCCAGGTGTAGGTCCAGTGTGTCTAGCACGTAGCAAATTGGTTGTAGGCCCTCAACTGGCCTCCACCTTACGAACTCACGGCCATCACTGGCACTGAGGCAGGACCTCCACCCTGCCCTCTAATAAGCTTTCGCTTGATGCCAGTGAAGTCGCAAATGGCGGTGGTTTGGGGTGAGTGGACCGCGCGCTGCAGGTCGTCTGGCTCGGAGTTGTTCTTCAAGTAACCGGTTTGCAAAAGTTCGTTGTGTCATTGTGGTGCTAACTGCTGCTCATATTGCTGTTGCAGATGCAGTACGATGCGCCAGAGTCATACGGCGATCAAGATGGTCTTCCCTTTCGGTAGTGTCACGTGGCCGTCCGGAGCCTGTCTTGCAACTGCACATTCCCGTGATAACCTCTGCCAGAAATCACGTACAGTGGCTACATTGCTGCCAAGTCTTTGTGCAATAACTCAGAAGAAACAGTCACCTTCTCATAACCCTATTACAACGGACCGAGCGGGGTGGCGCAGTGGTTAGACACTGGACTCGCATTCGGGAGGTCGACGGTTCAATCCCGCGTCCGGCCATCCTGATTTAGGTTTTCCGTGATTTCCCTAAATCGCTCCAGGCAAATGCCGGGATGGTTCCTCTGAAAGGGCACGGCCGACTTCCTTCCCAATCCTTCCCTAATCCGATGAGACCGATGACCACGCTGTCTGGTCTCCTTCCCCAAACCAACCAACCAACCAACCAACCTATTACAACCTCGTTGTAACGCAGTGGGGAGTTCCCAGAATGAGATTTTCACTCTGCAGCGGAGTGTGCGCTGATATGAAACTTCCAGGCAGATTAAAACTGTGTGCCCGACCGAGACTCGAACTCGGGACCTTTGCCTTTCGCGGGCAAGTGCTCTACCATCTGAGCTACCGAAGCACGACTCACGGCCGGTACTCACAGCTTTACTTCTGCCAGTGGGGAGTTGTTAATTATGTCCTTGTCGCCTTAAAGGCATTCTTGACTAACATAAACTCACCATGTCCAATCTCAAACGAAAGTAACTGACGCACACGACCGTTATAGCTTGTATTATAGCAAACCTGATTTGCATCCTCATAGTGGCGCTTCTAGCGTCATTCTCATGCAACTGGCACGAAATTTGAATAGCAATCATCTTTCATATGTGGAAACCTGCCAATCAACTTTCGTTATATATGTATATAATAACTGACAGCGAATATAAAATGTGAAAGTAACGAGTCGTTAAGAGTGTAATCTTCCTTATTTCTGGATCTACATACAAAATCTAAATTGGTTAATCCACTTCAAATAAGTTTTTTTTAAAGTTTGATGAACGCCAAAATCAAATATCATCACAAACATCTATAACATGGCTACAACCAGATCTCGATGCTTTTTCATTCACTTGTGACGTATAACATTGTACAGGGTGATTCAAAAAGAATATCACAACTTTAGGAATTTAAAACTCTGCAACGACAAAAGGCAGAGCTAAGCACTATCTGTCGGCGAATTAAGGGAGCTATAAAGTTTCATTTAGTTGTACATTTGTTCGCTTGAGGCGCTGTTGACTAGGCGTCAGCGTCAGTTGATGCTAAGATGGCGACCGCTGTGTTTAGTGATGAAGCAACTTTCCACACTAACGGGAAAGTCAACCGTCACAATGTCTGTATATGGGGCACTGAGAATACGCGGGAAACAACTCAGTATGAATGTGACTCGCCTAAGGTGAACGTTTTCTGTGCCATTTCAGCCAATAAAATTTTTGGTCCCTTTTTCTTCGAATGTGCTACTGTATCTGGACTACAGTATCTGGAGATGTTAGAGAATTGGCTGTTCCCTCAGCTCGAACAAGAAGCACAACAATTCATATTTCAGCAGGATGGAGCACCACCACATTGGCACTTATCTGTCCGTAACTACCTGAACGTCAACTACCCGAGGCGATGGATCGGCCGCCAGGCAGCCCGTGACAGAGCACTTCATCACTGGCCTCCAAGAAGCCCTGATCTTACCCCTGCAATTTTTTCTTATGGGGGTACGTTAAGGATATGGTGTTTCGGCCACCTCTCCCAGCCACCATTGATGATTTGAAACGAGAAATAACAGCAGCTATCCAAACTGTTACACCTGATATGCTACAGAGAGTGTGGAACGAGTTGGAGTATCGGGTTGATATTGCTCGAGTGTCTGGAGGGGGCCATATTGAACATCTCTGAACTTGTTTTTGAGTGAAAAAAAACCTTTTTAAATACTCTTTGTAATGATGTATAACAGAAGGTTATATTATATTTCTTTCATTAAATACACATTTTTAAAGTTATGGTATTCTTTTTGAATCACCCTGTATTATGGAGAACTTTTTATCACATAAAAAGGACTGAATTAATTTCAGTGACTTGAAATACATGGAACCCATCAGAACGTGTTAAATAGAATGTATCAACCTTGAATAGTAGTGAAGTATGCTCAGAATATTCTAAACGTCAGTATCAGATGACTCGATGCCGGAATCCTGCTTTTTGCGAACAGTCGCCTAAGCAGTCACACTATCTGAGCATGCCTCCAGTCTTCAGTGAAACCATTATTATGACTGGCGTTGCCCCCTGTTACTTTCAGAGAATCGCATGTGTTTCCCCATTCCAGAGTCGGGTCGCCAGAGAAGAGGTATGGTGGAGCAACGCGGATTACTCTGTTACAGTTGAACTGAATTCGTTTACGTGAAATGTATGAAGTCGTTGAATGAATAGCAATGACGTGAAATGAAATTTGAGAAAAGCTTACTCAGACAGTTGTGGACTGAAATGTAATGAACATGTTGTGACTAATGAAAATTTGTGCCAGACGAGAACTCGTACCTGGTTAGCTTAGGAATACACGCAGGTCACTCCTGTTAAAATAAAAAAGTTAAAAGAAATTATGTAGAGATTACATTGTTCCACGCCGCTCCGTACACTAACGACCATAGTATGAGATTGCATCTATTCGTTTTTTACTAACAGGAGCCACGGCGCTGTATTGGTCACTAATGTTCAACAGAAACGACAGTATCTCCGGACGTGCGCCAAGAAAGCGTAGCAGAATCATTAACCTTGTCGACATACAGTACATTGCTCTGCAAAACTTAAGGACGGTATTGAAGAGTAACTTAACGTATTAATCTGAACGAAAATGCGCGAGCATGTTTGCTAGAGTTCTCCCAGGCAGGGAATGTTAGACGTCACGTGATGTGATATCAGCGTGACTGTAGTGCCAAATGGGGCTGGGCCCGCACCACGAGGCAGTTGAAGGAACGGGAAAATGCAGTGTACGTGAATCAGCGAACTGTTACAGTGCGCTGTGGTGGTATTCGTCATTACTCCGTGGCCTAGAGAAATCATTTGGATGATTTTATGCGGGGAAGAATCATCGAGAAACTGGAAAAAGGACGAACTGTGACGAATGTAGTCCAAGAATTTGATATTGCTCGTACGTTGTTTCACGTGCATGGGAGCATTGTGAATCACAGACATTGCTGACCAAAGGAGAGGTGGCGGTCGACCAAGGTCAACTACAGCTGCAGGTGACTGTTACATTGTGCAACAGGCAAGAATGGACCTATGTCAAATGGCGGGTACATTTGCAGCCATATTTCACAGGAGTGAAAGATACCCAATCTCACTCTCCACTATGTCACGGTGATTGCATGGCGGTGGTCTCTTTGCCGACAACCAGTACATTGTGTTCCACCGACAGCAGGACGCCGGCGGCACCATTTGCTGAAAGCATAGGGATTGGATCAACGAGGAGTGGTATTGCGTGCTCTTTTCGGATGAGAGCAGATTCAGTAGTAACAGTGATTCAGGCGAGAGGTGACAACAAGTAATTCACCCAGGAACGAAGATAGTTTTGCTGGTCCAAATGTTATGGTATGGGAAGGCATACCTTTGCATGGGCTTCCAAACACGCACATAGAACATTCGCCGGTCATCGTTATTGTGGCACTGTACACCTTACCCTAGTGCGCCTTATCAATGGTTCTTCCAGCCTTGACATCATTTTTATGGATGATAATGCGAGACTGCATCGAACAGCGCAGCGCTCTTGGAGCGAGAGGGTATCCGGCGAATGGACTGCCTGTTCCCCCGATTGACACCCCAGCGATCAAATGTGGGGCACGTTGGGGTGACGTATTGCAGCACGTCCACATGCACCACTGACCATCTAGCAGTTGTCAATCCCGCTGGTGGAAGAATGGAATGCCCTGTCACAAGAACTCCTTACCAACCTTGTGGCCGACATGGGAGCACATTGCAGAGTATGTGTTGCCATCCGTGGTGATCATAGATCATAGATTCGTATCATTACATATTTCCTTCAGTTCCCTTTTGTAGTACATATAATGTAGCAGTTGCTTCTATGTATAGTCCAAGTTTCATCGAGCTATGATACGTGACAGTGACACAAAATGCGGAAGCTACCTTCGTCCTTAAATTTTGCACACCAATTCAGTATCGTTATAAGATTTGTGCAGATGCAGAATGGTGAAATTAGGAGCTGTGAGGTATGTTTGCAACCAAGAGAGTTATCAAATAAAAAAGAATTTTTAAAACTCATTATTCAGTATATTGAATGAGCACACAACCGGTCGCTCCCTGGAGCTGTAGAACAGACCAACAGCCAGTCGGGGTGGTCATTTCAGGCATTTCAGGTGTCGTTTGGCAATGGAACAAGTGCGAGGTCAGTCAGGAGAAGGATCAGAGAAAAGACTTGAAGCCTCGCTGAGATCCAGGGCCAGACGGAGCGACCGTCTCACCGTCTGCCGTCCGACGCTCTGGCTTCGCCTCGCAACCAACACCAGACCAGCCTCCCACACTCCCCATTGGTCACTCAGAGATGGCGTCTGGAAATTTGTCTGTCAGCAGGTTTTATGGGAGCAAGCATCCTTTGCGTAAGAAATGCTTCTACTTGGCACATAAGGTACTGTGAAGCTATACTGGAAGAATGGCTCATCAGCAGCGGCTATGCACTTCAAAGATTGAGCAGCATTCGTTGGGTGGCATCGCACAGAGCGTGGATGTATTGCACTTTGAAGAAAGAGGGCGGCCGCCGTCAAATGTAGAGAAGCGTTGAGAAGCGGTCGCCAGCTTGTACTACTTAGCGGCGTTTAAGTCTTAAGGCCGTGTCCTACGTGAGCGACAGAAGCGAGCGACAGCGAGCGACTTCTGGATACGCGACACTCCAGTGACAAGCAGCAACATCGGGCGACAACCTTGGGTGTCCTGCGTGCGAGCGACGGTGTCGTTCTACAAGATGGCTGCTTAAAGCCAACCAGATGTTTCTATAAAACGGTGTGCTTAACCTGTAGAGTACTGTAGCTGGAGAGTAAGGCTACAGAATTAGGTTTACTTAAGAAAACAAAGCGAAAAGGAATGCTCTGCATGAAATTTACAAATAGAGGAATCTCCATGGAGAATTTCGTAAGTATCGTCAACTACGAAGATCACCAGACAAGTTCTTCGAATACACGTGAATGAGCAGAAGAACATTCGACTATCTCATCAATAAATTAAATACGAATGTTTTTTTACATGATCAATAAGTTTTAACAGCCAATAAATGCAGAGGAATGACTATTACATGACGAACTAGGCTAAATACAAACATAAGCACAAAGAATGAGGTATGTTGACAACATGTAGCTGTGGTGTAGGTTTAGCGTTACAGTTCGTAATAGCGTGCGAGTATAAAGTCCTGAGTTCGATTCCTAGCAATTCTTATATTTTTTATTGACTCGATTACGATTCTCTGTACTAAATTTTATGTATACTGTTTACACTGCATCGCTAAGTATATTTTTAAGGCCTTGCCAAAGGACTTGATCTTCACACCTATCCCAGTATATCACACACATTTAATTCCTAATAAATTACAATGAACCATGAAATTTTACAGATATTTTATATTGAGAACGTAATTCATCAGCAGTCACTGTTAAGGCCAAGTGTTTCAATTATTCTAAAAAGTCTGTAAAAGTAAAGCTTACAAAATTATTGAAAAGAAAGTCAAACTTTTGTGTAATGATTTGTCTAAGAGTATGAAATAAAAAATATTAGGGAAACGTTTGGTGCACCTCATTTTCTGTTCATGATTTCCAGCATCACTCAAAGGCACGTAGAACGTTTCTCTGATCTACTTATTTCTTTTACACAAATAATTTCATAAAATATTTGAGTGATTTCTTCCATTTTTTTAATTTATAGTTTCATTCAGAAAGCATGATCTTACTGACTCCACGTTTGCCTTCCTGACGTACTTGATTCGAAGGAAGCCTTTTCGACATTTAAATACCGCGCCATTGTATCTTTTTATGTGCAAAATAGCTAGGTCTTGAACAGATGACATTTTTGACACTTCATTTAAAGCAGCTTTTCGTGAATTATTTCAATTTTTCCTCAGCTTATTAATTAAGTTTTCGTTCATTACCCTGATTACTTTCAATCAGTTAAATATTTTCATGACAAACTAGACCTCATGCTGGTCAACAGGGACATGTTTCTCTCCCTCTGTTTGCCTATGAAAATTTGGACAAAAGCTCATGGTGTAAGTTATAGGTAGTCTTGTTTTCGCTCTGCTCACGTGTTTACGAAAACGTATCGAGTGTTAATCATATGAAAAAATAGTCCTTTCTGCGTGCTGTCATTTCCAAAAATCGTCGTTTCGATATCTTGAACCTTTTATGAGATACGACGATTTTTACGTCCGCTAGAACTTAGAACTAATAAAACCTAACTAACCTAAGGACATCACACACATCCATGCCTGAGGCAGGATTCGAACCTGCGACCGTAGCGGTCGCGCGGTTCCAGACTGAAGCGCCTAGAACCGCTCGGCCACACCGGCCGGCTTCATGATTGTATTTCAATGGGAAGTACCCTGTAGGTATTGATGAGTTTGCAAGCAACAAAAACTTGCCGTATCTTTTGATTGCATTGGCTTAGAAGTTTAAAGTGCCATGGGACTGCGAACCTTAGTACGAGACATAAATTTCAGCTAGGTACCACTACCCATTCATGAGAACAGGTGCGCACACACACACACAGAGAGAGAGAGAGAGAGAGAGAGAGAGAGAGAGAGCTTGTATTTAGCAGTGACTGCCTTACTCTGATGTCGTTGAGATTGGATCCTTCTTGAAAGCTGTTAATAAATGTGGAGAGTCTAGTCACTCGTGACTTGATAACTGCTCTTTTCTTAACTAAATTTCGTTTCTCCACAGGATCCATGTTTCAGGAGATTAGCACAAAGGATAATAGATTAAGGAAATAGAGCCAGGCTGCTCACAGAGCAGGACGACGGTACCTGCAGAGCGCTGACTGGGCTGCAGCTGCTGGCGGAGACGGCGACGGACGGCGCTCACTGATGCATTGGCGTCGTGTTGGCGGAACTGCCTGGCTGTGTTACGACGTCTGCTGGCTTGAGGTGCACTTCACAACACGATTCTCGCGGCGTTTATCAGAACATCGTATTCTCTATACTTGCACAGCAAATGAATACAGTATGAATACCTCACATATTGAAACTTCCTGGCAGAGTAAAACTGTGTGCCCGACCGAGACTCGAACTCGGGACCTTTGCCTTTCGCGGGCAAGTGGTAGAGCTCACTGATGCACAATTAAAAAGAGTGCCAAAAGACACTTCTGAAACTGTAAGTAGGCCTCAAATTGTTTAAACAACATTTAACGACAATCTGTTGTTATTTATAGTGAGTCACTTGCGCAAGAATGCCGGCTTATTTATTCATGAACAAATCTTTCTTTATATTAATTGTGCATGATCTGAGTGTGAACGTAAGTTTATAACATTTTTTTCTGTTTGAATATTGTTGTAATATATTATTTTAGTGTGGGAAAGTAGTCATGTTCAGTCAAATTAAGTATTTAAATCGTAAGCACGATTTATCTTTGCTTCAGCTAATAGGAAAGCAGACAATAGCGGAACACTACGACAGTCATGTGGAGACTAGGATTTTTCGAGTAAAGAGCTCAAGCGAGCGGTTCTAACACTTTTACATTTGTGCAGGAAGAAGATAGTCTTGCCTGTGATAATGTGCATGATTCAGATACACATTACACTGTTTGTTTGGTTCTCGAAGGTGACACTTTTGTATTGAGTGCTGGAAGAAAGTAGAACTGCTTATGGTAACGTCCGTGATTCAATAGTATAAGTGATTTATTCTGAACTGTGAACAGCCACTACAATACTCTAACGTCTGAAGGGACTCAATAATCCATACGGCGACAGAAGAGCTCCATACAGTTAATGCGGCCTTGGCGCATGTGTTTCGTGCATCCATGAAGGCCTATCAGATTGTGAGCTGTTGTTTACATTACCGTGGCATCGCCCCAGTGATGCCGTAGTGCTGCCCGACTGCTGCTTTCAGTCAGTTGCGCCACGTGCTACATTCAGGTTTGTGTGTATACATGTACATTCCGCTACTTCTGTGAGTTTCTTGCCATGTGTATAAGTGGAAAACTGTGTATAAGTATGTATAAGTGGAAAATGGCTGCCTGTAGTGCAGAGAAGAGGGCTTATGCGAAAGGAGCTACACTGAAATCCCAAGCACGCGAATTTATATAAAGATTGCGTGTTTACTTTGAAAGGGAAAGGGACAATGATGGCCTTTGATATCAGTGAGTAAACTGGTTGACTGAATGGCAGAATAATTGAACATCTCTACTGCGACAGTGAAGAGAGTCACAAATGATAGACTGCCAATTCAGCTGTGAGTCCTGTTATTTTGACGCCTGGGAAGTCAAGGAAGAGACCGTGTCGTGTGACTGAAACAGACATTTTTTATGAAAGTCGTATCAGGCAACACATATACGTGCACAATAGCAGGAAGGAGTATCTGACACCTAAAAAGGTGTTGGCATCACTGTCGGTCAGTGGTTTGTTCACAGGAAGAATGACAAGTCTCTCCATTGTTTTGAAAAAATTGGCTTCCGCTGCAAAAATTTCTCAGGACGAAAAGTATTAATGGAACACCGAGACATTGTAGCATGGATATGTCGTTTACTGTGTGAGTTGCTAGCAGTGAATCCGGTAAATGTAATATGGATTGACGAAACATGGGACCAATGTGCGTCATGCATGTTCCGTCGCATGGACAGACGACGCGCCGTGGAACTATGAGTGTGCCAACTGATAAGGGAGGTTGACTAAGTTCACGCTGGCTCTATGAACGGGTTTGTACCTGATGCTCTGATGATGTTTCAGTAAAAAGAAAAAATCGACTACCACGAGGAGATGAATGCACATACATTCAAAGACTGGTTCGTTACTCGTTTGCTACCAAATGTCAAACCTGTATTGTTTTTGTAATGGACAATGCGCCGTGCCATTCTGTGCAATAAAATAAGACACCAATGTCTGTTGCAAGGAGAGACGAAATAGTCTGCCGGTTGAAAGATAATAAAATAGGCTTTGAACAGAATATGCGGAAAGCAGAACTTCTGGAATTAGTGAAACGATAGAAGCCACAGGAAATGCATTATGAGATTGATACATTAGCAGAGAACCATGGCTACAAAGTTATATGTTTTCCACCGTACCACTGCCATTACAACGCAACTGAACTCATCTGGGTTCAAATAAAAGCAGATGTTGCAGAGCGAAACAAAACCTTTACGTTGTGGGACACAAAAGAGGCTGGTAAATGAGGCTGTCACACAAATAACGCCAGAAAATTGGAAGAACATGGTGCACCACGTGTGGAAAGAGATTACAAGGTCAAACACAGAAGAAGGTGTAAGAGAAGAATAGGTTCATAATATTGTAATTTCTTTATCAAATGCCGAGGACAGCAGCAGCGGAGATACCGAAGACTATGTGGTGGTGACAAGAGATGACCAATCAGATGACGATGATCTCGGGGTTTCCGTTCTCCCACACGAAAAATAGAGGTAACCTCCTTACACGTAACATTTGTGCAATTTGCTTTACCTTGTTAATGTTGAAAATCTGATTGTGTGTAATTTTTATTTTGGCTGGAACCGTGGTCATGGTAAGTTTTTTAATGATGTTACCGACGTTTGACGGTAATAATTTTTATTTTACTGTTTTACGATCCAGAGTTCGGCCATAAGCCATTCTGAAGTACAGTAGCTTGCTTACATGTCAAGAGATATCAGACTGGTATGAAATACAGCGAAATCTGAACTGTATAACTGTAAAATAAAAATTGTTGCAGTCAAATGACGCAAAATCATTAAATAAAATATTTATGTGTGTGTTTGTGTAAGGTGACAAACACTGGTAGCGCATGTGAAAAAATGTTCCATCAAAAAACACATCGGTCAGTACAATGCTGCCCTTACAGGAATGCTGCAATGAATTGCTGCATTGTTATGTTCTGAAGGAGCCGAGTTTTGCCGCGGGCTTTCACCCCGCTCCCCCCGCCGCTGGCCTGCTGCCCGTCCGTGTCGAATACTGGCATCAACTGCGCTGCCAGCTGTCAGAGCTCTTCTCTCGACGTACAGAGTATCGCTAGAGATCTGAATGTGCCCCACAGTAGAGAATTTTTCCGCGTGTATTATGGAACTGAGTATAGAGTGCAAGTTACTATTCTTTGTGTCGTGTGTGGTAATTTGTAAATCATCGCTTTGAACTCTACTATTTAAACTGGTGGATTTCCGTGTACTGTGATTACGAAACCGACGTAGTTTTCGTGTATCTCTGATGGTTATTTAGTTTGGGGATATTACTTCAATTCTCATAACACTCTGAACGTATCTTTATTGCATTTGATAAGAGTATTTTCTGTTTTTGTTATACTTGAATATCATAGGATCATTTCCCATTTATTTAAGATGTCCTTTCTTGAATAAACATTATTCAACATAATTCTTTGTCGTCTATGCCAGTTACATAAATCAGGAAAGAACTCTTATTATTGAACTACTAACTTTTACTTTTTATTTCTGTGTATTTTATTAACTCGCAATTCTAGTCAATGCAGAGACTATTTGACTGCAGGACCACAGCTACAGGTTATCATTTGCAGCGAATTAGCTGCAGAGCATGAAAGCAGACGTGCATGACTCGACCCTATGATTACATTGAGCTACTTCTTTTAAATAGAGCCGTGCATAGCCGAAGTACCTAAAGTACGAGTAACTGCGGGTGTTCTATATTGGTGCAGCGTGCCACAAGGGTGCAGCAGGTAAGGATTTTTTCTGCCCGCCCGTCCAAACAATGCACGGCCGAACCGGCCGGGACATCAGAGACGGGCCGTGACCGCCAAGCAGCGCGCATGCTTCTGTAACTGTGTTTCTCAATGTAGTCTACAAATACAGTACACTTTTATCAATCATGTATGTACTTTAATTTCAACTGCCCTTCCTTTGCAACGAATGATATGCATATCGTTTTGCGGCTGCCTACATTTTGGTCCGCCGGACGCGGATATAACTAGTCGAACATTTTCCAATACAAAAGTTATGTGTTTTGATTTTCACGTACCGCGAATTACGTGTATCCGGTTATCGTGGCTTTTTGTGTGATTCTTCGAGATTACCGTACGCTCCGCATGTCTCTCAAGCATCAGCAGTGATAGACGTCCGTGCTAGAGCTCTCCACGGTACAAACGCCGCAAGAATCGTGTTGTGAAGTGCACCTCAAGCCAGCAGACGTCGTAACACAGCCAGGCAGTTCCGCCAACACGACGCCAATGCATCAGTGAGCGCCGTCCGTCGCCGTCTCCGCCAGCAGCTGCAGCCCAGTCAGCGCTCTGCAGGTGCAGCCTGGCTCTATTTCCTTAATCTATTATCCTTTGTGCTAATCTCCTGAAACATCAGAGTAAGGCAGTCACTGCTAAATACGAACAAGGATGAATATAACGACATCCAAACTCAGTTTCAGATTAACGATGTAGAAGAATCTCACGATGCGGACAGGGAGCCGTTTGAAGACTTGTGCTTAGATTTAGAATCAAGAATAGCGACACTGCACCAGTCAAATGTTGTGTTACCACCAAAGTCTGCAAGTTTATGCAGTGCACGTGAAATAAAGGTACCAGCAATTTCATTAACAAAATTCAATTGAAACATAGCAGAATCCATGCACTACTTCGATACCTTTAAGGCATTAGGTTACGTTATAGGATTCAATCCCTAGGCCAGACAGGACACCACCTGACACGCGACAAAGTAGCAGTAGGCAAAACGCAACAGGGAATGACAATATTAATGTGGTAATAGTAAACTGCAGGAGCGTCTATAGAAAGGTCCCAGAACTGTTCTCATTAATAAACGGTCACAATGCCCACATAGTACTAGGGACAGAAAGTTGGCTGAAACCAGATGTAAACAATAATGAAATTCTAAACTCAGATTGGAATGTATACTGCAGAGACAGGCTGCACAGTGAAGGGGGGAGGCATGTTTATAGAGATAAAAAGTGCAAGAGTATCGAAGGAAATTGACGGAGATCCGAAATGTGAAATAATTTGGCTGAAGGTCACGGTTAAAGCAGGCTCAAACATGGTAATTGGATGACTCTATAGACCCCCTGGCTCAGCAGCTGTTGTGACTGAGCACCTGAAGCATTATTCGGAAAAGATTTCGAGTAGATTTCCCCACCATGTTATAGTTCTGGGTGGAGATTTTAATTTGCCAGATATATACTGGGAGACTCAAACGTTTAAAACGGGTGGCAGGGACAAAGAATCCAGTGAAATTTTTTTAAAGTGCGTATCTGAAAACTACCTTAAGCAGTTAAACAGAGAACCGACTCGTGGCAATAACATATTAGACCTTCTGGTGACAAACAGACCCGAACTGTTTGAAACAGTTAACGCAGAACAGGGAATCAGCAATCATAAAGCGGTTCCAGCATAGGTGATTTCAGCTGCAAATAGAAATATTAAAAGATTTTTCTATTTATCAAAAGTGACAAAAAGCAGATTTCAGAATACTTGACGGCTCAACACAAACGTTTTATCTCAAGTACTGATAGAGTTGAGGATCGGTGGACAAAGTTCAAACCATCGCACAATATGCATTAGATGAGTATGTGCCAAGCAAGTTCGTTGTTGTTGTTGTGGTTTTCAGTCCAGAGACTGGTTTGATGCAGCTCTCCATGCTGATCTATCCTGAGCAAGCTTCTTCATCTCCTAGTACCTGCTCAACGTACATCCTCCTCAATCTGTTTAGTGTATTCATCTCTTGGTCTCCCTCTACGATTTATATCCTCCACGCTGCTCTCCAATAATAAACTGGTGATACCTTGATGTCTCAGAATATGTTCTACCAAGCGATCCCTTTTTCTAGTCAAGTCGTGCCACAAACTCCTCTTCTCCCCAATTCTATTCAAACCCTCCACATTAGTTATATGATCTACCCATCTAATCTTCAGCATTCTTCTGTAGCACCACATTTCGAAAGCTTCTATTCTCTTCTTATCTAAACTATTTATCGTCCAAGTTTCACTTCCATACATGGCTACACTCCATATAAATACTTTCAGAAACGACTTCCTGACACTTAAATCTATACTCGATGTTAACAAATTTATCTTCTTCAGAAACGCTTTCCTTGCCATTGCTAGTCAACATTTTATATCCTCTCTACTTCGACCCTCATTAGTTATTTTGCTCCCCAAATAGCAAAACCCATTTACTACTTTAAGTGTCTCATTTCCTAATCTAATTCCTGCAGCATCACCCAATTTAATTCGACTACGTTCCATTATCCTCGTTTTGCTTTTGTTTATGTTCAACTTATATCCTCCTTTCAAGACACTGTTCATTCCGTTCAACTGCTCTTCCAGGTCCTTTGCTGTCTCTGACAGAATTACAATGTCATCAGCGAACCTAAAAGTTTTTATTTCTTCTCCATGGATTTTAATTCCAGCTCCGAATTTTCCTTTGGTTTCCTTTACTGCTTGCTCAGTATACAGATTGAATAACATTGGGGAAAGGCTACGACCCTGTCTCACTCCCTTCCCAACCACTGCTTCCCTTTCATGTACCTCGACTTTTATAATTACTACCTGGTTTCCGTACAAATTGTAAATAGCCTTTCGTTCCCTGTATTTTACCCCTGCCACCTTCAGAATTTCAAAGAGAGTATTCCAGTCAACATTGTCAGAAGCCTTCTCTAAGTCTATAAATGCTAGAAACGTAGGTTTGCCTTTCCTTAATCTATTTTCTAAGATAAGTCGTAGGGTCTGTATTGCCTCACGTGTCCCAACATTACTACAGAATCCTGATCTTCCCCGAGTTCGGCCTCTACCAGTTTTTCCATTCGTCTGCAAAGAATTCGTGTTAGTATTTTGCAGCCGTGGCTTTTAAACTGATAGTTCGGTAATTTTCGCATCTGTCAACGCCTGCTTACTTTGGGATTGGAATCATTATATTCTTCTTTAAGTCTGAGGGTATTTCGCCTGTCTCATACATCTTGCTCACTAGATGGTAGAGTTTTGTTAGGCCTGGCTCTCTCAAGGCTTTATGTAGTTCTAATGGAATGTTGTCTACTCCTGGGGCCTTCTTCCGACTTAGGTCTTTCAGTGCTCTGTCAAACTCTTCACGCAGTATCATATCTCCCATTTCATCTTCATCTACATTCTCTTCCATTTCCATAATATTGTCCTCAAGAACATCGCCCTTGTATAGACCCGTTATATACTCCTTCCACCTTTCTGCTTTCCCTTCTTTGCTTAGAACTGGGTTTCCATCTGAGCTCTTCATATTCATGCAAGTTGTTCTCTTTTCTCCAAAGGTGTCTTTAATTTTCCTGTAGGCAGTATCTATCTTACCCCTAGTGATATGTGCCTCTACATTCCTTACATTTGTCCTCTAGCCATCCCTGCTTAGCCATTTTGCACTTCCTATCGATATCATTTTTGAGACGTCTGTATTCCTCTTTGCCTGCTTCATTTGTTGCATTTTATATCTTCTCCTTTCAATATCTCTTCTGTTACCCAAGGATTTCTATTAGCCCTCGTCTTTTTACCTACATGATCCTCTGCTGCCTTCACTATTTCATCTCTCAAAGCTACCCATTCTGCTTCCTCTGTATTTCTTTGGTTCAAATAGTTTTGAGCACTATGGGACTTAACTTCTGAGGTCATCAGTCCCCTAGAACTTAGAATTAATTAAACCTAACTAAGGACATCACACACACCCATGCCCGAGGCAGGATTCGAACCTGCGACCGTAGCGGTCGGGCGGTTCCAGACTGTAGCGCCTAGAACCGCTCGGCCACTCTGGCCGGCCTGTATTTCTTTCCCCCATTCTTGTCAATCGTTCCCTAATGCTCTCCCTGAAACTCTCTACAACTTCTGGTTCTTTCAGTTTATCCAGGTCCCATCTCCTCAAATTCCCACCATTTTGCAGTTTCTTCAGTTTTAATCTACAGTTCATAACCAATAGATTGTGGTCAGAGTCCACATCTGCCCCTGGAAATGTCTTACAATTTAAAACCTGGTTCCTGAATCTCTGTCTTACCATTATATAATCTATCTGAAACCTTCTAGTATCTCCAGGTTTCTTCCATGTATACAGCCTTCTTTTATGATTCTTGAACCAAGTGTTAGCTATGATTAAGTTATGCTCTGTGCAGAATTCTTCCTCTTTCATTCCTTACTCCCATTCCATATCCACCTACTACGTTTTCTTATCGTCCTTTTCCTACTGTTGAGTTCCAGTCACCTATGACTATTAAATTTTCGTCTCCCTTCACTATCTGAATAATTTCTTTTATCTCATCATACATATCATCGATCTCTTCGCCATCTGCGGAGCTAGTTGGCATATAAACTTGTACTACTGTGGTAGGCATGGGCTTCGTATCTATCTTGGCCACCATAATGCGTTCAGTATGCTATTTGTAGTAGCTTACCCGCATTCCCATTTTCCTATTCATTATTAAACCTACCCCTGCATTACCCCTATTTGATTTTGTATTTATAACGCTGTATTCACCCAACCAGAAGTCTTGTTCCTCCTGCCACCGAACTTCACTAATTCACACTATATCTAACTTTAACCTATCCATTTCCCTTTTTAAATTTTCTAACCTCCCTGCCGGATTAAGGGATCTGACATTCCACCCTCCGATCCATAGAACGCCAGTTTCCTTTCTCCTGATGACTACGTTCTCCTGAGTAGTCCCCGCCCGGAGATCCGAATGGGGGACTATTTTACCTCCGGAATATTTTACCCAAGAGGACGCCATCATCATTTAATCATACAGTAAAACTGCATGCCCTCTGGAAAAATTACGGCTGAAGTTTCCCCTTGCTTTCAGCCATTCGCAGTGAGAGGCACAGACATGCCTTGCTCATACTGTGGCATCAAGCAGTCAGCCCTGCAAGATGAGTGGTCTGCCAAGCGAGTGGATTCGTTCTTATTTATCGAGTAACATGAACTCTAGTACTCACAATTAAGTTACAAATTATTCTTCTGTATGAATATTACGCAACGGAAACGCACATCTGACTATTAGTAATTTACACAACTCTGACTGTTCACTACGCACTGGCAATACCACATTTTCTTTTTTATTTAACGGCTTTGATCAACACGTGGCCATCGCACTGAATATGAATGGCGCACACATTATAAATTCTGGATATCATGGCAACATACAATTCGAAGGAAAAGGCCACCAATCTTTTTCTTTTCACTATCTCATTTATTCCGATAAATTCTATGACCTAAACACACAAATTCTATAACCTACAACAATAACACATGAGAAATTCCGCCCAGTGGGCATGGCTTTACATTGGTGATTCTCTATCTTATGGTCTCGTAATTATTTAATGCTACAGTGTACTTTCTGGGTAGGATGGTGGATCTTTTTCTATATCTCACACTTCGACTCTCACAACCATCATCACGAAACTTTCCTCCAGACCGAGCGGTACAAAAGGAACATGCATAACCCACTACCTCTGAAACTACCTTGCTACTCTCCCATGCAAACCACACATACTTAAATTACATGACATACACCACACTGCAACATGGAATACGACATAAGGAATAATCACAACATTATAATCACATCACTTTCAGCTTTCCAACTTCAATTAGTATTTATCCCAGTTCCACACGACACTCCCCACTTCGTAACTTTTCTTTCCCACTACGAACTCTGGACGTTATATGCACGTCTTCCTGTGCAATGCAAGCCAAGTGGCGTTGCTTCTCTCTCAGAGTATTATAGTTTGAATCAAGCGTCACACGGAAACACAACACGCAAAGTAATATTAAGAACATATTCATCACACACGCGAGTCCTCAGGCCGGCCGCGGTGGTCTAGCGGTTCTGGTGCTGCAGTCCGGAACCGCGGGACTGCTACGGTCACAGGTTCGAATCCTGCCTCGGGCATGGGTGTGTGTGATGTCCTTAGGTTAGTTAGGTTTAAGTAGTTCTAAGTTCTAGGGGACTTATGACCTAAGATGTTGAGTCCCATAGTGCTCAGAGCCGAGCGAGTCCTCAACTGATACCATGGACGAGTACTTCTCTTTATCCTTTGTCTCATACACAGATTGAGACTCACACAGTACTCACCACGTGGAAGTACTCGTCTCTAATTTCAAGTCCTGCACACACCATTTCTTAAATATTTCCAACTTATAGTACACACGCTAGTAATTCAGCTTAACTTAAGCACTCGGAAGTATTTCAACTTATTGCTACAAGTGGTTTCGTTGTGACCGTTGGTTACTTCCAAAGATTACTACGATCCCATTAATATTACCTGCCTGACATTTAATTCTCCCCACAAAAGTTACTGAAACAGAGAAATTGTTATTCCAAACTACTCTTAAGTATTTCACATGCATACCATGTCTCCACTCTTTTGTCTTTACGGAGCACACCTAATACAGGTCTTACCAACACTAGATCCAACGGCAGAGTGCTGAAACATGGCCGTTCTTCAGGTCATCTCGCACCTCCGTCGAGGTGGGGGAAGACCATGCTACCCATTGGTCAGCCACATTTCAGGCGCTCAAAGCTCCGGTAAATTTCATCTCTTTGGTTCCACCAAAGGTGACCAAAAGATCTTCTCAAAGATGATCATATATTCACATTCACTATCTGCGGTTAGCAGACGACCATACATTCATTCATTTCACAGATCTCACCAAACTGGATGTAGGTATTTATTTTGTGGGAGTGCACATGTGATCAATTAAATAAATAAATTGTCATTCTTTCCTACACTGGTATCCAGCTTCGCTGTAGTAATTGAAATTGAGTTATTATTAGAAAAAATATGTTGTACTGACAAGAATATTTTCAATGTCGGGCGGTACTGTACCCTTTCAGCAGTACCAGCACAGCAAGGCCATTTTGGTTAGTGTTACAAGGCCAGGTCAGTCAATCATCCAGACTGTTGCCCCTGCAACTACTGAAAAGGGTGCTGCCCCTCTTCAGGAACCACACGTTTGTCTGGACTCTTAAGAGATACCCCTCCGTTGTGGGTGCACCTACGGTACGGCTATCTGTGTCGTTGAGGCACACAAGCTCCCCACCAACATCGTAAGAGATGGAAAAGAGCCACCGTGGTACAACAACCGAGTTAGAAAACTGCTACAGAAGCAAAGGGAACTTCACAGCAAACATAGCCAGCCGGTGTGGCCGCGCGGTTAAAGGCGCTTCAGTCTGGAACCGCGTGACTGCTACGGTCGCAGGTTCGAATCCTGCCTCGGGCGTGGATGTGTGTGATGTCCTTAGGTTAGTTAGGTTTAATTAGTTCTAAGTTCTAGGCGACTGATGACCTCAGAAGTTGAGTCGCATAGTGCTCAGAGCCATTTGAACCATTTGAACTAGCAAACATAAACATAGCCAAAGCCTTGCAGACAAACAAAAATTGCACGAAGCGAAATGTAGTGTGAGGAGGGCTATGTGAGAGGCGTTCAATGAATTCGAAAGTAAAGATCTATGTACTGACTTGGCAGAAAATCCTAAGAAATTTTGGTCTTATGTCAAAGCGGTAGGTGGATCAAAACAAAATGTCCAGACTGAAACAAAGAATGAGAGACTAAAGGTCGAAATACTAAATGTCTTTTTCCAAAGCTGTTTCATAGAGGAAGACTACACTGTAGTTCCTTCTCTAGATTGTCGCACAGATGACAAAATGGTAGACATCATAATCGATGACAGTGGGGTAGAAAAACAATTAAAATCGCTCAAAAGAGGAAAGGGCGCTGGACCTGATGGGATACCAGTTCGATTTTACACAGAGAACACGAAGGAATTTGCCCCCCTTCTTGCAGCGGTGTACCGTAGGTCTCTAGGAGAGCGTAGCGTTCGAAAAGATTGGAAAAGGGCGGAGGTCATCCCCGTTTTCAAGAAGGAACGTCGAACAGATGTGCAGAACTATAGATCTATATCTCTAAAGTCGATCAGTTGTAGATTTTGGAACACGTATTATGTTCGAGTATAATGACTTTTCTGGACACTAAAAATCTACTCTGTAGGAATCAGCGTGGGTTTCATAAAAGACGATCCTGTGAAACCGAGCTCGCGCTATTCGTCCACGAGACTCAGAGGGCCATAGACACGGGTTCCCAGGTAGATGCCGTGTTTCTTGACTTCCGCAAGGTGTTTGATACAGTTCCTCACAGTCGTTTAATGAACAAAGTAAGAGCATATGGACTGTCAGACCAATTGTGTGATTGGATTGAAGAGTTCCTAGATAACAGAATGCAGCATGTCATTCTCAATGGAGAGAAGTCTTCCGAAGTAATAGTGATTTCAGGTGTGCCGCAGGGGAGTGTCGCAGGACTGTTGCTATTCACAATACATATATAAATGACCTTGTGGATAAGTTCACTGAGTCTTTTGCGGATGATGCTGGAGTATATCGAGAGATTGTAATAATGGAAAATTGTACTGAAATGCAGGAGGATCTGTAGTGAATTGACGCATGGTGCAGGGAATGGCAATTGAATCTCAATGTAGACAAGTGTAATGTGTTGCTAATACATAGAAAGAAAGATCCTTTATCATTTAGCTACAATATAGCAAGTCAGCAACTGGAAGCAGTTTATTCCATAAATTATCTGGGCGTATGCATAAGCAGTGATTTAAAATGGAATGACCATAATACTAATCGTCGGTAGAGCAGATGCCAGACTGAGATTCATTGGAAGAAACCAAAGGAAATGCAGTCCGAAAACAAAGGAAGTAGGTTACAGTACACTTGTTCGCCCACTGCTTGAATACTGCTCGCCGGTTTGGGATCCGTACCAGATGGGGTTGATAGAGAAGATCCAACGAAGAGCAGTGCACTTCGTTACAGGATCATTTAGTAATCGCGAAAGCGTTATGGAGATGATAGGTAAACTCCAGTGGAAGACTCTGCAACAGAGACGCTCAGTAGCTCAGTACGGGCTTTTGTCAAAGTTTCGAGAACATACCTTCACTGAGGAGTCAAGCAGTATATTGCTCCCTCCTACGTATATCTCGCGAAGAGACCATGAGGATAAAATCAGAGAGATTAGAGCCCACACAGAGGCATACCTACAGTCTTTCTTTCCACGAACAATACGAGACTGGAATAGAAGGGAGAACCGTCAGAGGTACTCAAGGTACCCTCCGCCACACACCGTCACGTGACTTGCGGAGTATGGATGTAGATGTAGATGTAGATTAGTTATTAGCAACGAAGCCTTAACTGATGTCCAGTGATATTATTATTTATTGTCATGTGTGTCTGGTGAACCTCATAAGTTGGTTGAAAACTTACCAGTTACAGAAAGTAACTTTAAGATTGAATGGGATTTGATCGTTCAAAGGTATAACAATCCCAAGTTAATTGTTGATTTGCATGTAAAGGAACTTCTGAATCTGCCCAACGTCAAAGTTGAATCTGCTAAGGACTTACAGGTGTTAATTAATCAGCTAATGAGAAATCCGAACACGATTGAGGTAATGCAGGTCGGCATTCCATTGCATGAAATACTGCTCTCGCACATTTTGTTGGATCATATTAATGTGACTTTGAGGAAGCAATGGGAATGTAAAACAGCTGACACCACATTTCCGCCTCTGAAAGATCTGGTGGCATTTCTAGAAACCAGCTGTCAGACGTTAGAGCTCATTCATCCAGACAAAATGCTGCCTCAGTCCCAGCATCCGGCCTCGAAGCATACTAAGGCAGAGGGGTACAGTTCACGAAGTACATTTCTCGTCACTGCTCCCGACTGTGCGTTCTGCAACTCATCGCATAAGCTAAGTAGGTGTCCTAAGTTCAAAGAGAGCGACACTGCTAGCAGAATAGACTTCGTGAACAGACAAAAACTTTGTTTCAACTGTCTGGGCGCGAATCATATGCAGAAGTAATGCCGTGCCGGCAATTGCCGCATTTGTAACAGGCACCACAACACATTATTGCACAAGGAACAAGCAGCAATGGTTCCCAACGGCCTCGTGTACTAGCAGTCGAGATGACAGGCATGTTATCCGCATGGCTGTAACGGATCGTGCAGCCACGTCCCGATCCCTGAGTCAACATAGGGGACGTTTGCAAGACAACAAGCATCTGTGCGAACAGTTCGACGACGTTTGCAGCAGCATGGACTATCAGCTCTGAGACCATGTAGTGACAGTAGAAACCAAGAAACGGATGTACAATAACAGCAAAGATACTGCACAGTGAAAGGAGACGACCAACGTGCAGAAGTATCATTATCTACTGCACTTGTAAACATCACCGACAAAAATGGGAAATGGTACAAATGCAGGGCACTTCTTGACGGTGCCTCACAAATGAACTTTATGTCTAGGAGCTTAGCAGATCGGATGGGAATACAGCTCAGTCAGCATCCGATACCAATAAGTGGCATCAGCGACGTTCAAACGGTAGAATCGTCGCACGTTTGCAGTGTGTATACTTCCTCAAGAGTTTCTGACTATAGCGCACATGCTGTCTGTGCATTACCACCGCGTATAACAGGGCCACTCCCAACAGCAGCCCTTGAAACCTCCACCTGGCCACTTCCTACGCACGTAAGGTTAGCAGATCCATAATTTAACAAACCTGGTGAGATTGATTTTCTGCTTGGAGCATCGACCTTTTTTGATATTTTGCAGCCCGGACAACTGAAAAGGGATAACCACCCAACCTTACAGGAAACATCATTTGCTTGTATTGTGTCAGGAAAGATACCTCCTCATTCAGTTAAGTCCAATGCTCGAAGAGTACTGTCATGCCTTGCACGCAATACCAACCTTAACATTATTGTCGAAAGGTTCTGGCAGCAAGAAGAAGTGAAGTCCGTTTCTGTGCACACAAAAGAAGAGCGATTGTGTGAGGTGCATTTTGCGAAGACCATTCAGAGGAATGCAAATGGCAGATTCGTGGTGAAACTTCCAGTGAAAGATAATCATGCAGGACTAGGAGAGCCCGTAAAGAATGCTGATTACAACGCTTAGAGAGAAGGCTACAGTGACAGCCAGAATTAAGGGCACAGTATGTCAGTTTCATGAGAGAATATGAAGTCTTGGGTCATATAGAACTGGTGACCACAGATACGGAGAAATGCACTTATTACATGCCGCAACACGCAGTGCCTAAAGAATCAAGCAGTACAACTAAACTTCGAGTCGTGTTTAATGCCTCAACAAAGACATCATCGAACACTTCCCTCAATGACATCTTGATGGTTGGGCCAACAGTACAAGATGACTTATATTCAATTGTCCTGCGGTTCCGAAGACACAGATAAGCTTTCACTGCTGACATTACAAAAATGTACAGACAGATTCAAGTAGGAAAAGAATTCTATGGCGTGAGTCTCCCAACGAACCAATCAAGGCTTATTGTTTAGCTACAGTCACTTATGGTACAGCAGCAGCGCCCTTTTTAGCAAGAAGATGTCTATTACAACTAGCACAAGATGAGAGATATCCAAGAGCTGCAACTACGTTAGAAAGGGATTTCTATGTAGACGATGTTTTGAGCGGAGCTGACACCATAGAGGGGGCACTCAGTCTGCAGGAAGAGCTTATTAGATTACTTCACAATGAAGGGTTTCATCTTCGTAACTGGTGTGCAGACGATTCAAGATTGCTGGAAAACATCCCACCTGAACATCGTGAAGCGCAAATACCATGGAGTCTGGGGAACGAGCAGCAAGAAACAATGAAGACTTTGAGGCTGTTGTGGCATCCTCACAGCGATACCTTCAATTCCTTGCCACTGATGCAGAAAACAGTAACGCAAGCTGGACTAAATGACGTATACTTTCTCGTGCTGCCTCTGTATTCGATCCTTTGGAACTTCTGGGACCAGTGGTAATGTCTTGCAAGGTGTTTCTGTAACATCTGTGGCAGGGACTAATAGAATGGGACACGCCGTTACCAGATGATCTGAAGACACAGTGGGAACAGGTGAATAATCATCTATCATTACTGAATAGCATTCATATCGAACGAAGGGTGATCGGCAACGGAGTTAAGTGGTTGCAGCTACATGGATTCTCAGATGCCTCCGAGCAAGCATATGGAGCCTGCATTTACCTTACAAGTGTCTGTGAAGAAAATAAATTCTCCATCAAGCTTTTAACTTCGAAATCCAGAGTAGCACCAGTCAAGCAAATATCACAGCCAAGACTTGAATTGTGTGCAGCCCTACTACTAGCTAGGAACAATCAAAAGTTTCTTACTGTCAGAAGCACCCCATGATTCTTCCTCCTCAGCATCATGTCACTAAATTACACTACTGTCCATTAAAGTCGCTACACCACGGAGATGACATGCTACGGATGCGAAATTTAACCGACAGGAAGAAGATGCTGTGATCTGCAAACGATTAGCTTTTCAGAGCATTCACACAAGGTTGGCGCCGGTGACGACACCTCCAACTTGCTGACATGAGGAAAGTTCCCAACCGATTTCTCATACACAAACAGTAGTTGACCGGCGTTGCCTGGTGAAACGTTGTTGTGATGCCTCGTGTAAGGAGGAGAAGTGCGTACCATCACGTTTCCGACTTTGATAAAGGTCGGATTGTAGCCTATCGCGATTGCGGTTTATCGTATCGCGACATTGCTGCTCGCGTTGGTCCAGATCCAGTGACTGTTAGCAGAATATGGAATCGGTGGGTTCAGGAGGGTAATATGGAACACCGTGCTGGATCCCAACGGCCTCGTATCACTAGCAGTCGAGATGACAGGCATCTTATCCGCATAGCTGTAACGGATCGTGGAGCCACGTCCCGATCCCAGAGTCAGCAGATGGGGACGTTTGCAAGACAACAACCATCTGCACGAACAGTTCGACGACGTTTGCAGCAGCATGGACTATCAGCTCGGAGACCATGGGTGCGGTTACCCTTGACGCTGCATCACAGACATGAGCACCTGCGATGGTGTACTCAACGACGAACCTGGGTGCACGAATGGCAAAACGTCATTTTTTCGGATGAATCCAGGTTCTGTTTACAGCATCATGATGGTCGCATCTGTGATTGGCGACATCGCGGTGAACGCACATTGGAAGCGTGTATTCGTCATCGCCATTCTGGCGTATCACCTGGCATGATGGTAGGGGGTGCTATTGGTTACACGTCTCGGTCACCTCTTGTTCGTACTGACGTCACTTTGGACGTTACATTTCAGATGTGTTACGACCCGTGACTCTACCCTTCATTCGATCCCTGCAAAATCCTACATTTCAGCAGGATAATGCACGACCGCATGTTGCAGGTGTTGTGCAGGCCTTTCTGGATACAGAAAATGTTCGACTGCTGCCCTGGCCAGCACAGTCTCCAGATCTCTAACCAATGGTGGCCGAGCAACTGGCTCGTCAGAATGCACCAGTCACTACTCTTGATGAACTGTGGTATCGTGTTGTAGTTGCATGGGCAGCTGTACCTGTACACGCCATCCAAGCTCTGTTTGACTCAATGCCCAGGCGTATCAAGGGCGTTATTACGGCCAGAGGTGGTTGTTCTGGGTACTGATTTCTCAGGATCTATGCACCCAAATTGCGTGAAAATGTAATCATATGTTAGTTATAGTATAATATATTTGTCCAATGAATACCCGTTTATCATCTGCACTTCTTCTTGGTGTAGCAATTTTAATGGCCAGTAGTGTAATAGTCATGAGCGATCATCTTCCTCTGTTGCATCCAGGATCTCAGCTGCTGTTAGCAAGCCTCAGACAAAGGTACTGGATACCTAATGGAAGATCTGTAATCAGGCAAATAATCCACTAGTGCCTTTCTTGCTACTGCTTGAAGGCAACCACTGCTACACAGCTCATGGGACAACTTCCGTCAGTGTGTGTAGAGTAAAGCAGGGCCACTACACATAAGGAATGGAGGAAAGGTGTGCAAAACTAGGACAAAGGTCTACATTGCCTTGCTCGTTTGCATGGCAACAAAGGCAGTACACATCAAGCTTGTCACTGATTTGTCCTCCCAAGCTTACATTGCTGCTCTTCGAAGATTCATTTCACGACGAGGCGTTTGCACAAACGTGTACAGTGACAATGGGAAGACGTTTGTCGGTGCAAGGAAAGAGCTGAGTGAACTGCATAAGCTGTTCATCTGTCAGTTTCACACAACCCAAATTCAGAATTATGCATCGCAAAATGGTATCCACTGGCATTTTATCCCACCTCATGCCCCGCATTCTGGTGGTCTGTGGGAAGCACGCATAAAATCCATCAAGACACATTTGAAGAGAGTCGTGGGAAACCAAGTGGTGACGTTTGAGGAATTGTAAACACTTCTAACCTAAATGAAGCATGTTTGAATTCCCGACCCATTACGCAACTTCCTGACAACCCATACCTTACTCCAGGCCATTTTCTTATTGGTGAACCGTTAACAACTATCCCAAGAGCCAGGCTTGTTTTCAGAGCCATCATCCAGGTTGTCAAGATGCCAGCTCATCCAGCAGTGCAAGCAGCACATCTGGAAACGGTGATCAAGGGATTAACTATCACAACTACAACAGAGAACTAAGTGGTCATCAACAACGGACAATCTACGGCCAGTTACATTGGTTCTGCTGAAGGAAGACAATTTGCCACCCCTCGTGTGGCGGTCTGGGGTCATTGTTGGTACACACCCTGGTCCTGATGGTATGGTACAAGTTGTTTCAGTTCGCACAGCAACGGGAACTTGTCAATGATCACTGTCGAAGATCTGCGTTGTTCCACAGGAAACAGACTCTAGTGCACATAACTATCAAATTACTAACTGAAGTGTTTCTTTTGTTCACAGTGGACAATTTCTTCAATCATTTTATTTCCTTGTTTGTTTGTGTAATTTGTGCTGCGTGTGATTATTTGTATTTAGTGTAATTTATATAAATTAGGTGGGCGGAATGTTCTATATTGGTGCAATGTGCCATAAGAGTGCAGCAGCGACCGGACGCTCGCAGGTAAGAATATTTTCTGCCCGCCCGTCCACACAACGCACAGCCGAACTGGCCGGGGCAAAGGGAGACGGGCCGTGATCACCAAGCAGCGTGCACGCTTCTGTAACTGTGTTTCTCAATGTAGTCTACAAGTACAGTCCACTTTTATATCATGTATGTATTTTAATTTCAACTGCCCTTCCTTTGCAACGAATGATATGCATTCATTTGGACTGTGGAAGGAGCGAGGCAGCACAGAATTTACCGCGCGTTTTGACGCTACCCTCAAAGGGTAAATACACAGCTGGTGTGCTTGTATGGGATGCAGTTTGGAAGAATAATTATACTAAACAGTAACTGCTAGGTACCATCGCATTTGGGGCTCATCTGTTCAAAATGGTTCAAATGGCTCTGAGCACTATGCGACTCAACTTCTGAGATCATCAGTCGCCTAGAACTTAGAACTAATTAAACGTAACCAACCTAAGGACATCACACACATCCAAGCCCGAGGCAGGATTCGAACCTGCGACCGGAGCGGTCGCTCGGTTCCAGACTGCAGCGCCTAGAACCGCACGGCCACTCCGGCCGGCCCCGGCTCATCTGTAATATGGCTTTAATCCCTTTAGAGTTACAACATCTACATCTGTGTGTACACAGATACTCCACAAGCTACCATACGATGCGTGACGTAGTGTACCCTGTATCACTACCATTCGTTTCCTTTCCTGTCCAAATCACAAATAGAGAGAGGGAAAAACGACTGTATATATACCTCCATGTTGTTGTTGTTGCGGTCTTCAGTCCTGAGACTGGTTTGATGCAGCTCTCCATGCTACTCTATCCTGTGCAAGCTTCTTCATCTCCCAGTACCTACTGCAACCTACATCCTTCAGAATCTGCTTAGTGTATTCATCTCTTGGTCTCCCCCTACGATTTTTACCCTCCACGCTGACCTCCAATACTAAATTGGTGATCCCTTGATGCCTCAGAACATGTCCTACCAACCGATCCCTTCTTCTGGTCAAGTTGTGCCACAAACTTCTCTTCTCCCCAATCCTATTCAATACTTCCTCATTAGTTATGTGATCTACCCACCTAATCTTCAGCATTCTTCTGTAGCACCACATTTCGAAAGCTTCTATTCTCTTCTTGTCCAAACTATTTACCGTCCATGTTTCACTTCCATACATAGCTACACTACATACAAATACTTTCAGAAATGACTTCCTGATACTTAAATCCATACTCGATGTTAACAAATTTTTCTTCTTCAGAAACGCTTTCCTTGCCATTGCCAGTCTACATTTTATATCCTCTCTACTTCGACCATCAACAGTTATTTTGCTCCCCAAATAGCAAAACTCCTTTACTACTTTAAGTGTCTCATTTCCTAATCTAATTCCCTCAGCATCACCCGACTTAATTCGACTACATTCCATTATCCTCGTTTTGCTTTTGTTGATGTTCATCTTACATCCTCCCTTCAAGATACCATCCATTCCATTCAACTGCTCTTCCAAGTCCTTTGCTGTCTCTGACAGAATTACAATGTCATCGGCGAACCTCAAAGTTTTTATTTCTTCTCCATGGACTTTAATACCTACTCCGAATTTTACTTTTGTTTCCTTCATTGCTTGCTCAATATACAGATTGAATAACACCGGGGAGAGGCTACAACCCTGTCTTACTCCCTTCCCCACCGCTGCTTCCCTTTCATGTCCCTCGACTCTTATAACTGCCATCTGATTTCTGTACAGATTGTAAATAGCCTTTCGCTCCCTGTATTTTACCCCTGCCACCTTTACAATTTGAAAGAGAGTATTCCAGTCAACATTGTCAAAAGCTTTCTCTAAGTCTACAAATGCTAGAAACGTAGGTTTGCCTTTCCTTAATCTTTCTTCTAAGATAAGTCGTAAGGTCAGTATTGCCTCACGTGTTCCAGTATTTCTACGGAATCCAAACTGATCTTCCCCGAGGTCGGCTTCTACTAGTTTTTCGATTCGTCTGTAAAGAATTCGTGTTAGTATTTTGCAGCTGTGGCTTATTAAACTGATTGTTCGGTAATTTTCACATCTGTCAACACCTGCTTTCTTTGGGATTGGAATTATTATATTCTTCTTGAAGTCAGAGGGTATTTCACCTGTCTCATACATCTTGCTCACCAGATGGTAGAGTTTTGTCAGGACTGGCTCTCCCAAGGCCGTCAGAAGTTCCAATGGAATGTTGTCTACTCCGGGGGCCCTGTTTCGACTCAGGTCTTTCAGTGCTCTGTCAAACTCTTCACGCAGTATCGTATCTCCCATTTCATCTTCATCTACATCCTCATCCATTTCCATAATATTGTCCTCAAGTACATCGCCCTTGTATAGACCCTCTACATACTCCTTCCACCTTTCTGCTTTCCCTTCTTTGCTTAGAACTGGGTTTCCATCTGAGCTCTTGATGTTCATACAAGTGGTTCTCTTATCTCCAAAGGTCTCTTTAATTTTCCTGTAGGCGGTATCTATCTTACCCCTAGTGAGATAAGCCTCTACATCCTTGCATTTGTCCTCTAGCCATGCCTGCTTAGCCATTTTGCACTTCCTGTCGATCTCATTTTTGAGACGTTTGTATTCCTTTTTGCCTGCTTCATTTACTGCATTTTTATATTTTCTCCTTTCATCAATTAAATTCAATATTTCTTCTGTTACCCAAGGATTTCTACTAGCCCTCGTCTTTTTACCTACTTGATCCTCTGCTGCCTTCACTACTTCATCCCTCAAAGCTACCCATTCCTCTTCTACTGTATTTCTTTCCCCCATTCCTGTCAATTGTTCCCTTATGCTCTCCCTGAAACTCTGTACAACCTCTGGTTCTTTCAGTTTATCCAGGTCCCATCTCCTTAAATTCCCACCTTTTTGCAGTTTCTTCAGTTTTAATCTACAGGTCATAACCAATAGATTGTGGTCAGAGTCCACATCTGCCCCTGGAAATGTCTTACAATTTAAAACCTGGTTCCTAAATCTCTGTCTTACCATTATATAATCTACCTGATACCTTTTAGTATCTCCAGGGTTCTTCCATGTATACAACCTTCTATCATGATGCTTAAACCAAGTGTTAGCTATGATGAAGTTGTGCTCTGTGCAAAATTCTACCAGGCGGCTTCCTCTTTCATTTTGTAGCCCCAATCTATATTCACCTACTACATTTCCTTCTCTCCCTTTTCCTACACTAGAATTCCAGTCACCCATGACTATTAAATTTTCGTCTCCCTTCACTATCTGAATAATTTCTTTTATCTCATCATACATTTCATCAATTTCTTCGTCATCTGCAGAGCTAGTTGGCATATAAACTTGTACTACTGTAGTAGGTGTGGGCTTCGTATCTATCTTGGCCACAATAATGCGTTCACTATGCTGTTTGTAGTAGCTTACTCGCATTCCTATTTTCCTATTCATTATTAAACCTACTCCTGCATTACCCCTATTTGACTTTGTGTTTATAACCCTGTAGTCACCTGACCAGAAGTCTTGTTCCTCCTGCCACCGAACTTCACTAATTCCCACTATATCTAACTTTAACCTATCCATTTCCCTTTTTAAATTTTCTAATCTACCTGCCCGATTAAGGGATCTGACATTCCACGCTCCGATCCGTAGAACGCCAGTTTTCTTTCTCCTGATAACGACATCCTCTTGAGTAGTCCCCGCCCGGAGATCCGAATGGGGGACTATTTTACCTCCGGAATATTTTACCCAAGAGGACGCCATCATCGTTTAATCATACGGTAAAGCTGCAAGCCCTCGGGAAAAATTACGGCCGTAGTTTCCCCTTGCTTTCAGCCGTTCGCAGTACCAGCACAGCAAGGCCGTTTTGGTTATTATTACATTATTACATCCAGACTGTAGCCCTTGCAACTACTGAAAAGGCTGCTGCCCCTCTTCAGGAACCACCCGTTTGTCTGGCCTCTCAACAGATACCCCTCCGTTGTGGTTGCACCTACGGTACGGCTATCTGTATCGCTGAGGCACGCAAGCCTCCCCACCAACGGCAAGGTCCATGGTTCATGGGGGGTATACCTCCATATGAACTGTAATTTCTCGTATCTTAAATTCGTGGTCCTTACATGCAGCGTATGTTGCCAGCAGTAGAATCGTGTGGCAGGCAGCTTCGAATACCGGTTCTCTAAATTTTATCAACAATGTTCCTCGAAAATAATGTGGTCTGCCGTCCAGGGATTCTCATTTGAGTTCCCAAACCATCTCCATAACGTTTATTTGTTCTTAGAACCTACCGAATTGCTTCGATATCTCCTTTCGATCCCATCCGGTACGGATCCCAAACACTTTAGCAGTAGTCAAGAATAGGTCGCACCAGCATCCTACTTTCGGTCTCCTTCACATGTGAACCACTCTTTCCTAAAATCCTCTCAATAAACTGAAGTCGACCATTCGCCTTCCCTACCACAGTTCTCACATGCTCGTTCCATTTCATATTGTTTTGCAATGTTACGTCCAGATATTTAAACGACTAGACTGTGTCAAGCAGGACACTACTAATGCTGTATCCGAACATACAGGTTTGTTCTTGCTCATTATGTTACATTTTTACACATTTAGAGCTAGCTGTCATTCATCACACCAAATAGTAATCTTATCTAAGTCGTCTTGTATCTTCCTACAGTCGCTCCGCTTCGACACCTTGCTGTACACCACAGCATGATCAGCAAACAACCGTAGATTGCTGCCTACTGTGCCCGCCAAATCATTTGTGTATATGGAGAACAAAAGCGGTCATACCACACGTCCCTGATGATACTCTTGTCTCTGATGAACAGTCGCCGTCGAGGACAACAAATTGCGTTGTATTACTTAAGTTTTCCAGCCATTCACATACCTGTGAACTTATTCCACACTTTCGTACCTTCATTAACAGCCTGCAATGGGCACCATGTCAAATGCTTTCCGAAAATCTAGAAATACTGAATCTGCCTTTCCCCCTTCATCCACAGTTCGCACTATATCACGTGAGAAATAGGCAAGTTGAATTTCGTATGAGCGATGATTTCTAAAACCATGTCGATCAGTGGACATAAGCTCCTCAGTCTCAAGAAAGTTTAATGTATTCGAACTGAGAATATGTGCATTTTCAACTTCTCGCGGCGTAATGAATAATCCATTAAATTTCGGGCATGCAGCCGCGCAAATAAAATTTCTTCTACTGATATTTCGGCCGCGTATCGTCCGGCCATCTTCAGAGCGAGTCACAAGACTGACGACAAGGTGCCAAGCGCGGCCTTATATGCTCCACCGCGGCGGTATTGCGCATGCGGGCCACAGATGCTGCGCCGCCTGTGGCGAAGGCGTACGGACATTCGATGTGCTTATCGATGTTTGATCGGCGGCGGTGACACGGTGACGACTTCTCTGCAATTTAATTACTCCAAGAGCCGGATTCCATGCTTTGTCCAAATTAAAACCATTATCTCTGTTAATTAAATTGTTGGCTAATCGAATTTCTATGGCTTCCTTGAATACAGATTCCCAAAAAGAAGAGGTGGATGTTAAAATCTTCACATCACTGTAATTCATGGAATGACCCGTATCAATACAATGTTCGGCCACAGCTGACTTGTCTGGTTGTAATAAGCCTGTGTATCTTCGGTGCTCCACACACCTCTCATGAACGGTGCGTGTTGTTTGACCTATGTATGACTGCTCACAATTTCCGCAAGGAATCTGGTACACACCCGCCTTACGAAGCAGTAAATCGTCCTTCACAGAGCCGTGTAAAGCCGCAATCTTCGTGGGGGGCCGGAAGATCACCTTAACACAGTGTTTCTCAAGAATACGGCCTATCTTTGAAGAAAGAGCACCCACATAAGGCAGAAACGCCCTAGATCTGAAGAAATTACTATCTTCTTCCCCATCCTAAAAAGAAGGTATGCGATGGGGAAGAAGATAGTAATTTCTTCAGATCTAGGGCGTTTCTGACTTATGTCAGTGCTCTTTCTTCAAAGAAGGCCGTATTCTTGAGAAACACTGTGTTAAGGTGATCTTCTGGCCCCCCCACGAAGATTGCGGCTTTACACGGCTCTGTGAAGGACGATTTACTGCTTCGTAAGGCGGGTGTGTACCAGATTCCTTGCGGAAATTGTGAGCAGTCATACAAGGTCAAACAACACGCACTGTTCATGAGAGGTGTGTGGAGCACCGAAGATACACAGGCTTATTACAACCAGACAAGTCAGCTGTGGCCGAACATTGTATTGATACGGGTCATTCCATGAACTACAGTGATGTGAAGATTTTAACATCCACCTCTTCTTTTTGGGAATCTGTACTCAAGGAAGCCATAGAAATTCGATTAGCCAACAATTTAATTAACAGAGATAATGGTTTTAATTTGGACAAAGCATGGAATCCGGCTCTTGGAGTAATTAAATTGCAGAGAAGTCGTCACCGTGTCACCGCCGCCGATCAAACATCGATAAGCACATCGAATGTCCGTACGCCTTCGCCACAGGCGGCGCAGCATCTGTGGCCCGCATGCGCAGTACCGCCGCGGTGGAGCATATAAGGCCGCGCTTGGCACCTTGTCGTCAGTCTTGTGACTCGCTCTGAAGATGGCCGGACGATACGCGGCCGAAATATCAGTAGAAGAAATTTTATTTGCACGGCTGCATGCCCGAAATTTAATGGATTGAACTGAGAATATGTTCAAGGATTCTGCAGCAAACCGAAGTTAGGGATATTGGTCAGTAATATTTGCAGGTCCCTTCGTTTACCCTTCTTATATACTGGAGTCAACCACACTTTTTTCCTGTCACGTGGGAGTTGGTGCTGGGCGAGAGATTCACGATAAATGCAGGCTAGGAAAGGAACCGATACCATCGAGTACTCTTTTAAAACCGAACTGGAATTCCATCCAGATCTGATGAACTTTCACTTGTTTCTCTACGCGAGTGATGCCTATTACTAGGTCGTCCATACGGGAATTTGTCCGATGGTCAAAAGACGATACATTGGCACTGTTCTCTGTGTGGACGGTTTCTTGAATGTGCAATTTAAAACTTTGGCTTTCGTTTTGCTGTCATCAACTGCCACACCACATAGGTCAACAAGGGACTGAATGGAAGCCTTAGACCCGCTTAGCGATTTTACGTAGGACCAATTGCAATTCTAACACCACAACATTCTGTGATTCAGATTCCAAGTCTATTGAAGATAGGCAGCTTGCATGGCACCTAGGATCACAAGATTTTGCACCACCTGCATGCGTGACAATGAGTAGCAAATGTTAGGCGTGGAGAAGTTAGTCACGAAACTTCAAGAAAGCTTTGCAGAGGTGTGTTGAGTTAGAATTTGCAGCGGCCAGCAACAGCAGAGACTGACGTCGGCAAAGGGAATGCGTGCCAACGGCTGTAACTTCGTTCATCAGTGTCGGCATCGGCAGCATCTACACATTCGGCAGCAGCAGTACAGCAGAAGCAACCAGCACGACCAATGAGTTTAGTGCATGCGCCGATCGCATTGATATGTGTGAATCTGCAGCATCATCATTAGTGATGTAGCCTGCAGTGAATGAACAACCACCCAGTCTGTAGTAGGCCATATAGTCTAAATTCTGTACGTGATGATAGGGCCCTTGATTGGGGCAACATTACTGTTGACGCAGACAGTCCAAAACCAGAGCAAGGAAGTAAGCTACCAGACAATACATCATCACAATTAATGCAAATTTTGCTAGAAATGCAATCTAGTACAGGGGCATTCAGTACAAAGATGGAACAGGGGAATTCAGTTCAAATAATGAAAGCGTAAAAGCCGAGGTGCGAAATATTGAATCACGTTCTGTCAGGGTTATTGATGCAAAATTAGAAGTTGTAAGGGCAGACATGGGCAAGATTTCTGAGGATGTAGGCCTGGTAAACACCAGAGCGGATGCAGTGGAAAAAGATTTTGGGAAAAAGTTGGAAAAGCGGTGTGGTGGTATTAAGAACTGTGTGCTGAGGCAAAATGCACTTGAGCAAGTAAACACTATATCCGTTAACAATTTAGCAAGTAGAGTAGTACAATCTGAAAAGCATATACTTAAAAATAGAGAACATCATTAATCAAGATTAAATAAACAAGCTGTGCAGCATGCAAAGCAGTTTAAAGACTTGAGCGCCGAATGAAATTCTTTAGTAGCGAATCACGCTACTACTGTGATATGTTTACATGGTGCAATTCAGAAACGACAAAGTGTTTAGCAAATGGTGGAACGTACTATCCAGCTAATTTTCTTGCTGCATGTAGAGATCGTTTTGTGAGACGGATGTCAGAAAAGGCAAAAATTCGCGAAAAGACACCTTGAGGGCAATGCACAATCATGGGTAAATTTAATTAGTACTTCGTTCACCACCTATGAATTGTTTGAGAGTCGTCTCCTGAACAAATTCCGAAGTGAAGCAAAGTAAATGCGGTTTCAGAACGAGTTCTTAAGCAGATCAAGTTTGAGACATAGGAGTGGGTCGATGCGAGGTTACTGTGCGTGTGAACTGGCTAAGTTAATGTACATAAATTGTCCACTTGGAATGTTTACGGAAATCACGACGCTCAAGAGACGCTTGTCGGATTTTAAAAAATCAGATCTTGTCCCCATTCCGACAAATTCCATTGACGAATCCTTATATCTCATAGTTGAACAGGCATTGAAATTCAAGCCACATAATGGGAACAGCAGACAGGGAAACGGGTACCAGAAGGGGAGCAATTCTAAAATTCACAATAATTATAATGATCATAAAAGAAATACTTATTACCTTAGTAATGATTTTTAAAGGGGAAATGGAAACGGGAACTTTGATAACGGAAATCAAAACCGGGGATGAAGATCTGAGGGACAAGAGCCTCACGAAAAGCAATGCGAGAATACGGGGACGGGAAATTAGAGAACGCCATATCTCAGGTCCGGAGATGGTGAAAGAAACTGGCTTAGAAAAGGACACATTGTTTAAAAACCCTGTGAGTAGCGAAAATTCGACGAAGAAGCTAGAAAGGTTGGAGATGGAGGTTATAATAAGTAAGTATAAAATAGGGAATAATTTTAAGCAGCGCAACCATAAACATTGTGCAATAAATATGGTAAATGTACTGAGAGATTCGATAATGAGGATAAGGGACTGAAAAATTTATTTTCGGAAAGGGAAGTGAATGATGGAATTAATGAATGTTTATTGAAAGAGGCAATGGCCAGCAGCAAAAGTTATAGTAACATAGGTGAAAGTAACGTAGATGATTTTGTGTCAGAGAAGGTAAATGAAGGTATCTGCAGAGGCAATGAAGTTTTAGTCTCATCAGCTGGGTATCAAGTTTGCGGTGCACTGACGGAAGTATGTGAAGGTATTTGTGAAGACCACGTAGCAATAGTCTCGTCCGCTGGTGATGTCTTAGGTGCTGAAGTTGCGAAGAAACATTTGGAAATTTGTGGTAACGTCTTATGGGACCAAACTGCTGAGATCATCGGTCCCTAAGCTTACACACTTCTGAATGTAACTTAAACTAACTTACGCTATGGACAAAACACATCCATACCCAAGGGAGCACTCGAACCTCCAACAGGGGGCAGCTGCGCAGACCGTGACAAGGCGCCTAAGAACGCGCGGCTATCCCACGTGGCAGTTGCGAAGACTGGAGCATTACTATTAGTGGAAGTTAACCAATGGCTCTTGATGAAAACGGAATAATAAGTGGATCTGGAAGGATGAATGTGAAAATGTGTTAGACATTATGTTGAAGCATAAATTGGCGGAGGCACCTAGGAGTAGAGAAAATGTAATGGAGACAGAGATAGATTCGAGTTTGGTGCAATTTCAGTGTACTGTGAATTCTAATGTTGACTGATGCAATAGCGGCAATTTGTATGGTGTATCGGCGGAGGTTGACGGAGCTATCGTTAGTGATTACCACAACATATCAACGGATGTAACGGATATTTAAGTAAATGAGCTTATGAGTTATTGGGGGGGGGGGTGTTAATGGAGTTAACTGTAATGAATTTTGTAGTGATTTCGAGGAAATAAGTGAGGTTTTGAGCAGGGGAGACGAAGTTTTAAGTTGTATGGTTAATTGTGAAAACGTTGCAGTTACTGATATCGAACCTTTTCGGGGGAAAATTTTTCTGAACTTACTACATGTGACAGTAGGTGGCTGAATGATTTTCTATGAACCACCTTTGCTATACCATGCACAAACAAAAACAAAAAATTAGGCACACATTTTTTTATGTGAGAAGATGGCTTCCCACAGACTGTGAGATGATACTATCAAATTTTTTAGGCACTTTTAGTATAAAAAATGTCACTTCAAAACAAAGTAAAAAATATACATGATTGCTAGATTATCTTTTATTTACAAAATATTGATGAAAATTTAATTACTGTGTGTTATGGAATAGTCTCTAACAGGGATCACACACAACTGACATTGCTAGTTAAGCATTTTATTCCTATTCTTTTGGTTTTTTTTTTTCCTTGGTAATGCACATACAACGCTATACTTTACAATTTTCTTTGCAGATATTCACACACACCTGAAAATCTGAGTTCATCATGAACAACAATGGCGCTGCCTTCTTCTTTTTTAAAATAAATATAGGTGGAAGCCCATGTTGTTTCTTTGACGAGAATCCTGACAGTAATCTTCTTGTTAACTACAAACGGAATGTTATATGTTCTTCATTTCCTGTGACTGCTGCGCGTATTGTGAACGAATTCACAATGGCAGCATCAACCAGAAAATAAAAAATTCTGTGCCACCATTTTCGAGATCACCTTCCAACTTCATACTGTTCTCGCTTCTGATCGAAGAGATCCACACCACCCATTACACTGTTGTACAAGCTTATGGACTTGGATAACCTATGCTACACAAGGAACCATCTATTCCTTTTCTGGAAATGAATGTTACATCCTTGGGAGGTGTTGCTGAAGTCATAACTGTTACTGATCTTGTGTTTTGTTACTTTATTGCAACATGTGAATCTTTTATCTCCACCTTGAACTCACATTGCGAAAGTCTGTCGCTTTTCTTCATCATTTCTGGATGGCCTTTTCTGCAGACTCTGATAGCACCCACAGAACATATTCCATTCTCCAAAAGTGTTTTCTTTGGGCCATACAAAGAGAAATAGTTCTTAAATGCAACAATACATTTACTTCTTATCAAAGATTAACACAATTCAAGTACAACTCTTTCATCAAGAGGAATGTTGGTATTATTGTCTTCCCATTTTTCTCAATGGATCTGGAACTGCAGTAGATCCTTTACCCTATTTTTATAAGCTTCTTGCGCATATATTATTTTATGCTCGATCTTCACTTTAAAGGAATCATAGCATCATCCACTGATAATTTGTCTGAATGATTATTGGGCTCTAAGAAACTATTATTTAGAGCGTCAGTTAGTGACCTCACTTTATGTAACTTATTATGTACAGAAGCATCCTTCCCCACTGCCTTCGAATTACTGTAGAGGTCAAGGTTTTCTATATTTTTTTAACCTTTTCAGAGTCATCACTTTCTACACTGATTCAACACACAACTCCAGTAATTTGATAAATGTGGCAATTTGAGGATGCCCATAATGATGATCAACCCAATAAAATACTTTGATTTCCGAGTCTGTCGTGTCCACTCAGTTCTTGATACTTTCATTGAAGATATCGAGAAAATCCTTGTATGGACGATACATTTTAGAGAATGCTTTCTTTAGTAATGCTATGTTTTCTCCAACAGGACCTCGTCTAAACAATGAGGCACTGTTACATCCCAGTCAGTTTCAGGGCTCTTATCACTATCATTCGAAGCTGTAATTTCTGTCAACTCTGGTGTAGAGAACATGCAGAGACCGAACACACTCCATGAGCTGAAACATTGTCTACTACTGAGGGCACTTGTTGTTGAAAAATAGCTGGAGACTGTGGGTGGATGTTCAGTACATTATTTTCCTCATCTGTTGAAACACTGTCTGATTCAATGTCGGGAACAGACTCATACTCAGGAAGTGAAAAGAGATACTCCAGCATGTCTTTCTCTCTGTTAAATAACTCTGTACTGAGAAATGGCTAAGAAAGTGAATATATGTAATAACACCTCTCAAACACAGGCATATTGTCTACCCTAAAATTGTGAAACAATGCTAGACATATGGACAACTTGGACATTGGGAGCAAATATTCCCACATGTTTACAGCATATTTTTGAGTGTTACAGTGGACTAGAAATTTTCTTTCATGCTTTAAAATCAAGATAATTGCATAAGATATCAAATAAATACCGTGTAGTTACTTACAAACGCCATTCTCTGCAGATATACGAAGAAAACCACGAAATAACGTCAAAACGAAGTCTTTCTGCAACTACTTGAGCACAACACACAAATAATACTATGTCAATTGTTGCCAGTGCGACTGCTGGCAGCGCGGGAATTTTCACGTGTTTCTCATTCTAATTTACTGATGACAGCACCAGCTGTACACTGGTTGTATAATATGTAATCAACAGGACCAAATAAATAATAAAAATAAAAAAAAAGCTATACGTGGGAATGACAAGCCCCTTTGTTCCTGAGGAGATTGAACTATTCTGGTGTCCACAATCAAGGCAACAAATGGGAATTTGCAGGGTTGTGTTTATTTTGACACAAAACAGTATAAACCGGTGATAGTAAAGTAGAAACAATGTAAAGAATATAGAACGTAAACAGCTGCAATATGCAAACGGTAGACAAAAATGTTCTTCAACTTAACGGATTTGCACACACATTCCTACAACTGGCTAATGTGTTCAGTAAGGAGTGTGACCACCTCTGGCAGCAATACAGGCCTGAGTACGACAGGCTATATTGTGAACGATTCATCAGTTGAAGCAATAACGTCCTTCCTGGAGAGCTGCTAGAAAGTCTTAGAGAGTGGTTGGTGGATGCTGACATAATGCAACCTGTCTCCTTAGAGCATCCCCGTCATGCTCTATGGGATTCAAATTGAGAGAGCGACCAGGCCACACCATGCATACAATATCTTACATTTGCAAGGAAACATCAACCGCTCTTGCTCTATGAGGTTGATCATTATCGTCTGTCAATACATGAGGTCCCGCTATCTCGTCACGATACCTGACAGCAGTTAAATCTTGCCGATTCACCCATACAATTTCATGAGGAGGTGTTCATGTGGTCAACATAATCCTTGCCTACATTAGGGATCCTCTTCAATACTGGTCTCTGTCCATAATGTTTGAATTCTGAAATCGTGTTCCATGTTCCCTCGAGATGCGAATGTGTTGAGAACCACTCTCCAGACCTAATCTCATCTGTGAAAAGAACATTGGCCAACTGTTCGACTGCACAGGTGGCGTGTTGACGAGTGCACTCTAGACATTCCATTTGGTGAATACGCATCAGAGGTACATACACAGCAGGTCTACAACAACAAAGACCACTCTGAAAAAGCCTTCTGTAAACTGTTTATCTCGATGCAACATGTCCAGTGGATGCTGTGAGGTCAGATGCCAGCCGCCATGCACTACTATGGCGGTACTCTCGTGCCATGACATCCAAATAACGGTCCCCTCTTTCTGAAATCACATGCAGTCGTCCCTGTCCTGGTCTTTGGGGTACTGTTTTGGTCTCTATAAATTGTATCCACATCCGGGAAGCTACAGAACGATTCACATTAAGCCACTGGGCCTCAGCAGTTTGTGACTGTCCTGCTTCCATTCTTCCTCTGGCCCTCCAGCGCAGAGAGTCTGGCAGGTGTCTTCCTTGTGCCATACTGCACTGTCAGTAAATGTATACACAGCAACTGTCGATGTGGGACTACGCAGTCCCATTTGATAGGTGCCCAGATGCGATCGGTCATGTGGTTGTCTGTTAACTGGAATGGCATTTTCCGTGCAGAACACGATTGTACGGACATCTGTTGACATTTTATATGATTATATGATTAATTAGTCACAAGACGGAGAAATAACGATTCTTTGCTGTAATTCTGGACACCAGTGTTTGAAGGGAAGGTCTCTTCTCATTGACCATGAAAGGATTAATGCAGAGGAAATAAACAGTGTATTTCATGCTTACAAGGATGACTAAACGACGGGTTTTGAGGGTGATTTAAACATGTAGATGAGTTGGAAGTAGATCAGGAGAATGTAGAAATGGATAACAAATTGAGGGTTGGAAGAAAAAGAAATGGACGTTGAAAATAATTTTCCGAGGGGACAGTGTTTAGAGGAGGGTGAAATTAAAAATCTGCATCCTGTAAGTGAATTGATCGATGTAAAAGATGAAAGAAAGTGTGCACATCTCGAAACTAAATATGGTGTTTTGCCTCGAAACGTAAAGTCCATTGGTGAAGGAGGAAAGATGGCTCGAATGTCAGCAATTCAAAAAACTTAAAGGGGTGTAGTTCAAGATATACTCACACTGGAGAGATAAATGTTGTAAGAGGCAACAGTGGGAGTCTTGTACATTGTAAAAGAAGAATGGAATGTGTATTAATAAATGTGTATGTGTGTATATATGTGTAATTTCCATGTGTAGTTTATAAGAATTTTGGGGGCTATTCCTGCTTGATGTAAAGGGTAAACTTGGTGCTAATTTAAAAGTGGCCAGTCGCATGTTTTAGTGGACACCACAACTAAAAAGAATGCCAATCAGGCATAAAAGGATTTTTTAAGGTACATTTAACGACAATCTGTTGTCATCTATTGTGAGCGCATTTGTGCGAGAATGCTGGCTTATTCATTCATGAACAAATCTTTCTTTACATTCACTGTGCATGGTCTGAGTGTGACCGAATGTTCGTAACGTTTCTTTTATTTGAATACTGTTGTAATATATACTTTTAGTGAGGGAAAGTAGTCATGTTGAGTCAGTGTGCGATTTGCAGGGGGGGATGGGGGGGGGGAGATTTCCTCCCCTCTGCATCAGACCATCCCCTCCTCTGGCTGTAGTTTATGCATCCCAACCTGGGATGTTTATTTCCCACGCACTGGAGTAAAACTTTACATATAATTTAAATTTGTGGAGCCGAACACTGAAATTTTTTAATACAGTCTTACTATTAATATGTTTGCTTATTAATTTTTCAAAAGTGTTATGTAGTAGTTAAGCATTTCAAAACATTTAGAACTAAATCATCATTGTCATGTTGTCATTGTTGCTTTCGTTTAAGGTGCGTCATCCGTTTACTTGCGAGCTTGCGAGGAAAGTAGTGTGGCAGTCAAACCGCAGCAGTCGTACCGCAGAGTTGGGTGAGCTGGGGGCTGAAAGTCCCACCCACAGGGTGGTGACCGGCCCGGTACCTGTGCGAACATTTACCGTTAGGCCATCTTTTGGCAGTGGTATGGCGCGGACTAACGCGCCTGGGACGAAAGCACACATTACTAAATAACGCACCATCGTCTGCTTCTAGTTCCTAGGATACTATTTTTCTTTAAATACTCTTCCACCATCGTTTACTTTTCCTTTGGTTTTCATTTCCGTTGTTAGTTGCATGTGCAAGTACCAAGTAGGCCGCCGCTGCGATAATTTATCATCCTTTGTACTGCAAGACCGACACACGTGTGGCACAAATTATGTTGCTTTGGTATAAATTAACCTGCCGCATGCAACGTACGCCGCAAGATGTCGCCTGTTGTAGCATGCTACAAGACGACACACGCCCCATTTCTGTAGCATGCCACAATTGGCAAGACGTCGCCCCAGCGTAAACGAGGCTCTAGAGCCAAGTCTGTATTGTATGATGGAAGTGATGTGTTGCGTACGAAACTAAAACCTGCTATCAGATCCAAACGTCGTGGAAAACTGTGAAGAGGTGTCATCATGAAGCAAGATAACGCTCGCCCATATTCTGCCAAACAGACAGCAGACGCAATAAAGGAGTTGAGATTCGAGGTGCTGTAACATCCACCATACAGTACAGACCTGGCTCCAAGTGATTTTCACATGTTTGGACCCTTAATGGAAGCACTACAGGGAGGAAGATTTGAAGGTGATGACAACGTCATTGCTGCGGTGCAAAATTGGTTACAGATGCAACCGAAAAACGTGTTTTCTGATGAAATAAAACATATATATATATATAAAGATGATGTGACTTACCAAACGAAAGTGCTGGCAGGTTGATAGACACACAAAAAAAACACAAACATACACACAAAATTCAAGCTTTCGCAACAAACGGTTGCTTCATCAGGAAAGAGGGAAGGAAAGGGAAAGACGAGAGGATGTGGGTTTTAAGGGAGACGGTAAGGAGTCATTCCAATCCCGGGAGCGGAAAGACTTACCTGAAAAGACAGACCTGCCTGCGGTAACGTGCGTGATTCGGACATACAGTTGATAAATTCTGGGCTGTGAATAATCAGTATGAGAATAACTTTCTGAAGACAGTATCAGCTACTACTCTTTGTATCATGTGTGGTAATTTGTAAATCATCATGTTGAACTCTGAATTGTTTTGAGCTGGTGAATATTTCGTATATTGTGATTATGAAATAGAATTAGTTTTCACGTACCTTTGATGACTGTTTAGCTTCGGGATTTTGCTACCATTCTAGTAACACTTCCAATGTAGGGGAGAGTGGGGTACTCTAAACCACGGGGCACAGTGAATCAGGTAGCATAATTTCAGTATAAGGTGATAATTTATTTTTTTCCTCTGTGCATATGTTGTCAGTACTGCTCTACTAACTGCCAGTTGTTTTCTGCAGGATATAGTTTCCGCCATTAGAGTTGTACTGGTGATATGTTAGTTTCATGACAGTGAAGTAATTTTTGTAGATGTAGATAGATTGAATTGTGTTCATTCCTTTGTCACCAAATTTTATAGAAAGTGAGTCATTGTAACAATATCAATACTGTATTTTAATGATATAGATCTTCAAATATTAACAATGTTCATACATAACCTCACATGAGCTTAGTTTGAAATATGTACAGTTGGGGCACATTGAACCAAGCTCTCCCGGGGCACAATGAGCCATGGTTCATTGTGCCCCAGGGTGGCCCATTGTGTCCCAGGAATCTTTTAATTGTCCAATACAAGCATTCTGTACTTTGTTTCCTTAACATGGGTAAAAACATATGTGCAGGTATTTAAGTCTTTTGAATTACAGACTTTCAGCAGTCCTGTTTTATATTATCAGGTTTGAAGATGGTTCGTTCATACTGCAGGAAGACAGACAGAGGTAAAACTGACCACGATGTTATCCAAGAAGCTGTGCAGGATGTTCTTAATAAGGGCATGGCAGTTTGCCAAGCAGCTAAATCTCATTCAATACCTTACCCTACTCTTCGACAATATGTTCAAAACACTAAATGTGGTTCCAGTGAAAGGTTGAAACCAAACTATGACAATCTTAAGGTATTTTCTGTGGAACAGGAGAAAGAATTGGTGGAGTATTTGTTGCATTCTTGTAAGATATGCTTTGGTGTTGACACTAAAACATGCAGGCACTTAGCAAGTGAGCTGTCTCTGAAAAATGGTCTGAAATGTCCTGAGAACTGGATGGAGGGAATGGCTGGTGTAGACTGATTCTATGAGTTAGTTAGGATACTTGGTGATTGCGAATGCCTTTGGGGAGTGAATCTCATTCACTAGAATCAAGAATCTAGCAAGAGGATACTCTGACCATGTTGGGTTTCTAAGAGCATGCCTTCCTATCATGGAAACAGAGCTCCTCAAGGTTGTTAATGATCCATGGTATTCCACCATTAAATGTGGTGCAGTACTGCGTATCAAAATTTACCATCCCCCATACCAAAGTCACCTCCGGCAATGAAGAGACAAGTCCTCATTATCTTTGGGGTGATAATGGAGTGTTAACATGGAGTACACCAATCGCCAAGTGGTTTCGTGAATCCACCTTGAGAACTATACCAGCCCAGTTTTCCAAGATCGGTTAGGTCAGCTAAGGCACTCACCCAAATATTACATTTGTACATCCATACACATGTTTATGATCCAGTAAATGGAGGGTCCAGTTACAGAAAAGCTTCCTAATGATGTATCAGACAAGATGGCATATATTAATGTCGAAAATAAAACTGACCATGCTTGATTTGCATGGTCAGTCCTGGCTTCAGAAAGAAATTACAGTCATTGGGGATCATCTGCAGTGTACATCTCGATATGGCATAGGTAATGACTTTCATAAATGTCATAACTTTGCTGGTATTGAGTTCCATATTAAATTTGAGACTCAGAAAACTTGAATATCGGTTCATGTTTATGGCCTGGAGAAATGCAAGTCAGATGAGCAGAACAAGCACATAGTCGTCGGCTCCTCCATTTCTCAAAATTTGCCAGTGAGTGTAAGATGCATGTGAACATGTTCTTATTCTCCAATGAGACAAACAAGGAGGAAGGTGAAACTTCCTGACAGATTAAAAGTGTGTGCCGGACCGAGACTCGAATCCGGGACCTTTGCCTTTCGCAGGCAAGTGCTCTACCAACTGAGCAAGCACGGCTCACACCCTGTCCTCACAGCTTTACTTCCGCCAGTTAGAGATGGGCAAAACTGTCCTTTGAGAGATCGGATCAGAACTGTTCACTCCCTGAAATGAATTAGCTCTTTTTCATGACTCACCACTCATTTACAATAGAAAATAAATGGAAGGCACATTGCCCTTTAAACTTGGTTTATTCCAGTACTATACCTGTATTTTGATCTTATTTGATCCTATTTTGAAGTAACACAGATAATGAGTAAGAATTTTGTATTGTTTATTGAAATTTCCACGATATGACAAAGTTTTTGATTATTGATTTATTTTGCACTATCGTGGTTTTTTGGGTGATCGGAAAATGTTGTAACTTGAGATTTACATTAACAATATATTTGGCTATAATGTATTAAAATTTCATTAACCTCATACAAATACATCGCAAGCCATATATTTTTAAAGTGAACGTTTCCTTCCGAAGACGCCTAAAATCGCAAAATCCGTACCAGAATAAGAAAAAAAATATAAATTTGACTGTAAAACGAAAGTGCTGCATATAGCCTTACGCAGAATAAAACAAGGAAAATATTCGTGTATCACATTTTGCGATACGTTTATCGGTTCGCTCGTAATTAAAGCGTAAATTCGAGTGTCCATAATAAAAGTCCTATAGTAAGAAGAGTCGTCAGGAACCTAATTTGATCAGTTTAAACAAATAAAAATAAAATAAAAACAAATGATGTATACATAACATAATAATGTAATATACATAGCGGTATTACTACGATGAACAATATCCAGTAGAGACGAACTCCGATGCAGAAGCACTGAGTCGAGCCGTGAGCTGTATTACTGCGTGAGCTAAGACCGCAGAGACCAGAGTGACACCTGAGTTGCTTTGCTCAACGCTCTGGCTAGAGTCGAGAACGGTGGGGTGAGCGTTGAGCGGGTGAGTTCCGAGTGTGGGGGGAGCGGTGAATGACCACCACTCACCTGCTCCGAGACAAATCGTCCATTCCCTTGCGAGCAGGTTGTTGCAAGTAGTTCCTATGTTATCCGCTAGGTGGCTCTCTGTCCTGTTGCTCGCACCAACTGCCCAGAGGGCAGGACGTGCAACTGAAACGATCGCCGACAGAGTGCGATGCGAAGTTAAGCTGCGCCAGACACTGCACGCGGCAGACGACGCACAGAGACGGCACGGCATATGTGAAACACAAAATCCAATGGGGCACTGCACAATGCAGGCACCCAAGGTAGAAGCAGGGCAGAGGCCGGCACTGGCTGTGTTGTGTGGTGAGCACTGTGCTGTGACCAGCAGAGGCGCTGCTGATATGCTCTGTCTCTCTCTCTCTCTCTCTCTCTCTCTCTCTCTCTCTGCCGTGAGAAATGTTTGGAGCTACCGTTCTTTTTTTCTGAACCACTGATTGTTCACTCCTTTGAAAGATTCAACTCTATGAATCAGTTCAAGAGCGGATCCCCCATCTCTACTGCCAGTACCTCGCCTCCTACCTTCCAAACTGGTAGAGCACTTGGCTGTGAAAGGCAAAGGTCCCGAGTTCGAGTCTCGGTCCTGTAGACAGTTTTAACCTGCCAGGAAGTTTCATACCAGTGCACACTCTGCTGCAGAGTGAAAATCTCATTAAGGAGGAAGGTAATCATCATTATTTTTGGATCAAAGACATGTCTCAATTTCTTTCCAAGAGAGTAACTATAAGTGTAAAATCATATTTGCTTAATGCATCTGAATTATTTTTCGACAGCCATGTTATTAGCAAAGCATCTAGTAGACTGTGCTTCCAAGGACCCAGTATGTGTTATTATGCCCACTGAGGAAAACAAATTCATAAAGTTTAAAAACGCTCACCATCAAGAGCGATTCCAGTTTGTGGTGTATGCCAACTTTGAATGCCTCCATACTCCTGTGACCCACTGTGAAGGTGACCCAACATGTCTCACATGCTACATCTACAGAAAAACACATTCTATATGCAGCAGTGTACCAAATTGTATCATCCTATGTTTCATGTCTTAACCACTACAAATCTTATGTCGGAAATAATCCTGCCATTTGGCTACTCACTCAGCTCGAAAAACTTTCATGGAACGTTGATAGCCTTTACAGCAACAATGATCCCATGACAAAATCGAAGGAGAATGAAGATTTGTACAACAACATGGTTTACTGTCATATTTGCAGGCTGCCATTAGACAGAAAAACGGAAACTCCTTGTAGGGACCATTGTCATCTTATGGGAAAGTTCTGTGGTGCAGTTCACAATATGTGCAATATGAAGTATCAGTTACCAAGGCACATACCTGTTTTCTTTCATAACTTAAAAGGGTATGACACTCACTTTCTTGTTGAGCACTTGCCTGATTTCAGCATGGAGAAAAATCAGGTAGTGTCCTACCTGAGAGCACTGAGAAATATATTTCATTCTCAAAATGAATGATGCCGAGAATTACGGTCTGCTTCCTTCACACACTACGTATTATGCAGGCACCACTCCAGAAACTTGTTAAAACTCTATCTCATGAGGAAATGCGTATCACTTAAGCTGCATTTCCCGATAAGAAAAAATTTCAACTTGTTACTAGGAAGGGGGTTTTCCCATATAAGTATCTGGATAGTATGGAAAAACTCAGTGAAACCAGGCTACCCGGCATAACTGCATTCTCCAGCAACCTCACAGGTGATGCCATAATAGATGCAGAATGTGAGCATGCTGTGAATGTCTGGCGGGAATTCAGCATCTCCATTTTAGGAGAATACTTTACATGGACAGAGAAGTGCTTGTTTGTGGACATTGTCAAGAAATTTCGGTGTCTATGCATGACCACATATTCTGTGGATACCGCCTTTTATTACACAGCACTTGGGTTGTTTTGGGATGCAGTGCTAAAGAAAACGAAGTGCAACAATGAACTATAGGCCAATGCTGAAATAATTATTTTCTTTGAGCAAGGGATCAATAGGTGACTTTGTCAAAATGCCCATAGGCATGCCAAGGCAAATATCTCACAGGTGGGTGACAGGTTCATCGCATCCCTTGATTCAATTTACATAATGTTCCTGGATGTAAATAACTTACGGATACATGTCATGCAACAATCACTGCCGATTAGTGAGTTTTGATGGGTGTCCTAAGATGAATGCAAGGAATTAGGTGGAAAAATCAAGAAGAGTATTGTATTGTATTGTATTGTATTTATTGGTCCAGTAAATCTTACATGTACAGTACAGCACATCAGATATTGGACAGGTCAAAGAATATCTTACAATTAAAACACTTTAGAAACTAGAAAATTATGTTCACAAAATTTTACAGCTGGGTAAGTCAATGTGTAAGTTATAATTAAACCACATTAGAAACTTGAAGTTTACAACTGAATACATGTATAAGCCAATATTAATGATTACAGTGTTTGCATGATCCTCACTTAAGTTCTAAGGATTTTTGAGGAACTCTTCTACACTATGAATTGACATGTACTCTAGAGAATTACATTCACAGAATTTACTTCATATACTGGGCAAGTCGGTATACAACTTATACTTGTACCCCATTAGAAACTTGAGAATTACATCTGAATGTATTTATAGGCCAGTATTAATGGTTACAGTATTTGCATAATCATCACTTAGACTCTTGAGGATTTTGGAGGAACTCTTCCACGGTATAAAAGCAATGTGTCAACAGATATTCTTTTAATGCTGCTTTAAAATTTTTTACATCAGTCTTTACTTTAATTTCTCTTGGCAATTTGTTGTAGATAATTTTTCCATGGTGTAATGTTCCTTTTTGGCACAAACTGGTTTTTGTATGGAGTACATGAAAGTCAGTTTTCTGTCCTGTATTATGGTGATGAACATTTTCATTTTTGAGGAGGATACTAGGATTTGTTATTGTATATTTCTTTACAAACATTGCACTTTCAAATAGGAGAATAAATGGAAGGGGAAGAATCCCTATCCTTTTAAATAATGGTCTACATGGTTTGTTTCTTTTTATTCCAGCCATGATTCTCACTATTCTTTTTTGCATCCTGAAGAGTTTTAGGCAGGATGGCGAGTTACCCCAGAAAGTGATCCTATATTTTAGGACAGAATGTATATTAGAATAGTAAACTGTCATTAGACAGTCCTTATGACAGCAGTTTTCTAGCACTCTCATTATATAACACATGGTACTTACCTTCTTTAATATGTTGTCAGTGTGAGTTTCCCATCTAAGATTATCCTGTAGCCAGACCTCCAGAAATTTTGTATTAGGCACACTTGCAATATCTGTGTCTGACATCTGAATTCTTAGGTTCAGTGTTTCTCTTGGCATTATGAAAATTTAATGCTACTGTTTTACTTTTATTTATTATTAGCTTGTTTTAGTTGAACCAGTTTACAACATTTGTTAATGCCTCAGACAGTCTTGTCTGTAGTATCTCTGCAGTCTTCCCACTGACTAATGTGCTTGTGCCATCTGAAAACTGGATAGTGCTATGGCACTGGTTGGTTGATGGTAGGTCATTTATATATATCAAAAATAGGATGGGGCCCAGTACCGAGCCCTGTGGTACTCCATATTTTACTGCTTTATAATCAGAATAGTGTCTTGTTGATTTATTTTCTTTGTGAAAATATATTTCTACTACTTGCTTGCGGTCAGTAAGATATGATCTAAGCCAGTTGTTAGGCATACCTCTGATACCAATTCTTTCAAGCTTCTGCAGCAATAGGGTGTGGTCTCTGATGTTGAAAGCCTTAGACAGATCAAGGCATATGCCAGTTACTTTTTGTCCACTATCAATTTTTTTGAGTACTTCACCCAGAAATTCATATATTGCTGTTTCTGTTGGTCGGCATTTCTGGAAGCCATGTTGGGTTGTGGATGATATTTTGCACTTTTCTAGAAAATCTAGCTACCTCTTATGAAAAATGTTTTCTAGTATTTTCGAAAATGTAGATAGCAAGGCAATAGGTCTGTAATTGGCTATGTCTTCTTTCTTACCCTTTTTGAACAGTGGTCTCAGTTTCACTGTCTTTAAGCAGGAAGGAAAGACTCCATTTGTTAATGAACTGTTGAAAATGTGGGCTAATGGTATTGCAATGAGGTCACCCACATTTTTAATGACATAATCTGGAATCTCATCTACACCTGTTGAAAATTTTGTTTTTAACTCTCTAATTGATAGCATAATTTCCTTAGGATTGGTTGGAGTAAGAAATAGGGAGTTGCAGTTTCTATTTTGATTTGATGGTGTTGTAGCAGGATTTTTATTTGAAGATTTTATGTCAGAGAGTAATTTTTCACTAATATTTGCAAAGTATGTATTAAAAGCATTGGCTACTTCTTCTGGATTTGTAATTTTTTTGCCATCTTGGATTACCTGGAGATTTACATTTTGGGAGGTCTCATTTCCTAGTTGTTCTCTGACTATCTTCCACATGGCTTTCATTTTGTTCCTGGCCATTTTTATATGGTGATCATTTGTTGTTTTTTTAGCTTCTTTTACGACTTTGTGAAGCACTCTCTTATAATTCTTGAAATACACCAGAAATTCTTCTGTAACATTTTGTGTTTTTGAGATTTCGTAAAGTGTCCTCTTTTCAGCACATGATATTTTAATGCCTTTCGTCTGCCATGTAACATTTCTTTTTCTAGTTTTTAATGTTTGGTTTTTAACTGGAAAAGAAATATCAAAATAATGGGAGAATATTTCCATGAACATGTCAAACTTTTTACATGTGTCCTCATAGTTGTCTATATCATTCCATGTTTCTTTTTTTAGTATGTGCCTGAAGTGTTCTAAGTTGTGCTTGCTAAAATTTCTACCTTTTCTTGTCATTTGTTGTTCAGTATTTCCTGCAGTCTCTACTGGGAATTTGATAAACTGTGCATAATGATCACTGAAACCTGTATTCATATTTCCAGATTTGTGTAAATATTTATCTGTATTTATTAGTATCTGATCTATAGCACTGTTTGATGATTTGGTGACTGTGGAGGGGGATTTGATAGTTGTATGTATATTGTAGGTTTTTAATAAGGCCTCAAGGTTTAATCCGTCTTTTGAGTTCTTGTTGAAATCTATATTAAAGTTACCACATATTATGGTTGTTTTACTAACTATTTTAATACTGTTAAGTGCCTTCTCAAGATTTTCTATGAAAGTAGTTACGTTTCCATCTGGGCTTCTATATATGCAAATAACAATTATATTTAAATTTGTCAGTTGTGTAGCAGAAATTTCGAAGTTTTGCTCTTCCCCTAGCTGGTTAGTGAACTTTAAATTATCGTGTTTGACATCCTCTCTAACATATATGCATGTTCCTCCATGCATGGAGGTTTTCCCACAAAAAAAAGATGAAAGGGTAAAGCCCTCTATCCTTGTGTCATGTAACATATTTTCTGATAACCAGTGCTCACTAACACATATAACTGACATTTCTTTTAGTTCATCTGATAACAATATTTCTATCTCACTAACTTTATTTGATAAGGATTGTACATTTTGATGCAGGAGCATAAATTTCGACGATGGCTTATTTACTAGGTTGTTTTGGCCTACCTTATGTTTGACAGCTGCACATGACATATCATTTTCAACACTTTTACAATTGAAGTTTTCTTTCCAGAGCAATGTTTTAGAAGATGAAATCAACATTTCTCTGGAATCACTTGCCATAAAAAACGTTGTGGTTCTTTCCTGTTCCGTGTTGGGCGAGTTGACTTGTAGTGTGATGGCATTTCTGCTGTAATTTTTGGAGTTGTAATTTGAGGAACTGCAACTAGGCTAGATGGGGATCCTCTTCTTGCTGCTTCAACACTTCCTGAAGTCATTGGAGTAATATACTCTTCATTTGAAATTGGTGATTCCATTGCTGCTGCTGCTACAATTGGAGGTTGCACTAAGATTGGCTGATTTCGGTTTAATTGTTCCATGATTGCATCGCACAGTGCTACTTTCCCTTTCATGTTTCTGTGCAATCCATGGGTAGTGAAATCTTCTCTTTTTTGACTGTCTGCATTAATATATGTCACATTGCTGAAGAGCTTGCATATTTTCTCGAACTTTCAGTTAGTTGCTTAGATTTCTGCATTCACACATGATGTTTTGATGAGGTCAGGAGGTCAGGAGTATGGCAGTTGATTCTGATGTGAAGTATGTGGTGGAGGCAGAAATCACATACCCTATTAGTTTTCGTGATGTGCATGCCGAGTTGCCGCTTGTCCAGAGTAACTATTTCCTTGAGGAGGCTCCACCCCTAAACTGATGACAATGCTAGGGAAGAAGCAGAGATATATGATTTGTTATCATAATCTCCAGTAATATCTCAGCTTCAGAATGGAGCTGGTTAGAATCACCTGGGCTATATCCTTCAAGCAGTCCCTCTGTTTGAAGGAGTATATTTATCTGAATATGGGACAGTGAGCTTCTGTGGCATGTGACTTTGAGAAAGATTTTTTAAATTAATAAATAATTTGATGTTCAGCAAAACAATGGAGAATTTGAGGGAAGTACATGAAATTTTGATTAGAACTGAATGGGATGGCGCAAGAAAATGCATCACCAGACCCAATTTGAAGCAGGTCACCAGACTGAATGAGAACTTTTTTGCTGTGGAGATGGAGAAAACTGTAGTAGTTTACGAAGCCTACTTATGTGATACTGGACGTACTAGACCTATCCAAACTCCACATGTACAGCTTTCATTACGAATTTGTGAAAACTCATTTTGCAGATCTTAAATTACTTTATATGGATACAGATAGCTGCATCTATTGGGTGAAGAACTTCTGTCTCTATGAAGTAGTGAGGTACCATGGCAATGTCTGTGACACATCCTCATACACAGCCAATACTCCTTATGAAAGATGAGGCGAATGGATTGCCGATTGATGAGTTTGTTGGTCTGTGATCAAAAATGTAAGCATATCACACATTGTAAAATAAAACCCAGAGGCAGGCTAAGGGTGTGCATTGTGTGGTATCAAGAACCCTTTCTACCAAAGAGTATCTGCAGTGTCTAGGTAGTGGTGTTCACGGTACTGCACTGCAGCTGCTGCATGTGGCATGGCAAACTAGTATTTGATCGAGAGGACACGAGATGTACACTGTGCTGCTGCAATTTAAAATTGGCCTGTCACTTCATAATGATAAAAGGTAATTCGTGATGACAAGATTGAAACTCTCCCATACTCAGACTGTTCACTTGTAGTGAGAGGGAGAGGATGAGTGAGAGAGATAATGGGTGTGGATGTGCAGAATAGTTTGACCCTTTTATCATGTTGTTGTTGTTGTTGTCATCAGTCCTGAGACTGGTTTGATGCAGCTCTCCATGCTACTCTATCCTGTGCAAGCTTCTTCATCTCCGAGTACTTACTGCAACCTACATTCTTCTGAATCTGCTTAGTGTATTCATCTCTTGGTCTCCCTCTACGATTTTTACCCTCCACGCTGCCCTCCAATGCTAAATTTGTGATCCCTTGATGCCTCAGAACATGTCCTACCAACCGGTCCCTTCTTCTTGTCAAGTTGTGCCACAAACTCCTCTGCCCCCAAATTCTATTCAATACTTCCTCATTAGTTACGTGATCTACCCATCTAATCTTCAGCATTCTTCTGTAGCACCACATTTTGAAAGCTTCTATTCTTTTCTAGGCCACACTATTTATTGTCCATGTTTCACTTCCATATATGCCTACTCTCCATCAAATACTTTCAGAAACGACTTCCTGACACTTAAATCTATACTCGATGTCAACAAATTTCTCTTCTTCAGAAACACTTTCCTTCGACCATCATCAGTTATTTTGCTCCCCAAATAGCAAAACTCCTTTACTACTTTAAGTGTCTCATTTTCTAATCTAATTCTCTCAGCATCACCCAACTTAATTCGACTCATTCCATTATCCTCATTTTGCTTTTGTTGATGTTCATCTTATATCCTCCTTTCAAGACACTGTCCATTCCGTTCAACTGCTCTTCCAAGTCCTTTGCTATCTCTGACAGAATTACAATGTAATCAGTGAAACCTCAACGTTTTTATTTCTTCTCCATGGACTTTAATACCTTCTCCGAATTTTTCTTTCATTTCCTTTACTGCTTGCTCAATATACAGACTGAATAACATTGGGGACAGGCTACAACCCTGTCTCACTCCCTTCCAAACCACTGCTTCCCTTTCATGCCCCTCGACTCTTATAACTGCCATCTGGTTTCTGTACAGATTGTAAATAGCCTTTTGCTCCCTGTATTTTACCCCTGCCACCTTTAGAATTTGAAAGAGAGTATTCCAGTCAACATTGTCAAAAGCTTTCTCTAAGTCTACAAATGCTAGAAATGTAAGTTTGCCTTTCCTTAATCTATTTTCTAAGATAAGTCGTAGGGTCGGTATTGCCTCACATGTCCCAACATTTCTACGGAATCCAAATTGATCTTCCTCGAGATTGGCTTCTACCAGTTTTTCCATTCATCTGTAAAGAATTCGTGTTAGTATTTTGCAGCCGTAGCTTATTAAACTGATAGTTCGGTAATTTTCGCATCTGTCAACGCCTGCTTTCTTTGGGATTGGAATTATTATATTCTTCTTGAAGTCTGAGGGTATTTTGCCTGTCTCATACATCTTGCTCACCAGATGGTAGAGTTTTGTCAGGACTGGCTCTCCCATGGCTGTCAGTAGTTCCAACGGAATGTTGTCTACTCCCTGGGCCTTGTTTCAACTCAGGTCTTTCAGTGCTCTGTCAAACTCTTCATGCAGTATCGTATCTCCCATTTCATCTTCATCTACATCCTCTTCCATTTCCATAATATTCTCCTCAAGTACATCACCCTTGTATAGACCCTCTACATACTCCTTCCACCTTTCTGCTTTCCCTTCTTTGCTTAGAACTGGGTTTCCATTCTGAGTTCTTGATATTCATACAAGTGGCTCTCTTTTTCCAAAGGTCTCTTTAATTTTCCTGTAGGCGGTATCTATCTTACCCCTAGTGAGATAAGACTTTATACCCTTACATTTGTCCTCTAGCCATCCCTGCTTAGCCATTTTGCACTTCCTGTCGATCTCATATTTGAGACGTTTGTATTCCCTTTTGCCTGCTTCATTTACTGTGTTTTTATATTTTCTCCTTTCATCAATTAAATTCAATATTTCTTCTGTTACCCAAGGATTTCTACTAGCCCTCATCTTTTTACCTAGTTGATCCTCTGTTGCCTTCACTACTTCATCCCTCAGAGCTACCCATTCTTCTTCTACTGTATTTCTTTCCCCCCTTCCTGCCATTTGTTCCCTTACACTCTCCCTGAAACTCTCTACAACCTCTGGTTCTTTCAGTTTATCTAGGTCCCATCTCCTTAAATTCCCACGTTTTTGCAGTTTCTTCAGTTTTAATCTACAGTTCATAACCAATAGATTGTGGCCAAGTCCACATCTGCCCCTGGAAATGTCTTATAACTTCAAATCTGGTTGCTAAATCTCTGTCTTACCATTATATAATCTATCTGATACCTTCTAGTATCTCCAGGATTCTTCCATGTATACAACCTTCTTTTATGATTCTTGAACCAAGTGTTAGCTATGATTAAGTTATGCTCTGTGCAAAATGCTAACGCGGACGGTGTAACACTGTGCCAAGATGTGCTGCCCGTGCACCAAGGCATGTTTAGCCACAGGGTGATCCTCATTACCAACAAACACTGTCTGCCTGTGTCCATTCATGTGAATGGATAGTTTGTTGCTGGTCATTCCCACATAGAAAGATTCAAAGTGTAGGCAGGTCAGTTGGTAAATCACGTGGGTGCTTTCACATGCGGCTCTGCATTTGATCGTGTACACCTTCCGGGTTACAGGACTGGAGTAGGTGGTGGTGGGAGGGTGCATGGGACAGGTTTTACACCGGGGGCAGTTACAAGGGTAGGAGCCAGAGGGTAGGGAAGGTGGTTTGGGGATTTCATAGGGATGAACTAAGAGGTTACGAAGGTTAGGTGGACGGTGGAAAGACACTCTTGGTGGAGTGGGGAGGATTTCATGAAGGATGGATCTCATTTCAGGGCAGGATTTGAGGAAGTCGTATCCCTGCTGGAGAGCCACATTCAGAGTCTGATCCAGTCCCGGAAAGTATCCTGTCACAAGTGGGGCACTTTTGGGGTTCCTCTGTGGGAGGTTCTGGGTTTGAGGAGATGAGAAAGTGGCTCTGGTTATTTGCTTCTGTACCAGGTCGGGAGGGTAGTTGCGGGATGCGAAAGCTGTTTTCAGGTTGTTGGTGTAATGGTTCAGGGATTCCGAACTGGAGCAGATTCGTTTGCCATGAAGACCTAGGCTGTAGGGAAGGGACCGTTTGATGTGGAATGGGTGGCAGCTGTCATAATGGAGGTACTGATGCTTGTTGGTGGGTTTGATGTGGACGGACGTGTGAAGCTGGCCATTGGACAGATGGAGGTCAACATCAAGGAAAGTGGCATGGGATTTGGAGTAGGACCAGGTGAATCTGATGGCACCAAAGGAGGTTGGAGAGGAAATTCTGGAGTTCTTCTTCACTGTGAGTCCAGATCATGAAGATGTCATCAATAAATCTGTACCAAACTTTGGGTTGGCAGGCCTGGGTAACCAAGAAGGCTTCCTCTAAGTGACCCATGAATAGGTTGGCGTACGAGGGGCCCATCCTGGTACCCATGGCTGTTCCCTTTAATTTTTGGTATGTCTGGCCTACGAAAGTGAAGAAGTTGTGGGTCAGGATGAAGCTGGTTAAGGTAATGAGGAAAGAGGTTTTAGGTAGGGTGGCAGGTGATTGGCGTGAACGAAAGTGCTCCATTGCAGCGAGGCCCTGGACGTGCGGAATATTTGTGTATAAGGAAGTAGCATCAATGGTTACAAGGATGGTTTCTGGGGGTAACAGATTGGGTAAGGATTCCAGGCGTCCGAGAAAGTGGTTGGTGTCTTTGATGAAGGACGGGAGACTGCATGTAATGGGTTGAAGGTGTTGATCTACGTAGGCAGAGATACATTGTATGGGGGCTTGGTAACCAGCTACAATGGGGTGGCCGGGATGATTGGGTCTGTGAATTTTAGGAAGAAGGTAGAAGGTAGGGGTGCGGGGTGTCGGTGGTGTCAGGAGGTTGATGGAGTCAGGTGAAAGGTTTTGTAGGGGGCCTAAGGTTCTGAGGATTCCTTGAAGCTCCGCCTGGACATCAGGAATGGGATTACCTTGGCAAACTTTGTATGTAGTGTTGTCTGAAAGCTGGCGCAGTCCCGCAGACACATACTCCCGATGATCAAGTTCCACGGTCGTGGAACCCTTGTCCGCCGGAAGAATGATGATGGATCGGTCAGCCTTCAGATCACAGATAGCCTGGGCTTCAGCAGTGGTGATGCTGGGAGTAGGATTAAGGTTTTTTAAGAAGGATTGTGAGGCAAGGCTGGAAGTCAGAAATTCCTGGAAGGTTTGGAGAGGGTGATTTTGAGGAAGAGGAGGTGGGTCCCGCTGTGACGGAGGACGGAACTGTTCCAGGCAGGGTTCAATTTGGATAGTGTCTTGGGTAGTTGGATCATTATGAGTAGGATTAGGATCATTTTTCTTCGTGGCAAAGTGATATTTCCAGCAGAGAGTACAAGTGTAGGACAGTAACTCTTTGACGAGGGCTGTTTGGTTGAATCTGGGAGTAGGGCTGAAGGTGAGGCCTTTGGATAGGACTGAGGTTTCGGATTGGGAGAGAGGTTTGGAGGAAAGGTTAACTACTGAATTAGGGTGTTGTGGTTCCAGATTGTGTTGATTGGAATTTTGAGGCTTTGGGGGGAGTGGAGCTGGAGGTGGGAGGTAGAGTAGATGGGAGAGACTGGGTCTGTGTGCAATGAGAGGAGGTTGAGGTTTGCTAGAAAGGTTGTGAAGGATGAGTGAGTTGCCTTTCCGGAGGTGGGAAACCAAGAGATTGGATAGTTTTTTGAGGTGGAGGGTGGCATGCTGTTCTAATTTGCGGTTAGCCTGTAGGAGGTTGTTCTGAACTACCGGTGTGGATGTGGGAGAGGAAAGATTGAGCACTTTTATTAAGGATAGGAGTTGACGGGTGTGTTCATTGGCTGAGTTGATGTGTAGGTGAAGGATTAGGTGGTTGAGGGCAATGGATTGTTCAGTTTGGAACTGGTATGGGGACTGATGGAAAGAAGGGTTACATCCAGAGATGGGAACTTTAAGTGTGAGGCCTTTGGGGGTAATGCCAAATGTCAGACAAACCTGATAAAATAAAATATGGGAGCGTAATCTGGCTAGGGCGAAGGCATGTTTGCGGAGGGAATGTAAATAAAACTTGATGGGGTCGTTGTGGGGGTGTTGTGAGGGTGACATGGTATTAGAAGGTGAAAAGTGTAACATGAGGCTGAAATGAAAATGAAAATAAAAATATATGGGGAGAGATAAAGGTGAACTAGAAAGCAACTGGAGATCTGGTGTGAAAAAAGGCAAAAAGTGTTGGTTAAAGCTGGGCTATGTTAATCCTGTGGTGAACTTGGGTTGGTAGACAACGATGTGCACAAAGGTTAGGTGGTTGTGTTGCCGCCAAAACATGTTAAAGGGTGGAAAAATTAGGGAGAATTTCGAAAAAACTGTGTGTAAATGTATTAAAAGGAGTGGTTTTGTGGTGGCAGATTATGAAAGTGAGGCTAACAATTGTCTGACGAAGAAATAATGACATATGAAGGCCAGACTTACCAACAATTAAAGGGCACAGCCATGGGTACCAGGATGGCCCCCTCGTACGCCAACCTATTCATGGGTCACTTAGAGGAAGCCTTCTTGGTTACCCAGGCTGCCAACCCAAAGTTTGGTACAGATTTATTGATGACATCTTCATGCTCTGGAATCACAGTGAAGAAGAACTCCAGAATTTCCTCTCCGACCTCCTTTGGTTCCATCAGATTCTCCTGGTCCTACTCCAAATCCCATGCCACTTTCCTTGATGTTGACCTCCATCTGTCCAATGGCCAGCTTCACACGTCCGTCCACATCAAACCCACCAACAAGCAACAGTACCTCCATTATGACAGCTGCCACCCATTCCACATCAAACGGTCCCTTCCCTACAGCCTAGGTCTTCGTGGCAAACGAATCTGCTCCAGTCCAGAATCCCTGAACCATTACACCAACAACCTGAAAACAGCTTTCGCATCCCGCAACTTCCCTCCTGACCTAGTACAGAAGCAAATAACCAGAGCCACTTCCTCATCCTCTCAAACCCAGAACCTCCCACAGAAGAACCACAAAAGTGCCCCACTTGTGACAGGATACTTTCCGGGACTGGATCAGACACTGAATGTGGCTCTCCAGCAGGGATACGACTTCCTCAAATCCTGCCCTGAAATGAGATCCATCCTTCATGAAATCCTCCCCACTCCACCAAGAGTGTCTTTCCGCCGTCCACCTAACCTTCGTAACCTCTTAGTTCATCCCTATGAAATCCCCAAACCACCTTCCCTACCCTCTGGCTCCTACCCTTGTAACTGCCCCCGGTGTAAAACCTGTCCCATGCACCCTCCCATCACCACCACCTACTCCAGTCCTGTAACCCGGAAGGTGTACACGACCAACGGCAGAGCCATGTGTGAAAGCACCCACGTGATTTACCAACTGACCTGCCTACACTGTGAATCTTTCTATGTGGGAATGACCAGCAACAAACTGTCCATTCGCATGAATGGACACAGGCAGACAGTGTTTGTTGGTAATGAGGATCACCCTGTGGCTAAACATGCCTTGGTGCACGGGCAGCACATCTTGGCACAGTGTTACACCGTCCGGGTTATCTGGATACTTCCCACTAACACCAACCTGTCAGAACTCCGGAGATGGGAACTTGCCCTTCAGTATATCCTCTCTTCTCGTTATCCACCAGGCCTCAACCTCCGCTAATTTCAAGTTGCCGCCGCTCATACCTCACCTGTCTTTCAACAACATCTTTGCCTCTGTACTTCCGCCTCGACTGACATCTCTGCCCAAACTTTTTGCCTTTACAAATGTCTGCTTGTGTCTGTTTATGTGCAGATGGACATGTGTGTGTGTGCGAGTGTATACCTGTCCGTTTGGTAAGTCACATCATCTTTGTTTTTAGATATATTTTTTCCCACGTGGAATGTTTCCCTCTCTCTCTCTCTCTCTCTCTCTCTCTCTCTCTCTCTCTCTATATATATATATATATATATATATATATATAAAGAAAGATGATGAGACTTACCAAACAAAAGCGCTGGCAGGTCGATAGACACACAAACATACACACAAAATTCTAGCTTTCGCAACCAACGGTTGCCTCGTCAGGAAAGAGGGAAGGAGCCTTCCCTCTTTCCTGACGAGGCAACCGTTGGTTGCGAAAGCTAGAATTTTGTGTGTATGTTTGTGTGTCTATCGACCTGCCAGCGCTTTTGTTTGGTAAGTCTCATCATCTTTCTTTTTAGATATATTTTTCCCACGTGGAATGTTTCCCTCTATTATATATATATATATATATATATATATATATATATATATATATATATATATGTGTGGTTATAATAGAAGGAAACATTCCACGTAGCAAAAATATACCTAAAAACAAAGATGATGTGACTTACCAAATGGAAGTGCTGGCAGGTCGACAGACACACAAACGAACACATACACACAAAATTCAAGCTTTCGCAAGCAATGGTTGCTTCATCAGGAAAGAGGGAAGGAGAGGGAAAGACGAAAGGATGTGGGTTTTAAGGGAGAGGGTAAGGAGTCATTCCAGTCCCGGGAGCAGAAAGACTTACCTTAGGGGGAAAAAAGGGACGGGCATACACACGCACACACACACATATCCATCCACACATATACAGACACAAGAAGACATATTTAAATTATATATATATATATATATATATATATAGGTCTTTAAATATGTCTTCTTGTGTCTGTATATGTGTGGATGGATATGTGTGTGTGCGCGAGTGTATACCCGTCCTTTTTTCCCAATAAGGTAAATCTTTCCGCTCCCGGGACTGGAATGACTCCTTACCCTCTCCCTTAAAACCCACATCCTTTCGTCTTTCCCTCTCCTTCCCTCTTTCCTGATGAGGCAACAGTTTGTTGCGAATGCTTGAATTTTGTGTGTATGTTTGTGTTCGTTTGTGTGTCTGTCGACCTGCCAGCACTTTCATTTGGTAAGTCACATCATCTTTGTTTTTAGGTATATTTTTCCTTCATGGAATGTTTCCTTCTATTATAACTATATATATATATATATATATATATATATATATATATATATATATAATAGAGGGAAACATTCCACGTGGGAAAAATATATTTAAAAAGAAAGATGATGAGACTTACCCAACAAAAGCGCTGGCAGGTCGATAGACACACAAATAAACACAAACATACACACAAAACTCTAGCTTTCGCAACCAACGGTTGCCTCGTCAGGAAAGAGGGAAGGAGAAGGAAAGACAAAAGGATTGGGTTTTAGGGAGAGGGTAAGGAGTCATTCCAATCCCGGGAGCGGAAAGACTTACCTTAGGGGGAAAAAAGGACAGGTTTACACTCGCACACACACACACATATCCATCCACACATACACAGACACAAGCAGAAATGTCTGCTTGTGTCTGTGTATGTGTGGATGGATATGTGTGTGTGTGTGCTAGTGTAAACCTGTCCTTTTTTCCCCCTAAGGTAAGTCTTTCCGCTCCCGGGATTGGAATGACTCCTTACCCTCTCCCTAAAACCCAATCCTTTTGTCTTTCCTTCTCCTTCCCTCTTTCCTGACGAGGCAACCGTTGGTTGCGAAAGCTAGAGTTTTGTGTGTATGTTTGTGTTTATTTGTGTGTCTATCGACCTGCCAGCGCTTTTGTTGGGTAAGTCTCATCATCTTTCTTTTTAAAAATATATATATATATATATATATATATATATATATATATATATATATATATATATATAAGTGCTGGCAGGTCGACAGACACACAAACGAACACAAACAAACACACAAAATTCAAGCTTTCGCAACAAACTGTTGCCTCATCAGGAAAGAGGGAAGGAGAGGGAAAGACGAAAGGATGTGGGTTTTAAGGGAGAGGGTAAGGAGTCATTCCAGTCCCGGGAGCGGAAAGACTTACCTTAGGGGGAAAAAAGGACGGGTATACACTCGCACACACACACATATCCATCCACACATATACAGACACAAGCAGCACTTTCATTTGGTGGGTCACATCATCTTTGTTTTTGGGTGTATTTTTCCTTCGTGGAATGTTTCCTTCTATTATAACTATATATATATATATATATATATATATATATATATATATATATATATATATCCCTTAAAACCCAAATCCTTTTGTCTTTCCCTCTCCTTCCCTTTTTCCTGACGAGGCAACCGTCGGTTGCGAAAGCTAGAATTTTGTGTGTATGTTTGTGTTTGTTTGTGTGTCTATCGACCTGCCAGCGCTTTTGTTTGGTAAGTCTCATCATCTTTCTTTTTAGATATATTTTTCCCACGTGGAATGTTTCCCTCTATTATATATATATATATATATATATATATATATATATATATATATATGAATATAATAGAGGGAAACGTTCCACGTGGGAAAAATATATTTAAAAAAGAAAGATGATGAGACTTACCAAACAAAAGCGCTGGCAGGTCGATAGACACACAGACAAACACAAACATACACACAAAATCTAGCTTTCGCAACAAACTGTTGCCTCATCAGGAAAGAGGGAAGGAGAGGGAAAGACGAAAGGATGTGGGTTTTAAGGGAGAGGGTAAGGAGTCATTCCAGTCCCGGGAGCGGAAAGACTTACCTTAAGGGGAAAAAAGGACGGGTATACACTCGCACACACACACATATCCATCCGCACATACACAGACACAAGCAGACATTTAAGTGAAAATGTCTGCTTGTGTCTGTGTATGTGCGGATGGATATGTGTGTGTGTGCGAGTGTATACCCGTCCTTTTTTCCCCTTAAGGTAAGTCTTTCCGCTCCCGGGACTGGAATGACTCCTTACCCTCTCCCTTAAAACCCACATCCTTTCGTCTTTCCCTCTCCTTCCCTCTTTCCTGATGAGGCAACAGTTTGTTGCGAAAGCTAGATTTTGTGTGTATGTTTGTGTTTGTCTGTGTGTCTATCGACCTGCCAGCGCTTTTGTTTGGTAAGTCTCATCATCTTTCTTTTTTAAATATATATATATATATATATATATATATATATATATATATATATATATATATAAACAAAGTAGATGTGACTTACCAAATGAAAGTGCTGGCAGGTCGACAGACACAGAAATGAACACAAACATACACACAAAATTCAAGCATTCGCAACAAACTGTTGCCTCATCAGGAAAGAGGGAAGGAGAGGGAAAGACAAAAGGATGTGAGTTTTAAGGGAGAGGGTAAGGAGTCATTCCAGTCCCGGGAGCGGAAAGACTTACCTTAGGGGGAAAAAAGGACGGGTACACACTCGCACACACACACATATCCATCCACACATATACAGACACAAGCAGACATATGGATATGTGTGTGTGTGCGAGTGTGTAGCCGTCCTTTTTTCCCCCTAAGGTAAGTCTTTCCGCTCCCGGGACTGGAATGACTCCTTACCCTCTCCCTTAAAACTCACATCCTTTCGTCTTTCCCTCTCCTTCCCTCTTTCCTGATGAGGCAACAGTTTGTTGCGAATGCTTGAATTTTGTGTGTATGTTTGTGTTCGTTTCTGTGTCTGTCGACCTGCCAGCACTTTCATTTGGTAAGTCACATCTACTTTGTTTTTAGATATATTTTTCCTTCGTGGAATGTTTCCTTCTATTATAACTATATATATATATATATATATATATATATATATATATATATATATATATATATATATATATATGGTTATAATAGAAGGAAACATTCCACGTAGCAAAAATATACCTAAAAACAAAGATGATGTGACTTACCAAATGAAAGTGCTGGCAGGTCGATATATTTAGATATATTTTTCCCATGTGGAATGTTTCCCTCTATTATATTTATTTATTTATGTATATTGTATACATCTGTATATAAACGTTCAAGATGTCCCCCCTAAACTCTTCACTGCCAATATCTATGGAACCACAATAGATATTGATAAACGGCTTTCATGGGTATGAATGTATGGCAGGGGCTCACGAAAGTAAATACCATGAGACGTTCTAAACTGGATGCAAATATTGGTTACAAACTTACTTTTTTTTAATTAATTTCCTTATTATTCCATACTCAATCAATAACATGAGAAATCTCAATAATAATTCCATTGGTTGCATTGCAATACGTCAGTTACATCCTGAGAAATTGGAACGTGATGTGGACATGCGAAATGAAAGAAATGCACCACTATTGCACTACTGCGATGCAAAAGTGACCTGCATATTGATCATAATCATGATGTGATTTCACCATTATCACAAGGGCCGAAAGTATTAATAGGGGTTTCTGCCACAAACATTGATATTTACATAAAGGTGCCCATGTGTGTGTTGTATTTATCTACGTGTAGACTATGGAACAGTACCGGCCTGCGTATGCCACCCCATTACTCCACCCAGGTCCACCCTTCACCTCTGCAGTTGTGTACAGGAATGGGCTGCAATCGATGCTGTGTGTGGGAACAGCTCACTATGAAGCAAGTTGTTCTGTGTAGAAGTATGTACATGTACATAGCACAAGTGTATGGTACACTATGATTGGTGTCACTGTTCTAATCGTGATGTTTATTTATCTGTACATCCATTCTAAGCATTCAAAACAGTATTTACAAATCAAATCAGTAAATAACTGACATGATACAACTGTACAGAGAATGTCACAAAATGGCACATGTGCGGTACAGGTGTATATGCAGTGGTACCCTAAAGGCCTCCATGGCAAAGACGTTCAGTCACCTGGAATACTGTCAGTGGGTTCTGCAGCAAGGCATTGACTTTATGTGTAGGGTACTGTTTATTGATGAGGCCACATTTACAAACCATGGGAATGTCAACTTACACAATATGCACTATGGGTCACCATAAAACACACACTCGATCCGCTGGATTGAACATCTACATCAGTGGAGTGTCAATGTATTGTGCGGTATTGTAGGACACCACATCGTTGGCCCATATTTAACTGATGGCACTCTTAATGGGTGACAGTATGGGAGGTTCCTGAGATGTACTTTACCTGGACTGATGGAAGACTACCCCTTCATACACGTCAAATGATGTGGTATCAACATGACTGATGCCCTGCGCATTATGCCATGCTGGCTAGCACAATAGGCGCTAAACCAACAGTTCCCACATCAATGGATTGGACAGGGTAGTACCAGTCAGAGATTTGCAGTATGGTCGCTGGACCTCCCCCCCACCTCCCCCCCTCCCCCCCCCCTCCCACGGGCCTTTTTCTCTGGGGACTTGTGAAAGATGTGGTATATCAGCAGATCCCAACAACAATGGCCAACATGGAAGCTCATTTAACCACTGCATGCCATGCAATAACACCACAAACACTGACAGCCATGAGTAGATCCATGATGGAGTGTGTACAGTAGTGTTGTCAAGCATATGACAATCTCTTCAAACATAGATTGTAGTGTTTCAGCTGTGAGACATGATTCCTCACCAGCATACATTTTGTGTACAATGGAGTAGAGGTGTGTTTGCTTTGTTGTTACTACAGTAAGTTTATGTGTGCATTGCACCGTCTGCAATGATTCAGCTGTGTCACAGTCATAAAAGATGTTCAGTGAGTGTCCTGTATATGGCATGTACCATTATATAATTGATGTACAACTATGTACAAAACCATGAATCTGCCTGTGCAACCCTTTGACAACCATTAATTTTGTTTACTCTGGCTGATGGTTATTGGTATTTCATTACCGTTACATGCATCAGAGCACTGCTGAAAAGTTCAGTGAAGCATCTATGAGTAAATCTTATCCTTGTTTTCATTCTGGATGACTGGACATCCATATGTGTCCCAAGCCACATACTAGCAGTGTACATTGCAATGTGTAAGTACAGCATTTGTCACATCATAGTACATCAGTCACATCATGACTGTGAGTAATGTGGGGGTCACGCTCGCATCACGGGAAGTGCACTGTCAGTGCATTTCGTTTATGTCATGTGTCTACTTCACTTTCCAATTTCTCCTGGATGTAATTAATGTATTGTGATGCAACTAATGCCATTATTACTATGATTTCTCATGTTACTGGATGCATATGGAATGATATGGAGTGTCCATTTTAGAAAACGAAAGTTTGTGTAGAAACCAATACTTACACATGCTTTATAGTGTCTCATAGTATTTACTTTCGTGAGCCCATGCCATCATTCATACCTGTGAAGGCAGCAGCCTTTTCAGTAGTTGCAGGGACAACAGTCCACATGATTGACTGATCTGGCCTTGTAATACTAACCAAAACGGCCTTGCTGTGCTGGTACTGCGAACAGCTGAAAACTACGGGAAACTACAGCCATAATTTTTCCTGAGGGCATGCAGCTTTACTGTATGGTTAAATGATGATGGCGTCCTCTTGGGTAAAATATTCCAGAGGTAAAATAGTCTCCCATTCGGATCTCCAGGCAGGGACTACTCAGGAGGATGTCATTATCAACAGAAAGAAAACTGGCATTCTACGGATCGGAGCATGGAATGTCACATCCCTTAATTCGGCAGGTAGGCTAGAAAATTTAAAAAGGGAAATGGATAGCTTAAAGTTAGATATAGTGGGAATTAGTGAAATTCGGTGGCAGGAGGAACAAGACTACTGGTCAGGTGAATACAGGGTTATTAATACAAAATCAAATAGGGGTAGTGCAGGTGTAGGTTTAATAATGATTAAAAAAAATAGGAGTGTGGGTAAGCTACTACAAACAGCATTGTGAACGCATTATTGTGGCCAAGATAGACACAAAGCCCAGGCCCACTACAGCAGTGCAAGTTTATATGCCAACTAGCTCTGCAGATGTTGAAGAAATTGATGAAATGTATGATGACATAAAAGAAATTATTCAGATAGTGAAGGGAGGCGAAAATTTAATAGTCATGGGTAACTGGAATTCGATAGTAGGAAAAAGGAGAGAAGGAAACTTAGTAGGTGAATATGGATTGGGGCTAAGAAATGAAAGAGGAAGCCACCTGGTAGAATTTTGCGCGCAGAGCTTCACTAAATCATAGCTAACACACAGTTCAATAATCATGAAAGAAGGTTGTATACATGGAAGAATCCTGGAGATACTAGAAGGTATCAGATAGATTATATAATGGTAAGACAGAGATTTAGCAACCAGGTTTGAAGCTATAAGACAATTCCAGGGGCAGATGTGGACTCTGGCCACAATCTATAGGTTATGAACTGTAGAATAAAACTAAAGAAACTGCAAAAACGTGGGAATTTAAGGAGATGGGACCTAGATAAACTGAAAGAACCAGAGGTTGTAGAGAGTTTCAGGGAGAGTGTAAGGGAACAAATGGCAGGAAGGGGGGAAAGAAATACAGTAGAAGAAGAATGGGTAGCTCTGAGGGATGAAGTAGTGAAGGCAACAGAGGATCAACTAGGTAAAAAGATGAGGGCTAGTAGAAATCCTTGGGTAACAGAAGAAATATTGAATTTAATTGATGAAAGGAGAAAATATAAAAACACAGTAAGTGAAGCAGGCAAAAGGGAATACAAACGTCTCAAATATGAGATCGACAGGAAGTGCAAAATGGCTAAGCAGAGATGGCTAGAGGACAAATGTAAGGGTATAAAGTCTTATCTCACTAGGGGTAAGATAGATACTACCTACAGGAAAATTAAAGAGACCTTTGGAAAAAAGAGAGCCACTTGCATGAATATCAAGAACTCAGAATGGAAACCCAGTTCTAAGCAAAGAAGGGAAAGCAGAAAGGTGGAAGGAGTATGTAGAGGGTCTATACAAGGGTGATGTACTTGAGGAGAATATTATGGAAATGGAAGAGGATGTAGATGAAGATGAAATGAGAGATACGATACTGCATGAAGAGTTTGACAGAGCACTGAAAGACCTGAGTTGAAACAAGGCCCAGGGAGTAGACAACATTCCATTGGAACTACTGACAGCCATGGGAGAGCCAGTCCTGACAAAACTCTACCATCTGGTGAGCAAGATGTATGAGGCAGGTGAAATACCCTCAAACTTCAAGACGAATATAATAATTCCAATCCCAAAGAAAGCAGGTGTTGAGAGATGTTAAAATTACCAAACTATCAGTTTAATAAGCCATGGCTGCAAAATTCTAACACGAATTCTTTACAGACGAATGGAAAAACTGGTGGAAGCCGACCTCGGGGAAGATCAGTTTGGATTCCATAGAAATGTGGGAACACGTGAGGCAATACTGGCCCTATGACTTATCTTAGGAGATAGATTAAGGAAAGGCAAACCTACGTTTCTAGCATTTGTAGACTTAGAGAAACCTTTTGACAATGTTGACTGGAATACTCTCTTTCAAATTCTGAAGGTGGCAGGGGTAAAATACAGGGAGCAAAAGGCTATTTACAATCTGTACAGAAACCAGATGGTAGTTATAAGAGTCGAGGGGCATGAAAGGGAAGCAGTGGTTTGGAAGGGAGTGAGACAGGGTTGTAGCCTATTCCCAATGTTATTCAACCTGTATATTGAGCAAGCAGTAAAGGAAACAAAAGAAAAATTTGGAGTAGGTATTAAAATCCATGGAGAAGAAATAAAAACTTTGAGGTTCGCCGATGACATTGTAATTCTGTCAGAGACAGCAAAGGACTTGGAAGAGCAGTTGAACGGAATGGACAGTGTCTTGAAAAAAGATGAACATCAAGAAAAACAAAACTAGGATAATGGAATGTAGTTGAATTAAATCAGGTGATGCTGAGGGTATTAGGTTAGGAAATGAGACACTTAAAGTAGTAAAGGAGTTTTGATATTTGGGGAGCAAAATAACTGATGATGGTCAAAGTAGAGAGGATATAAAATGTAGACTGGCAATGGCAAGGAAAGCGTTTCTGAAGAAGAGAAATTTGTTGACATTGAGTATAGATTTAAGTGTCAGGAAGTTGTTTCTGGAAGTATTTGTATGGATTGTAGCCATGTATGAAAGTGAAACATGGACGATAAATAGTTTGGACAATAGGAGAAAAGAAGCTTTTGAAATGTGGTGCTACAGAATAATGCTGAAGATTAGATGGGTAGATCACATAACTAATGAGGAGGTATTGAATAGAATTTGGGGAGAAGACGAGTTTGTGGCATAACTTGACTAGAAGAAGGGATCGGTTGGTAGGACATGTTCTGAGGCATCACGGGATCACCAATTTAGTATTGGAGGGCAGTGTGGAGGGTAAAAATCGTAGAGGGAGCCCAAGAGATGAATACACTAAGCAGATTCAGACGGATGTAGGTTGCAGTAAGTACTGGGAGATAGAGTAGCATGGAGAGCCGCATCAAAGCAGTGTCAGGACTGAAGACCACAACAACAACACAATATATATATAGTTAATTATTATCCTCAAAGTAGTTATAAAATTTTATTTTAATCAAATAGGAGAACATCATTTTTTGACATAGTCTCCTTGCGTTTCAACGCACTTGATCCATTGATGTACAAGCTTCCTGAAGCCTTCTTTTTGAAGGTTCTCAGTTGAGCTGTGAGCCAGGAATGCATCACTTCTTTCACTGCTTTGTCCGAGGCAAATCAACGGCCCCTTAATGCCTGTTTCAGTGGACCAAACAAGCGATAGGCAGAAGAGGCAAGATAGGGACTATATGGAGGATGATCCAGTACTTCAAATTTGAGTTTATGGTGCGTTTCAACAGTGTGGGCAGCAGCATGCAGGCGGGCATTGCCGTGCAACAACACAACACCTTTTGACAGCAATCTTTGGTGTTTGCTTTGAATTGCAGGCTTTAGCCTGGTAGTAAGCATCTCAATGTAATGCACACTGTTTATTGTTGTGCTTTCCCCATAATGTTCCAGTACTGGACCTTGTCAGTTTTCCTACGGACGGTTGGGTCTTGAACTTTTTCTTGCATGGATAATTTGGATGTCTCAGTTCCATACTCTGCCATTTACACTCTGGCTCATAATGATGGATCCATGTTTCATCGCCAAGAATGATTGTGTCTAAGAAGTGGTCCCCTTCATTACCATAGTGATCCAAATGTTTTTTGCAGATGTCCAAGTGTGTTTGTTTATGCAGCTGTGTGAGTTGTTTTGGGACCCATCTTGCACAAACTTTATGAAATCCGTGTCTGTTGTGGATGATTTCATAGGTAGAACAGTGACTAATTTGCAGATGAAATGCCACTTAATAGTTAATTGTCTGTCTAAGTGAACCCTCAATGGTTTCTTCATTTGTGGTGGTAAACAGTCATCTGGCTCCTTCATTGTGCATACACTTGTGCAACCATTTTGGAATTTTTCAATCCATTCATAGATACTCCCATAGATACTCCATTGTGGCAGAACACTGTTCCCGTACTGTACTAAAAGTCTTTGATGAATTTCAGCCCCTGATATGCCTTCTGACCACAAAAAATGGATCGCTGAACATTGCTCTTCTTGATGGAAATAGACAGTGGAGCAGCCATAATTAACAGCACGGCAGCAATAATGAAACTAACCTAGCAGCTTGGAAATTGCAAAGCTATAACAACAAATAAACAAAGCATGAATCATCAATGTAAAACAACAGTACTACCAAAAGAAACAAAAATATAACTAAATTGCAGATAATAATTTACTTACCCTCATAAGGAAAAAAAGTAAACAAATGCATAAGCAAACAATAAAATATATGTATATTTATTTATTTATTTATTCATACACACCTTGTAAGTACTGTATGATTTTGTGTGTGTGTGTGGGTGTGTACATTATCTGCGGCATCAGTCTCTAAGTTTCAGTTTCTGCTAGCTGTCCAAGACTGATTTGGTTCTGAGTGTACACAGTCCATCAGAATTATTATAGTTGTTCATCCAGTGCTGTTGTGACTGTATAAAGTAGTTGTAATAAAAAGTTATATATATGCTTTAGTTCTTATTGCAGATTTATATATCTGTAAATACGCTCACTTCTTATTAGTAAGTTAAAAGTATCTCTGCACTAAAACATCAGAGTCAAGTTGTATCTCAAGAACTGAACTGTATCTCAAGAACTGATCTGTATCCCAAGAATTGAATTGTATCTCAATAACTGAATTGTATCTCAAAAATTAATTTGTGTCTGTATGAATCTAACAAATGAAAATATTCTTTACCATACATCTTTGTTGGTATTTCACAAACCCCTACCCTCAAAAATGTATATGAAGGATGTGCATGACACAAATGACAGTTCTTCTGAAGATGAGTGGTGAATTTTAAGATGGAAGATAATAAAATATATAGGATGGTTGCATGGGATTATGCCTGTTTTGTTGCCCATATTAACTTATGGGAGCAGGAGGCACATGACTGTGTCTGCTTCCAAAGACATGGCAAACATGTCTAAAATTATGTCTTCTGTGCTTGAAAAAGTCCACAGACATATTATCTGCACAAAAGTTTATGCTGTCAAAGGGGGAACAGGATAAAATCAATAAAAAAGTACACACATATATTATGAGGTAAAAATTCATTTATTTCTCATCCAGCTTAAAAGTAATTTTATATTTTCATAAGCAGACACAAGAAGACTATTTTCACACATCTTCATCTTGAGCTGCTGAAGATTAGAACACCCTTAGAATACTGTCTCTTGAATAGCAGCAAACTTGAAGATTGAATGCACCCATGCAATCTTCTCCTTCCCCTTCATGTACATGATAGTATTTGTGTGTTTGATTAATCAAAGCAACATCACCATATCGTTATAGGGTATGCCAGGATTATCCCAGTGAAATCCATGGTAGAAATGTGTTAACCACTTTGCACTTTTTTGTGTTTTAGCATACTTCACATCCTTGAAAGACCTCAGTGATGAAATGTTTAATGAGAATGTCTCTATTATTCCAACACCTTCTGTGTATGCTACAACTGCAACATCTTTAAATATGAATAGTCTATGCTCATCATCACAGAAACCCAGAGTGTCTGCAATGATGCTCGCATCTTGAGTTACCATTGTGGAATGCTCTGGGTACAGCACAGCACCTGTTCATTTATAAAACTTGTACAACACCAGTGAGTAGGCAGTAGTTAATCACACGGTCATGTAGAACTAGAGCATACACTGCAGTGTGTTCCAGGAAATTTGCTGAAGATACAAATTCAATTGGTACATTTACAGGTCCAGATTTAATTGTCTTGTTCTGTTTTGAACAATCTATTACAATGGTTGGTGCTAGCTCATTTAATTTCCATGGACTGAGTAGATCCATGCTCTTCATAGTATGAATGTTGCATACATGTTATATGCTAGACTGTATGCTTTTTCATCCCACTGTGGGTGTAAATTATAATATGCGTAAAATTTGTTCAGGTAAAGTCTGGCATTAGTGAACCTGCAGTTATCAAATTTGATGGAATCATTTGCTATATTTCCTCTTCTAATGGTCTAAAATGCAAGTATGATGAACCTCGGTGTCTCCGGCTGAACAGGGGTTTTAATACACCATGTTTGTCTGCTTGCAGTCAGTAGCACTGGGTACTCCAAAAGCTCCCATGAACAAAAAGATAATGGTAGAAATACACCAACATTCAGAACTTTTAAAAGCTTCAAATTCTGCTTATCCAATACAGTAATGTTTGCCATTTTCCACATTTTTTTATTGATGGTGATCACGTTCTCCTCTTGAGCTCTCTGAATGTAGGAGTTGTTATCCATTGCACTTCATACCACCATAAGTTTCTGTTTAGTATTAAGGACAATTTGCTGCATGTCCTCAAAGTATTGTATAAGCATTTTTAAAGGTATATATGCAGTAAATCTCTTGTACTTTTGCATATTCTATCCATTGGCTCATCTATGAACCATCCAGCATTTTCTAAATCATTCAGATCCAAAGCAGAAACAGAGATGTACAGTTTAAGAATTGATGCTATGCCTGCTTTGCAGGTACAGTCAGTCTCGACACTCTTAAGTTCGTATCATATCTCATGAAACAGAAATACTAAAGCATTATGTATAAGGTTTGATGCCACTGTAGCAGTATCATTCCTTTTTGTAAATGATCTATAAAGATATATGAAACTCTTGCATGGAAGGGTTAAAGCATCTTGGTGTTGGATGAAAATCCTAATTTCATCATTCATGTTACATGTGGCTGATGCATAAGGTTTATGCGAGAATTATTCCTGGCCTATAACACACTCATTGTATTCCCCTGGGCTGCTTATACTGAATGACATAATTGCATGGCTTTAGAGACACTGATTTGAGAAACTCATTTGCACATTTTATCACCTTGCTGTTCTGTTGTGAAGTATCATGCTGTGTGTTGTTCACTTTGGCTTTATACCTTATGTCCATCCTGTCTTTATTAACAACACAAGGCTGCTGCCACCCCTGACTGGTTGAAGCTCGCCACTGATGCTTCTGGTCTGGAAAGTTAAACATCATCTATTCTGCCTCCAACAGGTGCTGACTGGTTGAAGCGCATCACCGCTTCTGGGTCTCTGCACATTCAAGGTGACTGCTGGTTGTGCTTTAGATGTAGCTGAACAATGATGTCCTTGGCACAAAAATTGACAGGTTGATTATCCTAGTCCACAATAAGCAGCTCCAGATAGTTGAAAGCTTGAACTGTTACTGGGAGGTAAATAGCATTGCTAGCAGTCTCAATGTTCTTATACCCTGTTCCCACTGAAGGGAAGAATCTGTAAATTCTATGAATTGATCTGTTGTTTAGATAACAGTTTGTTGTAATATTACACTCAACACAGAGTGCACTAACAGGAAGCATATCCACTGACTGGTCAAATCTGTAGAATTTAGTGGGATGCTTCTTCAAGACCTGAACTTTTGTGAAACTCAGTATCCATCCTACTGATCCTTTCTGGTTAAATTCAGTTGTTCCTGAAAACTTTGTTACAGCGTCAACATCGTATGCACTATGTTCTATTTCCATAATTTCTCTTCCAGCATTAGTTTCCAAAAGAAGTTAATTGTTAGCCTCGGTGATACATGGAATACTGTTGGTAAGCCCCCAGTCCAATCAGCACAATACTCCATTCCCTGTCGCTTCAATAAATCAGCGGGAAGAAATTCACACATAACACCAACGATCGTTCTTTTAAAGTCAGAGTATACAACTTCATGTCTGAGCCTCCACTGATGGTTAGATGCTTAATGCATCTCTTTATATTTACATGTCTTCATAAGCGTTAGGAAGAACAGGAAGCACAGATGCCTGTATAAGCATATATTAAAGTCTTGGCAGCAACAAAAATGTAGAATGCATGTCTTCCATCAGTGAACTACCATTGTAACTCTTCTGGGGGCTGCAAGTCTCCAAATGAATCACAGTAGTAGATGTTATTTGTGTTTTACTTAATATACACCATCCAGTGGGTTCCTGGTCCACTATAAACATCTAAATTCACAATTCCATATCCTACAGATTTCCATACAGTCTTCGGAAATGTATCCCGTATAAACACACCACGGAATCTTGGAATCCTGAATTTTTTCCTGACAAACTTCAGCAGATTTGTTTTTGTAAGCAGTCTGTCTGGTAGGGTAGTTAATGGGTTTTTTTTACTTATGATGAGACCTAGTCCTTCCTTTCTTCTACAGTTTCATGTCTAGTCCTTTTCCAATGGCTGCTGCTTCCATCATGCAGTTATGTCTGCTTGCTTTCTCTAGCTGCTACTGGGAGTTCTGTGCATTCTTCACTGTCCTGGCAATAATGGCAATAACTGCAGCACCACCAGCCAGTGAACTCATCACTGAAAGACCTGTGAGAGCAGGATTGAGGAACGGATAATTCTACCTAATGCCTTGGGTATTGGCAGAGCCCTGGGTGCTTTAACTGGTCCCTTACACTTCAGGACACTTCCAGCTGCATACGTCATTGTCAGAATACAGTTCTTTAAACATCATTTTTTCTGCATCACTGCTGTCTGCTTCTTCTCCTTCTTCAGTACATCACATGCAGCATTTATAACATGCTTGAAATTCATGCCCTATCCCAACTTAATTTTACCATTTATGGTTTTATCAACTACAAATGCTGCAATGCACTGTCCTGTATCAATATCATTTCTTATACATATTGCCTTAACTTTATCAGCTAAAATTTGATCTGCAGTGTGACATTGGAAAACTTTATGTTTTGTGTATGCAACGTTATGTTCCAAACACACCTCATCAAGCTGGTTAATGCCATTATCACCAAGAGCCAAACATATTTGAAACTATGTACCAGGTTCACAGTAATTATGCCCCAGAATGTGCAATTCAAAGGGAAGTTTGTGAAGAACACCACAGTCTCCTATAATGCATCTCCTATCATACATGTTACGCTACTATGCTGGTTGTCCTATGTGCACTACTTTATATAGTAAATCATCAGAGTCAATATGGCTGTTTTGTGTTGCAGGAAAACCAAGCCATTTAACTAGTGCTCTATTCCCTTGATGTCTTATGACACACACTATGAGAAATGTGTAGTTTGGAGCTCTTCTGCATTTCTTCACTGTAAAAGTATCTTGAAATTTCAGTGCCATAGCTATCCTTTAAGATGTAGGATCTGGGATTTGTTCTCTGCACTTTGGAAACTGTGAATATCTCAGTTGACCAGTTTCAGAGGTATGACTTCTCAAATGCTGTTTTGTGTTTTGAGATATGACCAAAGCACTCACATTAAATTTCTGCTTACATGGTTCCAGCATTTTAATATGATATCCAACAGTCCATTATCATGGACATTCATTGGTCTCAGTTTTATTGCACTATGTTTGGTTCCATTATAATGTGTTATTATTTCTGAGAGGATATCTGTCCATTTGTATGAGCCCTGAAAATGCATCCACATTCGCCCTTTTATTGTTCTGTTCAGACATGCCACAATACTCGCCTTCAGGTGGGTGAATAGTGAGTAGTGATGTATTTCAAACAAATGCATCACTGTTTTGAAATACCCATTGTAAAACTCTCCACCATGATCAGTTTGGAAGTTGTCTGGGCATCAGTTCATTCCAGTCCACAACAACACTCAAGCAAATCTGCAACATTTCTCCCCATTTTTGTTTTAACGGGTAAGTGCAGGCAAATTTGGAGTGTGTATCAAAAACCATTGAAATATATTTGAACCCAGTATTCTCCTGTGAATATTCTCTCATATCTACAAGGTCAGGCTGTCATAAGTCATCCAAACATAATTCAAACATGAATCATAACTTGCCTATGAAGGTACGTTCTGCATGCTAGTTTTTGCAATTCTCAAATTACTGTCTCCATGCTCATACAGTTATACCTCTTTCTCTAACCTCTGAAATTACTGAAACAACCTCACTTGAATGAGCAGTATTGCCCGCAGAAGCTGATGCCATGAGCAGTCATAGTCGACCTGTTATCTCATTGAGGTTGTTTTATTATGTGTACTGAGGTGGCTGATTGCTGACTCTTATATGCTGAATGTCAATACCATCACCACTTCTGTACCAAGCAACCAATAATGATGGTTTTGTAATGTCTCTGTATTTCACACTTCATTGGGTTCCTGCTCTCCTGTGTACATCGATCAATTGCAGTATTTCACCATACATCTAGAGATCTTTGGAAGAAAATTTTACTGTTTTTTATGATTTTAGGGAAATGAGGTTCAATAGATCTGTTGTTCTTTGAAATTATCCATCCCATATCTTTATTGTTTTCTCATTTGAAGTTATAGGCTGTGTACCCAACATTTATGGTTTTTCACCACTGGTTAATAAAACCAGCAATAGCATCATTGTCATCACTGTGTAATTTCGCCGAGAGTTCATTGAGAGATTGAGTAATTGGTTTAAATGTTTCTCACAGTGTCCATTCTCAACCCAAATGTCCCAACTTCAGTAACCATAACTTCTCGGATGGCCTCCCATGCAATGATGCCCTTGTGCTTAGTTGAAATCTTGCTATATACTAAGTGGGTTGCTTCACTCGCTGCATCTTATATACATTTCACCCAACTTTTTCAGTTAAATCGTACACTTTCTTTTCAATTCTGTCAACTTTTATAGCTAAGTCATCTGCTTTCTTTCTCGGAATGATGCAGGTGTCCATCTCTAGCTCCTTAACCCTAGTATCTAATTCATTGATCAGTCTCGGAAGGGCCTGGCCATACATCTCTAGTTCCTTAACTTTATGTTTGAGAGTAATTATACCTCAGAATGTGCAGTTCAATGGGAATTTTCCATCTATGTAGAGATGCATTCTCTGTCTAAGCACACCTCTCCTCTTGGGCTGAGTGCCTCATACTCATCACTTTTTCATGGCTATATATACAGGGTGTACATAAAGTCTGGGAACACCTTCAATTATTTATTGCACAAGAAGGAAACATTGTACAGATGTCATACATATTGCATTTTGAAGAGAAACTCTAAAAGATTTTATTAGAAAATTTGTATGCGAACCATGAGTAACCCAGCAAATGTCAATACGGTAATTGAATTCTTGCCATACCCGTCCCAGCATGGTATTGTCGACTGTGGCAGTCACTCTGTTATTCTCTCCCAGAGCTCTGCTACATCACATGGTAGAGGCGGTACATATGCCAGATGTTTAATGTGTCCCCACAGAAAAAACTCACATGGACTGGGATCAGGGAGGCCATTTCAGGAAACAGCTCACTCCACACCTGAACTCACCATGTTTGCGACTAGCGCTGACTATCAGCAAATTACCAAACTGCACTGTGGTGATATACATTAAAAAAAAAAAAAAAAAAAACTTTCAGGGTTTCTTTTCAAAATAAGATATGCATGATATCTGTACAACATTTTGTTCTTGTTCAAAAAATAACTGAATGTGTTCTCAGACTTTATGAACACCCTGTATATTCCTGTAAGTTCCATCTACATCTATAGTCTTTCAGTTTTCTTGATTTATCAATAACAAGGTACCTGTACTGTATGTCATTCCAGCAATCCATACATATCTTCACAAAATCACTGAATGACATGTTGATTCCTACATGTGCCTGGTAAGAACCAACATGTAATTCAATGTTTTGTGACCAGATTGCCTACTAAAAGTGTTTTTAATGTCTTGCCTGAAAACTATAGTGAGCTTTGCATTATCCCTCACCAACTGTTTTGGGATTCTAAAATATGTCTGACTCAAATAAAATACGTCAATACTCATATGGCGACTAAAGTAGAAATATTATAGAATTCGATCTTGGTTTTCCACAGCAACATCGTCAGATATGAATGCTGTGTTTGGCTTTACTTTTTCTGGGGGGGGGGAATTTGACTGCTTTGACTGAATGTCATGTCTGTTACACCATCAACACCCTGCAGTATCTTTTGCAGTAGCTGGTAATCGGACTGAAACAGTGTTTTTGAAAATACATGTACATGCTCAAAGTGGACTCCACCTGGATGTTTTAGTAACGACACAAGAACATTTGTCTTGCCACAGTTGGATGGACCAACAATTATTGCTCATATGTTATTGGCATAGGAGTACCCCATTCTTCTTCTTCTTCTTCTTCTTCTTCTTCTTCTTATTGTGTTCTTCTCCTGCACCATCACAGGACCAGCCACTTACAACAAAGTCCCGATGCTTTACCATGTAAACTGCACTTTAACACTTCTCGGTACATTTTCAATATCTAACGCAACACATCAGTCACTGTCCACTGATGTTTCTGTACCAATATTTAAGCACTTTGAACTGCTAGTTGTTAAATTATAAGTTGAGGAGAAAACCAGTAGAGCACTGGCAGGAATTGGCAGCTACTCATCCACCACATCAGCACTCTGTCCTTGCAGTAACACCAGAATGTTCTGGGATGGTATGTATGTCAGAGACCCGTGCTGACCTGAACTGTGGGGTGTAGGGCTCCCAACACAGTTCTTCTGAGAGTTGTGAACTTGCTGGGTGTCTTCAATCAATGAGCGGTCTCTTTGTCATGCTCCAGCATGCTCATCAGGTGCGCTACAGGATCCCATGGTGTTGCTGCCACTGCTGGTCCTTACATGCCAGTGTTTGCTGCAGGTCCCAACAAGCCGATGGTAGATGCTGCTGGTCCAGACATGCTGGATGTTGCTGACTGTCTGGACATGCCAGAGGCTGCTGAACAAAGAAGAAGAAAAAACATTAAGTATTTACAGAGAATGATGTGGAGTTGAACAAAGAAAGGGAACTTGACAAAGAAGAGCAGGAAGAACCACTATATGCAGTAATAGTAGCATCGACATGTAATGAGTCATTACTTTTACACTTCTTCTGCAATGGAGAGGCAGATGAGGATCTTGGCTGCTGTTGAAGTTACATGGTTCTTCTTCTTCCAGAGACTGACTGAAACTGAGATTGGTGAGCTACCATGTCTGTCTTATATCCCTTACATCAGGATCACGTGGCTGGATATTAATTTGTCAATCAATTTATTGACTTCTGGAGTATTTCTGGATTGATTCCCAGTGAGGCATTTGCCTTGGAAGAAGTTCTCATGTGCACCAATATCCTGCAAGGGAAGGCTTATGGGTTTCCCAGGTAAACACTGCTTCATTTGTGGTTTGGTCCAGCTGCAACCAATGGCACGTTTGGGTCCAGCAGTGGCACAAGACAGAAAGGGGTCACTTAAAAAAGAGAGAGAGAGAGAGAAGGAGAGAGGGAGACTGTGTTTCAACAGGAATTTCTCAGGTATTAATATCAAACAATTGCCAACACCTGATGTTTTGTTCAGGGATAAGCATGATTTATGGTCTGCATGCCTCTCTCCTGAAGTGTGTGCATGGTAATATGTGATGCTGCTGGTGCTGCAGCAGCCAACAGCGATCATGGGCCCAAGCAGGCATAATGCAGCCTCTCTCCTGACCTGCACACACAGGAATACAGGAAGTGGCTGGCATGTATGTCCTGCAGAAGGTGCAAATATGGGATCAAGAGATTTTTAATGGTGTAATTATGGATGGTGAGTTATGTTGATATCGATTTCATGGCTGCATTCTTTGTGCAATCAAAAAAAGTAATGTATTTAATTACTTCCTTTTGATGTATTTTACAGGACCTGTATCTTCCCAAACAGCAGGGAATGATGAGCAGCAGGGAAGAGAGCAACCCCTGCTACACAAATGAATTGATTTGAATTTCCTGTTGTGAGATCCTTCTTCTCCAGCACAGACTTAGTCCTTTTCCTGCCAATTTCCAGATGGAGGAGGGGGGGGGGGGTGGGAGGGGATGCCTGAGGAAGTCCCTAAGAGGGAGGATTAACTAATTATCTATTTAATTAATTAGTCAATCAGATTGATAGAGTGTGAGTGGGCTATTTGAATAACTCAGTCCTGAAAGTGTGCTTGTATCAAAAATTGGGAAGGGGGATTGAGTTGGAGGTTTCCAGAGGTGTAGGGGAGATGGATGGAGAGGGCTGGTGGGATTTATCCCCAGGGGTTCATAGATCAGTTAATGGAACAATAGGTTAAGGGAAGGGGGAGGGGTTACATGAAATATCACTTAGCAGAACAACAGGCTAAGGTCATAAATCAGACAGCTGTCACAGTTTAATTAATTTTCATATCAGGCTGATATCAAAAGAGGTTAAGAAACTCTGTTGCCCCACTACTGAGCACTCCCCATTTTTTTGAGATGTCCTTTCTTGAATAAACATTATTCAGCATACTTCTCTGTTGTCTACATTAGTTACACATGTTATAAAAGAACTCTTGTTATTAATATTTATTTAATTTTTATATTTCTGTGTATTTTATTAACTTGAAATTCTAGCCAATGTGTAGACTATTTGACTGCAGGATCAGAGCTACAGTGTTATAACGTCAAGTTTAACACATATATTTCAGAACGACACAACACATATAAGTCACAGAGTAAGTTGACAAGCAAGACATGTGTACACGTTAGCATTCAAATGAGCACTGAGTCTCAGTCTAGCGGCCGCTGCTCGGCTGGCCGCTTAGCTGGCGCAGCTGCTGCATGGCTGGCAGACAGTGCCGCACGTAGAGGACACGCGTAATTGCGCGGCGGCACTTTGAATGATTGGCGAGTCACAACACTTTTCCCCCCTTTGAAATTGTTGCACTAGTCTTGATAGAGGTGTCCTGGAGATGGCTAATGTACATAGGCATTGTTTGACTCGCCGTAAAGTCTCGAGGAGGAGGCTTCCCGTACGGACGGAAGTGTCCCCGATGATAACGGGTCGAGATGACAGGAGACGTAGGGGTTGAATCTGCTGGGGCCCCACGCACCAACCTGCCCGTTGCGGCAAGTCCAGTTGATATGACAGGAGACATGCACGATGTGTCGGCATCCATTGGAGGAGGAGGCGAGTAGATTTGCTCTGTCAGAGGATGGTCATCCGGTTCCTGCATGGGCACGTCTCCTGGTGGCGTCTGTTCTTGTGCTGGCATCCTGATGACGGTGAGAGGGCTGCGTTGTGAGTATTGAGAGATACCAAGATCCCGAGCATCAGGTAGAGCCAAAGATGGTATAGCGGCATTCGGAACAGGCGTTGCTGGCACACAAGGCCGAAGCTGGTCCAAATGACGCACTGCAACACCCGTGTCCATCTGGATTTCATACAGGCGTCTGCCACGGTGTCTTAAGATGCGGCCCGGGCTCCATTTTGGCCGCCTGGCATATCCCCATACCCAGACGAAGTCATCAGCGGTGAACTGGCCAAGTGAAGGCACCTGCAGCCATGAGGTGGTAGGCTGCAGAAGATAAAGTAGCACGTGGGGCTGTCGGCCATGTAAGAGCTCAGCCGGGCTGTGGTCGCCCATGGGGGTGAAACGGTAAGACGCCAGAAACTGCAGAAGCTCATCATCAGCAGCAGAAGAAGTCAGAAGTTTCCGCATCTGAGCCTTAAATGTGCGGACCAGTCATTCAGCCTCACCGTTGGATTGTGAATGGAACAGCTGGGCCGTGACATGCATAACGCTGTGACGAGCACAAAAATCCGCAAATTCGGAAGAGGCAAATTGTGGACCATTATCAGTGACAAGAGTAGAGGGGAGGCCTTCCAAAGAAAAAATGCGGGCGAGAGCACTGGTGGTTGCTGCGGTGGTAGGCGATGTGCAAAGGACAATGAAAGGAAAGTTAGAGTAGGCGTCAATTACGAGGAGCCAATAAGTACCTAAAAAGGGTCCTGCAAATTCAGCATGAATGCGCTCCCAGGGCTTCTCAGGTGAAGGCCACGGTGACAAAGATGACTTCGGGGCAGCGGCCTGTGACGCACAAGGGCCGCAGCCAGCGACCATGTGTGCTGTTTCAGAGTCAATGCCAGGCCAGTACACATGACGGCGCGCCAGAGATTTTGTGCGAGGGACACCCCAGTGCCCTTGGTGAAGGAGGCGCAAGACCAAAGCACGCAAAGACGCAGGTACCACAACACGCGGCGAAGCATTGTCAGTGGAGAGGAGGATAACACCATCCCTAGCCGTGAGGCGGTAGCGCGATGCATAGTAGTTCCGCAACGGATCAGAAGTCTTAGTGGATGGGCGATCTGGCCAACCCTTCTGAATACAGCATAAAACCCGGGAGAGGGTAGGGTCAGAACCCGTAGCAGCCGCCAGCCTGTCCCCAGTGATGGGGAACCCGTCCACAACCTGCTGCTCGGCAACATCCAGGTGGAAACGCAAATGTTCGTCCCTATCGAATGCCTGATCAGGACCCATGGGAAGGCAAGACAGAGCATCAGCATTTGCATGTTGAGCTGTTGGCCAGAAATGAATCTCATAATTGAAATGAGACAAGTAAAGAGCCCAACACTGGAGGCGGTGTGCAGCCTTGTCGGGAAGTGATGTTGATGGATGAAACAAGGAAACAAGTGGTTTGCGATCCGTAACAAGATGAAATTTTGAGCCATAGAGAAAAAAGAGCATAAATAATGGCCAAAGCTTCTTTCTCAATTTGAGAATACTTTTGTTGGGCATCCGTGAGCGTTTTGGAGGCATAAGCAATGGGTTGTTCCAAACCGTCAGAAAAACGGTGTGCAAGGACTGCACCAGCCCCGTATTGAGAGGCGTCTGTGGCAAGAACAAGATGTTGGCCAGGTCAATAAGTAGACAGGCACGGGGCCTGTTTCACCATAGTCTTCAATTTCTGGAAAGCCGCTTCGCATGACGCGGACCAGTGAAAAGGCACGTTTTTATGCAACAGGCGATGCAACGGCTGAGCCACCGAAGCCGCAGATGGTAAAAACTTGTGATAGTATGCTATTTTCCCCAAGAAGGCCTGCAGTTCCTTAACACATGTAGGGCGAGGAAGGGCATCGATCGCAGCGACAGTTTGCTGAAGTGGACGAATACCATCCCGAGAGAGTTGAAACCCCAAGTACGTGATAGATGCCTGAAAAAATTGTGATTTCTGAAGATTACACTTAAGACCGGCAGCCTGTAAGACATGGAAAAGTGTGCGGAGATTTTGAAGATGTTCTTTAGTGGTGGAGCCAGTGACAACAATGTCGTCCATGTAATTGATACACCCAGGAACAGGGAGCAATAATTGTTCCAAGAATCGCTGAAAGAGAGCAGGGGCGCTAGCAACCCCGAATGGCAAGCGTTGGTATTGATAGAGGCCGAAAGGTGTGTTAAGGACCAGAAACTGCTGGGAAGCAGCGTCGAGAGGAAGTTGATGATAAGCTTCTGACAGGTCAATTTTAGAAAAATACTGGCCTCCCGCAAGTTTAGTGAACAGTTCTTCAGGACGGGCCATAGGGTAAGTGTCGATGAGGCATTGAGCATTTACAGTGGCTTTGAAATCGCCACAGAGACGAATATCACCATTTGGCTTAGCAACAACGACAGGAGAGGACCTCACTGGAAGTGACAGGAAGCAAGACCACTGAAGTAGTGAGACGATTCAACTCCCATTTTACCCAATCACGAAGGGCCACAGAAATGGGCCGAGCCTGAAAAAACTTAGGCCGAGCAGTGGGTTTGAGCGTGATATGAGCTTCAAAGTCGTTTGCACGGCCTAACCCAGGAGCATCCCATACGAGCAAACCAGTTGCATCTTTACCCATGGCTATTCATGCTTTAGGTACTTTGGCTATGTACAGCTCTGTTTGAAAAGAATAGCTCACTGTAGTCATAGGGTCAAGTCACTCACATCTGCTTTCATGCTCTGCAGCTAATTTGCTGCAGATAATAACCTGTATGTTGTGACTCACCGATCATTCAAAGCACCGCCGCGCAATTACGCGCGTCCTCTACGTGCGGTGCTGTCTGCCAGCCACGCAGCAGCTCCGCCACCTAAGCGGCCAGCCGAGCAGCGGCCGCTAGACTGGGACTCAGTGCTCATTCAAATGCTAACGTGTACACATGTCTTGCTTGTCAACTTACTCTGTGACTTATATGTGTTGTGTCGTTCTGAAATATATGTGTTAAACTTGACGTTATAACAATTGGCGATGAGGTAGTGGATTTTTCCTTTTCACCGTTGACCCACAGGGTTCCATGGCTACTGTCGAGCAACTATTGCAAAATCTCCTTGAACAGCAAACGCTTCTAACAGCGGCGATTTGCGATTTCGTTGCGGCATCAAATGCGGGGCATTTCTCGTCGTTGGCTATACCTCCTTTTCCTCCTTACGATGAGACGGCGGAAGACTGGTCTGATTATGAAAAACGTCTTCGACAGCAGTTCTTGGCCTTTCATGTCACAGACGAACAACCATGTAAGTCTCTGTTCCTTTCCTGGATTTCACCTCAAATGTATCAGTTGTTATCACAATTGGCTCCTTTGAAGGAGCATGTGTCTTTGTCCTTTGCTGAAATGTGCTCACTTCTGTCTGTCTATTTTCAAAAGAAAACGCATGTGGTAGCCTCTCGTGTTGCCTTTTATCATTGTCAAAAACAGCCATGTCAGGTTATGATGATGCAAAAAACTAAACTATTATAAAAACTACTTGAATATATCAAGAACAGAATATATATACTTTTTTAAAAATGTCTGTTAATCAGTAGTTGATGGATATGATTAGAGAATGTGTAATTTCTTGATGTACTTGCAGAGGAAGAGGAGTATTCAGGTGAGTCCAAACACATCATGGCAAAACAGGAAATCAGTCCTCAAAACATAATAATGCAGTATGCTGAGATGGAATACTTATCAAAGTAAAAAATCTTTTTCTAAGGAAACAGCATGTCTTTTGCAACTAATAACAAACCAGTCATTAGGTGATAGATACTTCCCACATGATCAGAAATATGTGTTAGTAAAAACACTATTTAAGACATGCTAAGAAGATGATGTTGTTTGTTAGACCATAATTTCCCTTATTCTAATATTTTCAAAAGTGCTATTAAAATTGTAGCTAAATAGACACACAAAATACTGAAACAAAATATCACTGTAATTATGAAAATAATAGTCTGGTCTTCAGTGTGAGAGAACAATTATACAAACCATATCACAGGTAAATTTGCACAGGTCAGAAGTGACTCTTTGGATGCACAAAACAAACAATTGTAAGAATTTTCTCACACAGAAGCTTTTTTAAGTCAAAGGCCTCTCCATACGTAACAACCTTTCTGTGCAGATATTTGTGCAAATGTCTGAGCATGCAATAAATTGCTGAAAATGTGATGTGTTCTCATGATTGACACTGGATGTAAAGAAAGCACACGAGAATAACACCATCAATGGAGTTGTGTTCATACAAGTCAGAACATGTTACAACATTGCTTAGCCCAGTAACTAACTGTGAATTTGTTACTAATATATACCACCTTTGACACGAAAAAGTTGGAATATACTAGTGGTATCATAATTCATTAATTAGGAATGATAGAGATTAATAGTGGCCAAACCAAAATTCATGTTGTATTTGTATTTCCATATTCATCAGTAAATCATTATTTAGTATATAGGATAAGTCAGGTCTGATATAGTACATACAAGTTTACACATACTGTGATTTTGAAAGATCATTCAGTACATGTTGAATATGGTACCATAGTAATAAAATCAATAAGATGACTCAAAGAATACTATGATTAAGAATGTGTGATCAATTACATTATATTTTCTTGGTGCTCCAAAAACTCAGAGACAGAATAGAAACAGTGGTCAAGCAAGAACTCTTTCAGTTTCGCTTGAAACTTACATAAATTCTGTATCTGTTTCAGTGGTTATAAAACATAATGCCAGTTTGATACACTCCTCCCCTAAAAATGTTTGTACTTCATCTAATCAGGTAATGCTTCTGCCTAGTATCATGAGAGTGGAAACACAATTATGCTTGAAGATACTTTCTTCTTTCAATATGCTTATTTTTATGAAGATATAAGCAGCATTCAAAAAGAAACGAGCTGGAGGCATAATTACAGATACCAGTACCTGTATGTTAGAAGTACTGACCCTCGCTGTTGAGACACTTGTCCCACTGTGACACAAGGTGGTGAATGACTGTTCATAAAATTCCCGGGGCTGCGATGTTAACCAGTTCCGCATGCACAGCTGGATGTCGTCATCCGTGGTGAATTGTTTGCCCTCGGAGCCTTTTTGAGGGAACCAAAAATGGCGTAATCACAGGGAGAGAGTTCTGGACTGAATGGAGGGTGGCCAAGAACCTCCCATTTGAATTTCTGCAGGAGTGCCACGACTGTGTTGGCCTTATGAGGCTTTGAATTGTCGTGGAGCAGAATGACCCCACGGGTGAAATAGCCTTGTTATTTTGATTTGATCACTTGGTGAAGGGTGGTCGAGGTTTGCGAGTAACACTGGACATTCACTGTTGTTCCGTGCTGTAGGAAATGAATCAGAAGGGGGCCATCTTGGTCACAGAAGAATGTCAGCATAACCTTTCCAGCACTTGTGTAGATGGCCTTGGCTTTTTTTGGTGGTGGTGACACTGGATGCTTCCACTGGAGACTTTGTTGTTTTGATTGTGGTCTGAAGTTATAACATCATGACACATCTCCAGCTACCACTCATGCCAGGAATGCATTCCCTTCCTGAGCATAGCGCTGCAGATGAGCAAGACAGTGGGCCATTCAACACGCTTTCCAGTGTGGTTGAAGACTGTGGGGCTCCCATTGGGCACACACCTTGTGCATGTGCAGTCATTCTTTCATGATGGTGTGAACACTTTCGATGCTCAATCTGATCACAGCGGCTATGGCATCACTGTCACTCCTCGATCCTGGGTTATGAGTGCATCCACCAGCTGGACGATGTCATTGGTAATGCAGTGTGGTGCTCCAGACTGTGCATCATCAGCTAATGACATCCATCCTTTCTTGAAGTGCTTTTGCCATGCCTTGACCCTTGCAAGGGACATGCAGTGTTCACCCTACACTTGTGACATTCGTCAATGAATGTCCATTCCTCCTACTCCTTCCACTGTCAGAAAATGAACAACACCTCTTTGCTCTTCTCTTGACCCCTCCATGTCACTGTTTGCAATGCGACTGGCAGTGTTGGGTGATTGATGCATGCTACTGCTAGCTCTGCAAAGTCACTTGACATGCACGCATGCCCTCTAGCAATGGGCTGTGAACTTCCACACTCTTGTCGGAGCCACACCTCATTACACACAACACAATATTACCCTCCTGTCTCCGGTTTGTGCATTTCAGACTGGCTCGTTTCTTTTTGAACACCCCTTATATAAACAGCAAAGGGGCAGTATATTGATGCTTTTAAACACTGGTCTACAGGAGTCTCTTTATTTAGCATGTTTTATTATTCTAACAATCTTTCTTGTAGCTTAAATATTTTTCTGCTGCATATAGAGTTCCCCAAAAGATAATTCCATATGTGGTGACCATCAACCACCAGTAACTGCCACCTGCAAAGTGCAGAGTAAATGGTCTTTGGGGACTTCTTGTTCTTTGGTTCAGTCTTGTGGAATTGGGTTACGATGTGAGTGTTTTGATTTTCTGTAGTGTTTCTCTTGTGTTCTGTGTAATTACACAAACCTTAATAAAAGTGCCTGATTGTAATAGGTTGGACTTTACTGTCAGTCACTATAGCCAGAAAACCCACATTGGTGACCCCAAGTCATGAAAATACATTGCATTTGCTCGCTTCGTACCACCGGTTTCGCCCCAATAGACAATGTCGCAACCTCCAAATTTTCTGCCAGTGCAGGACGACGTGACTGCGGAATGGGCATTTGACTGTGAAGCACAACGCTTTACCCCATGTGCTACTAATATACCAGAAATGTTCGTATCTCTGGTGTTTGCTTCAATTGGTCAGACAACTCTAACCTCCACCAGTACACCACACCGGACGCTGTACACACCGGCACGGACACATTCTATGGCATTCTACACTCGACAGAATGCTCCTCCAGCACAAGATCTCAGAAACCCCTCGTCCTAGTTTCTACCAGACAACATGGACCACGCGGCTGTCCACTTTCAGGATCCACACGCATGGATGCCCCCCCCCCCCCCCCCTCAGAGCAGCCTGCCGTTTAATGTGTCCCCCTTTGTGCCAGTCGAAGGGACACTTGTGTCAACCACGCCAGGCCATGTATATGCCTACCCGTCCTGCCACCCCATGCACACCTTGGGCGATGCACCTACCGTGGTTCCGCCCTGTCACTCGGTGCTCAATCGCAATTTCATGCCTCTGCTCAAGATTTCGCCTGCATCAGCCATTGATCCTTCTGCGCCTGCTGCACCATGCTCATTGTGTGGTCGTACAGATTTCCTGCCTACAAGGACTTGATATAACGTCTCACCAGCACAGCTAACAGATGTTAAATTCAACACATCGCCTGCCACTGAGGCACAGTTTGCATCGGTGAACACCATGCAGAATCCCGTATGATTCATGCCCCTCCTACACCCCCACAAGCACTGGCCCCCAGTCATCTTCCAAAGCTACCGCCATTACAACCAGACAACCCAGTCACATGGTTTACCTTGGTGGACAACATTTTGGACATACATGGTGTTGCGGATGACAGCATTCATTTTGTGTGTTTAGTGAACCACCTGCATGACCACCCTGATCTCATCAGTGGCTTGTTGCTGAAC